>NC_142040.1:15005753-15621753 GCF_982192425.1 Myodes glareolus | reverse complement strand
GTAAAGAATTAAAATTATATTTTTGCTTACTTTCCTACTTGATCTTTAAATTTAACTCATATAAGAAAAGAAAGATAGTTAGAAGTTCTTAATATTTTGGATTATATGCCACTCTTTATATGTGAAAGCAACTACAAAACATTGTCTAATATCAGTGTGTGGTTAGATACTTAAATATATACATAATAGCACAGTCTTTATGTAGCCCTATAGTGTCTATAAGCTGCTTGAATCTTGTCTTGTAAGACAATCTCTAAAGTTAACTCAGAGCATGAGAGAACTTCCCTTCTGAGACAATTTTTATTTAAAATACTTGGGGAGGTGTGCTGTTACTGCTTAATTTTAAAATTTGATTTGCATGTTTTTGAAAATATCATACATGAATGCAATGTATTGAGGCATATTTCCTCCACCCTCACACACATTTTAAGTCCAAAAAATATATATTTCTTCTGGGTACAGTATAATCTACCTTTTCAGTATACTTCAAATCCTGCTCTTTTAAGAAAAATATTGCTCATTCTGTATTCCATTGATTTTAGATATTGAATTTTTGTCTATTTTTAGTTTCAAATATTTTCTACTTGTTATTATGATTTCTATTTTGTTCAAAGGATTATGTATAGCTATGCATTTAGTTTTAAATTTGTTGAGAATTTTCATCTTTATGTTACTAGTTTACAGCTCAAATTCTGTATGGTCAGATAACATATTTTGTTCAATACCAAAGTAATAAAATTTGGTTTATATTATAGAAAATAGTTTAGGACTTTAAGGAACTTTTTTTAAAAATTCTCTCTTAAATATAGAATTAAATCTACAAAAGGGAAACAACAATCACTTAAAAGAAAGAAAATTGTAATCCCAATAATGCAACCATTTTAGAAAGATTTCTTAACCATTTGTTAAAGATTTCTTATGGTTGTGATAGATTCAATAAAGATGCAAAATATGTGTATTTCTTAGAAAACAGAAGAGAATAAGCCTCCATTTTTAATAATCCAGCTTTTGTTTATCTTTAATTATTATTTTTGCTTTTTTTTAATAATTCCCTCAGTAGTTCTCTCAAATAGAGATCCAGCAGTGATTAGAATAGAAATCTCTCAATCTAAATTAATTTTATAACACCCACGGCAACTTACCAATGAAATAAAGAATGTTGTCATATTTTTGCTAGTAGTATTCACTCATGGCATTGCATTGTGCTTTTCATTATATTAGATTGCTGTTGAAGTCCATTGGCAGACATTTAAAGAGAAAAATAAGTTTAATTATGTCCACATTGAAAACATTAAGTTCAGCAGCAAATATGGATATTACAGGAGAGCAAAAACATTCACAGGGGAGATTTATTCAACCTGGACATGTCACAAAATGTCAAATACCTGAACACTGGCATATTGAAATACATAATAACCTCCAAAGTTCATGATTAAAATAGGTATCTAACTTTGGCTGTTGATAATAGTAGGGCTTTTGATAATTCCATGTGAATCTGCTTTATAATATTTAGCATGAAACTAGTAATGCAGTCTAAATTACGTGGTACAGCATTGGAGAAGGGAGCAGACAGCATGAAGGAAGAGTAACCATACACGATTCTTTGTTTTTGTGAAGCTTGTTTTTTAAGAAATTTAATTGAACTATATTTATGCCTCTATTTTTTCACCAGTTACTTTTACCAAATCCTCAAATTTTCTACAGTTCTGTCTAAACAACTTTGGTTTTGACTTGCATTGTTTTTTCCCCTAAAACTATCAATATATTTTACATGTCTCCATCTCTTTATATAGAAAAAACAAAGCTTTGCTTAAAGAATATGAAAGTTGTGCATATTAAGAAAATATTTCTTAAGTTTTTACTACTTATGTGTTTTGTTCTAAGAGAAAAGTTCTCAGAAGATGGAATATACTGAATAGAATTCTTTTTCACCTAGTGTTTGTTCTCTTGGCCAGGTGATTGCTTTGTCTCATGTGTGTATACTAGGCTTCTAAATGAAAATGACAAGGACAAGAACTTTCCAGATTTACAAGGACCATATTATTTGTGGTGAAATGACATTTACTGTTATCAGTCATAGAAATATGGAGGAAGTTTATTCCCAAAGTAGTATAAATTAGCATATGTTTATGTTTCATTTATAAAAGTAACAACTTCTTAGAGTAAAATAAAAAGAGACCAGAAAATTGGTTTGTGTTACTAATACATTAATTATGAGATTTCATAGCATAATAACATTTATGAAGTTGTAGTCCAGAGATCATAAAAGGAATGGCAGTAATACAGACTTTTTTCTAATATTTTCCCTAGATTTTGTGTACTGTAATGGTACAAATCCATCAACAAAAAGTTTTATAATGCTGTCTTTTCATTGTCATAAAGGAACATAGATATAGAATGAATAAAGTGCAAGTTTGTTGGAGAATGAAAAGAAATTTGAAGAGGAGAACATAAAAAGACTGGATAAGAAAGAAATCATGTATTAGTTACATTCTTATGCTAAAGATGTTAAGAAATGTTTATGCATCCCTTACCCCTATAAACCTACACAAACTTTGTTTGCATCTTTTGAAAATGTTGCAGATATCATTGCGAAATATGACAAAAGTATGTTTGTAAACAAGAGAAAAATTAAATTTTCATACTTGTCACAAATATCACAATAATGTCATAAGTCTGAATATTTATTATGTAGAAAAACTGTGAGATTTGCCCTGTTGAAAATCAATATTATAGCTGAGAAAATAAAACCAAAGCGGATTGGGATTATTTTGAAAATAACAAAGTGATGTGGGACTCCCCTCTGTAGACTGTGAATTCCATTGGCTAAGAAAGAAACTGCCTTAACCTGATAGGGCAGAGCTTAGGTAGGCAGGGAAAACTAAACTGAATTCTGGGAAAGAGAAGGGCAGAGTCAGAGAGAAGCCGTGGAGCCGCAAATCATAGTCAGACAAGCTGGTAAGCCACTGCCACATAGTGATACACAAATTAATAGAAATGGATCAAATTAATATGTAAGAGTTAGCCAATAAGAAGCTAGAGCTAATGAACCAAGCAGTGGTTTAATTAATACAGTTTCTGTCTGATTATTTTGGGTCTAAGATAGCCGGGTGGTCGGAACCAGCAAGCAGCCTCCCACTACAACAAAGCAAGTTAACTTTTAGAGAGATAGGGATTAAATTTGATAGTCTCAGCAATTTATGAAATATATAACATTATAGGAAGTACAAATTTTTGTAGAAATCTACTATTCTAGTAAATCATACTCTGTGAAATTCAAATTTTTCACTGTTTATTTTGCCAATATATGCAAAATATAGAATTGTTATCGTGACCATATTCAAATGTATAGTTTATTTGTTTAATACACATTCAAGATGTTGAAATATCCTCATGACTAACTGATTAACTTCTGTAAAACTTCCTTTCTCCCATTAACAAACTACTCTTCTGCATTCCCCAATTCTGTCACCCACTGTTATATTTTCTTTTTCTATTCATTTTACTATCCTAAATAACTTATGAAAGTTGAATAATGGAGACAAGTTTCATCTACAGCATAGGTACATAGGTAAGGTATCTAATATTGTGATAAAACACTGTGACCATAGAAACTTGGAGAGGAAATGATTTATTTGGCTTATGTTGTCAAATCACAGTTTATCTTTGATGGAGGTCAGGAAAGGAACTCAAACAGCCTGGAACCTGTGGACAGCGGCTGAAGCAGAGGCTATGGAGGAGTACTGCTTCATGGCTAGTCCATCATGGCTTGTTTAGTCTTCTTTCTTACGGAACCCATGAGCACCTACCTAGGATGGCACCACCCACAGTAGTCCACCACCTCCCCATTCAACACTAAATAAGAAAATTGCCCTACATGCTGTCCTACAGCCCAATCCTATTAAGGCACTTTCTTAATGAGGTTCTCTCTTCTGAAAGAACTAATTTGTGTCACGTTGACATAAATTGAAAATTCTTTTGCATTATGACTCTTAAATTACATGGAAGACTAAATATAACACTTGAGTTAGTAGGTCGTGTTCTCCTGGTATCCTCCATCCCCTCAGTCTCCTAAAGTCTTTCCTCTTAGACTACCATGTTGTTCACAGAACTCTGAGATGAGTGACCTGATGAAGAATTTCACTTTAGACTCTCTCTACATAGTGTCTGGCTAGGGGCACTCTGCTGACAGAGGAAGCCTCTCTGATGGTGACTAGACAAGATATTTAGCTTTGAGGATACCATAATATCAGTAGGTTCTCACCTAGTTTTCTGTGCTATACAGTCTCCTGTTCCTGAACATCCAGGCAGTGTTGGGCATGGACTCCGTTCCATAGTGTGGACCTCAACTTAAACCAGATATTGATTGGCCACTCCCAGAAGTTCTGTACCACCATTTTCACAGCACATCTTACAGGCAGGCCATATTATAGACTGAACATTTTGTGGATGGTCTGGTGTCTAGGTTTCTCTTTTTATAGGCTGTAGAGAACCTTTTAGTGCCAAAGACACTATCACGTAGGAGTGAAAGCTCCATGCAGCACCAGCTCAACCTCTCTAAATTCAGTGAGCTGTGTGGAAGCAATCCTTGTAACCACAGTTTTAGAAGGGCTTAATTCACTTACTCTAATGAGCACAACCCACCCAGATAACAAATGATATTATGAGAAACATGCTAATCAATCAATATATGTATATTTCCTTGAATATTTATGGTAGATAATCATTTTTAAAAGGTTTTTCTAAACCCACATTTTCTGTTTTCAGCAAATGATTATCATAATGCATGCAAAGACATTCATGCTTTAATTTTGGGTCAGGGGCTTAGAAGACATAACTTAAGATTATAGCAATATATTAGCTTAGGTTGTAACATTTACTAAATGTGAATTCCCAAGAAACTAAGACAGGGTGTTACATTCCTCTATAAAGGCAACCTAAACAAGTTAAAAGTTGAATACGCAGTAGAATACCATTCTTAAGTCTTAAATTAAGTAATCCCAAGGTATACAATTAACTTTGAATATGAGGTCTGGCAAAACTTCCACTCTGTTAGAATGCAAGAGCAATTTTCATTATAATGCATCACCATAAATATATACAAAAATGTTAAAACCTTAACAAATCTGAGATTGTTACAGAAAATAATGTAATGCCACAAAGCAATAACTGGTGGATTGCATAACTTTGGAGTTTAGTACTAATATAATTATAGTTGCATTCTTTGTAAGCACTGGTAAGTAACCTCTTCACTAAAGTAAAAAGTACAAAACATGTTTCAAAATAAAGCTGATTCAGGATATTGCCATGCATTGTCTCTTTATGTTCAATAAAACGAAAATATGACCCAGGAGATGGACGAGCTCTTAGGGACATCTAATGGGATTTGATAAATCTTGTCTTTAAACTTTTAAGAACATTTCAAGTCACTGTTGAGGATATGGACATTGATAGAGTGACCCTTATTATATTCTGAAGAGATAAAATACAAATAAAAAATTGAAGGAATAGCAAGTTATAAGCCATTCTATTCTTAGATCTCCTGACTACTAAGATTGATATTTATAGAAAATGATAGACAATGACTCACACAAATCTCATATCATACCTGTGGAATCAAACTACATATATTATTTTGTTAAAGAGCAAAAGTTTAACCTTCTATACCATAGGGCAGAACCTGGTGAGTGAAGATGTTCTCTGGTTTGTGGAATACAAGCAAGTATTCCTTGCTTCACTGCTTTCTTTCAACTACACCTATTTGATCATTTGATTCATTGAAACCAAATAAATTTGCAAATGTTTTTAAAAAACCAAAACCCTCATTGGAGTACTGGACTGAGCTCCCAAGGTCCAAATGAGGAGCAGAAGGAGGGAAAACATGAGCAAGGAAGTCAGGACAACGAGGAGTACCTCCACTCACTGAGACGGTGGGACTGATCTAATGGGAGTTCACTAAGGCCAGCTGGACTGGGAGTGATGGAGCATGTGATTAAACCGGACCCTCTGAATGTGGTTGGCAATGAAGGCTGACGGAGAATCCAAGGAAAATGGTACTGGGTTTTGATATTACTGCATGGACTGACTTTGTGGGAGCCTGGTTTGTTTGGATGCTCACCTTTATAGAACTGGATGGAGCAGGGAGGACCTTGGACTTCCCATGGGGCAGGGAACCCTGACTGCTCTTAGGACTAGAGAGGGAGGGGGAGGTGGGGAGGGGGAGGGTAAAAGGAGGTGGGGAGGAGGTGAAAATTTTTAATTAATAAATAAATAAAAAACCCAAAACTTTTGCCACAGCATCTATTTTCTATATATTCATAAAATTCATAACTATCACACATTTTAAAAATCTCTTAGTAATAATTTTTACATTGACAATAGATTAAATTTCAATTTAATATAATTTAACAACCACATGAGTTCATGCTAATGGTTACATTCAAACTTTTTCCTCATTGCTCTTTTAATAACCAAATTAAACTATATTATAATAGTTTTACACTTAATGCCCATTTAAAGTATGCCCTAGTTATTTATAATGGTAATAACATATTCAGGATTTTTCAACACTCAGTCAAAACTAAAAAAATATATATTCCTGCTTTTTTAAGTGTTAAAAGGATGGTAATGGATAGGATTAATTAGAAAACCACTCTTTATCCTTTTTTAGTAGAGAAATACTTTCACCAAAGTACATTTGCTCTAAGATGTGAAGACGTGCAAGGCAATGAGCTACCTTTAACCAGTACCTCTCTTGATTTCATTATTGTGTGTCTTATGGGTGTTTAAAAATTCAGGATGATTAGTTCAGTTATCTTAAATGATCATCACTACTAGGCTAAAATAATGACCATGCTTATAATCTCCCTTATATCCTGTGATGCAGCTGGAAAAACAACTGGGATTACCCAGAACGACTCATTGTACTTAATTCTTGAAGCAAGAAGTCTTGTAGTTCTGCTGTGAGGGTTCTTAAGTGACAATGTAAAAAGAATCTATGTTCTCTTCTGTGATTTCATGCTAGTTAAAATACAAATGAATGTTTTCACCATAATTATAGAAATGATCCACTTTTTCTTCAAAAGTAATTCAAGATTGAAAATATCATTACATTTGGTTTTCTTAATTCTCATACTTAACATTCCTGTAGGGGAATCTCAAAGCATTATAGAAACTAGCTATCAATGGAAATCATTCAGTGTGAATAAAAAAATAGTTTCTAAGCATTGTCTTTTAAATATAACAATAATTAGTTTCTGCTTAACTAAACATAAAATAAGAACAGGCTATATTTAAGTAATTAAACAATGTTGGAATCAAATATAGCTATATTAAACTCTTGCTTCCATACATATTTTACTGCATGTAAAATGTAAGGGGTGAGTCTTGGCTTTGAAGAGGAGCTGACACCAGTGTATTTCTGTTCTCAGAACCTTCATCTGGCAATGGATGGAGATAGAGACAGAGACACACATTGGAACACTGGACTTGACTCCCTGGGTCCTGATGGGAAGCAGATGAAGGGAGAGTGCAGGCAAGGAAGGCAGAATCGGAGGGAATCTTCATCAGACAATGGATGGAGATAGAGACAGAGACCCACATTGGAGCACTGGACTGAGCCCCCAAGGTCCAAATGAGGAGCAGAAGGAGGGAGAACATGAAAAAGGAAATCAGGACCGCGAGGGGTGCGTTCACCCACTGATACAAGGGGACTGATCTAATGAGAGCTCACCAAGGCCAGCTGGACTAGGACTGAACGAGCATGTGATCAAACCGGATTCTCTGAATGTGGCTGACATGGGGCTGACTGAGAAGCCATTGACAATGGCGCTGGGTCTTGGTCTGCATGTACTAGTTTTCGGGGATCCTGGTCTGATTGGATGCTCACCTTCCTGGACCTGGAGGGAAGGGGGAGGAACTTGGACTTCCCTGCGGGGCAGGAGGCCCTGACTGCTCTTGGGACTGGAGAGGGAAGAGGGGAGGAAGTGGGGGGAGTGAGAGGGTATTGGGAGGATGGGAGGACATAGAAATTTTTAATAAGTAAATGAATAAATAAATAATTTAAAAAATGTAAGGGGGCCCTAGAGTCAGCTCCGCCAGTAAAGAGCTTGCTGTGTAAGTATGGGGAAGTGAGTGGGATACTCAGTACACATGTAAAGAGCCCTTGCCTGCAACCGAGGAGTAGGGAGCTAGTGATGAGAGGATGGGCTGAATCTTTCTCTTTAGCATTTCTGCTGGATTTGGTAAGCTAAAGATTATGTGTGTTACTCCTTCTCAGAAAATAAGTGAAATTATTATTGAGAAAGATACCCAATACCTTCTTTTGTCCTTCACATTGCAGATCAACCTGTATTTATATGCACCCTCCCACGTTCATATGCACACTCAAAACATATAAGCATATGTACATATACACAAAAGTATAGAATTAAATAAAATATATGTGGAATTACATTATATCCAACATGAAGAATAAACTGTAAAGAAGCAATGTGATATTACTCAAGTGTTAGCAAAAAAATTCAAATAAATTAATCAAACAAGAAACAATCATCCCAAGTAAGTAATTCAGAAACCAAATGACAAACACTGCATCTTTTATTTCATTTGTAGATATTATCAATAAGCTTTAGATATGTGTATTTCAATGGAAAGCACAATATATTAGTTAGCTATTATGGGATAAGTAGAAAAAAGCAAATCTCATGGAAGGGGGAATAGAGCATGAAGTTACAAAGAGGTAAAGAGGAAAGTAGAGCAGGAGTATTAAATGGGGAAGGTGACTGGAAGGGCAGGGTAAAGAAGGGAAAATAGAGAGGGAAAACTAACCAAAAATACCTTTTGTAAAGCTATATGGAAGCCTCATACAAAAGAAGTTTCCTGAAACATGCACAGATTTGGGAGACATTTTTTAAATTAATAAATAGTATTCTTAGTGAACTCATTAATATGTGTTCCATGATTATTTAACTTTCATTTTCTTTATTATTTCTTTTTTATTACTTTATAAATAATACCAATCAAAATTTTCACTTCCTTCCCTCCTCCCACTTTCCTCCTGCTCCCCCACATACCTCCCTCCTCCCCCTCCAGGCCTGAGAGAGGGCAAG
The DNA here is from genome assembly GCF_982192425.1 of Myodes glareolus. Lineage (NCBI taxonomy): Eukaryota > Metazoa > Chordata > Mammalia > Rodentia > Cricetidae > Myodes > Myodes glareolus. The sequence goes on along the minus strand of NC_142040.1, from coordinate 15,612,643 downwards.
ATACCCTGCCCTGTGGGAAGTTCAAAGCCCTCCCCTCTCCATCCAGGCATAGAAAGGTATGCATCCAAATAGAATAGGATCTTCCCCCCCAGAAAAACCTAGTACATGCAGTAGAGATAAATCACAGTGCCATTATCTTTGGCTTTTCAGTCTGCCCCAATTGTCAGCCACATTCAGTGTCCAGTTTGATCCCATACTCATTCAGTCCCAGTTCAGCTGGATTTGGTGAGCTCCTATTAGCTCAGTCTCAGTGGGTGGACTAACCCCTCTTGGTCCTGACTTCCTTGCTCATATTTTCCCTTCTTCTGCACTTTAACTGGACCTTGGGAGCTCAGTCCAGTGCTGTGATATGGGTCTCTGTCTCTGTCTCCTTCCATGCTCCCATATCTGTCCTTCCTCCATTTCAACCATCCCACTCCCCCAAGCTCTCCCTAATCCTCCCCTTATCCCTTCTCTCTTCTCTCCCCTTCTCTCACTCCAGCCCCACCCCCATGCTCCCAAATTTTGACTGGTGATATTTTCTGTTTTCAGTTTCCAGGAGGATCTATATATGTTTTTCTTTGGGTTTACATTATTACTTAACTTCTCTAGGATCAGAAACAATAGGTTCAATGTCCTTTGCTTATGGCTAGAATCCACTAATGAGTGAGTACATAACATATTTATATTTTTGGGTCTAGGTTATCTTACTTAGGATAGTGTTTTCCATTTCGTCCATTTGCATGCAAAATTCATGATGTTACTGCTTTTTTACTGCTGAGTAGTACTCTAATGTGTAGATGTGTCACACTTTATCCATTCTTCTACTGAGAGGCATCTAGGTTGTTTACAGTTTCTGGCTATTAGAAATAAAGTTGCTATGAACATAGTTGACCACCTTACACCTGTCAGAATGGCTAAAACCAAAACCACCAATGATAACCTATGCTGGAGAGGATGTGGAGTAAGGGGAACACTCACCATTGCTGCTGGGAATGCAAACTTGTGCAACCACTTTGGAAATCAATGTGGTGGTTTCTCAGAAAATTGGGAGTCAACCTACCTAAGGATCCAACAATATCACTCTTGGAAATATACCCAGGAGAGGCCCAGTCATACTACAAAAGCATTTGTTCAGATATGGAAGACATTCAAAGAAGTTATCATATAAAGAAGGAGGCATTGCCCCAACTAGACATCTCCCAGCAAGTAAAATCCCCAGTGCTAGGAACATTTTAACCTTGCTGAGTCAGTGCCAAAAAGAAGGGTCCCACAAAACCATGACCAAAATGCCCACTATAAGCTATTACAAAAAGGATTGAATGGTCTCCATAGCCTAACAGTAAGGTCCTATTGCTGAAGACACCACTTAATCATATTATTTGTTATGGAAAATTTGAGTTGGTACACAACTACAACTTTTATCCCTAATGAGTATAATTCATAGTGCTAAAGGAAACTTTACACAATACCGGAAGAAAAAAATCAATACTAACCAGTTATTTAACCTCTAATACAAAATTGTAACTTGCATGCAAGAACTATTACTACAATAGTGGTGCCAATAAATTGTGCTAAACAACTGGCTTTGTGAATTTTATTTAAGGCCCTCTCCATGAAATGGAACCCATAGCTTACAGTATTAAAGTGGTCAAGAATAACCAAGAATGTGACACGGGTAATAGCAGGAAAACTGCTATTATTCTACTAAATGGAGGTAGTAAAAATAACTCCTACTGAGACTGATAAATCCATAGATAAAAATATCATTTAACCCTTAATAAGGAGTTTTTTTCTAACAGCACCTAGTCATTAGCACAGCCACACAACTAAACAAGGTGCAGAGAAAGACCTTTGAGTATTGGGTTTTCAATGAGATGTCCATAGCATACATCTGCCTTCAAGATTCCAGGATCCATGTAAAGGAGGAGGCAGGAAGATGAAGACAGATTTTTCTTTTGATTTATTCTCTTACAATATATTTTTTCAGTTCTCCCCTCTTACCCATATCAACTGCGCCTGTTTCTTCTCAGAAAAAAGCAGTCCCTGCAATGATATCAACTGAACTTGGAATAACAAGATGAAATAAGACTGATAATAAACCTTTATATCAAGGCTAAATGAGGTAAACAAGTAGGAGGAAAAAAGGTCTATGATCAGGCAAAAGAGTCAGAGACACGCTGGCTTCTATTATTAAAAGTCCAACAAAAATTTCAAGCTAAAGAGGCACAACATGTACACAGAGAACCTTGCACAAATCCGTGCAGGCTCATTGGTATCCATTCAGGCTCTGTGAGCCCCTATGAGCCCTGCTTAGTTGATTCTGTGGATCCTTTTCTTGTTGTGTCCTTGACCATTCTGGCTTCTACAATCCTTCCTCCCTCTCTTCTGTGGGGTCCCTTGAACTCCACCTAATGTTTGTCTGTCTCTGCTCCTGTCATCTATTGTAGGAAGTCTCTCTGATGACTATTGCTCTAGGCACTGATGTGTTAGTATATCAAAATATTCTTAGGAATCATTTCATTGACTGACTTTTTCTTTCTTCCTTCTTTCCCTTTTCATTTATTTCTTTCTCTCTTTCTTTTTTTTTTTGTCAACAGTGTTTGATTATGGCAATCTAACAATACTGGGCATTGACACTTTCTCATGGACTGGGCCTCAAGTTAGACCTGCCATTGGTTGACCAAAGATACAACCTTTTATCCAAAAGGAAGATGCAAATCAAAATTACTCTGACATTTCACCTGACACCTGTCAGAATAGCTAAGATCAATAACACAAATGACAGCTCATACTGTTTGTGGAACAAGGGTAACAGTTCTCCACTGTTGGTGAAAGTGTAAAATTGTACAGTCAATATTGAAATCAATATGGCAGTTTCTTCAGAAAATTGGGAATTGATCTACTTCAAGAGCCACTTTTGGGCATATACCCAAAAGACTTCTCATCTATCACAAGGACTCTTGTTCTACTATGTTCATAGAGGTTTTATTTTTTAATAGACAGAAACTGGAAACAACCTAGATGCCCCTTAATCGAAGAATGCATAAGAAAATGGAGTATATTTACACAATCGATTATTACTCAGCTGTTAGAAAATATGACATTATGAAATATTCAGGAAAATAGTTAAAACCAGAAGAAGAAAAAAATGCTCCTAAGCAAGGCAACCTAGACCAAGAAAGACAAACATGATATAATTAGATATTAGCTGTCAATTAAAGGAAAGTCAAAATGCGATCAACAGACCCAGGAAAGCTATATGAAGCAAAAAGATCTAGAGGGGTGTGCATGGATATCCCTGGGAAGGGAACATAGATTAGATATTGTAGGTGGACTAAGGTCAGGGGCATGGGAATAGGAATGATCTGGTGTAGAATAGAGAGATGGATAGAGAAAGGATGGGAAAAGATCAATGAAAAGGTGAGCATTTAGGGGGCAATGTGGAAACATACTACAGTGGAAACTTCCTAGAACCTAGGAGAGTGACCCTACTGAGAACTCTTAGTAGCAAAGGACATAGAACCTGAACTGGCCATCTTTCACACTATGGCTAGGCTACAGCAGGTGAAACTGGGGCACCAACCCAGTCACAAAAATTATGATCCACAACTTGTCCTGCCTGCAACATGCACTGGAGCAATGGCGCAGAAAGGACTTTAAAGAGACAGAGGTAATGAATGACTCCAAGGAGAGATCATGCATTTCACATAGTGGAAATGATATTCTTTTTTTCCTCTTTTTTTTCTATTTTTCTTTTTTTATTTGTTTATAAAAATTTTCACTTCCTCCCCTCCTCCCCATACCCACCCATTTTCCCCACTGCCTCTCCTCCCCCCGCAACTCCCTCTCCTCCTCCCTCTCCAGTCCAAAGAACAGTCAGGGTTTCCTGCCCTGTGGGAAGTTGAAGTTCCTCCCCCCTCCCTCCAGACCTAGGAAGGTGAGCATCCAAACAAACTAGGATCCCAAACAGCCAGTACATGCAGACGAAACAAGACCCAGTGCCATATTCTTATGAACCCATAGAAACCGTGACATCAGGCATAATATCTGCCGAAGTTCAGCTAGACAAAATCCTAGCAGGAAATTAACACATAAGTCTACCCCAACTAAGAAGGTATCACAGTATACCTGCAGTGAGTGAAATTGAAAAACAGTTTTCTTTAATAGTGTGTCATATCAGCAACATGACAAGGAAAACTCAATGAGCATTAGTATAATGACACAAAATGGACTCCATGTTCCATTGTGTATATGTGTGTGTATGTGTGTACGTATGTATGTATACATGGTTGTGGTTTTGCTTCTTTATTTATTTACTAGTCTTACTGCTCTTTTTGGAGTATTCATGTTGCTTTATGTATTTTGTGTAGTTTAAATTTTTATTTTGAAGAGAAATAGTGTTAAAGAAGTCAGGTGAGTAGTGAAGTGATAGACCTAAGAGGAGCTTTGCAAAAGGTAGTGATATGAAGAAAACATAGTATATAAAAATATTAACAAAGTCATTAATTGATAAAGGTACTTAGACAAATATTGGCTCTCTAAAATCCAGTTATGTGTTCTTAAAATAAAAATAATGTAAATATTAAATGTCCATAAATATAGATATAAATCAAAGGTGCTATGTTTAGATTTTAAACATAATAAGGTTTTACATCAGGAAATATTGTTTTCAAGAAAATTATTTTAGATTTTAATATTTTAAATTTAAAGGCAATTATTGATTAAATTAAATATATATATATATATATATATACCAGTCTTGGTGAATATAATTTTGACAAAGGAATATTGACTCCCCTAGTGTTTATAGACTACACTTAAATTTCTTTCATCTATGTGCATATTTTAGGAACTTTCTATTATATTCGATTTCAATATGGTTTTTTAAAGTGGTTTTTATTTAGTTGTTAGTTTTCTGTCCTTATTCTCCCTACTTTATATTGTTCTTCCATAAGCCAATTCACTTACTCTTCCTGTTCTAGTTTCCCTTTTATCTCTCCATAAATTATAGTCAACATCCCCTTCCTCAAGAGAGCTGCTTGTTCCCTTAGTTACCAATTATCAGTTGTTGCTCAGATTGAGCACACATATTGAAAGCTTAAAAACTAACCTTTATATGTAAGAAAAGATGTAGAATGTTTATCCTCTGGAATCTGGGTAAACTCCCTCCAACTAATATTTTACCTAGTGCCATCCATTGCCTTCAAATATCATAATTTTATTTTTCTTAACAGCTTATATAATATTCTGTTGCATAAATTATCCCCATTTTCATTTTCCATTCATCTGGTGATGGATGTACATCTAGGCACTTTCCAAATTCTGGCTACTATGAATTGAGCATAAATGATCATGGATGAGCAAGTGTCTCTGTAGTAAGATGGAAAGTCCTTCAATTATGACTCTCAAAGTTACCAACTACAAGAAAACACTATTTTGTAGGCACAGAAATGTTAATACAGAGATTTTGACAGCATACACAGAGTCTGTGCAATATCAAGCTAGATGGGTCTCAGCACTCTGAGGGGGAAGGGGAGAGTGGGTTACAATCCCTAACCAAAAAAAAATATATACAATCAAAACCTGTTGGCAAAGGGATAATCAGTTTTCTCTAATGGGTATTTTAACACACTCTAGAACATGCTTCAAACCCAAGAGTAGTTGGACAAAGCAATATGAACCCAGTGGTATTAGGGGTACTTGTTTTGTTTTGCTTAGCAATGGCATATATGTATGTAATGGCAATAAATGAAAACAAAGGCTTACATGAATTTGAAAGATAACAAATAGGAAGTTATTGTAGAGTTTAGAAAGAGGAAAAAGATAGAGGAAATGATATAATTATATTATAATTTCAAAATTAATAGAAGTAGTTCAAAAGAATAAAATTTGAAAGAATCCTTAAGCCCATGAAGACCAATTAGTCTTGTCCAATTATTCTTGAATGTGTAGTCTTCCAGTAAAGCACGACTGAAAACTCTCTCTTACTCTCCCAGCATGTAACAGTTGCTATAGCTCTATAGCTAGAAGTGGGATTTTATGACCACCTTCGATCTCATCACTGTACTTTGGTATGGCTAGGGCTTGCACAGGATTTGTTCATACTGTTGCAACAGTATACAACATGTTACAGATTCCCTGATGTGTCCAGAAGGCATTGTTTTGTCTAGTCATTCACTGTCTTAGATACTTGCACTTTATCAAAACCTTTCTCTAAAATGACCCTTAAGCTTTGTGGGAAGAGGTGAACTATGTGTTCCATTCAGGACTAGATAATCTGCATTGTCTTTTTTTTTTCCTGCTCCTAGGCCAGCTGTATTTCTGCTGGCAATCAATATCTATTGCAAATAAAAACTTCTCAGGTGAGAGTTGAGATGTGTATTTAACAATGAATATGATGCTAAGTCATTAGGGGTCAGTTTAACACTGCACATATTTTGCTAAATAATTTTAATAAGCTCTCCACTAGGAGAACTATAGGTTCTTTCTTGACAGTGTGTGTGTGTGTGTGTGTGTGTGTGTGTCTGTGTGTGTGTCTGTATGCATGTATGTATATATACATACATATATTTGTATGCATATGTATGTGTCCACATGCATACATATATATGTATTCCTACCACAAAAACATTTTCTTTAATTTGCTGTGAATACTTATTTATAAAAAGAGACAATATTAAAAGTCCCTTTCTTAACTGAAATATAGCTCTTTTTCAGGTTTAATTGTCATGTATGCCACTTGTTTTCACTCATTTGAGTGCTTATAGGATGCTTGCTCGGCAGGTGATTACACAGTGAACGGAATCTTCCGATTCAGGAGTGATGGAAACAATATGCTTCATCTTTAATTAGAGTCATAATAATGAAGAAATAGGACTTAAGTTTCATAGAGCGGCAGCAGCTTGTGAAAAAATTAATAGAGCCCTTGAAGATGACTCTGTAATTATAAAGAAGCAAGTGGGCACAGCCATTAAGTATTTTATGTATACAATCAAAATATATATTTATCAAGGCAGGTTCATTTCCAATACAGACTCAGCTCCTGAGTGTGTACAATATAATGTGGTGATTGGTATAACTAAGTGCATATCTGACTAGAAAAACTAAAAGCTTGAAATAATTTTTTATCCAGGCAGTGAAAAGTGAAGGGATGTAAGATTTATAAACTAGACGTTGAGAAGGACATGAAGCCTGGAGAGTGGAAAAAGTACCGAGAAATACAAGTGGTACAGCTACTACTGAGAACAAAGAATCACTGATGTTCTTAAAATGCCGAGCAAAAGGATTAGTTTTCTTTTGCTCCCTCTTTCTGTAACTCCTCCTACCATTGCTCTCTAAATCACTCCTTCTTTCTCCTTCTCTCAGCTTTCCTACTTCCAAAATCTCAATTTTTGTGAATGCCATGTGCGAGCAGGTGCCCTAGGGCTGCAATTACGGAGAGACGTTTTTCACCAAATGTACCTGTTCGGAGAGAACATCGGTCCGTTGGAACAACAGCAAATACTCTTCTAGCTAAATTGACTCTAATCCTTAACTAGGAAGATATAGCAGTATTTTACTGTTTTAAGAAAAGATCGAAAAGAGGCTATACAACCTTTTGAAACTCCAAATATAACACAAAGAATCAAGAAGATATACATACACATTAATGTTTTTAATTCCTGCTTGTATACTGTTCTTTATAACTAGAGAGAAAATGCAAACTGCCTTTTCACAGAGCCACATCATTGGTGCTTATTGTTGTTTCTTGGAAAAACCTGAGTCAGAATAGATTTGATTTTATTTATGAAATAATTTTCCTATTACTTGATGACCCTCCTAGTTTCCCCATTCTTTTACTGTTCCCTTATATTATCAGAGTATACATTTATAAAATAACAGACAGTGCGCTGAGCCTGAGATATCAGCGTTCTCTGCACTCCACTCAAGCTTCCCATTTCTCTAAATAAAAGTGAAGAGATTTCATTAAATTCAGGACATAGCTTTAGATTAATCTTGTGTTTTATAAATCAGTTTACATAAATAAACAATATCACAGCCCACTAAAGCCATAGTAGGAGCTTTTCCTACAATTAATTTTCTTATCTGAAACATAGGAATGGGAAAGACCTGTACCCAAAAACCAGCTTAGAATGTGTCTTGTAGCTGTATCTCCTTCTATTTCCACTTTCCCTGAACTGTGGTGCCGTCCAGAATTCTCCCCTGGGCTTAGATACTAAATGTTGAACATCACAAAATCCACATGCAAATATATTGAGATTCTAGAAGCCCCAAAGGAGACCACTTAAAACTGCAGTTCAGGACTTCACAGTTTCTTCAGAAGATTACAAATCAGAACGGCTTAGTGGTATCATGGGCAATCGCAGACCAAGGTTTATAGTAAAATTATTTAGAATTTACATGAATACTTGGCTCTTGAAAATATTTCTTTTCTTGTTTGTATAATTTTTTTCTTTTTTCTCTAAAAAACCACATGCTGTGTAGCAAGTCTAATCTGTTTTCAAGCTATTTTACTTTTAAAATACTGAGGCTGTAAGATATTTTTCACAAATGATCATAGTGTTAACTTTGCATTAAATATTCCACAGATGACACATTACTCCCAAACCACAAAATTAACAATGAGGTAACCTTTGCTGTGAAAATCCACACCTTCAGCAAACACTCAGACTTCCTCCCTACAGAAAACTTATCAATCACGCCTTCCACAGGAGCTTCCTCCAAGTGTGCTGCTTTGCAAATTCCTCAGAAACACTTTCAATCAATCAAACAGTAAGTTTGCAAAATTACTTCATAGCTTTCTACATTATCCTGACATTTCAAGTTTTTGACACTCTAACTTTTTTTTGTAAATCTGACCTTTTCTACCTAAATATCATATTTTTGCTTTGCATTTTGATAACTCACTAAAACTCTTAAATAAATACTTTGTGCTTTCGACTTGAAAGTCTATAGAGCAAACAGTGAGTTCAAGTTCCATTTTTTTTAATTTAAATTATTTTCATGGCTTCAAGCAGACTTTAACCTTTGCCACTGACTGGATACAATTCTGCTTAACACCTCCACTGTTTAGATTAGTGATTCAGATGAGAAAACCCTCCACCCTCCCTCATAACAGCAGAAAGCACACATTTCCCTGACTAATTGAGAAAAAATGTCAATGTAGCTCCAAGCCATGTTTTTTGCTTTCAACACGAAAATGTTATTATTGTTCTCTTGAAACAACAATGGATAAATATTCAAATAAATGTATAGAAAAGAAAATTGACCTTTATATTAAACAACAAATGCTAAAAAGTAATATTTGTGGTTATCAGTACATGAATAGCACATGAATCTTTCTTTAGAAAACCAGGAAGAAATGTATATAATTGCATTATCAGAAAACAAGACATAAACCAGATATTATTTTACTTTGGGCAAGAGAATTAGAGCCCTGAACTTGTGTTGCCTCAAAACATAAGACAAATTATAGTGCTAGAACGATGTTGTTATGTAATAAGCAGTGTATTTCCTAGCCATCCCACATTACAAAGACGTTCCTTTGCTTGGAAAACAAAAAGAAACAAATGATTTTATATAAAAACCTGAAGGTATTAGTTTATCTACTTGAGTACTTACCTCCTCACCAGTACAGCTAGCCTAAGGGTTCCTGCTTTCCCAGGTTTGGGTTAGTTTGTCCATGAATTTTCATTCAAAACATGGGAACAGACTTCTTTGGAATTTCACAAAACTCTGGTGCCTGCTATAACTCCAAAGCAAACTTCAAGGGAAGCTGTGAGATAACAGAAAAAAATTGCCTCCCAGCAAAGTAAATGTTTAAATCAGACAGTGGCCATAAATTTTTCCCGATATTGTGATGAGTCTTTACAAGTTATACTTCTGTGACTTTCTTCCACATTGTCCAGTCTCCTTTTGTTCTTGGGCAAAGGCCACTTCAGGTGTTTTGTACGTGAATATTTCTTTCATCTGTTCAAGAATGTAGTAATGGCACAGGTATATGTTGTTTTCAACCTCCATGTTCTTTTTCACCTCTTATTAGAATATTAATAAAATATGGAAATGTAAATTCTGCCTGATCAAGATAAAATTTCCATTATTGTGCAGAGAAATTTGCTTCCGTTTCTCTGCAACAATTTGTAATTTTACTTCTTTCTTCTATTCATCAGTATTTTGTCAAGATTTGATTAGATATTTTCTTAAGGAAAAAATCACATGAATAACAGTGTTTGCTTTGTATAATAAATCTTTGGTAACATAATAAACTTATCATTTCCCCTTCCTTTCTATAGGCACTCCCATATATCCCTCCATGCTCTTTTTCAAATTCATGATCTCTTTTATTTCTTTGAAATCCAATATATGTGTGTGTGTGTTTCAAAGTCCATTTACATATGCTAAGTAGGAGATTATGTATATAATATTAAATATTATACTATTGTATGTTATATATAACATATATTATATATACATGAACACACATATATGTATATATAATCTCATGTTCAGTCCATGTAATGCTACAGGTATGTACAGGACTTCAGAGTTGTCAAATCTTTACTGAAAATCCAATTAGGGCATTCTTTCTGGGGAATAGTCAAGTTTAACTTCACCCTCCCTCAGTTGCCTGAAGTTTTTGACTAGGGATGAGGTCCTTAGAGTTTTCCTCTTTCCTTTTAATGAAAACAAATTTAGTGTAAATGCTTTTTACTAACTCTGAAACTAGTTCTTATTTGAAAATTGGCCAGAGACAGCTCTAAAATATTCTTTTTTTTCCTCCCCTGTGGAAAAGACTGAGAGCTGACAACCAAATTTATTATCATTATTTTTATCCTCCCTGACTGGTCTCCTGTGTATTTAGGATTAAAGTTATAAGCCAGTTGGCTGTGAGCTAGAGAACACAAATAAGAATATTCCATGCATGATCATCCATGCTTCCTCTATCTGAATCTGAAAATTTAATTTATACTTTCAAAGGCAGAGTTCCTCGCAAATAAAATTTATATTTCATAGTTGTGTGAATTTTTTGAGGAGCATGATCAGGTTTGGACTTACACCAGTAAAAGCACTGGTATGAGAACAGAGCAAACAATTCTTCCCACTATGGGTAGGTACTAGAAAGTTTATTTAGTTTACTTACACACTCATGAAGAATATTGTGTAAGAAATTGACATGTGTCCAATAATTTAATGAATTATAGCAATTGAGATTTTTCACCCACTCAAGTATTTCCTTTTCTGGATAATGTGAAAATTTACTCCCCTCCTTTAAAAATATTTTGAAATATATCCCACATTACTGTGTATATCCTGTAAAACACAGGAACTAGTCACTTCTTTACCTGTATTTGGTACCAATTATTCAAATCTTTATCATGCTTTATTTTTCACTTTCTATTTTACTAATACTAATGCTTTTATAAATGAGAAAGTATTACAGTATTTATTTTTGTATATGTTTCATTAACCTAAATGTCTTCTAATACCATCTATACTGCTACCAATGACAAAGTAATATTTTTTATATGATTGAGTAATAACCCACTTAAAAATGGTTAAATGAGCTAGATGAATAACCAATTTTCAGAGCAGACATTCAAATGCCCAACTATAAAATAAAATCTTTTTTAATTGATTAATTAATTTATTAAAAATTTCCACTTCCTCCCCACCTCCCTTTTCCCTCCCCCTCCCCACCTTCCTCTCCCTCTATAGTCCTAAGAGCAGTCAGGGTTCCCTGCCCCGTGGGAAGTCCAAGGTCCTCCCCCCTCCATCCAGGTATAGAAAGGTGAGAATCTAAACAAAGTAGGCTCCCACAAAGTCAGTCCATGCAGTAGAATAAAAACTCAGTGTCATTGTCCTTGGCTTCTCAGTCAGCCCTCATTGACAGCCACATTCAGAGGGTCTAGTTTGATCACATGCTCCATCACTCCCAGTCCAGCTGGCCTTGGTGAGCTCCCATCAGATCAGTCCCACTGTCTCAGTGGTTGGACGTCTCAGTGGGTGGATTCTAGCCATAATTAAAGGACATTGAGCCTATAATTCATATTCCTAGAAAAGCTAAACAAGAAGGTGAACCCAAAGAAAATCATATTGTTATCCTTCTGGATATTGGAAGTAGACAAGATTGCCAGGCAAAAGTTAGGTGCACAGGGGTGGGGGTGAATGTAAGGGAGATGGGAAGAGAGAAGGGAGAAGGGAAGGATTGGGGAGAGCTTGGGGGAATGGGATGGGTGGGATGCAGGAAGGGTGGATATGGGAGCAGGGAAGTAAATATCTTAATTAAGGAAGCCATTTTAGGGTTTGCAAGACACTTGACTCTAGAGGGGTTCCCAGGTCCAAGGAGAGGTCCCCAGATTGTTCCTTGGCCAGCAGAGGAGAGGGTGCTTGAACTGGCCTTGTCCCATAGCCACACTGAGGAATATCTTGCATATCACCATAGAACCTTCATCTGGCAATGGATGGAGATAGAGACAGAGACCCACATTGGAGCACTGGACTTAGCTCCCAAGGTCCAAATGAGGAGCAGAAATAGGAAGAACATGAGCAAGGAAGTCAGGACCACAAGGGGTGTGTCCACCCACTGAGACGGTGGGACTGATCTAATGGTAGGTCATAAAAGAAAATCTTTAATATTAGCAGACATTAGGGAAAATGAAAATTACAATTACAATGGCATATAATATCAGTTTTACTCAAATGTCTTTTATAAAAACACAAAAATGCAGGTATAGATATATTAAAGGAAGAACTCTTCTTGGTAGGTAAACTATAAAATCACATAAAATCTGAAAAAAACCCTATTGATAATCCACTAAAACTAAAAACCCAACAAAAATGTAATATAGCAAAACTACCGCTAGTTGGGTATCCAAGGGGAATGAATAATTATCTCAAGAAGACTCTGGAACATGCACATATATTGCCTCATTACTAATTATTATTATACTCAAGACATTGAATGTGGTAAATGAGCACAATGGCATATTGATCAGCATAAGTAGACTGGACCCTGATTGTTCTGTGGTGTAGGAGGGTATTCTTTCTATGTTTTGCTTTCATTGGTTAAATAAAGAAAATTACCTTGACCTTTTGATAGGGCAGCCCTTAGGTGGGCAGAGTAGACAGAACAGAATGCTGGAATACAGACGGATGCTAGTTAGACTCAGGCCAGTAGGCCACAGTCAAGTGGTGATACACATTAATAGAAATGGGTTAATTTAGATGTGAGAGTTAGCCAGTAAGAGGCTAGAACTAATGGGCCAGGCAGTGTTTTAATCAATACAGTTTGTATGTAATTATTTTGGCTATAAGCTAGTAGGGTGGCCAGGAGCCAGGCAGGATGAAAAGCAGCCCGCACCTCATACTACAGAGTGGCACTCCAATGTGGTCTACTAACTCCATGTAAAACCTGAGAGGCCTTTAAAAGGAATTCTAGACACAAATATAGAGTTTAACAGAGCCTTTTGCTCTTTTCTGGCTGGGGGCCTCAGAGAAATTTTCCTGTCTCAGCAGCAGGAAAAAAATTAATGCCTTTAAAAATAAGGTAAAGTATTTAAACAGATAGTCATAGATCAAAAGAAGAAAAAAATAAGCCACATAAAAATATCACAGAGAGTCTGGATTATGGATTTTATTGTGTGTTTTTTAAATTTTTTGACTGTAAAGGAGCTAAATACAGAGAGACTTTTCATTGTGTGGTCTGCTAAGCTAAACCAGCATGTATGTTCTAAAGGTATCTTGACTTCAAAATTTGGGTCTAAGGATATGATGCTTTGAAAAAGAGGTTCTCTTTTTTTTTTTTCAAAGAAGATGAGACCCTAAGAATTGCTTCTAGACCAATATGGTATGATAGATCATGCCCTCATGAAAGGTTGCTGTGAATACCCTCAAAAATTACTTTGCTCAACTGCTGACTGAGAGAAACCTAGCAAATAGGATACACCATGAAAGACCTGATTAACTGTGCCCCCATACAGCACGAAGCAGTTTGTAGAGAAATAACTGTGCCCATATTCCCAGATATTGTTTAAAAATGTTCTTTTACATTTAAAGGGAGATATGATATAGATATGAATAATTTGCATTGGTATAGATTTTGATTTATTGATATAAATTTAAGGTTAATCTTGTTATATGTATACTATGTACTTATGATCTTGATTAAGGTGTTGTGATTATATAGTTCATTTAAAAATACAATGTATAATTAGGAAATACAGGTTGTTAATGGATAATCATCGATAATAGTTAAGCTTGTAGTCATGTTAGATTTTCTAGATATATAGGGATATATTTCAGTTAGATGGGCATTCTTCATATCTTTCAAAGACTACAGTATATTGCATTTTAAATATTTTAATAACTTAGGTCTTTTCATGACAATGAGACACATCTGCTCCTGGTAGCACCAATCTATTTCAAGAGTAAGATGGGCATTGAAGAGGCTCCTTATGGAGTTGGTTAGACATTCGGGCAAGAAACTGCTCTTGCCTGGACTGTTGCATAAATTGGACACACACACACACACACACACACACACACACAAAAACTCACAGAGAGAGGACTGCTGAACTTGCTTAAAGGTGAGATGATCCTTTGGGGTTCCTGATTCATGAAAGAGTCTGCAAAACATTCTGCAGGATACAGAAGAGAGTGACTGAACTGTCTTTAAATTTTTCTGCTTTATGGAAATGTCTGCTGGATACTATGGGCCTATGTAGGCTGAAGATGGATGCCCCAACAGTACAGAAGAACTTTAGGTGACATTTCCAGGCAGCAAAATGTCTCTGTCCTTGCTAGAGTTTTGGAAGTTGCTTACTTCTTGTTTGCTTAGGTAATTTTATATCCTTCTAGAGTTTTTAATGGGGTTGAAAAATAGATAGTTATTTTTATTGTTTTCCTTTGTTATGATAAAAGATAAAATAAATATAAATATTGTAACTGTAATTCCTGCTTGATAACTGTTTTGTTATATATAATTTTACTATGTTAAAGTAAAAGACTTTCTTTTTTGTTTAAACAGAAAAAGGGGAAATAGTGTAGGAGTGTCTTCTTTCTATGTGTTGTTTTCATTGATTGAATAAAGAAAATTGCCTTGGTCTTTTGATAGGGCAGCCCTTAGGTGGGTGGAGGAGACAGAACAGAATGCTGGGAAGAAGAAAAGTGTGGTAGATGCCATGGCTTTCCTCTCAGAGATGGATGCTGGTTAGACTCATGCCAGTAAGCCACAGTCAAGTGGTGATACACATTAATGAAGATGGGTTAAACAAATATGTAAGAATTGGCCAATAAGAGTTTAGAACTAAATGGCCAGGCGGTGTTTAAATGAATACAGTTTCTGTGTAATTATTTTGGGGGCTAAGCTAGTTGGACGGGACGCAACAAAGGGCCCGCGTTTTTCTCTGGCAGCAGGACATGGCCTGCTTCTCTGTGCAACAGTTCTGACCTTCGTTTTTATTCCACATGGTACCTTACTATTAATCCAATGACTCAAGCCTGGATATGCATTTATTACAAAGTTTATGTTCTATTTGCTTTGTCTTTTATTCCTATTTAAATTATTTTCAGATATTCCTGTTTGTCAATTTTTTGCCCTTAAATTCAACGTCTGCAATTTTAGCATCCACTTTCAAAATGAAATATATTATTCTCATGAGTTTGCATTGTCTTGAGCTTACATGCTTTATATTCAATCTTGCCTCTGAAGTAGGATGCAGATTTTAACTTCTGAACTTTGGTTTTCAGACTCCTGGTACATTTCTTCTTATACTTTCCCAAGTCAGGTTTGCTTAAAATAAAGAACTCTTCAAAATTATTGACAATTTACTTGAAAATTAGAAGCTTGCCAAAACTCATTGTATATTTAATTCACAGCATTCCTGACTGCTAGATGACCACTTACTTGATGCACATCGAGTATGCAGCTCAATTTGAGTGGGAATCATTAATTCAAAAAAGACATATTCTATATACTCCCAAAGCCCTACATTGTGTCTCCTTCAATATTGTACCCTGAACTGCCTTTTACTGAGTTTACACTCTGGCCATTAGAGCCTAGTGGAAATATTCCTATGTTCTTCATTTACTTACATATGTTAGTTCATACAAGTGATACTATTTTCTCTATTCTCATTTATTTATTTTCCTTATCTGAAGGTATTGCTTTCCCAATTGTAGAGTTTAGACTTTAATTATGCCATATAACATTATTGTGCTTTCTATATCATAAAAATATTTGAAAGAAGATTATCCAAATTGCTACAATTAATTATTTTTTAAAATTTTTATCCCTATTCTCATTAACTTTTGTTTTAGTTTTGTATTATCAAATACGATTCAGTTACAATAGATTGTTTTACATTTTTCTTTCAGCAGTCAATTCACATATGAGCTATTGTGTCTCACCAGGAGTGAAACAACTTTATCCAGCAGTGTATCTCTCCTGTGGCATACTTTATGCCCAGTTTGTCCAGAGTAAATGCAACAGAAGCTTGAAAGACTTTAAAACATCCTGATAGATTGTCACTTTGTGAGATTTGTCAATTTCTGCTTGTCTTCCTGCATTCAGGCAGTTTGTGTTCAGATAAGGAACTGAAGGTTACTTGTAAAATATTGAGTAGGAGGTAAAGATCAATGATAGAGTCTGTGGTAATGAAATGTGCAATTCTTAGGGACAGTTTTGGTCATTCCCTTTTCACTTGAGTTACTTTGTGCCATTTTGTAATAACAAGTGGTTTTATGACTCCTTCTACACTGCTTTCATGTCTGTAATGAAAAACTACCCCTGTATCCCTTTCTCCAAACTACAGTTTCCTTATGTAGAAATGACAACTTAAGCTCAATAAGTATATATATTTATAAGATATTGACTATATTTGTATAATAATATCTGGTCATTATCTGAAATATTTCAGGCTCTATTTTTAAATGCATTCTATAATAATGTTTCCCTTTTTAACCCTTTCTACTTTTATTTTAACACAGTTAACACCCCACCCCCACTCTAGAGAGAGTATAAAGTAGCTTCATGAGGGCTTTGGTATGTTTGTTTATACATCTTGAAAAGAACATTCACATAGGGGAAAATTATTCAAAAGTCTTATCTGGGTAAGTACTTAAGGGAGCAAATTGGATGAGCAGGTGGGAGTTGGTATGAGAAATCAATCAGACCACAAAAACACAGAGAAGTGCTGACTTGTAAAAGGGAAGGGAGCAAGTGTTTTTGCTATGATTTGTGTTTTTCCTTTTTGAGACATGTATACTACAGTGTAGTTCTACAGTGTTCTGTAAGGCTGAACTCCAAGCTAACATTGCTGTGCAAAGCCTAGTGCTTATTGTAGAACCCCTTCCCAGCTCACTTAGCATCATGGAGAGAAAAGATGAGACCAAAAGCAGGAATGTTCTCCAAAGGAAGTTTAATACGCTAGTATGTAACCTTACTTAAGTCAGTGAAGATTTTGATCTGCTCTTGGTAACAGTTGTATGTCTATTAAAAGTTTGTTTAGAAGTACTTGGCTTGTTCCTGAGTTTCATCTTAGGATGATAAAGTAGCTAACAGTTGTAATCTGACAAACTAACCTTCTGGATGGTCTGCCACCATCTGTGGTGACCTGTATTGTGTGGTCAAGGAACAAAAAGGAATGTTATCTTGCCGTTCGAAAAACCAAAGTGTCCATTTAGAACTACATTCAGAAGACAAAGAAGGAGGAGGAGAAGGAGGAGAAAGAAGAAGAAAATGGAAGGAAAACAGCGAATGGGTATTTTTGTAAGACTATCAATTCTAATGGACTCTGATATGAATACTAAAAAAAAGAAATCTTCCAATCTAACTTCTTCTGTTTTCCTGACTTAGACTTACAATGCTAATAACTTTTGTCTTTACTTCTACAATGCCTCTTTCCAGATATCAATTGAAGACTTACTTTTTTTGTATATATTTCACAGTTATATAAATAAAACAATTTGTGCACCTTAGGAACTGTTAGATAAGCCCATTGGAAGAATACCACAATGGCCACATATGATATTCAACTCAACTTGAAAAAGCCAGACTGGCTATTACCATAATTTCATAAAGGCAACAATGACTACCTTTTCAGAGAGTAGAGAGATATGAACAGAAAGCAGAAATTAGATAGGACAATTAAGGTAAAAAAAATATCCGGATGAAAAGCAATCAGTTTCTTTCTTCACTGAAAGTCATGAATATCCTTGGACCTCTTGAGGACCTTACCCTTGTCAGAGGCATACTAGGAGTGTTCTGGAGACTCTAGTCTGAATTGTGGTTCTTGAATTATTTGAATGCTACATGTTTTTTTGGGGAAAGAAAATTCCTGGTATATAAGTGGAATCTCAGACTTGCGTGGAGACATAGAATTTTAATAAGATAAGGTTAACAACCTGGCTAATGGACCAGTCTTCAGGAAGGCAGAGGATACTTAGGAATGAGGACTCTCATAGTTATACCAACAGTTCTCAAATTATGGGTTGCAACCTCTTTATCAAACTTCTATCTCCAAAAATATTTACATTGTAATTTACAACAGTAGCAAAATTAAAGTTACAAAGTAACATTGAAAAGAGTTTTATGATTGGGGGTTACCATCACCTGAGGAGCTATATTAAAGGGTTACACCATAACCCTTTATCTCATCTATGCTGAAGAGATAGGTGGGATAATTATACCTTTAAGAAAGTACTATACTTTCCCATCCCAAAAGTCCTACCCTGGAGGGCAATTTCTATACATCAAGCATCCATGAGGTTCAGTTGGTTCTACCTATACTTCAGAGTCCTAAAGTACACTTTTTCTTTTTCTTTGTTATGTTTATTTCTTTAAATCCTGGACAGAGCTTAGTAATGCCTTTTTTGATACTGTGGGTTTCCTTACATTCCTCAAAAATGCTCCCCACTCCCTGCTTTCACCAAGGGGCTACCTACATTCATTTTATAGACCTTATGTTGGCAACTCAAACAGCACCTTTACCTCTGAATAGCTACTGAAATTTGCAGCATATTTTCCTTGAGAGTTTTTCCATTAAACTTTAACAACTTTGTCCCAAAACTTAAACACAACACTGAAAGCAAAGAGATTTTAGGTTTAATGTACAGGCTTAAAATTAGAGTTTAGTAACTTAATGAAAAATAAAAGCTTACTAGATTTTTCTATATGTTTCAAACTACATTGAATTTAATCGATGAAACATAGTATATGACATCTGGTCAATAAAAAATGGCTTCAATAACATTCAGAAAATTTAGTACAATATCTCTGACAAAGACGAGAAAAAGTTAAAAAAAGTTTCACTACATGAGCATCTCGATGGGTAATATGAAGAACACTATAGATAGATGGTAGATAGATAGATAGATAGATAGATAGATGATAGATAGAGAGATAGATAGATAGATAGATAGATGATAGATAGATAGATAGATAGATAGATAGATAGATAGATAGATAGATAGACATATACATGTAATACATGTATTTATATTCATGTGTATGGAGGAGCATATACAAGGGTCAATAGGGTCATTCTTATACTTATATTTCCTTTTTGAAAATATTGATAAACATTGTCAATTTGTGGATCTACATTTCCTTTTAGACATTGTACCTGGAAGGATGTGCAACATACTCTTCACAGTCAGTGATGATCTTTTCAGTGCTTATTGTCCATTGAAATGTACAATCACCATAAACTATTAGTCTGTAAAAGAAAGTAAACATCAATAAAGAGTAATCTAAAAAAATCATTAAAATCTCATTTCTCAGGTTTGCCCTCCTCTTATTAATGATGATAATTAATTTCTTTTGTGGAGTAGTTTTAAAGATGGGTGAAAGGTGCCTGGGCCTTTGGGTTTTCCATGTGAGCTTGACCTTTAGCTCAGCATCAAAATACCTGCAAAATTCACAACATTTCTTCAAATGTGTCTAAGCTGTTCCAATAATGTAGGCAGGTGGAATATGAACACTATCATAATACACATGCACAAAGCAGAGATTAGTAAATTGGCAGTGACCCTGGAAAGCAGAATTCTGCAATTTAAAATTGTGACAGAATTACAAAGAAAGGTGGTGGTATAATTATGAGCTACTATATGGATTTCCTTTTCATTTTCTACTAACAGTTCTTGACAGTCTTTAACAGGAATTAGTTGAATGTTCACGTGAAATCATGTTAGTTCAATAAAAACCATTATTCAACCTAATTATAGTTAATCATAATAATTGTTGAGGATTCAGCAAGATGTGGATAGGTACTGGCATGCCTTAAGTAATTTTTATGATTTTCTTGGCCCAGTGTTAAAAATGTCCAGTTATTTTGGACATTATGTCACCATAAAGATCCTGAAATAGAAACACATCCAATTTATTGCCTAAGAATCTCTTACTATTGGGACCTCAGGAGTGGAGACAAAACAACCCCTCTGTCCACGTGTCCAGCCACTTCTTTCTCTGTCACATGCTTTGGCACAGAGAACGACCACTGTTGCTAAGAAGATTCTTGAATAAAACTGTGCAAGCACTGTCTGGACACCTCTTTTAAATAACATTTTAAAGCTGTTTCATCTGAGACCATGCTAAAGAGATGGGTGAAATAATTATCCCCTTAATAAGATCTTGCATTTTTCCTTCCCAGGATTTCCATGCTAAGGGAAGCACTGTAGTTAACAAGCCCATAGCTTTGAAACTTCAAAGTCATTCCTGCTTTTCTGAAATACTCAGAAACAAACAAGAAACACACACACACACACACACACACACACACACACACACACACCAAATCACAAGACCCTTGGAACTTTCCTATCTTCATTCCAGCTGTGCACTAAATGTACTTTCCCTAACACTGTGATTTGGCCTTCTTTAAGCTTTATCTGCTTCACTTCTCCCTATCAACATTTAACTGACCTTTTTACTGCTTTAACTGAAATCACTTGCCTCCCTGCCCCCTTTCTCTTCTCCATTTTCCTCCTGTGGGAAGATCCTAAGATGTACAGTTTACCTGGCCTGGAACTATCCTTTAAAGTTCTGTTAAAACTGACCTCAATCTTAATGAAAACAAACAAAATGGTATTTTAAGAGGAATTCCTGAGCCTAGTAAATGACTTCTAAGTTAGATTTACAGCTACTTTTAAAATTTGCAAGTATAAACTTTGGATACACTTGTCTTTAAGTATAACAAAGACCAATTCTAGTGCTTTGGCTTTGCCCCTGGTCTGCATAATTCCTCTCTCTTTCAGTTTTCTCCTTTTCTTCCTCAGTATTTTTCCTCAGTTTCTTCCTTTGAGGCAGTATTCCCCTGTCTTTCCCTTCCCGCCTTTGTAACGTATGACTGGTTTGCTTTCACTCCTCAACCTGCTATATGTCCAGTGAGTTAGAATTTGCTTCTCATTTCCTGGAATACGAACAGAGAGACTGAAGAAGATGAAAGAGAAAGAAGAAAAAATGCAGCCAAAGTTTGTGTAACTAGATCTGCAGAGCTGTCAATTTACAATTGGAAAATGGAGTGGATGCAGAAAAAACTAGTACTTCCTTATTTTCTCATATTCCTTGTACCCCTTGGTCCATCTTCTCTAACTACAGCCCCAGGGTGACCCTCAGCAGAATTCACAAAGGGGAATGACAACAGAAGGAAAGATTTAAACATAAAACAATGTTTTATGTTTACTATTATAAAAAAAAGGATTTTTTTTATTAACCAGGGCTTCTTAACCAGGATCTATGCTTTGCTATTTGATATTCCTTAATACTTTTGCTTTAAATATGTTTTCTATTACCAATAAGGATGTGATCAGTTTACCTGGGCCCAAACAGGCATTAAACAAATATATATTTTCAGTGTTAAAGAGCAAATTAATCACAAATTGATTGTAGATTATAAGTGAATGGACCAGATTTTTGAAGATATAGATTTGCAATCTTTTTATTCACTATCAATAGCAAGGAAATATGCTAGGAAATCAGGATTTGCAAATAACTTATATATACTTGTCCTTACCTTTGTTTTATGATATAGATAAATATTAAAATGGATAAAAAAAGCAATTGAGAAACATTACAGAAGAAATACATGGTGAGATTTTATTTAATAATAAAATAAAAAAGTGAGTTAATTATGATAAAATTCATTTATTAGATATTCTCTAATTAGCGTGGAAGATTCCCATTATTAGAATCATTAATTGAGCTCTGATTTCATTGAACAAAGAATGCAGCCTTTTTGCTCAGAAATTTTCACATACCAATGTATTTGTCAAGAAATAGAAATAGGACACAACTGAAGGCTTGTTCTCAAGCAAACTGCTTCTGAATGGAGGATTATTTCTCTGAGTGAACTTTTTTCCTGTAAGCCTTGACTCTCAGAGAAATATCCAAGCTGAAGTGGATTAAAAGAGAAGTATTTATAAAGAGCCTTTACTCCTGGAACAGGTCAGAATTGCCTCCTTGGTACTCACTCCTGTTTTACAGGTAAGAAATTTGACATTCAGGGCATTAATGTATTTATCTGTGTTTTCATTGGTCATTTTCATTAAAGTGTACACCTAAAAGAATGCATTGACATATTAGATTTTATAAAAATAATAAATACCACATAATATAAATAAAAATTGTAAAATTAGTAAAAGGATAATCAATGGCACAAAAGGAATAATCAATGAACATTGAGCGTTGGGCCAAATGTCGATAGCAAAAGAGAAAATGAGAACTTTACCTTCTGGTGGAAGAAGTGAAGCAAGTGTATAATGGAGAAATACACAGCCCTATTGAAACAAATCACAGTTCAAGAAGAAATAACTAGCAATGATACAAACACAGTAATCTGTGAGGACATGTAATCACCCGATTCTGCATCACTCTCTCCCAGTACGGTTTGCGCGCCATACAGATCACGAGCTTGGGGCAAAGGCCTGGGGATTGAAATAAAGACACACACACACTATCCCTGACTTCAAAATCTATTACAGAGCAACAGTATTGAAAACAGCTTGGTATTGGCATAACAACAGAGAAGTCGACCTATGGAATCGAATAGAAGACCCGGGTATTAACCCACAAACTTATGAACACCTGATTTTTGACAAGGGAGCTAAAGGTATACAATGGAAGAAGGATAGCATCTTTAACAAATGGTGCTGGCATAACTGGATGTCAACCTGTTGAAGAATGAAAATAGATCCATATCTATCACCATGCACAAAACTCAGGTCCAAATGGATTAAAGACATCAACATTAATCTGTCCACTTTGAACCTGATAGAAGAGAAAGTAGGAAGTAGTCTACAAGATATAGGCACAGGAGACCACTTCCTAAGCAGAACCCCAGGAGCGCAGACAAGAAGAGAAACAATGAATAAATGGGACCTACTGAAACAAAGAAACCTGGGTCATTAGTCAAGAGATAGCTGAATGCCACGTTATTTAGCTTTCTGCAAAGTTAATATACCTTTGCCCCAGTAGAGGAAATCCCCTCCCAGCCAGAGGGGAAAGCACAGCGCCAGGAGCCTGGTGCTGTGTGGAAATTTCTTCCCAGGCAGGGGGTTGGAGGAAGAGAGGCAGTGACAGACAGTGGAGAGGGACCTTGGCACCCTGTGATTCTCCCAGGCAGGTGGGAAATTACCATACCAAAGGTGGACTGAGCCCTGCAGCTGAGTCACCAGGCAAGCAGAGTGAGCACAGGAATTAGCAGGAAGCTTAGCTGGCTAACCAAAACAGTCCTTGCGATTTGCACCTCAAAGAGCAGGGGAAAACCCGGGATCCTACAAGGACACTTATTTATTACTGAGTACATGTCAATTAAATTACAAGAATGGTTCAGCCCTCATGGTTGGATGTTCTGGTCAGATTTGTTCACTTAGCCAAAAGCCATAGCTATCTGAGAAGAGGAGTATCCATAGAAAAGTGGTTCCATCAGATTGGCCTGTAGGCAAGTCTGTGGAAACTTGGTTAATGATTGATGAGGGAGGGCTCAGCAAACAGAGGAGGACCAACCCTTGGAAACTGGTCCTGTGTATTAAAAGAAGCAGGTCTGACCAAACCATGGAGAGTAAGGAAGCTGGTGAGCAGCATTTCTCTGGGACTGGCTCTTCAGTACCTGCCTTGAGAGTATGCTCTGATTTGTGCCCCCGATGGAGTGTGACAGGAGAATTGTATGGTAAGATAAGACCTTTCCTTCTCAAGATGCTTTTGGCCATAGAGTTTTATCATAAGCAATAAAAACCCTTATTAAAACATCATATCACACCCTTATAAAGGGCTGTTTAGGAACAGTGACCAGTGGCATCCTGGAACCAGCTTTTTCACCCTACAAGAACAGAAAGTGTTAGTTTTGATTTACTTGTGAACTGAGGAACATTGTAGTTTATGGATATTCCCACATTACCTGAGGATTTAATTGAAGTTGACTCTTAACAAAAGAAATTTAGTTGCAAGCCTACAACTAAATATTGATGTTTGCACATTAGCTCAGTTGTTTCCATTTTATGAATTATTATTCAAAATGTATTTAGACAACTATGTGAATCTGTATAAAGATGAGAATTATGGCATATTTATAAAAGATCACTTCCCCTAAGAAAATAAGGCAACCAAATGTCTATGAAACAAAAATAGAGGGAAATTTATGGTGTGTCAAAATAAAAAAGATGATAATACACACACACACACACATATATGTATATGTATATATATATATATGATATTATTGTCATGAATGGTAAACTACCAAAAATCTATAGTAATAGCATGATTTTGGTATTTCAAAAACCGTGAAAATCATGTATACATTATTGGCCTCTAAAGGTGGGTTCACTTTAAAGGGAAAGGTACCTCTCTGCCTAGATGCCTCTCTGTTTCTCTGTGTCTCTCAGTTCCTTGTCCTGTAGTTGGAATAGAATACTCTGACTTTCTCTCACAGCTCAAGGGTATATTTCATCGTGTCAGATAGTCATGGTGGCAACAAGCAGCAGAGGAGGTTGAATGCTGAATGTCAGTTCTCACCTTGCTCTCTCTCTCTCTCTCTCTCTCTCTCTCTCTCTCTCTCTCTCTCTCCATTATACCTTTCAGAGAAAGATCCCAACTACAATTAACATGGATCTTCTTATATTAGTTAATATAGTTAGCATAATTACCAATAGCAATTCTTGGATGCTCATCTACCAGATTTTTCGAGATTCTGTCATATTCATAAAGATTATAAATCATTTATTGTTCTCCAATATTTTATATATGTATGTATATTCACATACTTTTACAAAAATGCACTTAAATTACCCAAACATATATAATTTTATATAATTCTATTATATTTACCTATACATGTATACAACACATATAAGTATATATTTTGTATGTAATATTATTTGAATACTGAATTAAAATTACTGGTTTTTAATATTAAGTGTATGTATATATTTTATTTTATTTTGTTATTATTATCCTTTAAAAGACTGTTTTAAAAGGAGAGTCAGAAATGGGGTGAATTTAGATGTAAGGGGTGGTGGGGAAGAACTGGGAAGGTCATAGGAAAGGGAACCATAATCATGATATATTACATATATACTACATATGAAATATCTATTTTCATAAAAGTCTTAAAAAGACAATATGATATAGCTTTATAAGAAGTACACCACCGCAATGTATGCTATATTTTGACTTGGGCATTAGTGTTCTGTCTGATCACCCAGAAGGTTAGAGAGTATGGCTAGAGTTGTATAGCAATTATTCCTATGATGATAAAGTCTATCTTAGATGGAAGTTTTTCAAGAATTGGGAAACTTCAGGAGTCTCTGAAACTGACCATATGCACGAAGTGTTTCCCTCCCTAAGCTTATATAACCGGTAAGGACTATTGAACAATACTCACAGACCAGCAGAGCTGCCTGGCAGAGACATTCTCTGACCACAGGTTGTATTGTGAGTTTCAGGTTTCTAGGTTTCATGTACTGTCACCCAGCTGGGTGGTCTTCAGTGACACCACAATCTTTTAATCATTTCCAGTACTCTAGTGAATCCTCACCAATACTCCTGTAAGTTTCCCCAATAAACTCAGTCGTTTATGCACTTGGGTTTTGTTGAAATTCTTACTTTGATCTCTCACCAGTTTCCTCTCTTAGGTGAAGAGATGCTTGTTCATGTCTCCCCAGCAATAGTGTCATGCAACACACAACAAAATTATTTGTTATGAAAACAGACATCATTCATCTTAATCACTGGAACACGTAAACACTTGGAAATCTCAGAAAGTTTTCAAAAAACACTTAATTTCCCCTTATTAAAGACATTATAATAATTTAAAAGTATGATTTTTTTCAGATTGTCCAGATAATAGGTTTCAATTAAACATGTATCCTTTTTTTCCTAAGTGATCACATAATTAAACTATTTAGACAATGATCCTATACTGATAATGAGTGGCCAACATCTGTTATTTCCAGCACATTCTCATGAATAAGTAAGGTACAAAGAGAAGCAATGGCACAAGACATAGTGAGATGTTCCATCATACCACTAATCGTACTGTTGGAAATTGAAAAGACTTTAATTAGAATGGCAATTAAAATGTAACTTACACTATCAACTACTAGAAAAGTTATCAGATATTTTAGGAATAGAGACAGGAATAATGTGTGTTTGACTAAGATTTCTTGTTAAGCAGATGAAAGGGACCAAATGTGATCTTTATTGTTGCCTATTTTACAAAATGGTATACCAATCCATAAATTTACAAAATCTTGTCCTGTCTGATCACAGCACCGGTCCCAAGCATCCTATATATTTTTCCCATCTTATATTGGAACGAATTCCCTAAGTATTTCTCAGATATGTGTGTTAATATCATTCATCATTTTAACTTTAGTAACAGTTAAATACTGACCTTTTAAGAGTTGAGCACCTATATATCTGCTCTTCACAAGGAGTCAAAGACCTTTTAAAAACAAGATGTAGTCAGATTCATGTTATTTTGTCTTCGTAAGTTAAAATGAATAATTGTGCTCTGTTACTGTGCTCACTACCAGTGAAGATTCTGCCAGATGATTGTGTGTGTGTATGTGTGTGTGTGTGTGTGTGTGTGTGTGTGTGTGTGTGTGTGATTAAAACCTAGATCAGTTTAAGCTGCCCACTTTCTATCTATACTCTTTTTCTTGTTTGAGTATGACTAATCAGGACTCCACATGAACGTTGTGACTAGTATGGACATGAGCTTCTCATCCTTTCAGGGCTCCACTTACTACGATCAGAATTTTCATTGGATCACCAGCTCACAAATAACAACATGAAGACTTAATTATTAACTATGAAAGCTAGGTCTTAGTTTAGGTTTTTTTATAAGTAGTTCTTATAATTTAATTAGCCAGTTTATATTAATTTATGTTGTATCACTTGGCATTACCTCTCTTTTGTCTTGTACCTCCTGTTTCTGCTCAGTGACTCCTGGCAATGCCTGAGCACCAAGATTCCTTCCTCCTCTTACTTTTTTCCTTGGAAATCCCACCTATCATTTCCGGCTTAACTATTGGCTATTCAACGCTTTATTTAACTAACTGCAGTAATATATCTTCATACAATTTACAAATATTCCATGTACCAACTCCTTGATAAAACAAACTATATTTGTGGTTTGCTTTTACACTGTAATTGCCAGTTTGAGAATGAGGGACCTTGTTTATTTTGTTCATTATGATATATGTGACTAAAAGGTAAAATGCGAAAGTATACTAGTCAGTAAAGGACATTTTCTGTTTGCAGTATAAATAAAAAATGAAAGAAAAACAATGTGCGAATTATGTGGAAAAGGTTTAAATAAAACATGAATAAATCAATATTAGGATATCGACTCAATGCTAGTAGATTTATGTTCTTAAAAATTAGAAAAAATGCCATTGTCCTTGGCTTCTCAGTAAGTCCTCCTTGTCATGTGCGTTCAGGGTGTCCGTTTTGATCACATGTTCCATCACTCCCAGTCCAGTTGGCCTTGGTGAGCTCCCATTAGATCAGTCCCACCGTCACAGTGGGTTGGCGCACCCCTCGTGGTCCTGACTTCCTTGCTCTTGTTCTCTCTCCCTCTGCTCCTCATATGGACCTTGGGAGCTCAGTCCAGTGCTCCATGGTGGGTCTCTGTCATTGGATTTTGATTCCACTGCATGTACTAGCTTTGTAGGAATCTAGTCTGTTTGGATGCTCACCTTCATAGACCTGGATGGAGCAGGGAGGACCTCAGATTTCCCACAGGGCAGGGAACCCTGACTGCTCTTTGGACTGGAGAGGGAGGAGAAGGGGGAATGCGGGGAGGGGGAGGGAAATGCGAGGAGGGGAGGAGGTGAAAATTTTTAAAAATAATAATAATAATATTAATAAAATAAAAAATAAAAAAAGAAAAATTAGGAAAAATGTAGAACTATGACTATGAGGACTGTAATAGAAATTACTGACTCAAATAAATCACTCTAGGGTGGACATTTCACTTAGAATTTAATGGAAAATACTCAACTATCCACAATTTGAACAAGGAAAAGCATTTCTTTCATAAAACAGTACTTTAAATAGGTGTTAGAAGATCAAAGATTTACACTTTTTTAAAAATAAAGTTAACTGGGCTGGAGAGATGGCTCAGTGGTTAAGAGCATTGCCTGCTCTTCCAAAGGTGCTGAGTTCAATTCCCAGCAATTACATGGTGACTCACAACCATCTGTAAGGAGGTCTGGTGCCCTCTTCTGGCCTGCAGACATACACACAGACAGAATATTGTATACATAATAAATAAATAAATAAATAATTAAAAAAAAAGTTAACTGATAAATAATAAAATAGCTTGTAATTTTTGTCTGAAAGCATTTAATTGTCTTAATTATTAAGTAAAATATTTCATTTATCCATGTAAAACCTCAAATATACTCTGAATTATAAAATTATTTATCTTAGATTTTATAAACATTTGCTCATAATTAGTTGGTATTTTATCAGTTATGTCATAAGAGTACAAAAATAAAATTAATTATAATAACAGATATATATATATATATATATATATATATATATATATATCAAGAATTTCAAATTACGTGTGATATAGGATTCTTACTAATATTAAAATGTGTATAAAAATAACCTTTGGAAAATGGTATATATCCTCTAGCATTCTTAACTCCCTGTTATTCCAAGATTATCAGGAAATATTTTTTTTACTTTAAATTATTCATATTTTAACTGATACCTATACTTTTGATACTTTACTGAAGCTTGTTAGGCAAGGAAAGTTTATTAAATAAAGCTTATTAAATAAAAGTAGATGTGAGTAGTGTGAAACGTGTCTTTAAGACAATTCATCTTCTTAGAAGATTCACAAAGAGCTGGCCACGCTGTCTGAATCTGCTCAAAATCTGCAGAAAAAAGATGTTCCAAGAAACATTAACATTTTACTTCTCCTTTGGGTCATTGTTTTCTTCAAGTGAGAATGGTCACCTAAATGCTTTTGTAAAGCAAGCCCAATGGAACTGTTTATTCCGCGTGTCTTTGTTAGCAGATCACAGCAGCAGATAATTTTGTAGCTGGGGTGGAAACCTAGGTTTATCTCCTCATCTCAGTTCTGGGATCTCCTCTTCCTTGTATCTGGGCATGTCTTCTCCATACGATCACAGGCTCTATAAATGTATAAGTGTGTATGTCTATCAGCTTCATTTCGTCTGGAAAACCCTTTTTTTTTTCTTGTGGTCACCCATCATCTTTTGCTCATAGAGTCTTTCTATCTCTTCCTTTACATAAACTTCTGAGACATGTTTCATTCAAGGGTTTTAATGATATCTCTTTTAGGATTGGGTGACCCCAAAATCTCTCACTGTTTTCACATTAATCTTTGTGTTAATTTCTATCTACTGAGAGAAAAAAAAATCTGCTGTAAGTGGAATAAGACACTAATCTACAAGCATAATGGTACATAATTCAGAGATATTTTATTGCTGTGTTCCTTTACTAGGGTAATGGTGTTAGGTTTTCCAATAAGCCCATGATCTATCTGGTCTCATTTTCTTGATCATCTTAGCAGTATCAGGTATGGGCTCCATCTCATAGAGTGGACTTTAAATCCAATCTAAAAGAAGATTGCTTCTCCAATAATGTTGGCGCTACATTGGCATACATTGGTATATCGTATAGCTAGATCAGTGTCGTATGTGGCAGGGTTTGCATCCATGTTTTATTTTGGATTATTTTTGTCCTTTACTAGTGTGCAGAGTACCTCACAGTACAATGAACAGTGCTTAGTAGGAGTTAAAGTTCTCGGTATTTCAATTTAGTTTCTCTGTGTTTAATAGCATAAGTAAGTCTTACCTTTGTAAAAGAACTTTACCAACAGGTTACAGAGAGCACCCAAAAGGTTGATATGATTGGGAAAGCTTTGTGTGGTTCTTTTGATCAAAAGCTCAGCAAAATTTAACCTATTCCTTACCTGAAAATTGTACTTATTGGTATAAAATGTTCAAGTGGGGCACTATCTTATCAATTATTTGTTACTCTATTTAGATTTGCTTCATATATTTAAATATATTAGGGAACATCTATTATCGTATGATTACATAATGTTGACATATTGTCATGTCATATGTAATTATGTAATTACATGTAATTATGTAATGGCCTTTAGTGTTAGCCATGCACCACATATTTTCTTCTTTAACCTTTTACTCATATTCCTCCCGATTTAATCTTCATTTTCTAGAGTCTCCTTTGTCTTTCTGTAAAAATATATTCTATTTCCTTTACTTTTTAGATGATCTCCTCCCATACTACTCAGTTAACGAGGAATTTATCTCTGAGGTTATTCAGAAATTCACAAATATCAGAAATACAAAACTAATATCCACATATTTGAAAAAACATACACTAATTATATTTTAGGGTCTTGATTATTTGACTCAGGATGGCTTTTTTTAAGCTTTATCCTTTTACCTGAAATTTTAATTTAATTTTTCTTAACAGCTGAAAAATTCCAGTGTACCTCAGTATTTAGGCTGTTTCCGATTTGTACTTATTATTAATAGATCAGCAATGAATATGAATGAGAAACTATCTCTTAGTATTATGGAGAGTCATTTGGGAGTATGCCCAAATATGGTGTGTTTGGGCCTTGAGGTAGAAGGATTCCTATTTTTCTGAAGTACTACTACACTAATTTCCAAAGGGTCTATGCAAATATACACTCCACCAGAAATGAATAAGTGTTTCCCTTTACTTGCATTCTTGTTATCATGTTTGGTGTTTTGCTTTACTGATTTTAGCCAGTCTAACAGATATAAAATAAACTCTCAAATAGTTTTGATTTACAATTATCTGATGAATAAGTATGTTTGTGTCTCATCATTTGCAAACTTTTTGTTTAGTTTTGTACTCCAAATCTTAATTGAGTTATCTGTCTTCATGACATTCAATTATTTTAGCTATTTTTTTATTATAGATAGTAATCCTTTAGCTGATATGATTTTGGTTAAGATATTTTTCTATTTTGCTGTTTGAATGATATACAGTGCCTTAAGAAACTTTTGTGTTACATGAGATTCCATTTATTAATTGTTGATCTTAGTAACTGTCCTATCAGTATCCTGTACAAAAAGTTTTCTGTGTCAGTGGTTTGAAGCCTATACTCCTCTTTCTTCTACATCAAGTTCAAGGTAGCTTGTCTTGTGTTGGAGACCCTACTTCTATCTGTAATAGACTTTTGTTCAATGTGATAGATGTGGATTCATTTTAATTATTTAATGTGTGTCATCCAGTTTGATTATTTTTTGATTATGCTGTCTTTTCTCCAATGTTTAATTTTCATTAATCTTTATTGAAATTTCAATGGAATAATGTCTCTGTTTACAATATAAATCTATTAATCAAAGTGTATATTTTTATCTTACTAACATTCACATTTGAGAAATTCTTGTTTTTATTGTCATTGCTTACTGAAATTGTATAATATAACTTGAAATATATAATGGTGATAACTCTGGAAATTTTTTTTATACTTAGGATTGTTTTAGCTATCTTGATTTTTACATTTTTTTTAGGAAGTTGAAGAGTTTTTTCAATTCTATGAAAAATTGTGTTGGATTTTGATGGAGATTGCACAGAATTTATACATAGTTTTTAGTAGGATGATCATTTTCACATTATTAATCTTGACAATTTATGAACAATGAAGATCTTTTCACTTTCTGGAATTATTTTTAATTTCTTTCTTCATTTTCTTAAGGGTTTTATTGAAGAATTCATAAATAATTTAGGTAGAATTACCCCTTTTTTATTTTGTTTGCTTGTTTGGGGGGTTATTGTGATAGGCATTATTTCCCTGATTTCTTTCTCAGTCTTTGTTATTTGCATATTGGAATGTTACTCATATTTTTGTTATTATTGTATCCTTCTAGTTTCTAAAAGGGTTTGTTAGGTGTAACCATTTACTAGTAGGGATTTTGTAGTCTCTTA
Source organism: Myodes glareolus (assembly GCF_982192425.1). Taxonomy (NCBI): domain Eukaryota; kingdom Metazoa; phylum Chordata; class Mammalia; order Rodentia; family Cricetidae; genus Myodes; species Myodes glareolus. The sequence continues at coordinate 15,580,188 of NC_142040.1, read as the reverse complement.
TATATGAAATCATATCATCTGTAGATAAAGATATTTTTAATTTTTCCATTTCTATTTGATTTTATTCCTATATTGATTTCCTTGACTTATCCTAGTGCTCTTTTGTTAGGCTTCAAGCTTTCAACAGGTATGAGACCTGAATATCTTTATCTTCTTCCTGATTTTAATGGAAATGTTTGAATTTCTCTGTCAGCGTGCTATAAATTTTCTTTATTATGCAGAAAAAAATATACCCTTTAAATTCCTGGTTTCTCCAAAAATTTTATCATGAAAAGATGCGGGAATTTGGCAAAGTTCTTTTCTGAATCTAATGAGATGATAGTGTGGCTTTAGTCTTTGGTTGTGTATATGTGGTGGACTATACTTACTGCTTTACACGAAAATCAAAACAACTCTGAGATTCCATCTTACACTGTAAGAATGGCCCAGATTGAAAGCACTGATGACAGCTTATGCTGGAGAGGTTGTGGTGTAAAGGGAACACTCCTGCATTGCTGGTGGGAGTGAAACTTGATACAGCCCCTTTGTTTATCAGTATGGCAATATCTCAGAAAATTAGGAAGCAACCTTACTCAAGACCCAGCAAAAACACTTTTGGGTATATATTCAAAGGATGCTCAATCGTGCCACAAGGATATGTGCTCAACTATGTTCATATCAGCATTGTTTGTCATAGCCAGAATCTGGAAACAACCTAAATGCCCTTTGATCAAAGAATGGATAAGGAAAATTAGTATATTTACACAATGGAGTACTAAACAGCAGAAAAAAATAATGACATGTTGAAATTTGCAGGCAAATGGATGGAGCTAGAAAATATTATTTTGAATGAGGTAACCCAGATACAGAAAAACAGTTATCGCATGTACTCACTCATAAGTCATTTTTAAACATAAAGCAAAGAAAACCAGCCAACAAATCACAATCCCAGAGAACCTAGACAACAGTGAAAGCCCTAAAAGAGACATAAATGGATCTAATCTACATGGGAAGTAGAAAAAGGCAAGATCTCCTGAGTAAATTGAGAGTATGGGGACCATGGGAGAAGGTTCAAGGGAAGGGAAGAGGCAGGAACGGGAGAAGAGAAAAATGTATAGTTAAATAAAATAAAATAAAATAAAATGCCAAAAAACCGTTAAGCATGATAAAAAGAAAGGGTAAACATATAAGAATACTAAGAAGTGTCGATAAAACAAAAATATACTGAATTTGAACCATTCTTGCATCTTTGGTATGGACCTTACTTGTTCATTGTAGATAATCATTTTAATGTGCTTTTTGATTGGATTTTTCAGCATTCTACAGAGAATTTTTCCACCTAAGTTCATAAAAGTTAATGGTTTCTGCTATTTTTTTTCTTTTCTGTGTGGTTTTAGTATCAGGCTGATAATGATTTTTAAGATGGAATTGGGAAATCTTCCTTTAGCTTCTATTTTTCAGGAAAATTAGAGCAGTAATGGCATTAACGATCATTAATATTCCACTAGAATTCATCAATGAATCCATCTTTGGGGGGGATTCTTAATTACTGCTTGTATTGTGAAATTCTTGCTATACACAACCTCCTAAAGTTAAGTCAAAGGAAAATCAACAATTTCACATTTTGTCAATTTGATGCTGTTCGTTGTAGTGTCTCCCTATTATCTCTAATTAATAATTTCAATCTTCTTTCTCCCTCTTTCAGTTAATTCCAGTAAGGGATTGCAAATCTTATTAATTTTCTCAAAAATTTATCTGTACAATGTATTGATTGTTTTATTAACTTTTTGTTTTAGTGTAAATTGGTACTTTCTCTGTCTCATTGATCTCCCTGGACTGGTGTCTCTCCACCCACTGAGTTACTGCTTGTTCCTGAAGATGCTTATAAAATACCCACTCACAGCCAGGTGGTAGTGGCACACATCTTTTATCCCAGTACTCGGGAGACAGAGGACAGCAGATCTCTGTGAGTTTGTGACCAGCCTGGTCTACAAGAGCAAGTTTCAGGGCAGACTCCAACGCTAGAGTGAAATCCTTTCTCAAAAAAACAAAATAACCACTCTAAGACGTAATATTAATTATATACTCTTTGGCCTACTAGATTAGACTTCTTATTAACTAACCCTTACATCTTAAATTATCCCATTTTTATTCATCTCGGTATCACCATGAGGATGTGGCATACTGTTAGGTTCCAGAATCTTTCTCTTCCAACAGTTACATGACATCTCTCTGACACAACCTTCCTTCTCTCTGCATTCAGTCTAGTTTTCATGTTTAGCTATATTCTGCTCTTCCCTGGGTCAAAGCAGTTTCTTTATTAACTAATGGTAATGAAATATATTTACAGTATCCAGAGGGGGTGTCCCACATCATTTTAGTATTTTCCACTTTATTGATATTTTTCAGTTGAAGAACTATTTTTAGTTGTTTACTTGATACACTTGATTTCTGATGTTATTTAACTCCAGCATGCATTGGTGAGAGAGGGTTAATGAAGTCACTCACAATCACCATGTAAGGTTCATTATGTGATTTAAAGTTTAGTAGTGTTTATTTTATGAACTTCAGTGTTCTTGTCTTTGGTCCATGAATGTTTTGAATCTTAAAATTTTATTGATAGTTTTTTTTGATGCATATGCAGCGTCCTTCCCCACTACTTCTGATTAGTTTTTGTTTTAAGCTTATTTATGAAGACATCAAAAGAGCTATACCTGCTTCTTTCTTGGGTCCACTTTCTTCGAATATCTTTTTCCATTTCTTTACTTTGGGGTGACATGTATTCCTGATAGTGACATGTGATTTTTGGAAAAAGAAGAAATCTGGATCCTATTTTCTAATCTTGCCTTTAGTCTATGTCTTATTATTTGGGAGTTGAGACCCTAAATATTGAGAGATATTTATGAGCAGTGCTTTTCAGGTCTTATTATTTTGAACTTATATTGTGGGTCCCTCCCTTTTGATTTACAATCTGGGGATTATTTATTACTTGATTTGTCTGGAATTTGGTTTTCCTATCCAGACTGATAGTTTCCTTATAGTATCTATGATAGAACTGTCTTCATCAAAATTCTTAAGTTGGGTTTTATTGTTGGGTTTCTTCTTCTTTCTCAGTTGATTGTGATTTTGTATATAGAAGTCTGAGATGGTATTAGTAGTCACTCAGAATTTCTAGAAATTCTTTTCAGGTCCTTTTGACTTTCAGAGTCTTCTTTGAAAAGTGAGGTTCTATTGAATTTTTCTGTCTTTATTTGTGACTTCATTTTTTTTATCCAGCTTTTAATGTTCATTCTTTTTCATGTCAATTTAATGTTTTTCATTGTCATGTGTAGTGGTCAACTTTTTCTCTACATATTTGGTGCTCTGTGTGCTTCTTGTACTGTATTAGACACTTTCGTACTCCGATTGAGCAATTTTTCTTTTATGATCTTAAGAAAAAAATAATTTCTGTGTTACTGACATGTGTTTCCTAAGGAGAAAAGTACTTTATTGTTCATACATTTGCTTTTTGCATAGCATCCCAAATTTCTTAGATGTATTGTTCCTGTTTTTGTTGTTGCATTTAGGTTAAACATTTTCTTTGACTAATAACTCTCAATATTAATGTTCTCAATCCCAAAATAAAAGGATACAGACTAAAGGCTGGATTATAAAATAGGATTCAAGTTTCTTCTGCATCCAAAAAACAAATTTCACCAAAAAGAATAGATTTTAAACCAAAATAAAAAATATTGCAAGTTTGTTTATTTCTAACACCTTGTCTTCAAGACCTAAAATTGTGTCCTTTATGTCTTCTATTCTGTTGGTGACCCTCCTCTTACACATCATGATTTTCTTTTTCAGTTGTATTTCAGTTGTGGGTTTCTTTAGTGACTCTATTTCTATTTCTATGTCTTGAAATATTCTCATCATTTAATTTTATATGTCTATATTTGTGCAGATTTTCGGGGTATTGGTTATGGTGTCTCTGGGAGTATATGTTCCTGAGAACCAGCAGATGCCTCAAATAAAAGGAAGAGGGTAAGTGAAGTACCTGAGAGGGTCACTGAAATAGATACATGGGAACCATCATACTCAAAAAGAGATTGGCTTCCATGTAAATGGAAAACAGTTATGAGAATCTCCTCAATTAGTTGGCTTCAGAGAACTAAGAGTAAGCCTGGAAAGACTAGAATGGCAGATAGGTGATAGTGAAAATAATCTATTTGTATTTCAGCCCATTGTGGTCACTGAAGATCCCTAGTAGAAAGCATTTTTTTGTTTTTGGTATTTGGTGTGTGAGGCCCAGAAATTAAACCAAAGAATATGTGCAGAAAATGGTTTGGGTACCCTGGATGGCCACCAAGAGATAGAGTCCCCTGGCAATGACGGTGGGGTGGAAAGAGGGTTTTCTGCTGGCACAGCAGATGGACTAAGTCTGGATGGTCAACTTAAATTCTTATGTGGCATATAATCATCTGCTGATGGAGTGGCTGCTTTAGATTGCTAGTTTGATCATTTGCGGGGCATAAAAGAAAAGTTAAGGGAAGAGATTATGTTTTCCTTTTTATCTACGTCACTATGTCCTCCAGAACATAGTCCAGTGAAATGAACACACAAACTAGTGACTCATCATTCAGAATCCTGAGGGGAAACTGGTAAAAGGAATCTAACTTTTCACGAGGCAAGCAGTTTTCCCTTTGCTATTTTTGGTTAACAATTCATTTAGGGACTGAGTCCAAAGAATGCTTTGGACTCATAAAATCAGCACTAAAGGCTGCAGTCCTGGAAGGAACCTTGCCAAACACTCAGATAAATAGTACATAGCTAAGTCGTGCTTACTGTAATAGGCCCAGAAATGAAACTGGCTTGCTAATGTCTCAGCAAGTATTAAAATTAATGATGTAAATGATCACAAAATATAAAACTATTTGATCTAAATAATGAATGACATCAGTGACTTGAATTTTATAGAGTCTCCTTGTCCTTCAGGGATCAAGCAACCTATAGGAACTATGTGATTCTTGGGAATATATGATATGAAACATTTTAGTTAGATGGCTAATTTGCCTGTCCATAGAGAGAATTCTAACAATCTGATGATATATAATGACCCAAGTAGCTAGATTAAATGCCTTCAAATTTTACTTTTAAAGTTTCTTAATTTTGTGAGATTATTTTCAATGTATAATAATTTTGCAATCTAAAATTGTAAATAATCTTTTCTTCATATTCATGTCATATGATTCTCCAGCTTACTCATGATAGAATATGAAGGCACTTACTATTTCAATAACCAAGAGAATTAAGTTATTTAGACTTCTCTGTCCAATGTATCATCTTATCACAATATGGACAGTGGGCAGAGGAAATATCAGAGAAAATGCTTGTATTATTATTATATTTTCCATTTTCAAACCCCTCTTGTGATTTATAATGGTTAATAAAATGTTTGGAGAGTATATGAATTATATATATATATATATACATATGTGTTTGCATTTTAAATAGAGTAATTGTGAAATTCTATTAAAAGGAAAAAATATATTGGATAATTTATTTAACAAGCATATATTTTATCTTATATTTAATGATTTTTTGAATCTCATTTTAAAATAGGATCCCAATCAGTTTTTACATATCGCAGAATGAAAAACCAATATTTTCAGTGTTTTTACATGGATATTATCAAGTTGAGTAGTATTTCTCAGATTTTAGGATGAATGCAGTGTCATGGTGAGAAACCACTTTACTCTGTGTGGAAATGGGAATGATGCTATATAGTACAAACTTAACTCTTACGTGAAAGGAGTGAGAGTGTGAAGAACAGCTGTTGTGGAACTAAGAATAAAGGTTGTGAGTCACTAAATAAAGGACTAAGATTAAGGTTTTGTTTTAGGAAGGTAATATTAATAAAACTATGACTTTTGATTAAATCTGAACCCAATCACAAATTATTTCTTCATAATTTTCTTCATATTATTACCAATTTCTGTTACTTAAGAGTCACATGCACATTTATTTGCAATATATTTTGTTTATATTACATTTTACATTTCTAGGAAAGACCAAGAAATGAGAAAAATATCATTAAATAGACTATAATAAAAACTAAGTTTACAAAAATTTTGTAATAATATGACTGCTAGCATTGAATTGAAATTGTATTAAGATTAAAACAATATAATCATACATAAGCTTATGCACATTAAAAATAATCTTAAGTCACTCACATCAGCTCAGAATAGGTGTTTTTAACCTTAACACTTAGAGTTTAAGAAGCAAATAGATCAATTATAACAAAATCATAAAGAAAATCTCTTAGCACAAGTCTAGTAGTGATTAATAATATGTGTTTGGTACAAGTTGGACCCTAGTGTGTGGTAGCTTATTTATGTTTTTTCTCAACTCTTTACTGCTTACATCAACATAGTTTTACTATACCTCACTCATTGTTAATTTTGTCAATTAGCTAGGCAGGCGAATAATTTACACTGTAAGTACAGCTCTCACTAACTAGGGAAGTTTTTTATGGTACCTTCCAATATTTTTCTGTTATCAAAAGCAAAAACTTAGTTAGAGTTTTCAAATGAAGTATATCTACAATATAAAATTTATTTGCTAATTTTTCTTATTCTTTGATAACTTCATAAATGTATATATTTTATTCTGATTATATATATCTTTCACTTTCTCCATTTATATCTCTCATCTAAAATTAGGCCGTTCTTTTTAATTACTTATTTATTTATTCACTGAGTCAAAACTATATTGCTCACATGTGCATGGGTGTATAGTCATCCACTGGGCCATTGCAAACCTACCAGTAGTTAACAATCTTCTATACACCGGAAAAAAAAAGTCCTATTAAGTAAAGAGTCAGGCACAAAATTAGATAAAATATTTATTTAATGAGTAATTGATTTATTGCACCGAGATTTTCTTCTTTCTTTGTATACAAATACATGAGAAATATTAGGAACTTAGACATGTCATATAAACTGTTAAAATACACATTGGGTATAAACAAAATTAATAACTGATAATAATTAGTCTGTATGTAAAAAAACCTTTTGTCAAAAAATCATTCCTAAAACAAAAGAGGATCTATAAATGTGAGAAATTAGGAAATCTAAATTTTAAGTAATTCTTATGCATGTTGCTGAGAAAGTCATTATAATTTCATGATTTGATTGCTAGGTTTCAGAAAGAAATGATTTAATAATTGCATTTTCTTTTAAATTTGCTTACTTTAATACTTTCCTATTGTAGAGAAACAATACTACCAAATGGAGAGTGTACTTGCAGTTGAAGTGATAAGCAGACATTTGCCAGTGGATATATTGCATTTTAAGAGTGAAAAGTGTGAAAGAGATAACTAGGTAATATGCATTTAAGAAATGTTTAAATGGGTGGAGGGAAGATCATTGGGGGCCACATTTAGAGTGCTTAAATTTTTTAATCACACCACTTTTCTGTTACCATTATATCACTACTATTAGTTCTCTTTCTTTGACCATAACAAAATATTTGGTATAACCTCTGTTGTCCTGGATTCTGGATCCTTGTGGTTGCAACAGTGGATTGAACATGCACATTTACGATCCATCCCCTGCTTGTGCTCAGTAGCCAGAGGAGCTGAGATATGGCAGGTGCTTCAGATTTGATGGAGCAAATATGCACAAGACAGGATATAGTTGTAGAAACTAATTACCAAGAAAACCTAAATTTAAAAGTGGACGAGAAAGAAACTGATTGGAAAGTTCTTAAAAAAATCACAAATGTCCAGTAATTACTTTATAATAAGTTTTCAATATTGTTAGCCTGAGGGTTAATACAAATTAAAACTACTTTAAGATAAGGGAGTTTCCCAGAATATTGGGAATCTATGTACCTCAAGACCCAGATATACCACTCTTTGACATACACCCAAAGAATGCTGAATCATACAAGTATACCAGCTTAATTCATAATAGCCATAACTTGTGAACAACTTAAAACAACCTAGGTTCCTCTCAACAGAAAAATGGATAAAGAAAATGTACTACATTACACAATGAAGTATTACTCAGTTGTTAAAAAGAATGACATCATGAAAGTCTCACTGAAATGAATGGAACTACAAAAAAGTCAACCTGATCAGGCAACCCAGTCCCAGAATGACAAACATAATATATACTCACATATAAGTGGATATTAGCTGTCAAGTAAAAAAATTAATCATTCTGAAATTCACAGACCCTGAGTAGTTATATAAAGAAGACTCCCTGGTATGGGGAAATAGAAGTGATCTTGTGGGTGTCCTGGAGGCAGTGGGGATGGGAACATGAAGAATCAGGTTCAGGGGAGGGCAGAGGGGGAGAGCACTGAAAGAAATGTCTAGTAAAAAGACATTTCAGGGTCTAGTAGAAACCTCTTGCAAGCAAAACTCCAAGAAATCTACAAGGATGACTCAGCTAAGAATCCTAACAGTGGTTATATAGCCTAAACTGGCTATCTCCTGTGACAAGCCAAGACTTCAGTGTAGAAACTGAGATGCCAATCAGCCACAGAACCTTCAACCTATGGTCTGTTTTTCCTATGGAATGTGCTAGGGCAAGTGTGACACAGAGATAATTGGAGTGACCTACCAATGACTGGTCTAGCATGGAATCCATGCCACAAGAAAGAGTCCCTGACACTGCTTAGAGCACCAGGACCCAGAGGCTGGAGAGCACAGATACCCAAGACAAGAACCAACCACGATCAGGGAAAATATATCAATGTAATGATGCCTAACTATATTCTACTATACTCAGAGATTGGTGACTACTCCAATTGCCATCAGAGAGCCTTTATCCATAATTAATATAAACAAAAAAAGAGAATCAAGTCAAGCATTAGTCTGAGCTCTGGGCATACTGTTGAAGAGAGGGAGGAAGGTCTGTGTGGACCAGATGGGTCAAGGACATCACAAGAAAGGCCATATAATCAAGTAACCTGGGTTCATAGCAGTGAAATGGACAACCAGGGAACCTGAATGGGACCACCAAAGGGACTCCCCCACCCCCTATCTATCTATCTATCTATCTATCTATCTATCTATCTATCTATCTATCTATCTATCAATCAATTATATAGCTTGATCTAGTAGTGGGACTCCTAACAGTGGGAACAGAGACTGTCCCTACTGCTTTGGCTGACCTTTAGGAACCTATTTTTTCACATTTGGTTGGTATGATAATACAAGGGAGGTTTTTAGTCCTACTGTGACTTGATATGTCATGCTTTATTTGACCCCCATGGGAAGCCTATCCCTTTCTGAACAGAAAGAAAGGAGGAGTAAAATAGGGGAGGGACAGGGGGGAGTTTGGGGAGGGAACAGGAGAAGAGAGGGCAGCAGAAACTATAGTTGGAATATAAAAAATATCAATAAATTTAATTTTAAAAAGATTTAATTTTACTTAATAATGATCATTGTCTAGACTACAAATGACAACATATATTGACATAAGTGTAATAAAGGAGAAAACTTTAAATACTGTTGTTGAAGGTGTAAATGAATGCAGTTCCTCTGACAAGTAGCCTATATTTCTCAAAAACCTAGAAACAGGACTATCAAATGATTCATTTATTTAACTCCTGGACACATATCCAATGACTTTATAATACATTATGGCAGAGATATTTGTATATTTACTCTATTCCCTGGAGCTAGAAGATTGGATCAATCTAGATGTCTAGATGTCTATGAATGAATCATGAAAATGTGAAACATTAAAATTTAATTGCATTCTAAATTCAAATAACTTTATATTTAAAACACATAGGAAATCAAAAACTAGATATATCCCATTTGCGAGGGCCTGTATTTCGTGAGGAGAAACAGTAGGATACAGGAAAATGAAAATGGAAAGGGGAATACTGAGGGGAGAAGATTTACACAGGCAGATCATTGATGGTACATGAAGGCCTTGAGGGAAGGCTTAACAAAATGAAATGTAGAGATAAGCTTCATGGGCACCTGTGGTCTTACAGCAATAATATATCGATGATATGAAAGAGTATGGGGAAAATAATGAAAACTAAATGTTTAAGCAGGAATGAGATGGAAGTTTGTAGAAAGGAATGGGCAGAACTTACTTAACTAAAATTGAAACCCAGTTAGTTTGTATACTAATAAAATATCTGTCTTCTAGCAGCAGATATGTGCATGCATGCGTGCGCGCGTGCGCGCGCGCACACACACACACACACACACACACACACACACACACACACACACACGGTCTTTTTCTTCACTCAACGGCTCCCTTCCTCCTCTCCTGTAAAGAATGTGTTTGTTAACCATTCAGATGTTTCCCACAGCCCAGGGCCTGACTCCACATCCATGCACATATGGTCATCACCAACTGGACTCAGTATTCATAAATTTTAAATACAGCAAATGGAAAATAATGTCATGTTAGATGCTTTATCACTGTCTCCTTAGAAAACATCAAGGGCAACCACAGATATTTTGAACCTGAGAAATCAGTGTGGTTAACTGACCAATTTTCAAAACAAAACACATCACAATCAATTTTATGATTAAAGGAACAACAAATGATACTTTTAAGAAAAATATTCATATCATAATAGTGTAGTTACCTACAAAGATTTACTTGAGTGGCTCATACTATTGGACTTAATTGTGTTTAACACAAAACAGAAAAGTTGACTCAGTAAAATTATACGGTGTCATGTCTGTCATGAAAAGCAAATGACATTTAAACAAACACATCAGGTTCATCTCAAGAGAGAAACTATTTCCCACACATAATAGAGAGATTAGTATGTACATGAATCGATGAGGAGATGACAGGTTCTTCAAGAGGAGATTTTCTTTCAAGAATAGTGGTGTCAATATACCAAATTAAACCACTCGGTTTCTGACAGTCTACAATAATATATATGACACTATTGTGAGTTCCAAATGGTTTCATAATCCACATCAGCTAAAGATTTAGACATAGCTACATTGATAATAAAACACTGAGACTTCAATTGTTCTCATCATTACTATTGTTTTATTTCTAATTTATTCTTCTCTCATATATTAAATCCACATAACCACAGTTTCTCCTCCCTTCATTTCTCCTGTCCCCCACCTCCCCTCTAACTCAGATGAACTTCTCCTTTTTAATCCTTCAGAAAACAGCAGGTTTTCAAGGGATATTAGATGAACACAGCATAAGAAGGTACAATAAGACTAGGACTTCATATCAAGACTGGGTGAAGCAATCCAATAGGAGGAAACGGGTCTTAGGGATAGGTAAAGAGTCAGCTCCCACTACCACTGTTAGGAGTTCCACAGCAAAACTAAACTAACAACCATAGCATATATTCACAGGACCTAGCTCAGATCCATGCAGGCTTAGTGATTACAGCTTGTGTCTCTGTGAGGCCCCATGAGCCCTGGTTAGTTGATTCTGTAGGCTGCGTTCTCCTGCTTTCCCTGGCCACTCTTTCTCCTACAGTCCTTTCTTCCCACTTCAGGGAGTTCTCTGAGCTCTCCTTCTTGTTTTGCTGTGTGTTTCTGCATATGCTCCCAATAGTTGCTTGGTGACACCTCTCTGTTGACGATTGGGATAGACACCGATCTATGACTATAGCAGAAAATCATTAGGAATCATTTCATTGACTCTTTTGTTTCAAGTAGTGTTTGTTTCTATCACATGTCTCTGAACTATCCACTATCCAACCTCTTGTGCCTGGCCATCCAGGCAGTGTTAGTCTTGGGCTCCCTCTTGTGGTGTGGGACTCAAGTCGTTGATTGCCCATACCCCCAAATAATTTTTATTATTCTCATAGTGCTTGCATTGGAGTGGAGAAGGGCCCGTGCCCATGAATTCAGTGCCCGTGAAGGCTACAAAACGCTACCAGTTCTCCTCAATCTGGAGTTATAGGTACCTGTTGTAACACCTCGACCCATATGGGTCCTCTGGTCCTCTGGAAGATTCATAAGTGGTTCTAATGGTTGAGTTGTATCTCCAGCCCTTATACAATTATAATAGTATCACACACACAAAAATTTTAGTAGTAGTAAAATTTTTCTATTTGGGTCACAATCTAAACCAGAGCCGTAAATCAAAAACTATCAGCGATATAACCCCATAAAACTTGTTAAATATTATTTGTTACACAACTTTTTCCTCTCCAGGCTGTTAAAGATAATTTCACTTCAAGTAGATTTTTCCTAAAAAGAATTAAAATTTTATGCCTATTTATATGAACATATAAAACTGAGGAGTATTATGTTATGAAAGGGTGAAATTGATATTTTAATTGTTGTAAAGATAACTCGCTTATAATTTCAGTAGCAAAAGTTAGGTATAGAATATAAAACTGTTAAATATATATCAACTGCACAGAACAAATGGATTCATTATGACTTTTTCATACATGCATCTGATACAATATTATGTTTAACATTTACCTGATTTCCCAATCCCATCATGATTGTGGCATTTAATTAAAAATTATGTGAACCTATGTTATAGAGACATTGATGTCTGAAATTCTGAAATTTAAGTCTTTCTACTTCTCGATGCTCACATGATTTCTACCTTTATTTCCCTACTTGTTTCATAATGTGGTGTGGAAAACTCATACATGATACCAATGTGAGTATATAGTTGGTGACACTCTGTGGAAATTGATTTTAGCCAGGTATGGTAGCCTACACTTGGACTCACAATATCTGAGAAGTTGAGGCAAGAATTCCATGAGCTTGAGTCCCCATGCAGTTAAAAATGGATTGCCAGGCAACCCAGTGCTACAGAGCGACAACCTGCAATAAGTAAACCATATCAGTTCATGCTTGGAAAATCAATCAAACAAACAAATACACAAAAAACTTTTGTTTTTTTTTCTATAGGCTCTGTATTAATGGTTTTAATATGTTGATTATACAAAATAGACTTTTTAGTTCTAATACATTTATTTTATAAAATAAAATTTAATTCTAAAGAAACTATTAGCTTCTTTTTTGTAACATTAATAATACCAAGTCGTATTTACAACCAAAAACCATGTCACATTCTAATGTGAGTTACCAGACATCTAATTTTATTAACTCAATAATTCAATGAAATATTTTTGTTTCTCCAAAAGATAATGTAAGCAAGGTTCAAACCAGTTAAGTTTCTGTACATAATATAATATTCTTGGTACAATATAAATAGTGAAATTATTTAACAAACTTCTCAAAAATAATTAAGTAATTATTAATAACTTTTTAATTAGATGAAAAAATGTGTCCATTCTTAGAGACCATTTTACTTTGGTCTGTGATTTTTAATACTTTTTGATTATTGATTATCCATCCTGAACATGTTGAATTCTATGATGTTTCAGATCACATTCCATATATTCACTCAGGTACTGTCATTTTCACAAGTAATTGCTGATTCCATGTGATTTTCTTTACTTGCTAAGTCCTGAATTTCAATGCAGTATGCTTATAATTAAACATAGAAGATTTAGGGTCTTGGTGTTGTATAAAAATCCACCATAATATTAATACAATGCAGTTAAATGTCAATAGGTTAAAAAAAAGTAATTGTCTAATTATAAGTGTGTAAATCTTGTCCTACAAGTAATGGCTTGCAGGTGTTCCTGATTTAATATGGCTTGTTAGATCTTAGAACCTTAGCAGTGGACTGAGATAGAGGACAGATATTTCAATTCAGCTATAATGTAGCAATCCTAAAACACTCTTGACATGTGTCCAGTTAAACTTTGATCTAATACATGCAAAGATAAGGAATTCAGCACTTTGTAAGTCCCTCTGTTCCGTTGTAAAAGATCTTAGCGGCTGCCTTTAATCTTTCACAAACTGCAGCCTATTCAACGTTTTATAGCCATAATTATAAGAGCAATAAATTAATTCTGCAAACTCAAGAATAAAAACTTGCTGTACTAAATTAACCTAATTTTATCATCTTAAATTAGTGTCTGAGCCAGATACCCTTTGACCTAGGCTCTTAATTCATTCACAGTGCAAATGACCAAACTTATGTAAGAAATGAAGGTGATGCCTGTCATCTGTGATGCTTTAAAAGGGTTATAGACTGATGTGGGAGAATTGTCTGTATTCTGCCAATCATATTTTAATAAAACGCTGATTGGCCAGGCAGGCAGTATAGGCAGGAAAGCCAGAAAGGAAGAGGGGTGGGAGTATTCTCGAAAGTAGGAAGCTCCCTCTGCCATTCCACCATTCCTGCCCAGATCACTGAAGAGGCAACATGTGAACTGCCATGCTGAGAAAGGTACTGAGCCGTGTGGCTAACATAAATAATGATAATGGATTAATATAAGTTACAAGGACTAATAAGAAGCCTGACCTAATGGGTCAATCAGTTTATAACCTAATTAGACTCTGTGTTATTTTCTTTGGGAATTGCCGGTTGTGGGGTGCTGGGCGGGACAGAAACCCCAACAAGCAGGCCCTCATGTTACAATAGACTGAACATCTCATTTTCCTATGTATGGGTTTTTATACCTCAAGTCATGGGGGAAGCTCATGACCCTTATAATAATAGTCACAAATATCATAATTGCCGAAACAGCAAATGAAGATTTATCCAATTAGATTATAATCTTCGTTTGGAATAATATACTAAAAAGTACCTTATATGTCCATGTCTCTACATCCCTCCTTCAAGAACTATACCTCGTTGAACAATGTGTATACTATGATAGATCTTTATGTTTTGCTATTTTAATGTCTCTATAATATAAAAAAATTATCATTGAACAGTAAGCAAAAATAATACAATTAGTATATAAAGTAAGCACTATAATATAATTTAAATATTTATATGACTATAGCATTAATATATTATAAGAAAATGAAAATGTCTCATCTGTCTTGTGGTATAATGGGTGTGAGAAAGATGCCCTTCCTCCCACCCATCAATGCCTGGGTCAGGTGGGAGACCTGTCCCTGTTGTGAAAAGAGTGGGAGCACTGAATTTTGCAGGAAAATGGATGGAAACAGAAAACATTTCCATTCGTAAGTAGTTTTTAAACATACAAGGAAAACCAGCCTACAAATCACAATCCCAGAGAACTTAGACACCAATGAGGACACTTAGAGAGACTTACATAGATCTAATCTACATGGGAAGTAGAAAAGACAAGATCTCCTGAGTAAATTGGGAGCATGAAGACCTTGGAAGAAGGTTGAAGGGGGAGGGGAGAGACAAAGAGGGGAACAGAGTGAAATGTAGAACTCAAAAAAAAATCAATAAAAAAGAAACTAAATAAAGAAAATAAATTCTCATTTCTTAATCAGAAATGGGAAGAAATTGTTTGAGCCAATTAGCAGTGGCACATAATTCCTGGAGTTTAACATAAGGATACCTTGGGTACGGTTCAATGGAGACACTGAGAAGACGTATTTTCTGACTGATTTGGTACCCCAAGAAAGGAGAAGGGAGCATTCACTGTATTTTTTTCTGAGGCTATGTGAAATTATGTAATATTTGGGGTAGAATTTCTTGAACCTTTTTGAGTGTGGGTGAGCCAATAAGATATCATGCATATAGCAAATTACCAATCTGTTATTAGGAATATATTTTAGGGCTTGTTGCACATATATTTGACAAATTATGGGACTGTTTTTTTTCTGTCTTGTGGGAAGACTTTCCATTGGTAATGTTGTGCAGGTTTGTTTATATTTGGCTCCTAAACTGTAAAGGTCAAGCGCTCTTCATCTTCTGACACCAGCAGTATTGATAAAAATACAGTCTTTAATATCTATTACTAAAATATGCCATCCTGGGCACACAGCACCCAGGTGCAGCAAACCTGTCTGGTGGAACCCCATTTTTTCCATGTATGCATTAATTTTTCTCAAGTCTTGTAACAGATGTTATTTACCTGACTTTTTCTTAATAACAAATATTGGAGTATTAGGCCTGCTATGAGATGGTTCAATAAGACCCAGGGAAATTTGCTCTTAACCAAATCTTTTAAAGTTGATAAATTGGGATACATGACAGGTTACAGATCCATCCATACTGTTTTGTTTGAGAGGCAATTTAAGGCTATATTGGGATTACTGTATTAGAATGATGCTCTGTGGCCCTTAGAATTGGAGGTATAGTGAGGGCAGCAGGGTCGTTGTCTGATTTGTCAGTAATGTCATGTGGCATTCTATCCCCATAAAAACCCCTGTTATCAGTAATAAGGAAAGCACCATTTCTTTCAAAAGACTCCATCCCCAAAGAGTGCAGGGATGGCATCTGACACAATAGGGTAGGATCTGCCTTGGTTACCATCTAGGTCCTTCCGATGAACTGGGCTAACAGTGGCTTTATTTGTAGAGTTGCCACTCACCCCAGTAATGGTGCGGACATCCCTGAGCTTCCAATGTGAGAAGGCTTTGGCATCATTGAACAAGATGATGGTATCAGTCGCAGTGTCTACTAATCCTTTAATTCATTTACCATCTAAAAAAACAGTCATCATGGGAGAGTGAGGAAAAATGGGGAGGGTCCAAAAGACTTTGGGGGTTCTCTAGGTCAGTTTCCTTGCCAGACTCTGGGAGTTGTCCCATTTGAAGTTTAAAAGTTGTTGTTGGGAAATTTTACAGTCTTGTCCCCAGCAGCAGTCCTTTTGGCATTTAGGGCATTTGGCGTTTGGATGAGCCCTGGCATAATCCCTAATAAGTGGCAAACTGTCCATATCCCATGCCAGGACATTTGGCAGAGAATTATCATCCTTGTCAAGTTTGTCATTCACCAAGGCACTGATGGAAGCCATAAAGGCAGAAATGGGCCCGTACTGTGTATTTGCCCATGTCAGGGTCAAACTAGTGAAAGTAGCTGCCCATCAGAGGAGAACATTCTTATCCCAGAAGGGAAAGGGAATTCAGTCACAGTCACTGCCACTCTAAAGGCCTTTAGTAGGTGGTTATGTAACCATATTAGTTGAAAAGACAGACAAGGAAAGGAAGTTAAACAATCCATGCTCAGAAGAGCGGTCCAGACTCCTCATAAAGCAAGAGAGCCTTCAGACATTACTGGAGAGAGGACCTGGGCAAAAGTCATCTGTTGCTCTTTTCAAACTGCGAGGGAGTCATTGTGAAAACAAGGATGGAAGGAAATGGGAAAGTGGTGTTCATGGACCGAGTGTGCTGCTTATAGTGAGGGACTTCCACGGTTTGTTAGGACATAGCTGTATGCTCATACAATGCTTCTGGGCAAAAAGGACGTCAGAGGGTTTTTTATTTGTTCTACCTCCTGGGTGGTCAGCCCTTGTGTGGGGGTGCCTCGATGAACCAGAAAGACAAACAATGGAAAGAAAAGAAAATGTAGGGAGAGTAAAGAAAGCCCCAACTCACTAAGGGTTTGGAAAAATGAAAATAGGGGTCAACTCACTGAAAACAGCTGAAAGGGCGCAAACTAAAGATGCTGGCGGAGAGTCGAGATAGGGAAAACAGTGCGGGCAGCAAGCAAGAAGGAAAAATGCCCAAAAGAGGGTAAGGAGGACCCAAAATGTGAGCAAAAGGAGAAGGTCCACTCATGTTGGGATCCAGGCTTTTTGCTGCTGCCTATGATTCCAGGGGCTGGAGGTGAGAAGACAGAGAAATCAACATCTAAAGCCATATATTCCAAAAGACTCCAATGTAAAGGCTCTTTATTGTCAAAGGGCCAGGGGTTCTCATGGGGTTAGGGAAATTAAGCTGCTGCAGGAACATTTTTGGTTGGGCCTTTTGAAACTGGAAGTTGCTGCTGGCGTGCTTTGATTGGCTAGGAGTGCACATCTTTACCATGCTTTTGGTCTGCTGACAGATTGTTTTGGCAGATTTTGCTTATTCATTGTAGTTTGCATGCTCTTGCTTGTGTTTGCACTATTGTCCTACTTCTGGGAGGAAACCTGGCTGATCATATTTCTAATTACTCTTAGGAAGCTCAGAGAGTATATTATAAATATGGTGATGTTTTCAACTCTCTAATCATAAACTCAATGATAATATTTCTCCAGCAAGACTTTGATTCCTAAAGATTTTATCACCAATACCAATGAGGTCCAACTGTTCAAATGCCTGAGATTATGGAGAACATTGTTTATTCAAATCACCACAGACAATTTAGCAGCTAATAAGGGTAAGGTTATCAAAATATAGCTTTGAGGGGGACATATTCATTGTATGAGAATAAAAGATCAAAACTAACACATTTAACATTGGAAATTGTTAGTTATTGGCTATGTGAACTCATGTACAAATAACATATATTTCAATATTTGTGTCCAAATGATTAGAATATTATAACAAATTAATGAACCTAATTAGAAATCCATGTTGAAATAAATTGTACATCTGACACTTGTTTATCTAGAGGTTTGACTTCATGGTTACCTTTGTATACCAAGATCTGCAGATACTAATATCACTTATTCAAAGGGCAAATATATGCATAAACTTGCACCCATCCTCTTGTATGTGTTAAATCATCTTTCTATGACACTCAATACCTAGAGCAATGTATAAACAACATACATACTTACTATTTTGTGTTGTTTAAAAACTAATCTGAGGAAAAAGTTCATAGGAGTTCAGAAATGACACTGTTAATTTAAAATATTGTGATTCGTGACTGAATAAGTCTTTGAATATAGATGCCAGTGGTCTAGAGTAGGTAGAATAAAGTTATACTAGCTTGACTTTACTGTGTTCTATAAAATGTCAGAAAAATAAGTTCATAGGTTTATAATACAAATATAAGAAAAATATTTATGAAACGAGAGTGTTAATTAGTCTGAATTGATTACTACAAATAGATTACATATAGTTAATTGCCATCTCAAGTCCCATAAATATGTAGATATGTTAGACAAAAAGTATAAAATAACAAACTAAAATGTATGAAACAAAAAACTATCACTAAATATGTGATGAAATGTAGCAAACTGTTTTTAGGAGATACTTAGAATCAAACACAACCCAATCACTTTCTATCACAGCAACAGTGATGTTAGATGACCTCAACACTTTTGTAGTGTGTGTGTGCACAGTTCCAAATGCTATACTATTAATAATACACATACCAGAGTTTTTAGATAATTTAGAGATAATTTATATTATGGATAAATTCTTTGTGAAGAATAAATTTTAAAACTAAAATTTTCTTCAAATAAATCATAGTTTCAAATTCAAACTAACCTAAAATTCAATTTCTATATATGTAAGTACATGAAAATGAAAATATGTCATTCTGATTTAGAACTGCATAAGAATTATGAAGAAGGTTTTTGAAGAATAAAGGCAATAAGGAGAGAGACTTTACAGAAAATTAAAACTTAGAAAACAATGCTAATTAAACATCATGGTAACAGACTGAATTTGTTAGCATTATACTAAATTCTCATTGGGATCAGTGGATAAAGAATTATCTACTATTGCTTTGAGAAAAAATGAATTAAATATTTGATCAAATATCAAGCTATCTTTAACATCTGACAACAAATTCCAGATGGATAAACTGTCAATTGCCTGAAATAATAATGCTTACTAAATCCTTAACAATTATTAAAGTTTTTGGTAAGAAAAGAAGTGATTCAATGCAGCACTTGTTTTCAATTGGTTCCAGGACCTACAAATAACAAAAAATAAAAAGAACTAAAAATAAATACACATTTTATGAGAAAATAATCTAATAGTATATATATGTTTAATAATAACATAAATTTTAAATGTAACCAATTGATGTGAAAGCATAAAACCTGCTTAAACAGTGGTTAATGGACATTTAAAGGGCATTAGGATACAGTATCTTTTATAAAACTATAAGGGAGATAGTTATAATTACATTAATATTCAATGTTCTTTTAGTAGTTTAATAATTAAACATTTATGCATGTTCATTGTAGCACCAGTATAGAGCTGCACATAATTATTTATCTTATTTAATTCCATAATAAATATCTATTAATTATATTGTCCTAAAGAAAGTTAAAGCCACAGTTTTAAATTGAAAATAAACAATCAACTAATTGAATATCTCTTTGAATGATAAACTGCATTCTCTTCGCATCAGTGTACAGTAGACTTGAATGATTATTTCTAGCAATTCTTAGTTATAAGCTATATAATGCCATTTAAAAAATACTGTTTTATGTCTATTACATGCAAGGTACATCGTCAGAATAGATTCACCACCTAAAGGGAAGGAAAGGATAAAGGGAAGGAGGAAGCAAAAGGAGGAAGCAGAAAGGAAGCCATTTTTCTAGCTTCCCAACATGTTTTTAAATTCAGGAAAGTACATCCAGGACTATTCTACTGTGTGTGTAAATATTTTACTGTATTTGAAAGCAAGAGCAACCTTTATACTTTCTCCAGTCTTTCTTTATGTTTAATTCAAGTGCTGTGTAAGCATAGTGTATATGTTTATGATTTATGAAGCAATGCTATCATAGTCTCACTAGGATGCATATAGTCTTTAAAACTGATATGAATTGGGTATATTATTACTTGTCTTATTATGATAACATATTAATTTATATGTCAATGTGTGTTCTCTTCTATGTCTTGATGTCCTCTTGGTTCTTGATTCTAGTATCTCATTACACAATATTAGTTCATATAATTACATACAGTAAATTAGCATAATAATAAATGCTATAAATATGATATACATAGAAATAATCAATGAATTAACTTATTAATTTGGTTCAGGAGAAAAATACATGTGGAATATAAAAAAGATCAATGTTATCCAGTTACAAATTTAGTAGCCTATAAAAGTGATTAACCTACAAAATAAACTGGTACA
The DNA here is from genome assembly GCF_982192425.1 of Myodes glareolus. NCBI lineage: Eukaryota > Metazoa > Chordata > Mammalia > Rodentia > Cricetidae > Myodes > Myodes glareolus. Next base: position 15,559,426 of record NC_142040.1, on the reverse strand, counting down.
ATTTGTTTAGGAAGTATTCACCTACTGTTTAAAATTTATCTTAAAGCCCACCCCATGATAAAATCCATACCTGATGAAGGTTCCCTCTGGTCTTGCCTTCTTTGCTCACGTTCTCTGTCCTTCTGCTTCTCGTTTGGACCTAGGGAGTTAAGTCCAGTGTTCCAATGTGGGTCTCTGTCTGTATCTCCATCCATCGCCAGATGAAGGTTCTATGGTGATATGCAAAATATTCATCAGTATGGTTATGCGCCAAGGCCGGTTCAGGCACCCTCTCCTCTGTCTAGAGGACAATCTGGGGATCTCTCCTTGGACCTGGGATCCCCTTAATAATCAAGTCTCTTGTAAACACTAAAATGACTCCCTTAGTTGAGATATATACTTCCCTGATTCCATATCCATCCTTCCTCCCTCCCCCCGATCCCAGTCCCCCGAGCATTTCCCATTCCTCCCCTGCTCCCTTCTCTCTAACCCTCGAGCCCTTCCAACAACCACCCCCCCCCCCCACGCACTTGAGGTTACCTGGGACTCTTGTCTATTTCCAATCTCCAGGAGGATAACTACATGATTTTCTTCAGGTTCACCTTCTTATGTAGCTTCTCTAGGATCACGAATAATAGGCTCAAAGACCTTTAATTACGGCTAGAATCCACTTATGAGTGAATACATACCATATGACGATACAGACGGAGACCCACATTGGAGCACCGGACTGAGCCCCCCAAGGTCCAAATGAGGAGCAGAAGGAGGAAGAACATGAAAAAGGAAATCAGGACCGCGAGGGGTGCGATCACCCACTGATACAAGGGGACTGATCTAATGAGAGTTCACCAAGGCCAGTTGGACTGGGACTGAACAAGCATGTGATCCAACCAGATTCTCTGAATGTGGCCGGATTCTCTGAATGTGGCTTGCACGGGGTCTTTCTGAAAAGCCATTGACAATGACACTGGGACTTGTTTCCTCTGCATATACTGTATTTTGGGGAACCAGTCTGTTTGGATGCTCACCTTTCTGAACCTGGAGGAAGGGGGGAGGAACTTGAACTTCCCACAGGGCAGGAAACCCTAACTGCTCTTAGGGATGGAGAGGGAGGAGGAAACGGAGTGGGGGGAGTGGGAGGGTGGTGGGAGAAGGGGCGGAAATGGAAACTTTTATAAATTAATAAACTTTGAAAAAAATAAAAGAAGGGTACAGAACAACGCACATAAGTAATGTTTGCCTTTAAACCAAAAAAAAATTTCATACCTGACATTGTTAATATGACCAAGAACCTGCGACAATAGTTGCCCTATTACTCATCTATTGCTTTGATGAGAAAACAAAGCCAATGCATATTATTAAAGAAAACATTTAGTTGGAGACTTATCGGTGGGAAATATGGTTCCAGGTAGACAGGAATGATGCTGGAACTGTAGCTGAGAACTTTCACAAGATGAAGGCAGAGAAAGACATTGAGTTTGGAGTGGTCTTTTGAACACTGTTAGCCCACTCCAGTTATACATCCTGCAAAAAGGTCATACTTTCTAATAATTCCTAACCAGGCCACCAATTGTAATAAAAACCACTCAAATATATAAATCATTCTCATGAAAACCACCACAAAAGACCATGTACTTAAGGTAAAACAATACTATGACTTTTTAGAAGAGCATAGCAATGACATGACTTTTCACTGTCAGGGTCCCAGCAAGTGCTGTGGCCTGCAGAAAAAAAAAAAACATTTTTAAGAGGTAAGAGTGAAACTCACTTTACTACATCTTGACCAGAATGTGTCAAACTTCTGGAGTTTGACACCAGGCTGATTTTCCTTAGACATTATTGAGTGGAGTTAAGTTTTGGAACAAAGTTTCCTGGTAACAATTTTTCCAATCCCATATGTAAAATATAGTTTAAGTTGTGGCTACACTGAAACTGTTTTTTAAACTACAAGTGATCTATACCCTATACCATGAAGATGGATTTTATAACTTAAAGCCTTTGGATCTGATGTGGTTCTTGACCAAGACAGATTATAGATTATAGACTATAAAGTTCATGTGACATCTTCCCTAAGGATGTATTCTATTGACTGAGAAACAAAACTAAAAAGAAAGAACTTTGGAGGGAGTGTCTGGAATATGCATGATAAGGATTTGGTTGAGGGCTGGCTGTCCATATAGCAAAAGTCACCAGATGAGTAACAGTATCCACTTCCAGCCTTCTAGGGGGTTGGTGGGGGGATGAATTCATTTCTTCCATTGAGAAGAAAACCATACATGACTGGCATGTCTTGTTTCTTCAGTGCTTATTTGTGTACACTCTTGTTCTCTACACCTAGTGATATGTTGCTATACACACAGAGCAAAATATCATGCAGCCCTCACCAAAGAACTCTTTATTTTCCAGGTGGAAATCAACAAAAAGAGCTTCAGAAGGACAATGAATAAAGTGAGAGACTTAGGAACACTCAGCCCTACCTGGATAGAATTCATCAAACCACTCTCTGGTATTTATGTGAAAGTAGGACGATTGTAAGATTGTATGATTGAGAGATTGAGGATGACTTCAAGGAAATATTGTCTTCCAGATACTACTTTAGGAATTTTTAGAGTACCTTTTCACAATTCAGTTGAAAAATTATTGTCTGAATTGATATTGACATTTTAATCTTCAATTGTTTTTCCTACAAACTCTGAGCCTTCAATATTTGGCAATGGCTTCAGACAGTTATAATTTTTTGTTCTCTCAATTTCTCTGTCTACAATAGTTCCCAGTTTGGGCACTATTTACAATTATGCTAGCTGCAGTTTATTGCAGGGGGATGTTCCCTGAAAGGAAATGTTTAGGGCTCTGATCTTTTCACATCAGATGCTATTGCTTCCATCCAGAAAATCAGATGAATTTCACCAGTTAAAGGAACAACTACCCTCTTGGTTCAAATTTAATTTTACCTTGAAATATAAACTAATGGCTATCCAAATAAAGAGAAAGCCTTACCTGTCCATTTTTATAAAAGCATTAACCATTAAAGTTAATCCACAATATTGGGTATGTAAGTAGGATTTGTGTTCCCTGTGACCAGTAAACAAACCTAATAAAAAATTCCACCTCAGACACGTGTTTTTTAAGTTTTTTCTCATTATTACATTTGTATATTATGGACACATCAGGACAAAACAGAGTATTAAAGGGATACTAATGCTTTCAAGCTTTCTGAAAGAATTGTACACAATAGTTAAAACGTGGCATCAAGTTACTCATTTATCAGCAGAAGACTGAGAAATGTAGTATTCATATATACATGCATATATATATGTCTATGAACACATAACATTCTTGGATTGCCCTAGAGGACATCTTTAGTGAAATATGCAAGACGATAAAAAAGACATTGTATGTTTATTCTCACTCATATGTGAAGTACCAAAAAATTCATCTGAGAGACTAACGAAGTAGAATTAGACTACCAGAAGTCTAGGCCATTATAAGTGAAAGGGAAAAATATTAAGAGTGATTTATGTTTAAAAAGAATGAGTTCATGATATCGCTTTCATGGCAATAGACTTTCACAGTGCCTATAGTCAATGACAGAAAATAGGTAGTATTCTTTATAATTGTGAGATATGAAATGTTCTCACCCAAAATATGAATGTTGTAGGGCTGCAATTTTCTTACATGGGTGAAATTCGCTATGTAAGGATACTTAGCTATGCAGCAATGGGTTTAGTTCTGTGATAAACTATCATGTTTCAGCGATTTGTAGAACAATTTAAAACATTAATATAAAGGAAACCTTAGATGAGACTCATGTGCAACAGTGCATTTGCACAGTGACTGTAAGAAATATGCTGTAGGGAAAACGTTGAGATGGAGAACTTGTCTAAGTCACAGAAAGGGTGTCACTGAACAGGGTACTGTTGTAGTCAAGTGGACCTCAATTCTTTGAGATAAATACTGAAATGTGCAAGTAAACCCATTCTTTTTGCACAGAGGCAAGAATGCTAGAAAAACACACACAAGCCTCTGTTCCTCATTAGTTTTCTATTCTTTCTAGAAATTTCAAAGTTCTATGGAAGAGGAGTAAATTCTTTCACCAATGAACTACTTTAGGCATAAGATGAAGAAGCAGAAAATTATAACACACTACCTGCATGTATGGTGAGATGAGGAAGCAGGTAGCTGTAACACAATACCCAAATGTAACATGAGATGAAGAAGCAGGTAACTAGAATACAATACCCAAATATAACATGAGATGGAGAAGCAGATATAAAACACAGTATCTGCAGGTAATATATGAGATGGAATATGGAATAATACAATTTGGCCAGGAAATAGGCAGAATCTCAGGCAGAATTTCTACTTGATCTATTTTACCCAAACAAATAAAGATTTGAAAGTGAAATATTTTAAAAATATAAAACTAAAAATTTCTTGCCTTCTACAAACCTTACAGCTACCTAATTCTTGAGTCAATTCAGCAATTCTATTTTTTTAGATTAATATTTGTGTAATGTAAAGGTTGAGAACCATATAAGAAAACAGATTGCACATTGTAATTCTAGCGGGAGGATACATCTACATAAGCTTACATTTAGAACTTTCTAAAGGCATCAGGAGTATTCGAACATTGGTAATGTCCTTCTTGATGGATTCCCCTTTTGTTTTTCTTACATTTTTATGCTATTTCCTCAGCAACAAAAAAAAAGAAAAGGAAAAGAAAAAAGAAAAAGAAAGATGTTGGCTTCAGTATGTAATTCTTTATTATCATGGTTTTCAAAATGGCATCAACCATTTTCTCACATAAAAGATAGGCAATGGTTTTATTCTTTCCCAGTTCAGTTTAGGAATGTAAGCTGTGAGCTATCCATAATGTGATCTTGGTTTTGTTACCATTGTCTTTTATGGATCTTGTCTGTAAAGAGAGATATTAATAGAATAATTAAAAATATCTCATTAATAAAATCCCATCTCTAATGTTATATATTTACTAAGATCTCTATGTATCTCTTGGTATTTTTTTTCACAACAAGGTTGAAAAATGTTTCTTGTATCCATCAAATTTCTCCAAATATGCTTCTTTATATATTAAGTATTGTTAGAGGATTTGGAAAGAAGGATTACCACCAGAGTCAGTTTTATAAGTGATACTGAATTGTTTTTAGGCATTTAGAATGTGAAGAAGTAAACAGATTTTCACCCCTTATCTGCTGTACCAATCAATGTGTTTATAGAGTCAGCCTGTATTACAAGGACTCTATAATATTGGAAGTCATTATTAAGGATATCTCTAAAGCAGATAGGTAGGAAAAATATGAAAAACTAAAATGATTCACAAATATATAAGATCAGTAAACATAAGGTAAAATCATATCGAGAGGAGATATCTATTTATTATAATGTAGGTAACTTCATAAGAAAGCAATGTGCAGTTGGTGTTCACTTGATTCACATTCTGACAACACAGTCCATCACTGTCTGGGTTGCGTACAAATAGCTGCAACTAGCCACAAGTGCAACATCATTTCACAAAGACATCCTGGTTCACTTTGGAGCTAACCTCATATTTCCTTTCAGTTCTTCTATGTCATATGTACCAGTGATTGACAATAAATTGGAAGAAAATAAAACCACATGATAATGACCAAAATAGATTTAGTTTTGTAAATTATGTCTAGGGATTTGTTTTGATTGAAGGTCTAAAACTCAATGACTTAAAGTCTTTTTTGTCAGTTCTATAAAGGCAAATTGTATATCTATATTACCTGGAAAATAGTAGCATTTCTAGATTAAAATTTGGAGAAGGAGAAATCAATTGTAAAAGAAGGGATCAGGGATTACAGAAACTGGGGCAGTATCTATTTTTGATATTTTTATAATATTCTCACAAGTCCAATTTTAAATTTGCTTGTTTAATATATCAACAAATTTCAAGAAGTTATAATATATTTATTTAGGTATCATATTTTTGTTGTATTTATAGTTTAGTATAATGAAGATCATCTACTTAAATATCAGGAAGTATTTTTCACAAAGCATAAAGACACTAGATAAAAGCAATTTTAAATTCATGACATAGGCTTGGGAAGCATAGGATAAGGGATGTCCTATTTTCATTTAAAGCCACACCATTGTTTCCAGTATGCTTCTCTTTGCTTCATATTAAGAAATAGATAGGGATAAGTTCCTCGTTCATGTGAGATAAATTCCACAAAAACATAATTTCTATTGAACATTGATAAAAGAAAGGGCCTAACACACCTTTTCTGCTTTTAAAATCACCTTAAAATGTGAACTAATGAACTATTTTATTATCTTAGAAGACCTGAAGTCAAGATAACACAAGTGTTTTAAAAATTTCTTGTATGATGATTTAAATTTTTGTCTAGTACTTTGTATGGTTGCTACTAAATACACAAGAGCACAGTGTCATATTATATGTCCTCCTCTGGTATCCTTTGCCCGCTATATAATAGTATCCTATATGTTTTCTACACGTCATTCATAGCAGCTTATACTCTATTCCATGTTTCCATGTACTGGAGTTGTTTTATCACTTCTTCCTCAAAGTTGGTTGAACGTTCTTTTTCCTTATGAATTATTCTTGTAGTAAAGAACACTCTTCACACTTACAATCATGGTGTCTCCTTGGAGACAGTTCGTCTTCCGCTGACAGTTGGAATCCGTTTTCTCCACGTACCATATGGTTGTCACTACAGCTTACAAAGTTCTTCACACATGATTAATAATCTGGTGGTGTTGTGACTAGTAAAACATTACATTCTGTTTTGCAACTTTAAAAATTGACCTTTAGGAAACTTTAATGAGAAATTAATTCCTTTAATATTTTTTTACTTTGAAATTAAAAAGAGTCCCAGAAGAAATACATATTTTACTTGTGCCCGAGAATAAACATGCTCCTTTAGAGTTGTTCTTATTTCAGTTGCCAGGACAATAATAAAATTTTTATGTCAAAGGTATATTCCAATATAGGACAAAAAATGCTTAGAATCTTGTTTTCACTGATTTTTAAGTTGTATTTAATTCAGTATCAGTTATAGATTATAAATTACACAATACTCTCACACATATACCACATGCACACATAAATGATACTATCTACATTAGTTTATACATGTTATGAATGTTATTTATATGTTGATCTCATCTCCTTATATATCTGAAACTTTCATAAGAAATAAATCAATTTTGCAATCATATTAAAGTGTACTATTCTCTTACATTTTTCTTATATAGACACATATGAACAAATATACACTAATCATTAATTTTTTTGAAGAGTCCTATTTTCTTTGTAGTATATAATTTCATTTTCTTAATTCTTATATTGAATATGGTAAATTTTGCAATTAGAAAAAAATAAAACTGGGCTGGAGAGAGAAGGTTCAGCAGCCTAAAGCACTTGCTGCTCTTTCAAAAAATCTTAGTGCATTTCCCAGTACCCACATGGTAGTTTACAATGCTCTGTAATTCTGGTTCAGTGGAGTTCCATGTACTCTTTTGCCTCTGTGGGTACTACATATACAGTACATAGTGCACTTACATACATTCATGAAAATAACTTATACATAAAAAATAGACAAAAAGCCACATTACTTTAGGTAGGTATATAAAATGCTCAACTGTAAACAGTTAAACATAAAATGCAAACTTAGATGACTATATTATTTATTTTTATATAGGAATTTATTGCCTTGCATAATAGGTAGAAAGGAAAAAGATGCAAAGGGTATAAATTAGGTGATTTTCTTAATTGCATCATGTTGAAGTGAAATAAATGTCTCAGTTGGTATCTTTATTACAGCAGCTGCTACCTAATGATTCACTGATTGCATGTTTTGGCAGAGTGGATCTATAATAAATACAATATATCTGATTATTATTTAATTACCCCACTCTGATTCCTGCCTCTGTTAAACAAGAATTTCAACATAGGGAACTGTGAATGGACATATCAGGCGATTAAGGGTGATTAGAGTCCATAAGGACTCTCACACTGAGATAGATACAGCAAACCATTCTCAACCTTTCCAGTGTACCCAGACTTACAGGCCTGTGAGATTCAGCAGAACTAATTAATAGGGATACTGTGTTGTATTTTTAATTCTCAGTACATCTCACAATCCTTGATGCTCAGACAAACCTATTCTTGTTTGCTCTAGTTGTGTGTAAATGTATTTTTTAAATGTGAAATCAGAATTTTGCATGGAAAATGTTATTAAAGGCATCAAGCTGAATACATCAGTTCCTCACAGCTTCAGGTCACTGACATGATTCTTAAATGAATTTGCAAACTAATATATTCAAAGAAATATTTTGGTGAAGTGTCATTGATTTGAGATGAATGCGTAGCTTCCTCAAAATTAAGAGTAGTTTTGAATTTAACATAGTTTGAAACTATTGATAAACTATATCAAGCATTTAATTTTTCACAAATGGAACTAAAATCATGGGACTGAATCTCTAAGTTATTTGTAGAATTTTTCTATTCTTATTAACAAAAAACTTAGAATATGATTTATCATTCACAGTTTATATATAATTGCAGTAGACATATGGAGTTTTACATTTTATACAATAAACAAATGCTCAGGAGACAAAAACATCTTATACAAATAAAATGAATAATAAATAAGAGATATAAATGAGAGATAGTCTTTTTAAATTTTTTCTGTTTTCAATGTTAAGTAATATTGGCTTCTTTACCTAACGTTTGTTGTTTTTCTGTTTGTTTTTAATATTGTTTTTCAATGTGTTCCAAATTCTCTCATTGTGATATGTTTCCTAACTGTTGCTATTAAGTAATAGGATATCTCTTTTATTTGATAATTACCATATCAAAGAATCCATTGTGAAACATATCACAATGAAAAATCCATTAAAACATGGAGTATGAGTTTGATTCATTTGTAGTATTAATAGAATGGTTGTGGAATATTGTCCTGAGTAATCACCAAGTTTACAGGTATGAGACTGTAAAAAATTCGTCAAATGTAAGAAAATTAATACAGACAAGAATGGATTACACGTTTAAAGCAATTAAGTACTTTTTACTTTTCAAATGTTTGAATAACGTAGCCCCTTAATAGCACATTCATTTTAATTGGATACGGTAATGAATTAATTATTTAAACTGTTTTATTATCTGAATAATAAACTTCACTGACAGTGATAAAAGTGAATAGGAAACAGAGATTAAAGTCCATAAATAAAGATAATGATGTAATTATGGAAAAAGTAAATAGGATGTTTGAAGAAAATATTAAGTCATATTTAAATACAGTTAATACTGGTATCTAAGCAGTAAAGTTAATACAGCTGTCTAAGCAGTACAATTAATACTGGTGTCTAAGCAGTTCAGTTAATACTGGAATCTGAGTAGTACATTATAACACTGGTATCTAAGCAGTATACTCAATAGTGGTATGTGAGCAGTTCAGTTAATACTGGTATCTAAGCAATATAGTCAGTACTGTTATCTGAGCTGAACAGTTAATACTGGTGTCTAAGCAGTGCAATTAATACTTGTGTCTAAGCAGCTCAGTTAATGCCAGTGTCTAAGCAGTGCAACTAATTCTAGCATCTGAGTAGTATAGTCAGTACTGTTATCTGAGCAGGACAGTTAAAACTGGTTTCTGAACAGTAAAGTTTTTTTAAGTACCTTGTCCATACTAAAGGAAAACATTTAAAATTCACTGAAGAATTTAGTAAGTCTGTCCATATCAAAAATTATATGTGTTTTATTTTACAAAATGACTATAAAGTTTCCATTAAACCAGATAAATTCTAGCATTTGTTTTATTTTTGCTTTTTTCTTGAGTAGTCATATTCAGAGTCTCATTGATAAGTTTTCCTTATATATTCTTACAATTGTTTAAGGGTTTTTTTTAAGTAATTTTATTAAATTATAAAAGTTTCCATTTCCGCCCCTCCTCCCACCACCCTCCCACTCCCCCCACTCCCTCTCCTCCTCCCTCTCCATCCCTAAGAGCAGTCAGGGTTTCCTGCCCAGTGGGAAGTTCAAGTTCCTCCTGCCTCCCTCCAGGTCCAGGAAGGTGAGTGTCCAGACGGACTGGATCCGCAAAATCCAGTATATGCAGAGGAAACAAGTCCCAGTGCCATTGTCAATGGCTTTTCAGAAAGACTCCGGGCCAGCCACATTCAGAAAATCCAGCCACATTCAGAGAATCTGGTTGGATTGCGTCCTCGTTCAGTCCCAGTCCAACTGGCCTTGGTAAACTCTCATTAGATCCGTCCCCTTGTATCAGTGGGTAATCGCATCCCTCGCAGTCCTGATTTCCTTTTTCATTTCTTCCTCCTTCTGCTCCTCATTTGGACCATGGTGGACTCAGTCCAGTGCTCCAATGTGGGTCTCCGTCTGCATCGCCATCCAACGTCGGATGAAGGTTCTCTCTGATCCTGCCTTCTTTGCTCACGTTCTGTTTCCTTCTGCTTCTCGTTTGGACCTAGGGAGTTAAGTCCAGTGTTCAGATGTGGGTCTCTGTCTCTATTTCCATCCATCGCCAGATGAAGGTTCTATGGTGATAAGCAAAATATTCATCAGTATGGTCATGGGCCTAGGCCGTTTCAGGCATCCTCTCTTCTCTCCAGAGAACAATCTGGGGATCTCTCCTTGGACCTGGAATCCCAATTATAATCAAGTCTCCTGTAAACCCTAAAATGACTCCCTTAGTTGAAATATATTCTTCCCTGATCCCAAATCCATCCTTCCTCCCTCCCACCATCCCAGTCCACCTAGTTTTACCCATTTCTCCCCTACTCCCTTCTCTCTAACCCTCTCCCCTTCTAACAACCCTCCCACCCCACCCCCATGCACCCAAGGTTACCTGGGACTCTTGTCTATTTCCAATCTCCAGGCAGATAGCTACAAGATTTTCATCAGGTTCACCTTCTTATTTAGCTTCTCTAGAATCACGAATAATAGGCTCAAAGACCTTTAATTATGGTTAGAATCCACTTATGAGTGAATACATACCATATTCCTCTTTTTGGGTCTGGCTTACCTCACTCAGTAAAGCATTTTCTATTTCCATCCATTTGCAAGCAAAATTCAAGATGTCATTGTTTTTTACCGCTGAGTAGAACTCTAATGTGTATATTTTCCACACCTTTATTAACCATTCTTCTATTTAGGGGCACCTAGGTTGTTTCCAGGTTCTGGCTATTACAAATAGTGCTGCTATGAACATAGTTGAACAAATGCTTTTGTGGTATGATAGGGCATCTCTTGGGTATATTCCCAAGAGTGGAATTGCTGGGTCCTGAGGGAGGTTGACTCCCAGTTTCCTGAGAAACCGCCACACTGATTTCCACAGTGGCTGCACATGTTTGCACATCCACCAACAATGGATGAGTGTTCCCCTCACTCCACATCCTCTCCAGCATAGGCTCTCATTGGTGTTTTTGAGTTTGGCTATTCTGACAGGTGTAAGATGATATCTCAAAGTTGTTTTGATTTGCATTTCCCTGATCGCTAAGGAGGTTGAGCATGACCTTAAGTGCCTTTTGGCCATTCAGAGTTCATCTGTTGTGAATTCTCTGTTCAGTTCAGTACCCCATTTTTTAATTGGGTTAATTAGAGTTTTAGTGTCTAGTTCCTTGAGTTCTTTGTATATTTTGGAAATCAGACCTCTGTCTGATGAGGGGTTTGTGAAGATCTTCTCCAAGTCAGAGGGTAGCATTTTGGTCTTACTGACAGTGTCCTTTGCTTTACATAAGCTTCTCAGTTTTAATAGGTCCTATTTATTCATTGCTTCTCTTATTGTCTGCGCACCTGGGGTTCTGCTTAGGAACTGGTCTCCTGTGCCTATATCTTGTAGCCAACTTCCCACTTTCTCTTCTATCAGGGTCAAAGTGGTCAGATTAATATTGAGGTCTTTAATCCATTTGGACTTGAGTTTTGTGCATGGTGATAGATATGGATCTATTTTCATTCTTCTACAGGTTGACATCCAGTTATGCCAGCACCATTTGTTAAAGATGCTTTCCTTCTTCCATTGTATACCTTTAGCTACCTTGTAAAATATCAGGTGTTCAAACGTTTGTGGATTAATACCCGGGTCTTCTATTCGATTCCATAGGTCAACTTCTCTGTTCTTATGCCAATACCAAGTTGTTTTCAATTCTGTTGCTCTGTAATAGGGTTTGAAGTCAGGGATGGTAATGCCTCCAGAAGTTCTTTTATTGTATAAGATTGTTTTGGCTATCCTGGGTTTTTTGTTTTGCCATATATACTTGATTATTGTTCTCTCAAGGTCTGTGAAGAAGTTTGATGGAATTTTGATGGGAATTGTGTTGAATCTATAGATTGCTTTTGGTAGAATTGCCATTTTTACTATGTTGATTCTCCCAATCCAAGAGCAGGGGAGGTCTTTCCATTTTCTGGTATCCTCCTTAATTTCTTTCTTCAAGGACTTAAAGTTCTTGTCAAATAGGTCTTTCACTTCCTTGGTTAGAGTTACCCCAAGATATTTTATGCTATTTGTGGCTATCATGAAAGGTGATGTTTCTCTGATTTCCCTCTCTGCTTCTTTATCCTTTGTGTATAGGAGGGCAAACGATTTTTTGGAGTTGATCTTGTATCCTGCCACATTACTAAAGGTGTTTATCAATTGTAGAAGTTCTTTCGTAGAGTGTTTGGGGTCGCTTATGTACACTATCATATCGTCTGCAAATAACGAAAGTTTAACTTCATCCTTTCCAATTCGAATCTTCTTTATCCCCTTATGCTGTCTTATTGCCTATTGCTAGAACTTCAAGCACTATATTGAAGAGGTATGGAGAGAGTGGACAGCCTTGTCGTGTTCCTGATTTTAGTGGAAAGGCTTTGAGTTTCTCTCCATTCAATTTGATGTTAGCTGTCGACTTACTATATATTGCTTTTATCATATTTAGGTATGATCCTCGTATACCCAATCTCTCCAACACCTTTATCATAAAGGGGTGTTGAATTTTGTCAAATGCTTTTTCAGCATCCAATGAAATGATCATATGTTTTTTTCCTTTCAGTTTATTTATATGATGGATTAGATTGATAGATTTGCGTATGTTGAACCAGCCCTGCATCTCTGGGATGAAGCCCACTTGATCATAATGGATAATTTTTCTAATGTGTTCTTGGATTCGGTTTGCCAGTATTTTATTGAGTATTTTAGCGTCAATGTTCATGAGTGAGATTGGTCTGTAATTCTCTTTCTTGGTTGTGTCTTTGTGTGGTTTTGGTATCAGGGTAACTGTAGCTTTCTAAAAAGAGTTTGGCAATGATTCTTCTGTTTCTATAATGTGAAATACATGAAGGAGTATAGGTATTAGTTCTTCCTGGAAGTTCTGGTAGAATTCTGCATTGAAACCATCTGGGCCTGGGCTTTTTTTGGTGGGGAGGTTTTTGATAACAGCTTCTAATTCTTCGCAACTAACAGGTTTATTTAGATTGTTCACTTGCTCTTGATTTAACTTTGGTAAATGGTATTTATCTAAAAACCAATCCATTTCTTGTTCATTTTCCAACTTTGTGGCATATAAACTCTCGTAGTAAGATCTAATGATTCTCTGAATTTCCACTGTGTCTGTTGTTATGTCCCCCTTTTTATTTCTGATCTTAATAATTTGAGTGTTCTCTCTCTGCCGTTTGATTAGTTTGGCTAGGGGTTTGTCAATCTTGTTGATTTTCTCCAAGAACCAACTTTTTGTTTCGTTGATTTTTTGGATTGTTTTCTGTGTTTCTATTTTGTTGATTTCAGCCCTCAGTTTGATTATTTCCAATCTTCTACTCCTCCTGGAAGGGTCTGCTTCTTTTTTTTCCAGAGCTTTTAGGTGTGCTGTTAAGTCTCCAATATATGTTTTCGCCGTTTTCTTTAATTGGGCTCTTAGTGCTATGAACTTTCCTCTTAGAACTGCTTTCATTGTGTCCCATAGGTTTGAGTATGTTGTGTCTTTATTTTCATTAAATTCAAAGAAGACTTTAATTTCTTTCTTTATTTCTTCCTTGACCCAGGGATGATTCAGTAGTTGACTGTTCAACTTCCATGTGTTTGTAGGCTTTCTGGTATTCGAATTGTTATTGAATTCTAACTTTATTCCGTGGTGATCCGACAAGACACAGGTGATTAAAAATATTTTTTTGTATCTGTGTAAGTTTGCTTTATTACCACGTATGTGGTCAATTTTCGAGAAGGTTCCATGAGCTGCAGAGAAGAAGGTATATTCTTTCCTTTTTGTGTGGAATGTTCTATAGATATCAGTTAAGTCCATTTGATTCATTACCTTTAGCAATTCTCTTATTTCTCTGTTGATTTTCTGTTTGATTGACCTGTCCATTGGTGAGAGAGGTGTGTTGAAGTCTCCTACTATTAGTGTGTGTGGTTTAATGACTGCCTTGAGTTCTAAAAGTTTTTCTTTTACATAAATGGGTGCTTTTATATTAGGGTCATAGATATTCAGGATTGAGACTTCCTCCTGATTAATTGTTCCTGTTATGAGTATGAAATGTCCATGTCCATCTCTTCTGATTGATTTTAGTTTGAAGTCAATTTTGTTAGATATTAGAATGGCCACACCTGCTTGTTTCTTAGGTCCGTTTGCTTGGAAAACCTTTTCCCAACCCTTTACTCTGAGTAGATGTCTGTCTTTTTGGCTGAGGTGTGTTTCTTGTAAACAGCAGAATGTTGGATCCTGTTTTCTTATCCAGTCTCTTAGTCTGTGCCTTTTTATAGGTGAATTGAGTCCATTAATATTAAGTGATATTAATGACCAGTGGTTGTTGATTCCGTTTATTTTGTGTGTGTGTGTGTGTGTGTGTGTGTGTGTAGTAGAGTTTGTGTGTTTCTCTTCTTTGAGTTGTGGTTGTGAAGGGTCGCTAGATGTCTGAGTTATTGTAGGCAGTGATGGCAATGTTGGATTCCTTGGGTTGCAATTTTCCTTCTATTACTTTCTGTAGGGCTGGATTTGTGGCTACGAATTGTTTAAATTTATTTTTATCCTGGAATATTTTGTTTTCTCCATTGATAGTGAACAATAGCTTGGCTTGGTATAGTAGTCTGGGTTTGCATCCATGGTCTCTTAGTTTCTGCAGTACCTCTATCCAGGATCTTCTGGCTTTCATGGTTTCCATAGAGAAGTCTAGTATAAGCCTGATAGGTTTACCTTTATAAGTCACTTGACCTTTTTCCTTTGCAGCTCTTAATATTCTTTCTTTAATCTGAATGTTTTGTGTTTTGATTATTATATGGCGAGGGGACGTTTTTTTTTTTTTTATCCAGTCTATTCGACGTTCTGTATGCTTCTTGAACCTTCATAGGAATATCGTTCTTTAGATTGGGAAAGTTTTCTTCTATAATTTTGTTGAATATATTTTCTGGGCCTTTGAGCTGCAGTTCTTCTCCTTCTTCAATCCCTATTATTCTTAGATTTGGTTTTTTTATTGTGTCCCAGATTTCCTGAATGTTTTGTGAAGAGAATTTGTTGGATTTGCCATTTTCTTTGACCAGATCATATATTTTGTCTATGGTATCTTCAGAATCTGAGATTCATTCTTCTATCTCTTGTATTCTATTGGTTATGCTTGATTCTGTAGTCTCCGTTCGTTTACCTAGGTTTTCCATATCCAGCCGGTTCTCGTTTTGTGTTTTCTTCATTGCCTCTATTTCATTTTTCAATTCTTGGACTGTTTCCTTTACTTGTTTGATTGTTTTTTCTTGGTTTCTCAGGGTCTCAATCACGGATTTACTTATTTCTTCAAACTTTTTGTTATATTTCTCATCCAATTCTTTAAGAGAGTTATTCATATCCTGTTTAAGGGACTCTATTGCTTTCATAATGGCACTTTTTTCCACTTCTTCTGGGTTAGAGTGTTCAAGTCCTTCTGTTGTAGGGTCGTTGGGATCTGGTGTTTTTTGTTGCTTTTCAGATTGTTGGAGGAGGTCTTGCCTTGGCGTCTGCCCATCTCTTCGTTCAAATGCTCTCTATTGGACCTTCTGGTAGCAGGTCAGGTTCCCTTGTTGGGCAGGGAATTCACTGATAGAATGCCTACCTTTCCTCAGGCAGGCTATTGAAGCACAGGCACTCCCTCTTTCCGGGATGCGCCTACAGAGCAGACCCAGCGTGCAAGGCAGCTGAGCTGGGGAAATTTTATGGCCCCAGTGCGAAGGGAGAAATATAGGAATTTGTACCTTGATGGAATCAGGGATGGCCAGCGGGAGAGCTTAGCAGGGTGGAACCAGCACTGAAGGGTGACCTGGGAGTCTATGGGGTTGGGGAAAGTCCGAGCTCCTCCTCACCGGGCCCCTGCTGCAGGCCTGAAGCAAACTCACCCCTCCGATGGCCCTCTGAATGGAAGCTGGGATGGCTGGCAGGGGAGCTAGCAGGGTGGAGCCAGCAGTGCAGGGTGACCTGGGAGTCTATTGGTTGGGGAAAGTCCGAGCTCCTCCTCGCCGGGCCCCTGCCATGGGCCCGAAGCAAACTCACCCCCCAGATGGCCCTCTGGATGGAAGCTGGGATGGCTGGCAGGGGAGCTAGCAGGGTGGAGCCAGCAGAGCAGGATGACCTGGGATTCTATGGGGTCGGGGAAAGTCCAAGCTCCTCCTCGCCGGGCCCCTGCCACAGGCCCGAAGCAAACTCAACCCTCAGATGGCCCTCTGGATGGAAGCTGGGATGGCTGGCAGGGGAGCTTAGCAGGGTGGAGCCAGCAGTGCAGGGTGACCTGGGAGTCTATGGGGTCGGGGAAAGTACAAGCTCCTCCTCGCCGGGCCCCTCCGATGGCCCTCTGGATGGAAGCTGGGATGGCTGGCGGGGGAGCTAGCCTGTTTAAGGGTTTAATATTAAAACTAAATCTTCAATCCACTTAAAGTAATATTTTCTTTCCAACATGCAATAGAATTCAAATTATTTTAATTTATAAGTTGATATTCAGTGCCTTCAAAATGATACTTGAAGAGAAAATCATTTCACTAGAGTGTGTACTTAGTGCTTTTTGGTGAAATGAATTTAGACATCTATGTTTTCTTTCAGAAATGTATTTCCTTTGGTCATCTTTCAAATACAGTTTTTAGTTTTTTTTTGTTTTCTTTTGTTTTGTTTTTGGACTGGAAGATTTTATAGTATTTATTACATGTACCTGATTCAAGTCATATGAATTATTTACTAATGTCTTGCTTCCATATATTATTATCCTAAAAGAAAACAGAGAATAAACAGAGAACAGCCGGAGCTTCCTGAAAAGATAGAATTCATCACCTTGCAGAAGGCCTGGCAATAGGCAGGGAAACAATGGTGTCAGGGACTGGAAGCTGGCCGATCACATCTCATCCACAATGCAGAGAACTGAGAGAGAGAGGAGAAAATGAATCAGGGCTAAAAGCCATCAAATTCCACTTCAAATGATGTATGTTTCCCAGAAAATTTCCACCTCCCACAGGTTCCATATAACCTTACCAAGCAGCATCACCAACTGGCAAGCACATGTGGAAATAGAAGAGCCCATGGAGGACATTGCCTATCCAAATTACAAAAGGACTTTAGTGAGAGATAAGTTTAATGTAGACAAACAATGTGTTTTTGTTTTTATTTTTGTTTCCCCTTTGTGTTTTGCTCTGCTACATTGTCGATTTATGAGAACATATTAAGTGCTAAAGAGATGATTCAGCAGTTATGAGCATTATCTGCTCTTCCAAAGAACCTTGGTTCAACTCCCAGCACTCAAACCTGGGTTCAATTTCCAGCAACCATATGGCATCTTCTAACTTTCTGTAACTCCAGCTCCAGTGAATCTGGCACCCTCACACAGACGTACATGCAGGCAAAACACCAAAGCACAGAAAACTACACAATTCTTCAGCAGAAAGAGCAAGACTACATTATACTGTAACTCAAGGATTTTTGTAACTACAGATATATCTATATCTATTTCTCTATATCTATCTATCTATCTATCTATCTATCTATCTATCTATCTATCTATCTATCTATCTATCCATCAATCAAATCTGGAAATCAAATAGAATTTGGCCTATTTATTTGCTATTTCTATAAATTTCTTTGTCCAATTAAAGTCTTGTATCTTCCCATGTAAACTGGAAGGAATATTCCCCTTGTTTTCCAGGAAGGATGTTGTTGGATAGGGCTGGAAATGTGGCTCAATGCTTAAGAGTACTTGTTGTTCTTTCAGAAGACACTTTTTAATTCTGAGTAATACCTCACAGCAATTCATAAATTTACTTCCAGAGTACCTGATGCCCCCTTTTACCCCCAAACATGTAGTGCATGTATGTGTGTGTGTGTGTGTGTGTGTGTGTGTGTGTGTGTGTGTGTGTGTGATTTGATGGCTTCAATGGGAGCAGAAGTAGTTGGTCTTTGACTATCATATAGGACAGCATTGCATCTTCAGCTGATGCACAGGACTACATAGGTCATCTGCTGTCAGACCAAAAAGGTCTGAGAGATTTTTTTTTTGTGAATGAGGAACTTGAGAAAATTGACCTTACTTTGATGAGACAAGGCAGGGCAGTGAAGTGCTGTTCTGGCAGTTGAAGAATAAATCAAGAGAAACCTGACATACTTCTCTTTGGAAGCTTTACAACTCAATGAAGAACGACCTTTGTATTCACGAACTCAGAATAACTACATGTAATACACATACATGCAGTCAACAAACAAAATAAAAATGCAACTAGACATCTCTTAAAATCAAATGAAATTTCCAGAGTGGTGAATGGGCTACATGCAATGTAGTTGTTGGCAAAGGGGCTCCATGGAAATCCCCAAACAATTTGGGCTATTGCCAAGGCTTTTAAATTCTCTGCAAACTGATGGTAAGGTTCTATTGTTGGCAATAACACCCACATAACTCACTGAACATGGAGAGGCTGTATTTCTACCTACCTAGAGGATTCACCCCTACTAACGAGGAAGTATGGTACTGGAAGTTACTTGGGATGCTACCAAATGAGAAAGTAAATAGCAACCCAGCTACAAATGCTGCAGTCTCTAATAATGTCTTGTCATCAGGTACTCTGTTTAACAGTGGAACAAAAGTTGCTACATTATCAGTGAAGACATAATGGGAGTTGTTTTGTTACTGTTTAATAATGCTTTGTCCTGGCTTTTAAAATACATTTTCAGGTTGTTTACATGTATAATATAGTTTCTGATTTTATATTTTTATGGTATCTCTGTATGTTAAAATTGTGTATCTCTGGGTATATATATGTTTCTTATATTATTTGTGACTCTACTTTTTCTGATTGTTTTATCTTATTTTATTTTTATTTTATCTTATTTTTAGATGTCTTTGTTTACTAAGAAGACAGAGAAAGAAAAGGCTTATATTATAGTGGGTGAGAAGATGAATAGGTTTTGGGAGGAGCTGGCAGAGGGGAAACTGATCAGAATATATTGTATGAAAATAATCTATTCTCAACTAAAAAATTAAGTTGTTGAGGTTTTACTTTTCTTTTGGTTTCTTTTTATTTTCTTGTTAATTTCTTCCTGATGTTAAAAGCATTCACTGTAGATAATGAAATGGGTATGACTCCAAATCAAATACTGTGCTGCTGAGAACAACATCTTTTCTATTACTGCAAAAAATGATGTTTAGTTTTCATTTTTAAATATTGCTGAATCACAGCAGTTTATCTGCACCATATACTTGAAGACGATTTTATGCTTCTGAGCTGTGCTGAAGCCCTTACTCCAGGTTCCCAATCACTGCTGTGTTGACTTAGATTATACTTGTATTAAACTAAGAGGCATACTGCCAGACAAATTTTAATCACTTGACTCAAACCTGCCCTGCTCCTCCCCTCCCCCCGTATGTTCGCCCTTGGGTCTGAGGTGTCCTTGGAATACCAAGTATCCCTACTTCAGTGCCGAGGAGTTTCGTCCAGATGGGTGAGTATGTGCTTTCCCGGGGCAGACTGTCCCGGAAGAGAGCACATTCCCCCTACCCCAACTCCTGCTTCAGGGGCTTCTTTGTTACACGTGACCCTGCCTTCCCCAAGCCTGTCCTAAGGTCTTGAAGATACTTGGCACCGGAACAGTTCTGGCTCTGCACCAAGGCTATCCATCCAAAGGGGTGAGTGTCTGCAGGCAAGGCAGGCCAGAAGTTCCCAGCAAGGGAGTGCAGGGCACCTTCAGCTTCTGCTGCAGGGTCTTCTGTGTTCTACTGGACACTGCCCTGCCCCCACATTCGCCCTTTTGTCTGTGGTGTCCTTGAACTACCAGGAGATCTTGTGTCTGTGTTGAGGAGTTTCATCCAGACAGGAACAGTTCTTGCTCCTGCACAGAGGAGATCCACCCAGAGAGTCAGTCACAGTTGACTGGACCAAAACACCAAGACTCTCCTGGCTCCATTTGAAGGAAGAGATGGGCAGGCACTAATGCAAGAATTCCTCCAACAACCTGAAAGGCGACACGACATCACCAGAAACCAGGGATCATGAAACAAGAAGAATTGAACACCCTACTCCAGAAGAAATAGAAGAAAACGACTTTAAACGGAACATTATAAAAATATTAGAGGACCTTAAATAGGAGGTGAAAAACAGCCATAAACAAATAGAGATGGCAAACAAAAAGGTAGAAGAAATGGATAAATCTCTCAAAGATACCCAAGAAAAACAAGAAAAGCAATCAAACAGGTAAGGGAAACAGTTCAAGACTTGAAAAATGAAATGGAGGTAATGAAAACACAAACCGAGGGAAGGCTGGATATGGAAAATCTGGGTAAACGAAGAGGAACTACAGAGACAAGTATTACCAACAGAATACAAGAAATAGAAGAAAGAATCTCAGACACTGAAGATACTATGGAGGAAATAAACTCACTGATTAAAGAACAAAACAAATCCAACAGATTCTTAACACAAAACATCCAGGAAATCTGGGACACTGTGAAAAGATCAAACTTAAGAATAATAGGGGTAGAAAAAGGAGAAGAGTTACAACTCAAAGGTCCAGAAAATATATTCAACAAAATTATAGAAGAAAACTTCCCCAACTGAAAGAAGGATATTCCTATGAAGGTACCAGAAGCATACAAAACACCAAATAGCCTGGATCAAAAAAGCATCCCCTAACCATATAATAATCAAAACACAGAACATACAGAACAAAGAACAAATATTAAGAGCTGTAAGGGATACAGGTCAAGTAACATATACAGGGAAACCTATCAGAATTGCACCTGACTTTTCAATGGAAACCATGAAAGCCAGAAGGTCTTGGATAGATGTACTACAGATACTAAGAGACTATGGATTCAGGCCCAGACTTATATATCCAGCAAAGCTTGCATTCACCATCGATGAAGAAAACAACATATTCCAGGACAAAAACATATTTAAACAAACCCAACCTTACAGAAAATACTAAAAGGAAAATCACAAACCAAGGAATCCAACAGCACACATAACACAAGTATCTGACAACCCTCCACCAGCACAACTCAAAAACAGGAAACACACAAACTCTACCACCAGAAAAAATAACCGAGTTAACAACCACTGGTCATTACTATCACTTAATATCAATGCACTCAATTCACCTATAAAAAGGCACAGACTAAGAGACTGGATGTGAAAACATTCTGCTATTTACAAGAAACACACCTCAAACATTAAGACAGACACTACCTCAGAGTAAAGGTTGGGAAAAGGTTTTCCAATCAAATGGACCAAAGAAACAAGTGGGTGTGGCTATACGAATTTCTAACAAAATTGATTTCAAACTAAAATCAATCAGAAGAAATGGAGATGGACACTTTATACTTGTAACAGGAACAATTCATCAAGAGGAAGTCTCTATCCTGAATATCTATGCCCCTAATATAAAAGCACCCACTTATGTAAAAAAAACATTACTAGAACTCAAAGCATACATCAAACCACATAATCTAATAGTAGGAGATTTCAACACTCTACTCTCACCAATGGATAGGTCAACCAGACAGAACCTTAACAGAGAAATAGGAGAACTAACAGATGTAATGAACCAAATGGACCTAACAGACATCTATAGAACATTCCACCAAAACAGAAAAGAATATACCTTCTTCTCAGTATCACATGGAACCTTCTCAAAAACTGATCACATAATTTATAACAAGCAAACATCCATAGATACAAAGAAATTGTAGTAACCACCTGTGTACTATCAAATCACCATGGAATAAAGCTTGAATTCAACAACAATTCTAACCCCATAAATCCTACAAACTCATGGAAACTGAACAGTCAACTACTGAACCACCTCTGGGTCAAGGAAGAAATAAAGAAAGAAATTAAAGTCTTCTTTGAATTCAATAAAAACAAAGACACATCATACCCAAACCTATGGGACACTATAAAAGCAGTGCTAAGAGGAAAGTTCATAGCACTAAGTGCCCGCATAAAGAAAACGGAGAAAGCACACATTAGAGACTTAACGGCACACCTGAAAGCTCTAGTAAAAAAAGAAGCGGACTCACCCAGGAGGAGTAGAAGACCAGAAATAACCAAACTGAGGGCTGAAATCAATAAAATTGAAACACAGAAAACAATCCAAAGAATCAATGAAACAAAAAGCTGTTTCCTGGAGAGAATCAACAAGATTGACAAACCCCTATGCAAACTAATCAAATGGCAGAGAGAGGACACACAAATTTACAAGATCAGAAATGAAAAGGGGGACATAACCACAGACACAGGGGAAATTCAGAGAGTCATTAGATCTTACTATAAGAGTGTGTATGCTACAAAATCGGAAAATGTGAAAGAAATGGACACTTTTTTAGATAAGTACCATATACCAAAGTTAAATGTTAAATCAAGACCAGGTGAACAGTTTCAATAGACCCTTCCCTTCCATAATCCCCTAAATAAATATCCAGCTTCACTCTACATGCCGTGCCTATCCCTGTCTCTGTCTCTCACCTGCTGCATGACTCACTGCCCAGGACCAGCTGCCTTAGGAGACCTGCAGTGTGTTCTTGTGGAGTGTCTAGTCATCTCAGTTTCTTGCTCTGCTTCATGACCTATGATTGACTTTATTTCATTCTTTTTACAATATTCAAGCAGAACCTTCTTGGTGTGCACAAGGGCTGAGACACACCCTAACCAAAAACAGATTTATACAATAAATAGTGCAGTCTCAGAGTTCACAGTATGGTCAAATATCCCGGAATAAGTTTGGGATAAGAAATCTTATAAGAGCTACGTCTTATTCCAAACAGCTTCAGTAAGAATGACAGCATTATATTTAAAGTTTGCAAGAGAAGATGGGACAGCACGAAAGTCATGCACTGCTAGTCATCAGGAAGCTAGTCAAGCAATGTGCCCAAGAGGAAGACAGGATATGTGAAGTGCTGTGGTCTGAATGATAAAGCCTTGATAATCTCAGTAAATCCATATGAGGCAATGTCAAATACTTAGCATCCAGAATAGAAGTTTCCCCAAGGGCTTGGCCCCAGGACATTTTTGCCCTTGTCAAGCATATTCCTGGTTTTGGATAAGGAATTATGTTCCTCCTCCATAATTGGGCCTCTAGAAAATCTTGGAACATCCTGGCTTCTTACCAAATCCACTAACAACATAGACAAAAATAAATGAAGTGATAATAGTTACTTAATTTACAACAGAACTAACCTATATAGATGACACTCACCAGATGTTGTGGGAGTAACTTCCGCTGCCTCAACCAATAATCACTGAAGCACACACTCCTTCACACACAACCAATCACACTGAAGTGAGGAGCCCACAGTGCAGCGGGGAGCGACTTCCGCTCCGTCAGCCAATAGCTGCTGAAATACCAGCCCACTGGGGCGTGGTATATTTCTCTTTTAAAAAGAGAAGCAGTTCCGGATAAGGTCTCTCTTGGTTCCGGCTCTTGGTTCCGGTGCTCGGTCTCGGCTGCTGCTCCCGGCTCCTGCTCCAGCGACTAGGCTCCCTTCCTGACGGTTTATGGTGTATGTAAGTTTTACCCCCCGCCAAATAAATAACCCCTTAAAACATAACTGGTGTGGGATTGATTCGTTAATAATTGGCGCCCAGCGTTTGGTTTAAGAACCGCCCCACTCCCCCACCCCGAGCTCGGCCTCCCAGGATACACAGGTCTGGACAGTCTCTGCCAGCTTACTTTGCCCTATTCGGCACGGATTTTTAAATTTCTCCTTGCAACGTGAGTCAAAGAGCTCACAGCGGAAGCTCCCTTTGAAGTTCCAGCAAGCTGTTTGAAACCCATAACTGATTAGGAGTGCTGAAAGCAGCTTGACCCTTAATCCAGCACAGGGACACGGGGCCCAAAGCACTAGGCCTCTTTAGCAACAGCGCAGTGGCTGTGTCACGACCCTCTGCATTGGGTTGAACAGAGCAGCAGGGCCTTGTTTATTGCCTTGTTTATTGGCCACTAGAAGCTCTCTGACCTTTTGTGATCTGTGGATTTAACCTCTAGATTTGAGTGTATATATTCTAGAGTTTACTTCCTCAATCAACACCACTGCCACGTGGATCCAGGTGCGCCCCACCTCCTACTGGCAGGCAACGGTCATTACAGGTAAGATTTTTCTTTTCGGTTGAAAATAAATACATACATACATACATACAAGTACAATTTCCTTTGATTGAAAATGTCGGAAAATATTACTATCCAAAAGTTCAATGGTTTTTTCAGTTGCGCTATGGAGGATATTCTGAAGGATGTCTCAGATATTCCTCTTACTTTGTTATTCCTGGGATCTGTTGCTTTTCTGGTGTTTGGCTATTTTATAAGAAAGATACAGTCCTTACAGACTGAATCTACAATGCTGAGGGCAGAGATTAAAACCTTAAGAACAATTCAGACTGATACCAACCTCCTCAAAAAAGAGTTTGGAGATTTCAAGGAGGAAACTAGATCAGAGTTTGGAGTTTTCAAGCAGGAGACTAGATCAGAGTTTGGAGTTCTCAAGGAGGAGAATAGATCTTTGTTTGATATGACTCGGTCAACTGGCCAAAATATCAAGAAGGTACAGTCTGATATTGCTTCTTTAGAAGGGAGCGTCACTGCCCTGGAGGAGGGGACAACCAAAATGACGCATAACCTCCAGTCCATGACTGTAAGTGCTGAAACATTAGCTGAGAGGATTATAACCATTGAATGTGAAAATCGGACTTTATCAAAAGGGTATGATAGATTCATTGACAGGATTTCCATACAAGAAGGCACAGTACATGCCATGAGGATTATGTCCAAGGAGGATATCGTGTCTCTGACGGACAAGCTCCATGCCTTAGAATCGTTAATGAAGGCTTTGGAGCATAATACTGGACAGGAGATTCAGGACTTACAGAAGGCAATGGTGAGCAGATTTAATAAGATTGAGGAAATCATAGACTCTGATGAACAGGAGCAAAAGGTAGAAAGGCAACCTTCACCTCAAAAAACTCTCAGTCTACATAGAGTTATACCTGCCTTTCCAGTAATAACATCAGAAAAGATAACTGGCTCCAAAAACCCTAAGGTCGTTAAAGAACATACATGGGAGCCTATACATATGAATGATCTGAAAGAATTTAAACAAGCAATTGTGAATTATGGACTACATTCATCCTTTGTTAGGGAGATGTTAAAATCCTGGGCTCTGAGCAACAGGGCCACCCCTAAAGATTGGAACCAGCTCACATCAGCTGTCCTTGAGAACGGACCTTTATGGCATTTCAAATGCCTATTCAAACAAGAGGCCAGACTTTTACAACAACAAGAATCAGCGAAAGGAATTGAGGTTTCTCTAGATCAAATTCTAGGGGAAGGACCTTACTCTGATCCTCAGGAACAAGCTCTTTATGATTAAAACATTTTATCCATATGTGCTACAGCAGCTCTAAGGGCCTGGGACAGGGTTCAAGACTCAGGTCAGAGAGTAGAATCGTATGTCAGGGTCAAACAGGGTCAGAGAGAACCCTTTAGTGACTTTTTGCAACGACTAACTAAGGCTGTACAAATAGGGATACCTGATCCAGAAGCAAGAAATAAAGTAATTGAGTCTTTGGCTTATGAGAATGCCAATGTAGAATGCAAAAGGATCCTGGGGCCTTTAAAGCTCAGATCAGTGCCTTTGGACGAATGGGTTTTACATACAATAAATGTTGATACATTTGATTATGGCAATGAAACATGGGTACAAGAAGCAATTTCCAAAGGTAAAAGGAGACATCAGATTACAAAATGCTTTCATTGTGGCAAAATGGGACACATGAAAAGGGACTGCAGACAATGGAAGTCCAGGAATAATGCCTCTTCTAGGAATAACAGGAATAGGAGGACTCAGCCTTCAGGTTTATGTAGGAGATGTGGAAAGGGCAGGCATTGGACGAATGAGTGTAGGTCAACTAGAGATAAACAGGGCAACCCGTTGCCATCGAGAAACTCAATATGGGGCCTCTCGAAGGCCCCCATGGCAAATGTGGTCCAGTCATTTCCGATCACTGCAGAGAACATGCCTCTTCAGGGAAATTAGAATGCCCCATGCCTGCTGTTAAAAGCAATAACGGCCTGAAGGATGAGTTAAATGTGGTGAATGAATCAAGAAATCTAAGAGGACAAAGTAAATGAATATTCTGGCAGACTTCTATAAATGAACAAAGACCACAGCTAAGAGTGTGTGTAAATGGCAAACTTATTACTGGCTTACTGGACACAGGTGCGGATGTAAGTATCATTACACCAGAGTCTTGGCATCCGCATTGGCCTCTTCAGGAGGTAGATATTCAGTTCTTAGGAATTGGAACCCTATCTCGAGTAAGACAAAGCACGAGATGGGTCAATTGTATAGGTCCAGACGGACAAATAGGAAAACTAAGGCCATATGTAGCAAATATTGCAGTGAATTTATGGGGCCGTGACCTATTGCAGCAATGGAATACCCAAATTAACATTCCTGCTGCTTCCAGAGCCCATATTTCTGAGGACAATATTACAAGATATTACAGATGGCGGAAACCAGCCATTAGAGCTATACAAGAACACAACACAATTGATGGCTCTTCAGAGGTACCAACAGCCATGCCTCTACAATGGTTGACTGAGAAACCAATATGGACTAAACAGTGGCCTTTAGCTGAGGAAAAGTTACAGGCTTTAGAACAGCTGGTACAAGAGCAATTAGATGCTGGACATATAGAAGAATCTACCAGCCCTTGGAACTCTCCTGTGTTTGTTGTTAAGAAAAAATCTGGTAAATGGAGAATGGTGACAGATCTTAGAGCTATCAACAAGGTTATTCAACCTATGGGCCCTCTGCAATCTGGAATTCCTCTGCCCTCCCTGTTACCAAAGGGATGGCCTCTTATAGTTATTGATCTGAAAGATTGTTTCTTCACTATACCATTACAAGAAAAAGATAGAGAAAAGTTTGCCTTCACAGTGCCTACCTATAATAACTCTCAGCCTGCAAGGAGGTACCAGTGGACCGTCCTCCCACAGGGAATGTTGAACTCTCCCACCCTGTGCCAATATTTTGTAAGCCAACCATTGAAAATTATACGCAAACAATTTCCTAAGTCCATAATATACCACTATATGGATGATATCCTGATATCTGATCAAAACAAAGATACCTTAGAAAGGCTGTTTGAAGAAGTAAAACTAGTATTACCTAAATGGGGATTGCAAATTGCTCCTGAAAAAATTCAGAGAGGAGATTCTGTTAATTATTTAGGTTATAAAATAGGCTTACAAAGAATTAAGACTCAAAAGGCACAAATCAGGAGAGACCGGTTACGAACGCTTAACGACTTTCAAAGATTATTAGGAGACATTTCCAGTCTACGACCAGCTGTTGGGATAACACCTGATCTAATAATTCATTTAAACAAAACCTTAGATGGTGACAAAGATTTGAATAGTCCCAGAGAGTTAACAGCTGAAGCAGAAAAGGAACTGATGATGGTTGAGGAAAAATTACAGGAGGCACATGTAGATAGGGTGGATCCAAATTTTAGTTGCGTTCTAGTTATATTGCCTTCCAGAATTTCTCCTACAGGAATTTTAATGCAGAGGGAAGATACTATTTTAGAATGGATTTTTTTTACCACACAAACCAAGTAAAAAATTAAAAACTTATGTGGAAAAAGTCTCTGAATTGATTATAAAGGAAAATTGAGACTTCGTCAATTAGCAGGTATAGACCCATCAGAAATTATAGTGCCTTTCACTGCTGATGAGATAAAAAAGTTGTGGGAAGACAATGAACCATGGCAAAGAGCTTGTGCTAATTTTTTGGGAAAAATCAATAACAATTACCCAAAAAGCAAGAGACTTAACTTTATAAAGAGAACTTCTTGGATCCTCCCTCGAATTGTCCGTGATGCTCCAATAACCGGAGCCCATACATTTTATACTGATGCTAATAAATCAGGGAAAGCAGGTTACAAATCAGAAGAATTGAGTAAAGTGGAACAAAGTCCTTATGATTCTGTCCAGAAAGCAGAATTATATGCCATCCTTATGGTGCTTAGGGATTTTAAAGAACCTCTTAATATAATTACTGACTCACAATATGCAGAAAGAGTTATTTTGCATATTGAAACTGCTGAATTTATACCTGATGATACAGAACTGACCTCATTGTTTATCCAGGTACAAGACATGATCAGAAACAGGCTCTGCCCTATGTATATAATGCATATCCGATCCCATACAGGTCTGCCAGGTCCTCTAGCACAAGGTAATGCAGATATTGATCAATTATTGATTGGTAGTGTGCTGGAGGCATCTGAATTTCATAAAAAACATCATGTCAATAGCAAAGGCTTGAAAAAAGAGTTTTCTATTACATGGCAACAAGCTAAGGAGATTGTAAAGAAATGCCCTACTTTCTCTTTTTATAACCAAACACCATTGCCTGCAGGGACTAATCCAAAGGGTATTAAAAGGAATGAAATTTGGCAGATGGATGTGTTTCACTTTCCAGAATTTGGCAAGTTAAAATATGTACATCACACCATTGACACTTATTCAGGCTTTCAGTGGGCAACCGCTTTAAGCTCAGAAAAAGCTGACTCAGTAATCACACATTTATTAGAAGTTATGGCCATTATGGGTATACCTGCACAAATAAAAACAGATAATGGTCCAGCTTATGTATCTAGGAAAATGAAACGATTTTTTGCTTATTATAATATTAAGCATGTTACAGGTATACCATACAATCCTACAGGTCAAGCAGTTATAGAAAGATCAAATCGTACTATAAAGAATATGCTAAACAAACAGAAAGGGACGAAAGATACCCCCAGAAATAGATTGCATAATGCTTTATTAACCTTGAATTTTCTTAATGCTAATGAGAAAGGAACAACAGCAGCAGAGAGGCATTGAATAATGGAAAAAACTTCTGAACTAAACCAACCTGTTTATTTCAAAGACGTGCTGACCTCTCAATGGAGGCCAGGAGATGTGCTACGTTGGGGAAGGGGTTTTGCTCTTGTTTCCACAGGAGAAGAAAAATTGTGGATACCATCAAAATTAATAAAGGTTCGATTTGAAGAGGAGAAACCTCTTGGAAAGGAGAAATGACAGCTCATCCACAATGATGATATTCATACAGTTGGTAAGAAAAACATATAGAATGGGGGCAGGGTTCTGTTCTTATCTCCACAGGAAAACACTGATTTTTGAAAAGTTCAAGGGACCCTGGATATCTGAATACTGACAGATGGAAAATAATGGCACAATAAGGACTATCAAGAAAACTGAATAGGTTCTGTAAGTAAAATATACTAAATCATATTTCTAAATTTATAGAGCTGGTTTTAGAGTTGGACTCTGGCTCGGTCCCTCTCTAATTCCAAGCCTGTTGTTAAAAGAAAAACCCAGAATTTCTGGAGTTTCTGTCTCATGTCAAGAGCCATGATATGGGACAGAAAGAAATATGAGTTTAGAAAACATTTTTACTTTTCTTCATATCTATCATACCTTTCAGTGTATATATCTATCATGTCTTTCATTGAATATATGTATGTCTGTATATGTCTATATGATTAATATACGATTATATATTATTATAATCATATAATATATAATATTAATATATGATTAATATATATGATTAATGTTTAATTTTTCCACAATGAACAATAAGTTTTTCCTGCAGTGACATTTGAAGTTTCCAGGAAGAAGATGGGGCCCCATAACAACAACTCCACCTGGCTGAGATGACATCATGATACTGATAGCGCTACTATAAGACCTGTTTTGGGTACCAGATGCACAAGACGATGCCAATGTGGTTAGCTGAAATGATGCACATCTTGTACAGCATTCTGGCCAGACCTCCACAAAATACTCAGAGACTATTTGCAATTTTAAAAGACATTGATCTTGAAATTTAACCATCATTTTACTTTCACAGGATCCCCCAGAAAGAACGTCGCCCCCATGACAGCTGGAAGTAATTCTAGAGAACAACGTCCCCTCTCCCAGTAAAGTTTGTCCTTGGGTTTAGGGACATCATTTAGGGGTTGGTTATAATTAAAGTGCAAGAATCTAAAAAAAAAAATAAAGGGATAATTGGATTATGGGATAATAGCTTTGTACTTGTGAGTTATTGTTTTTGACAAATGTATTGGTATTGATTCTTATATATTGATACAAAGTTAAATTATGTTGACTATTTTATGCATACATGCTTCTACCTCTGTTTAAAACATTTTTATGTATTGACATATATATATATATATTGTATTGATATATGTATATTTTACCATATTGCATTGTACACTTCTACCTTTGATTAAGATACTTATATATTGTTTATGTATTGATATATATATTTACCATATTGCAATGTATACTTGCACATTGTTTATATTTGGAGGTCATATTGTCCTCATTTATTGCACAGTTGTTTACTATTTCAGTCTTTAAGTTAGATAGATATTGAGAATAATATAGATCAATAGTCATCTAAGTTTGTCATTTATAATTAGACTAATCAGGTTCTTTAGATACATAGAGATTATATTCAGTATAGATAGATAATCTTCAACCTCTTCAAAGAGCTGCAGAAAACGGCCTTTAATCTAACTCAGAGTTCTGTGGTAGGGAGACACAATCCTTCCTGGCAACACTGATCTATTCCCGAGAGAATGTTGAGCACCAAAGACACTCCACCTGGAGCCTTTCTTCTTGGTAGAACTGGCCTTTGGGTAAAGAAATGCCCATGCCTCAACTACTGACAGAGTTACAGAGTATCCGTAAATGGATAAAACAGGACTGTCATATCCTGCCAAGACAGGATAAGATAGTTTTGAAAAGTTCCTTGCCTTTGAAAATGGTACGTCAGTTACGTTAGGCCTTAACCAAAGTTGGTTGCTTCAACGCTGCAAACGTGATTTTGGGTGTTTGCCCAGGTAGCCAGTTGTCTCTGTGATTTGTTACATGTTCTGGAAGTTTGATTGCACTTCCTAATTACTTAGGTAACATTATTTCCCTTCTCAGATCTTTGATGGGATTGAAGATTATATAAACGTAATTACTTTCCTTTTATGACGTGGCCAAGTTATTTCTTATATAAGACTTAAGCTAGTTAGAATAGGATATTTGTATTTATTGTATATAATTGTGTAGGTTTGTACTTACTGTATATAATTTCGTAGTAGGCTTAGAACTCTCTTACTTAAACAAAAGGGGGAGGTGTTGTGGGAGTAACTTCCGCTGCCTCAACCAATAATCACTGAAGCAGGAGCCCACAGTGCAGCGGGGAGCGACTTCCGCTCCGTCAGCCAATAGCTGCTGAAATACCAGCCCACTGGGGCGTGGTATATTTCTCTTTTAAAAAGAGAAGCAGTTCCGGATAAGGTCTCTCTTGGTTCCGGCTCTTGGTTCCGGTGCTCGGTCTCGGCTGCTGCTCCCGGCTCCTGCTCCAGCGACTAGGCTCCCTTCCTGACGGTTTATGGTGTATGTAAGTTTTACCCCCCGCCAAATAAATAACCCCTTAAAACATAACTGGTGTGGGATTGATTCGTTAATAACCAGATAATTGATACTGATTGAAGAATTGATGCTAGACAATTTATAATACTGAAGAATGTTGAGAATGCATATAAATGTAGATATCAATGTCTTTTTAAACAACAAAACAAAAATCCTATACTTCATTCACATCTGGATAGTTACTTTTAATTTTAAGACAAGCTATACGTGCAAAGCAGAATTATAATTTAAGTTCTTTGGTACTTAAGCCTTGCATTAATTTGTACCACTTTAAGTATGTCACATACAGATTCTTAAGTTATTTTCTGATTGGAATAAACTTTTTGTTACTAGGAAAAATATATAGGAGATATAGTATAAAGGGAGGATTTACTTTGTCTGATTCCTTCATTCGATGGTCAGTTGGTCTCATTGTTTTAGAGTCAGTGGTATTATAGAGCATCTAGATAGAGGGTGAACTGGGACTCACTTGCTCACTTCATATCTTTCCAGAGATGGTAATAGAAAATGAGAAAAAGACACAATATGTATATATATATATATATATATATATATATATATATTAGCATATTACAGTGATCAATACTCTCAGTTATGTCCTAGGTTTCACAGATATATTACATTTAGTATGTTGTTTCAATTTTTAGCCGTAATCAATCAGTACTTGAAAACTTTAAGTTTGTCTGTCTTCATGATCTGATTTTCTTTGTAAAAGAGCTTCACAGGTACACTGATAGATACAGAAGGCTAATATAAATATTTGTTAATACAAAAAAGATAACAATAAAAGTAACCACACTTCAACAAAAAATGCTCTGTATTTATGATTTTCTTTTATGTGATTTGCATATGTATATACAAAAACAAAAATGCAGTTTGATTGCTAACCATTTGTCTAAGAATTTGCTATCCTACAAATGAAGTATCTGAAAGTAAAATCTTGGACAAAATTTTTAGTGTTATTTATTAACACATGTCAAAGTATTTGAAACAGATTTTATATTTAGAAGCCACCTTGACTCAGTAACAGGTAGAAGGTTATTGGGTACTATGATCATTTTAACTAGCTGGAGTGATCCATAGTACAACAAGGCAGCAAAATAGTCAATGCTATATGGATATGCACCTGCAATTCTATTGAAGCAATATTAAATATTTATTCAATGATTATTAATGCTAATAATGCAAAGAGATGGTAAGGCATGGTTTCAGTGTGATCGTTTTTGTAGTATTCAAGTAAAATTTTCTAGACTCATAAAATGCTACAGACTTGAAGGATATTTATTTCTATGCACTCTGAAATAGGTAGAAATATGAAAATATTTAAAATAGTAGATAATATTTAAAAATAATATTGATAATTAACAAGTGAAATATTTCACTTTTCCTTATAATAAAAAAGGAAAGAACTAAACTAACATTTTCCTGATTCGTTTTAATTATTCCAGTAATAGCAATGAACTTTTGATGGCCTGAGACAGATATAACCGTACAAACTAATTAGAGCAAAGAAAGTAAAATTAGATGCTTAAATAATACTTAGAGTTTATTCTTATAATATAACAAGTTTCAGGATTTAAAAATAAATCACATTTTAATTAACTTTTACAGTATTTGTATGCAGTTTTAGTTTCCAACTTGATTTTCAGTAACTCTCATCATCTATAATTCTTTAAGAATTACAGAACAGATTTTGATACATTTATGATTATTATAAGTCTGGAAGTAATAGTAATTACAGTTTCTCTGTTGAAGTTTTTAATAATATTCATGAAAATAAATTAGTACCTTTCTATATGCATGTGTTATCAGAAGCCTAGCAATTTACTGATTACCAGGATATAATTGAAAAGATTCAAATTAAAGCTTGTATTTGAGATCTATTCCTCTTGCTTAAATCCTCCTCTCACCCTTTATTCATGCAGTATATTCTGAGTAAGTTTAAAATTTAAAGAAGTCAGTAGAGAGATGGCAGTCTGATTATCATCAGTTTACATTTACAGAAGATTCTGGTTTGATTCCTGACACCCACATAACCTTTTACGACTCCAGTTACAAGGGATCTGTTGTCCTGACCTAGCATCTATGAATAGTGCATACAAGCAAACATTCATTTACTTAAGATAAAACTAAACTAAAAAGAAAGACCTTTGAAGAAGGACTCTTCTATTACTTGGTTCTCATGTGTTATTTGAAAGTTTGTACACGAGAAAACTAACAATTTCATATTAAATACCATTTTAGCTAGACTTTTGCATTTCATATTGATTTCTATTTCTTGTCTTGGTTTTTGAGACATTTCTAAGTGTAGTCCTGGCTTTCCTGGAACTACTTTTTAAGACCAAACTGTTCTTGAACTCACAGAAATCTACCTGCCTGGTTTGGACCACCACACCAGGCTGTTATTTTGTTGTTGTTGTTGTTTTTGTGTGCTAAAAATTTTAAGATCAAAATACGCTACCTCTAGATATTAGACTTTTACTCCAAACTTCTATGTTTTCTGTCTTTGACATATTTATTACATGTTGACTTACTTGTTATCTGCCAATGAGTGTGGACATTTTTTCTTTTGATAAATATATAAGCTTTATGAAAATATCATCCAATATAGTTAATAAGGTTGATCTTGAAAAATATACGGGAAGCTATTTCATTTATACTTGACATGACTATGAGTCTAGTTTTGAGCACATTAAACAATCTGATTATTTAGCTGTATCCAATAAACTTACAAACCTGAGATAGTTTATAGCATAGTCTTAGAAGATTTCTTTTTTGACGGCTGAGAGCAAAGAAATCATAGTTATAATTGAGTTTTTAGAGTGGAAAATAGAAAACTCTTACCAATAAGAGTTTTTTGCGAAGTATAGAACAGGAAAAGTTTAGATATAAGAGATTTTGTGATCATTTGTTTGTACAGTGAAAGTTGCTACCACATGAGAGAATTTAGAGAAAATTCAGAAACCAAGTGTGCCATCTTTGGCCATTGAGCTGTCCTGAAGTAAGACAGCAAGACTATTGATTCTGAGAGAAACAGGGTCACAAAACAAAATGTGCTAGAGGGAGGGTTCCCAATGAAGAGAACAGTGCATCTCTGAGGGACAAGGATCACAAACAGGATCTCTGCCTGAGGGAGGATATCAATAGAGAGACTTAGGAGGTCTTAAGGAAGAGACAGAGCAGGCTGCTCTGAGGAGAAGGTGGGCAAAAGGGACACAGGCCCATGAGGGCTTAACAAAATCAGTGGAACTTAACAAGCAGCTCTTAGAGAAAGGAAAGGAAGCTTGCAATGTGTAAGTCTAGTAGGGCACAGGGAGAGATAAAAAAGGAGAGTTCCAAAAAAGGGACATAGGTACGTACATTTAAAGATAAAGGTGTGCCCATGTGGAGGGTGTAGAGATGCCCCAAGAAGGCATAGAAGGCCAGAGGCAGCGATGCAAGATGAGTCTCCAGGACAGACAGCCAGAGAGACACTTATGGAGTAGATCAGGCATGATAAATGGTTAGATGTCAGCTGAAGAGGTGGACTCTAGAATTTGAAATCAAATTCAATAGGCAGACAAATTTAGCAGAAACAAATGATCCATACATATATTAGAAACGTCACATCAGCAGCTTGATTCAGATGAGGCTCATTTATATTAAACCCATGGTTTCAGCATCAGGTGAATGAAAGAAAATGAGAACATGACTTCTCCTCAGTATGGATTGAGGAAGTATATTGTAGAGATGTGGGATAGAGCAAAGTGAGGAGGCATCTGGAAGTATAAGACTGACCCGTACCATGGGATGAGGTAAGGGGAAAAGAGCAAAACAGGTATTAGAAATTAACAGGCCAGAGTGAACCTGGTGACCAAGAAGACCAAGAGATTACATAGTCACAATTGTTGGTGGGGGTATACAAGGATCAGAAAAGCTGGTGAAAAGGGAAATGAATGTTGTACGCTACAGAGGTTGAGGGTTTAAGGTAGTGTGAGGATTGCTAAGAGAAAGCAGCACTTTCTAACAGGTGTTGGCAATGCAGAGAAATACTGCCAGACAGGGTCTACTTTAATATGAAAAATGGGTTCCACAGTCATTTGTCCTGCGTTTGAGATCTAAAACCACCTTTACAACTTTATGGTTTTTTTTCCTTCAAAACTATTAAACACTTTTAATATTGCCTGTATATTTTTGTATTTGTGTTTTAACTAAAATATTTCAAATATAAACAAGGTACAGTTTCATGAAATCATTAATCATATCAAAGAACTAAGTCACAGACAGACTTTATATTTTTATAAGTGTTGTGGGATACCCACAGAGATTTAAAGAAGACCTTCAAATCTGAGAAAGCAATTAAATGTTTAGCCACAGTTGAAGTGCCCCCCCCCAAAAAAAAGAGGAAAAAAAAACAATTCTAATGAAAATTATGTGAAAAAGAAAACAAGAGGAACAAGGAAGTTAAAATGATACAGTAGTTTAAAAATAGTCTTAAGTATTTTTCAGTTCTTTGATTCAAAAAGAATCTTGTGGTGGTCTGTAATATAGCTTAAACTTAATGCATTTCATTAAATCTGCATTAAATGGGATCTACGTATTTTGTAAACTGATTTAATGTTACTGGCATAACTTTAGAGGCAATGCTAAGTCTTTGTTCAAAGAAGATTTTTTCTCAAAATGTGAAGCTCAAAATACTTCAGCAAAAGACAATGTCTTTTTGAAAGATAATAAATTTGTCTTGAATTTTATATTACTTATTTTTTAAGTAAAGCCCCAGGACGTCTTTGGATTCAAGCAATTGATATTTAAAAGCCTTGCTAATATTTCATACATTTTAGATTATCCAAGGCAGCTCTTTCCATCTAACTGAAGAAACAGATCCTTGGTTTCCAGCATTAAATTTCTTTCAAATTTTATTTTTTTTTCACTAAAAGAAGTATGGCTACTTTAAAAACAGATAATTCTAATGAAATGCTATGAAGTTAAAAGATTAATGAAAACACAATGGAGTTAAAATTAAGAAAAATTAAAATTGCATTGTCTTAAGGAAAATTTAAAATACTTTCCAGAGATAAAATTTAGCATCTCTTTCCATTTTCTGATATCTTATTCAATTTCTTTCTTCAGACCTTGGAGTTGTTGTTACACACATCTTTCACTTGCTTGGTTAGAGTTACTCCAAGATATTTTCTGATATGAGGCTATTGTAAAAGTGTTGTTTCCCTGATTTCTTTCTCAGTCTATAAGCTCTTTGTATATACAAGGAATACTGATTCCTGTGAGTTAATTGTATGAGTTCCCTAGTGAAAATTTTTGATCGATTATGTATACTATCATATCATCTCTAAATAAAGATACTTATACTGCTTCCTTTCTAATTTTAATTTCCTTGATCTTCTTTAGCTGTATTATTTCTCTAGCTAATATTCCAAGTACTGTATTAAATAGGTATGGAGAGAGTAGAGAACCTGCTTTGTTCCAGATTTAATGGAATTATTTTGAGTTTCCCTCAATTTATGTTGACGATGGCTATGGACTGGCTGTTAAGCTACCTTTATTGTGTTTAGGAATGTTTCTTGAATCCCTAATCTCTCTAGAACTTCTATAATGAAGGGGTTTTGATTTTCTCAAAGGTCTTTTTGGCATCAAATAAAATAATCATGTGGTTTCCTTTCATTTTGCTTATATGCTGGGTTACAACTACTGATTTTTTTTTTTAATGTTGAACCATCTCTGGGTCTCTCGAATCCTATTTGGTCACGGTGAGTGTTCTGTTTGGTGTGTTCTCAGATATGATTTGGAAGTATTTTATTGAATATTTTTGTATCTATGTTCATATGGGTATTTGGTCTATAATTCCATTTCTTTGATTGTCTTTATGTGATCTGGATATTAGGGTAACTGTGGCCTCATAAAATGAGATCAACAATATTCCTTCTGTTTCTATTCTGTAGAATAAAAAATAGGAGTGTTGGCATTGGTTCTTTGAAAGCCTGTTATAATTCTGTGTTAGAAATGTGATTCTAGCTCTTTTGTCTTGTTTGTGGGATTGCTTCTATTTTACTAGGGGTTATTGTTATTGGTCTCTTTAAATTAATTATCTGGACTTGATTTAACTTTGTTCAGGGGTATCTATCAATAGTTTCAATACATTGTCCATTACAATTCCAGCAGATTTCTTCACAGATCTTGAAAGGAGAAATCTCAGGTTCATATGGAAACAATACAGTTCAAAAAAATGGTTAAGCAATCATGAAGAATAAAAAAATCAATGGAGTTCTCACAATTCCTGATTTCATGTTTTAACACAAACTATCATAATAAAAAACATGTGATGTTGGCATAAAAACAAAACAACTGTTCATGAACACATATTCCTATGGACCCTTGATTTATGATAAAGAAGCCAGAAATGCACACTGCAAAATAGACCAGCCCCTTCAACAAATGCTGCCAGTTAGACTGACTTCTGCATGTAAAAATAAAATGCAAATAGACCCATACTTATTGCCCTGCATGAAACTCAACACTAAATGGATTAAGACCTAAAATTTAAAAACAGATACACTGACCCTGAAAGAAGGAAACCTGATAAACAGGCTTGATTTAATTGGCATGGAAGAAGACATTCTGAAAGATAACCTATTATGCAAGCACTAAAATCAACAATTAATAACTGGGGTCTCATGAAACTGAAAATCTTCTGAGAGGCAAAGAACTCCATTATTCAGACAAAGTGGTAACCTACAAAATGGAGAAAGAATTTTATCAGTTCCAAATCTACCAGAGCAGTGGATCTCAAGCTTCCTGAAGCTGTGACCATTTACATAATTATTCATGTTTTGGTGACACCTGACCATAAAAATATTTTGTTAATATTTCATAATTACATTTTTTGCAATTGTTATTAACTGTAATTTAAATAGTTGATATGTAGGGTATTTTATATGCTACCTTTAAAAGGGTTGCTACCCACAAATTTTAATAGGTGAAAAATATATAAAAAAACTGAAGAAACTAAATACCAAAAGAATCCTAAATAATCTAATGAAATAATGGAACATACATTTAAACAAAGATTTCTCAAAGTAGGACATTATAATGTCTTAGAAATGTTTAAAGAAATGTTCAACATTCTTAGCCATCAGGTAAATGCAAATCAAAACTATTTTGAGATTCTATCTTACACCTGTCAGAAGTAATAAGATCAATAGCACAGGTGACATCTCATCCGGGGAAGAATATGTAAACAGGAAACACTTATTCATTGAAAGTGGGAGTACAAAATTGAACAGTCACTGTGGAAATCAGTGTGGCAGTAGCTCAGAAATATGGGAATTCATTTCTGTAAAGATTCATCTAAACTTATCTTGAGCAAATATCCAGATTAAAGTTCATCCTTCCACAAAGACACTTGCTCAACTGTGCTCATTGCTGCTCCATTCAGAATATTCAGAAACTGAAAACGGCCTAGTTGCCTCTCAACAGAAAAATGAAAAAAGAAAATGCTGTACATTTATACATTGTAGTATTAATTAATTGTTAAAAATAGTGCCATCATGAAATTTGCAGGTAAATGGATTGAATTAGAAAAAGAAATCTTTCTGAGTAAGATAACCCAGAACCAGAAACATTCTCTTATGTGTGGATATTAATCATTAAATAAATGTTAATCAAGCTATAATCAATCCATAGACACAGATGTTATATACAGAGGAAGAGAATGGGGGGCACAGAGATCTCACTGGGAGGGAAAATAGATTATATGTGTAGACTCTGGGCAGTGTCAGAAATAGGAGGATCAGCTGTGTTGAGGGGAAAAGGACTGAGGTTGTGAGAGGAAAGCCATAGAGAGACAGCTAGTATTAGGCAAATTTGAGGAGTCATGGAGAAACCTATTATAATGGAAACTTCTTAAAAACATGAAGGCAATATTAACAGTCTCCAAATGAGAGAGATGGGGTCTCTATTAATTATCTCTTGATACAAAATGAAGCTTTCAGTATTGGCATTGAGTTGCATCCAATTTAATTGTTATCCGAAGTAGTCTAATAGCAAAACAATCCATAGCTCCCCAGAAACTTATAGTATGACCCCACTGCTGAAGAAGATAAACACACAACTCATTGAACACGGAGAGGTCTAGTTGGTACCTAAAGAAAACCTTCACCCCATGTTCTAATTATTTTGGCACAAGAAGGTACTCAGCAAGCACCAGAAGTGATATGTAAACAACAAACCAGACACATAACCTTTGGCCTATATTCTTTTCTGGCTACAAAATATGCTAGAATAATGTTGGCATAGAACTTGTGAAGCCAACCAATGTCTGATTTGTTATAAGCTCACTCCTTCAGAGGAAATTTACACTTGATACTGCTTAGGAGATCAAGAACCAGTGACAAGATAGCTCAAAGACCCAGGGTAAAACCAATATTTCTAGTCTAAAATATTACTACTACTACTACACTACTACTACTACTAATAATAATAAACAATAAAATGACAATGATATTCTTCTATGATCATAGATCAGTGCCTTACTCAGCCAGCATCAGAGAGATTTCTTCTGCTGTAGGTGAAACAAATACAGAGACTTGTTGTAAGGAGACCTCTAGTTTGTTTCCCAGTCACCTGGCAGCTCAGAACCGAAAACACCACATAGAATGTGTATTAATTAAATCACTACTTGGCCCATTAGCTCTAGCTTCTTATTGACTAACTCTTACATATTAATTTAACCATTTTCCTTAATCTGTGTATCACCACATGGCAGTGGTTTAACAGGTAAAGTTATGACATCTGTCTCTGGCGGGGATACATGGCTTTTCTTAGCATCTGCCTCCTTTCTCTCAACATTCAGCTCAGTTTTCCCCACCTAAGTTCTGCCCTACCAAAGACAGTCTCTTTATTCACCAATGGTATTCATAGCATGCAGAAGGGAATCACACATCACCTCCCCTTTTTTCTTTAAATTAAAAGAAAACTTTCAATTTAAACATAGAAAAATTACATATAACAAAACAGGTAATAAGCAAATATTATAGTTACAATATGTATATTTATTTTACCTTTTATCATAACTAAGGAAAACTATATTATTACTATCTATTCTTCAACTCCATCAAAAACTCCAGAAAAATATATTACCTAAATAAACAGAAAGTGAATTGTAAACAACTTCCAAAACTCTAGAAGTGACAGAGACATCTCACTGCCTGGACAGTCACCCAAAGTTCTTCCTTACCTTTGAGGCATCCATCTTCTGCCTACAGATCCATAGTATGCAGCAGACTTTTCCATGAAGCAGGAAATGTCAAAGATAGTTCTGCCTATTTTGGCAGTTTGTCAGTCACTTTATTCTGTATCCTGCCGAATGTCGAGCAGACTCTTTTATGAAGAAGGAACCCCAAAGGATTGTCTCACCTTTAGGCAAGTTAAGCAGTAATTTCACTGTGGTCCTGCATGTCAAACAGTTCAAGCAAGAGAAGTTTCTTGCCAAATGACTAGCAAACTCTATAAAGATCCTCTTCAATGGCCATCTTTCTCTTGAAGTAATTGGTGCTACCAAGAGCAGATGTGTCTCATTGTCATGAAAAATTCTACATTATTAAATGCCATATTCTGTCTTCTTTGAAAGATTTGAAGAATCTCTATCCATCTGAAATATATCTCTGTACATCTAGAAAACATAATTAATATGACTATACCCTTGACTATTATAGATGACGATCTACTGACCTATATTTTTAAATTATACCTTACATTTTAAAATGAGCTGCACAAACACAATATTTTAATCAAGAACAGAAGTATACATATAATGAAATTGAATTTAAATTTGTATTAATAAACCAAAATCTGTACCAAGGCAAATTTCTATAGCATATTTCCCTTTAAATGTAAATGAACATTTATAAACAATATTTGGAAATATGGGCATAGTTTTCTCCATACTGCTTCCTGCTGCTTATTGGTAGAAATAATTTTTGGGTATTCAAGGCAACCTTCAGGTGGTCTTGGAGCATCAAACCACATTAGTTTGGAAGCAATCCACAGGTTCTCATTTTCCATGGAAACAAAATAAGAACCTCTTTTCCAAAGCAATATATCCTTAGATCCATATTTTGAAATCAAAATACCTTTAAAGTATATATGTGGTTACTTAGTTCCTCCACAGTTAAAAAAAAATCAAAGAAAACACAATAATATACATAATCAAGACAGTCTGTGTATTCTCCATCTTAATGTGGCTTATTTTTAACTACTTTATTACTTTTTCTACAAGTTTAATATTTATTTTACTATTTTTACTCCTTTAATATATAACTGTCTGTACTCGGTCTCTTTAAAGACTTTGTTTTATATTTCCTTATAAACGACTGATTTATAAGAAAATATTTATAAATCCTTTCATCTTCTCTCTTCAAAGCCTACATACATTTTTTAAACACTATGTCTCATTTAGAGGTCTTTTTCATCTGAATTTGTCTTTATTGTTTATCTGTAGTCTTTTTCTGACAAGTAGTGCTTCTTAAAATGCTAAGCCCTACTTATGAAATTAAGTGGCCACATTGCTAGGGGAAAAACAGCACTGCCTGCTTGCCCCATCCAGCATAGCATGGTGGAACTATTTGCTGCCTCTGATATCCATGTTCACGGCCCCGTTTTTCAGCGCACAACCAGTCTATGTTGACATTAAGCAAGTTGTAGCAGTCTGTTTACAAATCCCATTTAAGTATTTCATGACTAGACCTTGTCAGAGTTCACACTGGAAGCAAGTCCCTGGAAGCTAACATTTCAAAGTGGTACAGTATTTTTTCTGCTTCCATTGAGTTAGGAAAACCTCTGTTAAAGGAGAAGTATCATACCACCTGCAAACAGTAAGAAGATGTGTTAAACTCTGTGTTTTTTTCTATGTGAGTGTCTAAAATTCCATCTAAATCTTCCTCAGATTTTATGTGGATATAGACAACCATGTTGGCATGCCAGCCTGTTGTAAAGAGGCCACTATTTTGTTTCCCAGCCGCCCAGCAGCTCATACCTGAAATAACCACACTGAAACTGTATTAATTAACTGCTTGGACCATTAGCTCAAGCTTCTTATGGGCTAAGTCTTACATATTAATTTAACCCATCTCCATTATTCTGTATATTGCCACATGGCAGTGCTTACCTGGTAAAGTTCTGGCATCTGTCTCTACCAGGGCTACATGGCTTCTCTCTGCCTATGCCTCTTTCCCTCAGCATTCACTTTAGTTTTCCCCACCTATCTAGGTTCTGCCCTATCAACAGGCCAAGGCAATTTCTTTATTCACCAATGGTACTTACAGCATACAGAGGAGAATCCCACACCAGAGACTCACAGCAGATATCACATATAAAATGAAGCCTCCAACACACAGCTCTAAATGGATTACTTCATCAATCCCTCCTGTCAGAGCTCAGTTAACCTCACAGAAGAGGGAACAGTAAAAGTGTAAGAACCAGAAGACGTGGAAAACACCAAGAGAACAAGAGCTTCTCAATCATCTGAGCAAAGCTTATATAAACTCACAGAGACCAAAGCAGAAAACACAGGGCATGTACGTGTCTTCAGTAGGTCCTTGACCCATGTATTACAGCTTGCTGTCTACTATTCTTAAGGGACTCCTGAACTCTGGATTAACAGATCTCTGATTCTTTTTACTTCTCTTCTCCTGTTGTTGGTTTGCCTTGTCCAAATTTGATGAAATTTTCTCTGGGTTCCTATGATAATTTACTTTATTGTGTTTGATTGTAATTTTTAGAAGTCTGTTGTGACAGAAGGGGAGTGGATCTGGAAGGGAGGACGGGTGGAAAGAAACTGGCACTGGAAAGAGTAGAGAGGAGACTGTAGTCAGGAAATATTGCATGAAAAACAATCTATTTTTTAAATTTACTTATTTATTTATTTATTTATAAAAATTTCCACTCCCCTCCTCCCAATACCCTCCGAATCTCCCCACTCCCTCTCCTCCTCCCTCTCCAGTCCTAAGAGCAGTCAGGTTTTCCTGCCCTGTGCGAAGTTCAAGTTCCTCCCCCCTCCCTCCAGGTCTAGGAAGGTGAGCATCCAAACAGACTATGATCCCAAACATCCAGTACATGCAGACGAAACAAGACGCAGTGCCATTGTCAATGGCTTCTCAGTCAGCCCCCAAGTCAGCCACATTCAGAGAATCGGGTTTTATAACATGCTCGTTCAGTCCCAGTCCAGTTGGCCTTGGTGAGCTCTCATTCGATCATTCCCCTTGTATCAGAGGGTGAACGCACCCTTCACGGTCCTGACTTCCTTCTTCATGTTCTCCTTCCTTCTGCTCTTCATTTGGACCTTGGGGGCTCAGTCCAGTGCTCCAATGTGGGTCTCCATCTCTATCTCCATCCATCGTCGGATGAAGTTTCCCTCTGGTCCTGCCTTCCTTGCTCACGTCCTCCCTCCTTCTGCTCCTGATTTGGACCTAGGGAGTTAAGTCCAGTGTTGCAATGTGGGTCTCTGTCTCTATTTCCATCCATCGCCAGATGAAGGTTCTATGGTGATATGCAAAATATTCAT
This sequence comes from Myodes glareolus, assembly GCF_982192425.1. Taxonomy (NCBI): domain Eukaryota; kingdom Metazoa; phylum Chordata; class Mammalia; order Rodentia; family Cricetidae; genus Myodes; species Myodes glareolus. The sequence continues at coordinate 15,514,911 of NC_142040.1, read as the reverse complement.
CAGTATGGTTATGGGCCAAGGCCAGTTCAGGAACCCTCTCCTCTGCTGCCCAGGGAACAATCTATTTTTTAATAAAAGGGAAAAAATGATGCAACCAAAATAAAAGCAAACCCAAGAAATCACACAACCCAGGCAAGCACTCCACCGCTGTGTTGTATTTTGAGTACTCTTTCTTTTTCTGATTTGAAGTTGAAACAAGGTCTCACTAAGTTGCTCAGTCTGACGTTAAACTCATTCTAGAGGCCAGGCAAACCTTTAATCTCCTTCCTAAGATCCAAATGCTAAAATTTTGGACTTTTGCCTCCAGTTCACATGATCACATCAGGCCTGTGTGAAGTGCACCATATATACTTGCTCCAATATTTTGCTCCTAGTTTCCGACAGTGAGATCACAGCATTTTATAGCATGTTACAATACATACTATAGTGTATTTCTTTGATCCAATATGGTGAGTCTGTCAACTCCTGGTTGTGATTTGATCCCCAGAAAGCTATAGTATTGATTCTGAGGTTGAAACTTCTGCAAATCTATGCTCCCCCATATGCAACTCATAGTTTTTCAGTGCACAAAAATAGCGCTGAGTTTATGTTATCAATTAACCAACCTACATGGTAGAGCTCCATAAAATTATCTAAAACACAGGGACCAGAGAACTTCTATGTTTTTGAGTTTCTGAATGTATCCCAAAAATTGTTGTACTCTGAGAGGATGAGGAACCTCTCTGCCCTCTCCATATACTCTCCCTTCTTTTCACATTCCAGGGGCTGTTCATCTGGACTCAGTAATAATGTAACAATCCATTAAGTTCGTGTATCTCTGTGTCCAGAGAGCCATTTTTACAGATAATCATTCTAGAGAAGTGGTCTTGAGAGAGTACAACCCACAACTTAGACACAGTTGACTGATTCAGCAACTCCTGCTTATTTTTTACGGACATTTAGAAACTGTAGTATTTAACAGATTCTGATTGTGTTTTCTAAAAGTTCTCATAGATGCAAAGAATTATTCAGCAAATGTGTAACCTATTTCTCTTCAGAAGGTCTTTCTCTGTCTTTCTGGGAAGACAAGATCCTAATTTTCCTTCCCATACCAATTTACTAAAAGAATTTTCTTGATAGTTTTGCTACGAATCTGTAATTCTATTAACTCATTTGTCTTCTTTGTCTGGGCAGATTTTACATTGATAGGAACTGAGACAGGAAGGTAAAGGAGAATGAGCAGGAATGTGGGTCAGTAGACTTCATCCCTACATGGAGTCTATCCTTCCATGTATAACATGTATAACATGTTATAAAGTGACTATCTATAGCACTACACAGCATGGCTTGTGAAGATCATATGTGATGATATTTTAAAAGAAACCTTTGTTTCTATGAGTAATTCAACCTTTTCTCTTGAGATGGAAAAGGAAAAGTACTGGGGAAATAAGAGCTTGCTACTTATTAAGGAACCAAATAGTTGGGAAATATTTTGAAAAATTGAGGTCTACAAACATTATTTTAAAACAAGTACAATTAAAACATAGTAGAAACATATTAATAATAATATTATTGTTGGAGACAGGAAAATAAAAAAATAATATATATTTATTAATATATTATTTAATTATTAATATAAATCAAATAATCAATTTATTAATTAAATCATTAAGTTATTAAATAATAAAAAGTTTATTTAATAATAATGTATATATTATATATACATTATTATATATATACATAGTGTATATGTGTATGAGTATTCAAACTAATAATAATTTCAATAAACAGTAACAGAAATACTGCTCCATACTCCATAATGAGTCATTTTGCCTTATAAAATAAAGATAAGCAAGTTTAAACCACTAAAATCACACAAGTCATTTTACCAACACAATAAACAAAAGTAAGTTTTTTTTTTAAAAAAAGCAGGAAATAAAAATAGTTGAGAAAAATAAATTTAAACTGAGAAGTTGAAACTAAACATCCTCCAAAACAGTTATTTTTAATAAAAATACTAAGTCAACAAATGACATAAAAGAAAATATGTAAAACAACTAAAGAAGTAATTGGAACCATTATAACTCAGCTGAGAGGCATGAGCACCCAAGGTTCTTAATTAAGTGGCAGGTCTGTTATATGGTCTGTTTCCTGGGAGAGATGAACAAATGTCTAGTCACCCAAAATAGGGAATTTACCATAGGCCAAAAAGTAGAAGCCACAAGAGTTAAGCTTAGTGACCTGGTGAGTTTACTTGACATTACTTGAAGGAATGGAGACAATGGGTTGCTTATGGGAGTGGAAATGACTGCACTGCGGCTGCATCACCAAAGCACACAACACTATAGGTGACAGTGAACAGAATCTTGAATAGTGGAGTACAGTACACAATTGTCAGACAGCTCAATAATTTGCAGAATGTCCTGTCAAACTTGCTCAGTAGGTCGGAGCCCCTTCTCAGAACCTCAACTTCCCTGAGAAAATCACCCAACAGTTTTCAAGGTTTATGCATTCTTGGAGAAGTATGGACCTAGTGAATCTGATTAAGTTTCACAGATTTCCTGAAATGAGTTTAAGAAGTTTCCCTGAATGATGAACTGATCATAACCTACCCGGAACATTCTGTCATCATTTTGTTACACGTCTTGGGGCGTTCAGAGATTCACCACTCTGACCATTTATAAATTTTAACAGAAAGGTCTTTAATTTCAAGTACTAGTGCCAGATATACACTTGGAGCTTGGGATTTCCAAGTGTAGATCCCAGATGTATCAGTCGGGGTTCTAAAGGCTAAGAAAAAAAGTTACATTCTGTCTACCTGCATTCTGAAAGTCATGTCCCGCAAAGCAAGTCTTTGTTTACAGAAACAGAAACAACTTTTGACATTATGACCTATAACCTTGCATAAACAACAGTTTTGTTAAAATTGTGTACTACCACGTAATTACAAAAATCAATCCTCAACAGCCATTAACATTTGGAAGGCCAAATTTGTTTTATAGTTATCTTAAAAAACACAAGTTTTTAACCTTTTAAAAACAGAGTGAGGCATCAAAATTAACATAAGCCATCACAGTTTTGTCTCCTATTTTCTGTTATGACCCTTTGAGGGCTGAATAATCTTTTCACACCTGGGACCTAAAACCATTTCCATATCCAATATTTATATAAGGATTCATAACAGCAGTAAAATTACTGTTATAAAGTATCACTGAAAATAATTTTATGGTTAGGGGTCATTACAACATGAAGAGCTGTATTAGGGGGTCACTTAGGAAAGTTTAGAACCACTGTTTTAGGCCTTTGGGGAGCATGACAGCAGGCAAGGCATACATGGTGTTAGAGCAGTAGCCGAGTGCATACCCCGATAAATAAGTTGGAGGCAAAGGGAGAGAGAAACTAACTGGGAATGATATGGGTTTGTTTTGTTAGTTTGTTTGAAATCAGTATTTTTTTCATACAATGTATTCTGATTATAGTTTTTTTTCCCGTTAGACTTGTTTATTCAAGTATCCAAAAACACTCTTTCCACTTCCTCCCCTCCTCCCAATACCCTCCCACTCCCACCACTACCTCTCCTCCTACCTCACCATTCCCAAGAGCAGTCAGGGTTTCCTGTCCTGTGGGAAATCCAAGTTCCTCCCCCCTCCCTCCAGGTCCAGGAAGGTGAGCATTCAAACTGGCCAGGATCCCAAAAAGCCAGTCCATGTAGACGAAACAAGACCCAGTGCCATTGTCAATGGCTTCTCAGTCTTCATTTGGACCTTGGGGGCTCAGTCAGCCCCCATGTCAGCCACATTCCGAGAATCCGGTTTGATCACATGCTCAGTCAGTCCCAGTCCAGCTGGCCTTGGTGAGCTCTCATTCGATCAGTCCCCTTCTATCAGTGGGTGAACGCACCCTTCGCGGTCCTGACTTCCAGTGCTCCAATGTGGATCTCCGTCTCTATTTCCATCCATCGTCGGATGAAGGCCCCCTCTTATTTTGCTTTCCTTGCTCACAATCTCCCTCCCTCTGCTTCTCATTTGGACCTAGGGAGTTAAGTCCAGTGTTCCAATATGTGTCTCTTTCTCTGTCTCCATCCATCGCCAGATGAAGGTTCTGTGGTGACATGCAAAATATTCATCAGTATGGTTATGGGCCAAGGCCAGTTCAGGCACCCTCTCCTCTGCTGCCCAGAGTACAATCTGGGGACCTCTCCTTGGGCCTGGGAACCTCTCCAGAATCAAGTCTCTTGCAAACCCTAAAATGGCTCCCTTAGTTGAGATATAAACTTCCCTGCTCCCATAAACATCCTTCCTCCCTCCCCCTTCCAATTCCCATAAGCCATCCCCAAACCTCCCACTCTCCCCTTTCCCTAACCATCTTCCCTTACTTCCACACCCCAACCTCCCATGCACCGAAGTTTGCCTGGCAATCTTGCCTACTTCTATTATCCAGGAAGATAACTATATGATTTTCTTCAGGTTCACCTTCATATTTAGCTTCTCTAGGATCACAAATTATAGACTCAAAGACCTTTAACTATGGTTAGCATCCACTTATGAGTGAATACATACCATATTCCTCTTTTTGGGTCTGGGTTACATCACTCAGTAAAGCGTTTTCTATTTCCATCCATTTGCATGCAAAATTCAAGATGTCATTGTTTTTTACCACTGAGTAAAACTCTAATGTGTTTATGTTCCACACCTTTTTTAATCATTCTTCTATTGAGGGGCACCTAGGTTGTTTCCAGGTTCTGGCTATTACAAATAGTGCAGCTATGAACATAGTTGAACAAATACTTTTGTAGTATGATAGGACTTCTCTTGGATGTATTCCCAAGAGTGGAATTGCTGGGTCCTGAAGGAGGTTGACTCCCAGTTTCCTAAGAAACAGCTACACTGATTTCCACAGCAGCTGTACAAGTTTGCTTTCCCACCAACAATGGATGAGTGTTCCCCTCACTTCACATCCTCTCCAGCATAGGCTATCATTGGTGTTTTTGAGTTTAGCTATTCTGACAGGTGTAAGATGGTATCTCAAAGTGGTTTTGATTTGCATTTCCCTGATCGCTAAGGAGGTTGAGCATGTCCTTAAGTGTCTTCTGGCCATTCGAAGTTCATCTGTTGTGAATTCTCTGTTCAGTTCAGTACCCCATTTTTTAATTGGGCTAATTAGAGATTTATTGTCTAGTTTCTTGAGTTCTTTGTATATTTTGGAGATCAGACCTCCGTCTGATGAAGGGTTGGTGAAGATCTTCTCCCAGTCCGAAGGTAGCCCTTTTGTCTTACTGACAGTGTCCTTTGCTTTACAGAAGCTTCTCAGTTTCAGGAGGTCCCATTTATTCATTGTTTCTCTTACTGTCTGTGCTACTGGGGTTCTACATAGGAAGTGGCCTCCTGTGCCTATATCTTGTAGACTACTTCCCACTTTCTCTTCTATCAAGTTCAAAGTGCACAGATTAATGTTGATGTCTTTAATCCATTTGGACTTGAGTTTTGTGAATGGTGATAGATAGGGATCTACTTTCATTCTTCTACAGGTTGACATCCAGTTATGCCAGCACCATTTGTTAAAGTTGCTTTCCTTCTTCCATTGTATACCTTTAGCTCCCTTGTTGAAAATTAGGTGTTTATAGGTTTGTGGGATAATATCCGTGTCTTTTATTCGATTCCATAGGTCGACTTCTCTGTTGTTATGCAATACCAAGCTGTTTTCAATACTGTAGCTCTGTAATAGAGTTTGAAGTCAGGGATGGTAATGTCTCCAGAAGTTCCTTTATTGTACAAGATTGTTTTGGCTATCCTGGGTTTTTTGTTTTGCCATATAAACTTGATTATTGTTCTCTCAAGGTCTGTGAAGAAGTTTGATGGAATTTTGATGGGGATTGCATTGGATCTATAGATTGCTTTGGATAGAATTGCCATTTTTACTATGTTGATTCTCCCAATCCAAGAGCAGGGGAGGTCTTTCCATTTTCTGGTATCCTCCTCAATTTCTTTCTTCAAAGACTTAAAGTTCTTGTCAAATAGGTCATTCACTTCCTTGGTTAGAGTAACCCCAAGATATTTTATGCTATTTGTGGCTATCATGAAAGGTGATGTTTCTCTGATTTCCCTCTCTTCTTCTTTATCCTTTGTGTATAGGAGGGCAATTGATTTTTTTGAGTTGATCTTGTATCCTGCCACATTACTAAAGTTGTTTATCTGTTGTAGGAGTTCTTTGGTAGAGTTTTTAGGGTCGCTTATGTACACTATCATATCGTCTGCAAATAACGAAAGTTTAACTTCATCCTTTCCCATTTGAATCCCCTTGATCCCCTTTTGTTGTCTTATTGCTATTGCTAGAACTTCAAGCACTATAATGAAGAGGTATGGAGAGAGTGGACAGCCTTGTCGTGTTCCTGATTTTAGTGGAAAGGCTTTGAGTTTCTCTCCATTCAATTTGATGTTAGCCGTCGGCTTGCTGTGTATTGCATTTATTATATTTAGATATGATCCTTGTATCCCCAGTCTCTCCAACACCTTTCTCATAAATGGGTGTTGAATTTTGTCAAAAACTTTTTCAGCATCCAATGAAATGATCATATGGTTTTTTTTCAGTTTATTTATATGATGGATTACATTGATAGATTTGCATATGTTGAACCAGCCCTGCATCTCTGGAATGAAGCCTACTTGATCATAATGGATAATTTTTCTAATGTATTCTTGGATTCGGTTTGCCAGAATTTTATTGAGAATTTTCACATCGATCGATGTTCATGAGTGAGATTGGCCTGTAATTCTCTTTCTTGGTTGTGTCTTTGTGTGGTTTTGGTACCAGGGTAACTGTAGCTTCATAAAAGGACTTTGGCAATGAATCCTCTGTTTCTACATTGTGTAATACATTAAGGAGTATAGGTATTAGCTCTTCCTGGAAGTTCTGGTAGAATTCTGCATTGAAACCATCTGGTCCTGGGCTTTTTTTGGTAGTGAGATTTTTGATAACAGCTTCTAATTCCTCACTACTAATAGGTCTATTTAGATTGTTCACCTGTTCTTGGTTCAACTTTGGTATATGGTACTTATCTAAAAAAATGTCCATTTCTTTTACATTTTCCAACTTTGTGGCATATAAAATTTCATAGTAAGATCTAATCATTCTCTGAATTTCCTCTGTGTCTGTGGTTATGTCCCCCTTTTCATTTCTGATCTTATTAATTTGCATGTTCTCTTTCTGCCGTTTGATTAGTTTGGATAGGGGTTGTCAATCTTGTTGATTTTCTCCAAGAACCAGCTTTTTGTTTCATTGATTCTTTGGATTGTTTTCTGTGTTTCTATTTTCTTGATTTCAGCCCTCAGTTTGATTATTTCCAGTCTTCTACTCCTCCTGGGTGAATCAGCTTCTTTTTTTTTTTCTAGAGCTTTCAAGTGTGCTGTTATGTATCCACTGTGTGCTTTCTCCGTTTTCTTTAAGTGGGCACTTAGTGCTATGAACTTTCCTCTTAGCACTGCTTTCATAGTGTCCCATAGGTTTGAATATGTTGTGTCTTTATTTTCATTAAATTCAAAGAGGACTTTAATTTCTTTCTTTATTTCTTCCTTGACCCAGGGGTGATTTAATAGTTGACAGTTCAACTTCCATGAGTTTGTTGGATTCCTGGGGGTAGCATTGATGTTGAATTCTAACTTTAATCCATGGTGATCTGACAAGACACAGGTGGTTACTAATATTTTTTGTATCTGTGGAAGTTTGCTTTGTTACCAAGTATGTGGTCAATTTTTGAGAAGGTTCCATGGGCTGCAGAGAAGAAGGTATATTCTTTCCTATTTGGGTGAAATGTTCTATAGATATCTGTTAAGTCCATTTGATTCAATACCTCCAATAATTCTCTTATTTCTCTGTTGGGTTTCTGTCTGATTGATCTGTCCGTTGGTGAGAGAGGAGTGTTGAAGTCTCCTACTATTAGTGTGTGTGGTTTGATGACTTCCTTGAGTTCTAGAAGTGTTTCTTTTACATAAGTAGGAGGCTTTATATTAGGGGCATAGATATTCAGGATTGAGACTTCCTCCTGATGAATTGTCCCTGTTATGAGTATGAAACGTCCATCTCTATCTCTTCTGATAGATTTTAGCTTGAAGTCAATTTTGTTAGATATTTGAATGGCCACACCCACTTGCTTCTTAGGTCCATTTGCTTGGAAAACCTTTTCCCAACCCTTTACTCTGAGTAGGTGTCTGTCTTTGTGGTTGAGGTGTGTTTCTTGTAAACAGCAGAATGTTGGATCCTGTTTTCGTATCCAATCTCTAAGTCTGTGCATTTTTATAGTTGAATTGAGTCCATTGTTATTAAGTGATATTAATGGCCACTGGTTGTTGACTCCGGTTATTTTTTTTGTTTATTTATTTTTTTGGGGGGGGTAGTAGAGTGTATGTTTTTCCCTTCTTTGAGTTGTGCTTGTGAAGGGTCGCTAGATGTCTGAGTTATTGTAAGTGGTGTTGGGAATGTTCGTTTCCTTGGGTTGTGATTTGCCTTCTAATACTTTCTGTAAGGCTGGATTTGTAGCTACGTATTGTTTAAATTTGTTTTTATCCTGGAATATTTTGTTTTCTCCGTTGATAGTGAACGATAGCTTGGCTGGGTATAGTAGTCTGGGCTTGCATCCATGGTCTCTTATTTTCTGCAGTACCTCTATCCAGGACCTTCTGGCTTTCATGGTTTCCATAGAGAAGTCTGGTATAAGTCTAATAGGTTTACCTTTATAAGTTACTTGATCTTTATCCTTTGCAGCTCTTAATATTCTTTCTTTAATCTGAATGTTTTGTGTTTTGTTTATTATATGGCGAGGTGATGGTTTTTTTTTTTGATCTGTCTATTCGGTGTTCTGTATGCTTCTTCAGCCTTCATAGGGATATTGTTCTTTAGTTTGGGGAAGTTTTCTTCTATAATTTTGTTGAGTATATTTTCTGGACCTTTGATCTGCAATTCTTCTCCCTCTTCTACCCTTATTATTCTTAGATTTGATTTTTTTATTGTGTCCCACAATTCCTGAATGTTTTGTGATGAGAATTTGTTGGATTTGCTGTTTTATTTGGTGAGAGCCTTTAATTTCTCTATGGTGTCCTCAGAGTCTGAGATTCTTTCTTCTATTTCTTGTATTCTGTTGGTTATGCTTGTTTCTGAAGTCTCTGTTCGTTTACCTAGATTTTCCATAGCCAGCTGGCCCTCGGTTTGTGATTTCTTCATTGACTCCATTTCAGTTTTCAAATCTTGAACTGTTTCCATTACCTGATTGATTGTTTTTTCTTGGTTTCCCAGAATTTCATTTATGGATTTACTCATTTCTTCAAACTTTTTGGTATATTTCTCTTCTATTTCTTTACTCATTTCCTCAATCTTTTTGTTATACTTATCTTCCATTTCTTTACGGTAGATTTTTCACCTCCTGTTTAAGTTCCTCTATTATTTTCATAAAGATCAGCTTAAAGTCGTTTTCTTCTATTTCTTCTGAAGTAGGGTGTTCAATGCTTCTAGTTTTGTGCTCCCTGGATCCTGGAGATGTCATGTTGCCTTTCAGGTGGTTGGAGGAATTCTTGCATTGGCGCCTGCCCACCTCCTCCTCTCTGTATGAAACTCCTCAGCACTTTCTGGTTAGAACTCTTCAACACTCTCTGGATAGGACTCCTCAGCACTCTCTGGATAGAACTCCTCATCACTCTCTGAATAGAGCTCCTCAGCACTGCAGCTGGGATAACTGGTATTTCCAGGACCCAGGAGAGAAAAGGGTGGCAGTAGTGGGGGCAGGGAGGGGTCCTGTGGAACAAGGAAGACCCTGCCGCAGAAGCTGAGTGGGGAGGGGCTGTGCTCTCTTCCTGGACAGGCTGCCCAGGCGAGCACCCACTCACCTCTCTGGGAAGAACTCCTCAGCACTTCAACAGGGATAGCTGGTCTTCCCAGGACCCAGGAGACAAAAGGGCCGCAGCAGTGGGGGCAGCTCTGATTATAGTTTTCCCCCTTTTAAACCTCCCATGTCTTAAGAAGGGTTCCCTCAGTTAACATTATTTTTCACCTCTCTTTTAATATCTGATCTAAGAAATTTCTATGTGTTTCATCTCCCTTCTAACCTGTGTCTCAGTAAACTTTCCTCCACTATGACAGGCTTTTTTTTGGCTGGACAAAACTATTATACAACAGTGTCATTATTCAATTATTATTCTCTGAAGTACATGCAGTTTGCTAAATCTAGTGAAAATACTCATATGATGAAAATAAATTGCTATATTTTTGAATTGTCAAATAATTGTGCAAAAGCCAAATTAATAGAGGCAGGATATAATATGAGCTCCAATTTCAAAGCTTTGATATATTTGATTACATTAGTTGTGGAATGGGCATTGTAGAATTGAGCTGTTCATTTTAAGTTGTCCCAGAAGAAAAAGCAGGAGAGACAGAGACAGGACAGGCCCATAGTAAGAACCTACTTCCATCATAATGCAACACAAATTGGCATACTTTCTCCAATGAGACTCCATCTGCTAACAATGCATCCAGGATGAAGCCAACCTTGCATAGACAGCTACTCGATGAAATAGCCTTAGGATTTCACATCAGTGTGACAGTGATGGGCAAAACTTTTCACATATGGATCTTGTATTTATGGAGTGTGTGTGTGTGTGTGTGTGTGTGTGTGTGTGTGTGTATCTCCCCAGCCTCCAATGGTCTCATTCTGAAAGTGAAGAATAGTGTGATACAAAGGAGAGGATAAACTAAGATGGCTCTTTGAGTTCTAGTTGAATCCTGATGCTTTAAAGACAACTGAGGTAAGCTCCTGCAACTATGAACTCATCAACAAGGCAATTTTTACCCTCACATTTCAACCAGTTTCTAGTAATTCCACTGAATAGAGACAAAACTGACAACCATTTGTTTTTTGAGTAGTGGAATAGTGAGGATCAAATCAGCAACTCTTCTGCTGTCAACAAATTTTTAGTACTCTTATAAATCTAAATAACACTTTCATTCACTCCGTTGTATTTGAGCCCCTCATAGAGGTCAAAGATGTTACCTCAGTGGGATAGCACTTCACAGAATACCACTTTTCTAATGATTACATTTTACTTAGAACTAACCATAAAAATCACAAAATACAGCAGGGTCTTATGTGTATTAAGTGATATCTGTGGTTGTGTTTTCTTTGAAAATAATATCTGGGGTTTTCAACTGTGAAAAGAGTGTTCCCTTAGAAGAGCTAGCTAAGTGTTTTAGTCTTCTCTATGAGTAAATGAAGTCTTTGAACTTAGAGTACAGAAATGTTTATGGTTTGAAACTGGACAAACAAAACAGATCATAAGACTCTTAGATTTCTGTTAAATGAGTAGCACAGACATTAAAAGGCTGAGTGACATCCTGAATATAATATTTAAAGTTCCTTCAAATAAAACATGATTTACTTAGATATTTGGGAAGAGAATTTTTTTTCTATACTGGCTCCTTCTATATTAAATTCTCATCCTCCTCAACTGAATCCTCCTCCTCCTTCCCCCATCAATTTTCTGTTTTTCATTTCACATCACCTATATCTATCTATTCTCTCCTCAAACTTTCCTGCCCTCAGAAGTACAGTCCCTTTATGCTTTCGTGTTCCTATGGTTCCTCCAAGTAGTATACTCGCAGCTAAGGATTTAGATGAGAGACATCCGATAAGAGAGAACATGCAGTGCTTTTCTCTGCTGGATAGCCTCAGTCAACTCAATTTTTTCTAGATCCATCCACTTACCTGCAAATTTTATTATTTGATATTTTTGGGTTTTTTTGATTTTGATTTTTTTGATTTTTCTATAGTGTACATGTTACAACATTTTCATTATCTGCCATCCACTAAAGGATATTTAGCTTGTTTTGTTTTCCTGGTTTTACTGAATAAAATTTTTATGAACTTTACTGAGCAAGTATCTGTGGAGTAGTATGTTGAATCCTTGGAACATACATCAAGAATATATATATATCATAGATCCCCCTGGAAGGGGAAATAGACGAGATCTCCGGAGAAAATTGTGAGCCTCAAGGTAGGAGGTGAAGGGAGGGCAGAAGCGGAGTAGTAGGGGAGAAGGGAAGAGGGAAGGAGAACTTGAGGGAATTAGATGTTCAGGACAGAGAAGAACGGAGAGGGAGAGCAAAAAAAAGGATGTTTTGATTGAAGGAGCCACTATAGAGCTAGCAGCAAGAAGCCTGGCACTAGAGAATTTCCCAGTAATCCACAAGGATGACCCCAACTAAGTAAGACTCTAAGCAGTTGCAGAGAGTGTTCCTGAACTGGCCTTTCATTGTAATCAGATTGATGACTTTCTTAAATGTTATTATAGAACCTTTATCCAGCAACTAATAGAAGGAGATGCAGAGATCCACAGCTAAGCACTGGAATGAGCTCTCAAAGTCCAGAAAAAGACAGGGAGGAGCAGTAATATGAGCAAAGTAATCGAGATCATGATGGAGATACCCACAAAAACTGGCCAGAGAAAATGGGAGACTACCCACTGACACCTGACAGTGGGGTAACCAGCATAGGACCTAACTAGGCCCTCTGAATGTGGGTGATAGTGTATGACTGGGGAAAACATTCAGGTCACTGGCACTGAGACCAGGATTTAGTTCTACTGCTTGAACTGCCTTTATGGAGCACATTCTTTTTGGAGGGATACCTTGCTCAGCCTTGATATAGTCGAGAGGGCCTTGGTTCTGCTAAAATTTCTCATGGGAGTCCTTGTTCTCTCTGAGGAGTGGATGGGGGAATGTTGTGTGTGATGGAGAAAGGATGGGAAATGGGAGGAAAAGATGGAGGAAAAAATGAGAAAAGATTTGTTAATTAAATAAATAAATTTTAAAAATAAATTGGTATGTCAAGATTATACAGCAGATTGTTTTTTGATTTTTGAGGAATTTCCATAATAATTACTCAAGGAGCTGTACCAACACATATTTCAGCAGCAGTGTATGAGGGATTTTTTTTGCATTCAACATCAAGCAATTGCACTACTGAAAATACAGAAGTCCTAAATGTTAATGTGAACTATGCTTATTATTATTATCATTGCTATTATATTTTCTTCTCTCTTGTTTCCTTACAGCTTCTTTGCATATATACTATGGTTACCAGTTTTCTGGTTTTATGTGAATCTAAAGTGTATGAATGAGAGGATCACTGTTTCTTGTGCCTTTACATATTTCCTTCTGTTTGTTTGTTTTGTCTTACTCTGATGCGTCAGTTTGGGTTTCATTGTATCACATCACATCATATCATATATCATATCATACTAAATCATATCACATCATATCATATCACATCACATCATATTATATCATATTACACCACATCATATCATATTACATCACATCATATCATATCATATATTTCCTTACAAACCTGATTTTTTTTCTAATGAGAGAGAGAAAGTGGTTGGATCTAAATAGGAAGAGAAGTAGAGAGGAACTAGGAGGGGAAGAGGGAGAAAAAAATTTAATCAGGATATCTTATGTGAAAAAAAATTTTATTTTCAGTAAATGGATGGATGGACACAGCAGCAACAATGTAAAATAAAGTAAAATAAATTATTATATTATAGTCCTCCTTCCTCACTTCTCTCATGTCTGTCCCTTACTCCTCTGGATCCCTTTCAAACTCACGGCAGAATCTAATTAATTATTACTATTCCATATATATGAATGAGTAAACATAAAAGTAAATTTAAAAAACAACTATGTATTTTAAAAGTACCTTTTATTATTCAGGCAAATGATTTACACTATTTTTAAGGAAATATTATATGTCCAAGCAGATTCAATGGATAAAGTTGATTTAGAAATGGTTATATGTTAAAATGTCTGTTGTGGCTTCTACACAAAAATAAGCATTTTGAATCAGATATTTTATTTACATTTTTCAAAAGAGAACACTTTAACAAGACAAATACATAAATGTACATTTGGATATACATCACATTAATTATGTAAAATGAAAAAACATACATATATATTTCTTCTCTTGAATTTAGAAGAAATCTATATTAAATATAACAAGGTACTTCTAAAATAAATAAAACTAAAAAAAATTAACTTTTAATAAAGTTTATCACATCTACCTCTTGGTATATTTTGTGAGACATGCATAGAAAATTTATTGAGAAAAAAATTGAATTATTAAGTAACACAAAGTATTTAACTATAGAATATAACACAATGTTTTAAAACAATTACTTAAAACATTTTTATTTATAAACATCCTGAATAATATGACTCAGTGGCATATTATTGGTTTGGCAAATATTTACTGGACACTCACAATTTTCCACATAATCTTCCAGTTCTACATGTCTACCAGGAGCTGACCTGTGAGTGTGGCTTCCTAATGTACAAGACAAAAAAATAAATAAGTTTAAATTTGAAATGTGATAAATTCAAATTATCTAAATTTATATTTGAAATATATGACACTGTAAGATGGTAATGCTACCATGATTGCACCTTAACTTAAAATTTACAACAGTCACAAATGTCTCAGTAGCTACTCTAGTAGCTTGCTGTGACACAACATTAAATACTTTGAATGACTTAAGTGACCATGGTTGCTTATCAGATACATTTTTCCCAAATAGCTGACAGTCACAATTTAAATTTGAACCTCAGTGTTTTATGTATGAGTTTATGTTATTTTTATTTAAAACCCAGACGTTCTTTAAATAAAATTTCCATCAGCAGCATGATGATAAAATGAAATGCCATGAGGAGTTCTGAGAAATGATGAAGTCTTCTGAGTTGTTAAAGATTTACTGATAAATGTAAAAACTGTGCTGCCTGGAACCTGCTCTATTTGAACAGCAGGGGCGAGATTGCCAGTGTAGTCCTGATGACTGACTTCACAGCACCTCTGCCATGAATGCCCCTGCTCCGAAGGCTTAGGTCATTAGACAAAACCAAAGGTCATGGCCTTTCATGTTTGTTTAGTTTTACAGGAGAAAAAAGAACTTACAAGAATATATTTTTCCAAAGAAGAAACATGAACCTCTTAATACCCTGTGTAAGTGTGAAAAATAAAATTAAAGGCTACATAAAGTCTGCAACTAAAGTAGGAAAAAAATGCAGTTCAGTCAGGAGAATCTAAATTTTGATAATAGGTTGAAGTTCTTTCCCTAAGAACTCAAATGAAATAATGATACTTTTGTGATGTGGATGGAATAATAATATTTTAAATGACTTTTAAATGTTGTCATTTGTTGTGGTTAAAAACACAATGCTATAGTGTTGAATTAAACTATAATAAGATGAATGTCAAGCTCTCCAAACCATAAATTTGGGTTACAGTCTTGAAGAGTGAAGCTTATTTGTTACAAGTAAGCCATTGGTGATGGAAAGCAAGACACTCTCAGGAATTTAGACTAAGGCACAACTGACGTGTTATAAATTGCGTTTTTCCAAAGCTACTGGGATTCAAAAGTGAGAAATGTGTTTGCATTCGGGTGCAGTACTGATTGTATTAACAGATGTTTAAGGATGAATGTTTCAAACCAAAGGCATCATTTGTTAGATATTTTCAGCATTATTCTCTGTTTTTTTTAACACACATATGTCAAAACAATTCTGAACAGCATGTTTTAAAACCGATACTAATTCCTTTAGAGAAATAGCTTCACAGGCAAAAGTAATTAACTAAGCAAATAAAGTTTGTATGAAATTAGATCTTATTCAAGTAGTACAAGAATTTGTTAATAGCTAGTAAAGAAAAAAGGTTAGATGATTAGTTTATCCCTTCGACAAATAACTATTTTCTTTTACTGTAATGACCACTGCATATTATGTGGGTTTTAACGCCTTCTGTAAGTAGATCTGCTTATGTGGTAAAGAAACATGAACAACATTGTGTCTTTTTCCTTTTATATTTAATCTTTTATAAGGCTTTTAAATACACACTTTTTAGGATATAGCATTTTACAATGCATATGACATGTGCCACTTTCCTATGAATAAGACAGGGCCCAGAGAATAGCTGTACCCCACATTGTGGATCATTGTCATTCCAGTTACCTATGTATGAGAATCACTTTGTGGACCGCTCCATTAACATCCAAAATAGAATATTCAAGTCATGTTATACTGTTGTAACTTTGTCTTAAAGCATTTAGACCATTGCCTATTATAGAGACTCTTCTTGTATATGTACCAGCTGAGTAATTAGAAATATTTAGATCTTTTTTTTAATCTAACAGAATAAGATTACAGATGTGTACATGTTATTTATTTTTCTTTCTTTTTCTTTTCCCTTTCTTTCTCATTCTCTTTCTTTCTTTCTTTCTTTCCCTTGTACTTCCTCCATCCCTCTCTTCTTTCCTCCCTCTCTCCTTCCTTCCCTCCTTTCCTTCCTTCATTTCCTTCATCTGAAATATGGTCTCATGAACCCCAGGTTACCTGGAAGTTGCTATGTAGCTAAGGATTTCTATGAACTTCTGATCTATCGCAACCTTCCCAGTGTGCTGATACTAGACTCATACAGCAACACTTTTTGTTTAGGCAATGACAGAGCTTCAAACTCAGGGCTTCCTGCATTATAGGCAGCTATTCTCTCAACTGAATTAAAACCCTAGTTTAACTTACAGGAATGTTGAAGATAATGTTTGAAGCAGAAGAGATTCTTTGTGTAATATCTACATCTGGACTATTACAGAACAGTGAGGCAGATTAATGAGAGAAGGAAGAAAATAGCCAGAGATGTCCTGTGAAGGAAAGCCACTATTGAAACAAGAATGCTGTGGGAAAGAGGTGGACTAGAGATAAAAGTTAGGAAAGGAGAGAGGATGGAGGTGGATAGTCTATTATCAGGTGCTGAACCCTGGTGAGTTGGATGTGATGTGTCTGACAGAGTTACTTAAGGCTGATTTTGCAGTTAGGATTAAAAAATCAATGACAGTAACAACATTAGCTTGCTAATCTACTTTGCCCTTGTATGGACAGCATTTCATAGAACAACTGAATTAATATATGAAAAGGAGGCAGAATCCTAAAAAATAACAGCAGCTTTCTCAATTCCTAGATTCTGGAGGAAGTTAATTTTCTCAGAATATCATCTTAACCCATGATCATAGTTTCTTATTTGCCATAGGTCTTGAAAGAAATCTGTCACGGGTTATATAATTAAAACCAATGACTTATTTCTTCATACACTGACAGAAGAAATAATATAAGGTTGAATTTTGAATTATGCAGTACAATATTTGCATGGTAAATATATGCTGAACTTGAACATTTATCTACTGTATTTGTAACTATGTCAATATTATTGCCTTTGAAGATGTATACAAAATAAGAATAATTCTTTAAAAATAAAAAGCTTTTTTCCAAATAAATCAAGACCTTGTGAACAATTTAAATAGACCTGTAAGACTCAAGGAATTAGAGGCTGTCATCAGAAACCTCCCTGGTGTGGGAGAATTGTCTGTATTCTGTCAATCATATTTTAATAAAACTCTGATTAGCCAGGCAGGTAGTATAGGCAGGAAAGCCAGACAGGAAGTAGAGGTGGATCAAAGAGACTGGGAGTATTCTGGAAAGCAGGAAGCTCCCTCCGCAGTTCTGCCCAGACCACCGGAGAGGAAAAATGTAAGCTGTCCAG
Source organism: Myodes glareolus (assembly GCF_982192425.1). Classification (NCBI taxonomy): domain Eukaryota; kingdom Metazoa; phylum Chordata; class Mammalia; order Rodentia; family Cricetidae; genus Myodes; species Myodes glareolus. Next base: position 15,497,309 of record NC_142040.1, on the reverse strand, counting down.
CTGAGAAAGGTACTGAGCCGTGTGGCTAACATAGATCAGAATAATGAGTTAATATAAGTCATAATAGCTAATAAGAAACCTGAGCTAATGGGCCAATCATTTTATAATCTTATGAAGTGTTGTGTGTGATTTTCTTTGGGCTTGCCGGTTATGGGGTACTGGGTGGGACAAAAACCCCAACAAGCCGGCCCTCATGTTACACCTCCCTACCAATAAAAGCCCTGGACCAGATGGCTTCAGTGCAGAATTCTACCAGAACTTCCAAGAAGAGCTAATACCTATACTCCTAATGTGTTTCACAAAATAGAAACAGAAGAGTTATTTCCAAACTCCTTTTATGAAGCTACAATCACCCTGATACCAAAACCACACAAAGACCCAACCAAGAAAGAGAATTACAGACCAATCTCACTCATGAACATCGATGCAAAAAATCTCAACAAAATACTGGCAAACCAAATCCAAGAACACATACCCGCCCCCCCAAAAAAAGCTTTATGATCGAGTAGGCTTCTTCCCTGAGAGGCAGGGCTGGTTCAATATACAAAAATCTATCAATGTAATCCATCATATAAATAAACTGAAAGGAAAAAACATATGAGCATTGCGTTAGATACTGAAAAAGCATTTGGCTAAATTCAACACCCCTTTATGATAAAGGTCTTGGGGAGATTAGGGATACAAGGTTCATTCCTAAATATAATAAAAGTAATATACAGCAAGCTGACAGCTAAAGTCAAATTAAATGGAGAGAAACTCAAAGTTATTCCACTAAAATCAGAAACAAGACAAGGCTGTCCACTCTCTCCATACCTCTTCAATATAGTGTTTGAAGTTCTAGCAATAGCAATAAGACAGCATAAGGGGATCAAGGGGGATTCGAATTGGAAAGGAAGAAGTAAAACTTTCATTATTTGCAGATGACATGATAGTGTACATAAGCGACCCCAAAACTCTACCAAAGAACTCCTACAGCTGAAAAACACCTTTAGCAATGTGACAGGATACAAGATCAACTCCAAAAAATCAGTTGCTCTTCTATATGAAAAGAACAAAGAAGGAGAGAGGAAAATCAGAGAAACATCACCATTCACGATAGCCACAAATGGCATAAAGTGTCAAGGGGTAACTCTAACCAAGGAAGGAAAATATCAATTTGACAAGAACTTTAAGTCTTTGAGGAAAGAAATTGAAGAGATTACCAGAAAATGGAAGGATTGCTCATGCTCTTGGATTGGGAGGATCAACATAGTAAAAATGACAATTCTACCAAAAGCAATCTATAGATTCAATGCAATCCCTATCAAAACCCCAACAAAATTCTTCACAGACCTTGAGAGAACAATAATCAACTTTATATGGAAAAATACCCAGGATAGCCAAAACAATTCTATACAATAAAAGTACTTCTGGAGGCATTACCATCCCTGACTTCAAACTCTAATACAGAGCTACAATAATGACAACAGCTTGGTATTGGCACAAAAATAGAGATGTTGACCAATGGAATCGAATCAAAGACCTGGATATTAATCCACAAAACTATGAACACCTGATTTTCGACAAAGGAGCTAAAATTATACAATGGAAGAAAGAAAACATCTTTAACAAACGGTGCTGGCATAGCTGGGTGTCAACCTGTAGAAGAATGAAAATACATCCATTTCTATCACCTTGCACAAAACTCAAATCTAAATGGATTAAAGACCTCAATATTAAACTGACCACATTGAACTTGATAGAAGAGAAAATGGGAAGTAGTCTGCAAGACACAGGCACAGGAGACCACTTCCTACATAGAACCCCAAGTAGCACAGACAATAAGAGCAACAATGAATAAATGGGACCTCCTGAAACTGAGAAGCTTTTGTAATGCGAAGGACACTGTCATTAAGACAAAAAGGCATGGAAGAAGATCTTCACCACTCCGCATCAGACAAAGGTCTGATCTCCAAAATACATAAAGAACTCAAGAAACTAGACATTAAAACTCTAATTAACCCAATTAAAAATGGTGTACTGAACTGAACAGAGAATTCTCATCAGAAGAAATTCAAATGGCCAAAAGACGCTTAAGGTCATGCTCAACCTCCTTAGTGATCAGGGAAATGCAAATCAAAACAACTAAGAGATACCATTTTACACCGGTCAGATTAGATAAAGTCAAAAACACCAATGATAGCCTATGCTGGAGAGGATGTGGAGAGAGGGGAACTCTCATCCATTGTTGGTGGGAATGCATACTTGTGCAGCCACTGTGGAAATCAGTGTGGCGATTTCTCAGGAAACTGGGAGTCAACCTCCCTCAAGACCCAGCAATTCCACTTTTGGGAATATACCCAAGAGATGCCCTATCATACTACAAAACCATATGTTCAACTGTGTTCATAGCAGCATTATTTGTAATAGCCAGAACCTGGAAACAGCCTAGGTGCCCCTCAATAGAAGAATGGTTAAAAAAAGGTGTGGACCATATACACATTAGAGTTTTACTCAGCGGTAAAAAACAATGACATCTTGAATTTTGCATGCAAATGGATGGACATAGAAAATGCTTTACTGAGTGAGGTAAGCCAGACCCAAAAAGAGGAACACGGTATGTATTCACTCATAAGTGGATTCTAGCCATAATTAAAGGTCTTTGAGCCTATTATTCGTGATCCTAGAGAAGCTAAATAAGAAGGTGAACCTGAAGAAAATCATGTATCTATCTGCCTGGAGATTGGAAGTAGACAAGAGTGCCAGGCAACCTCGGGTGCATGGGGGTGGGTGGGTGGGAGTGTTGTTGGAAGGGGAGAGGGTTAGAGAGAAGGGAGTAGGGGAGGAATGGGGAAAGCTCGAGGGATTCGGATGAGGAGGAGGGACGAAGGATGGATATGGGATCAGGGAAATATATATCTCAACTAAGGGAGTCATTTTAGGGTTTATAAGAGACTTGATTACAAAGGGGATCCCAGGTCCAAGGAGAGATCCCCAGATTGTTCTCTGGACATAGGAGAGGGTGCCTGAACCAGCCTTGGCCCATAACCATACTGATGAATATTTTGCATATCACCATAGAACTTTCATCTGGCGATGGATGGGGATGAGACAGAGACCCACATTGGAACACTGGACTTAACTCCCTAGGTCCAAACGAGAAGCAGAAGGAAGGAGAATGAGCAAAGAAGGCAAGACCAGAGGGAACCTTCACCCATTGATGTATGGAGATTGAGACAGAGACCCACATTGGAGCACTGGACTAAGCCCCCAGGGTCTAAATGAGGAGCAGAAGGAGGGAGAACATGAACAAGAAAGGCAGGACTGTGAGGAGTGCTTTCACCCACTGATACAAGGGGACTGATCTAGTGAGAGTTCACCAAGGCCAGTTGGACTGGGACTGAAAGAGGACGTGATCCAACCAGATTCTCTGATTGTGGCTAGATTCTCTGAATGTGGCTGGCACGGGATCTTTCTGAAAAGCCATTGACAATGACATGGGGCCTTGTTTCCTCTGCATATACTGGATTTTTGGGATCCAGTCTGTTTGGATGCTCACATTCCAGGACCTGGAAAGAGGGGGAGGAACTTGAACTTCCCACAGGGCAGGAAACCCTGACTGCTCTTAGGGATGGAGAGAGAAGAGGAGAGGGAGTGGGGGGAGTGGGAGAGTGTTGGGAGGAGGGGCGGAAATGGAAACTTTTATAAATTAATAAACTTTTATAAAAAAATCCAGATTTATCACCACTTTGACTCCTATCACAATATTTAAAGATTCAGAAGCAGATTAAATGCAATGGTTACATACTATTCCATAGAATAACATTTTGTGAGACAGATTTTCACTTTATAGCAATGCTTGCTCAAAAATCACTCCTAGCTCTCAGCTAAGTTTTGTGTTAGTGTTGGTCTTTCTGTTTACTCTTTCTCTCAAGTATTGAAGGCTGCTCCATCATACATTGATAGAAGGGCTATTTTGAAACAAGCTGTATAATATACAAGTGGAACCCAACACAATAAATTAAAAATGTATGGAGTAGGTGTTTGTGCAATTTTAATTATCATTTGAAATATCCTAGAGAACATAGCTGAGAAATGAAAAATAGTTTGAGTAATTCATCTTCAATGAAAATAATGAAAATAAAGATACTTCTCATGTCAGTCATTGAAATTTTATAAGGATACCAAAAATTGTTACACTTTAAAAAAAATCTGTAAGATGAGCATAATATTTAGTCATATATAAATGACTTTGGGTTTTAATTTAAACATACATCGAATGATATTTTAAATAATAGTTTAGTTTATTTGATATGTTATTTTCTCAAAGGATCTCGTTAATTATGGTACTAAATGTAAACACTAAATTTTTATAACTAATAATGTAAAGGGAGTATTTAATGTTAGTCAATAAGGGTTATATATTTACAAATCATAAATTTCAATATTATAATTTAACTTATTCCAAATATACCAAATAAGTCCCCCAAATTATTTATTTTTATATTAATCATATAAATAATTATATTATTTCTATATCAATATTTACATATTAATTATATAAAATTATATTTTTATATTAATAAATATTAATTAAATATGTTAATTAATATATTAATTAACATGTTTATAATTGATTAATATTATATTAATATTAAATATGTAAAATTTCCTATTACATATTTTTGATATTTTCCAATGGAAAATACTTATAAACCACTCATATTTTTATTTCCTGATCTCCAGTTTCATATTATTCTCCTGTCTTATATCTGTGTGACAATTGAATATTTCTAAAGCTAAAGAATATTTTAATATATATATGCAAAGTTATAGTAATAAACATAAAATTACAACACTGAAGTCAATTATTTTAAGTAAGGAAACTCACATGTTCTTACAAAAGACAGAGTAATGTTATTTCTAAGCTGGAAATATTTCTGTAAATAAATGAGTTACTTGTAATGTAAAGCTATTGCTTTAGAAAAATAGAACTAGAGTATAAAAATTAATTTAGTTTATAAAATATATTAAAGCTTGACTAGCTATGTTTCAAAATTAAATTACAGTCTCTCATCATAGGTTTCCTAAGTTTTTAGGAATCATTCATAAAAGATACTCTCTATAAATTTTCTAGGTTGAGAAAAGAAGGAATGTTTTTTACCCTGAAAAAGAAAATGTATATTCAGATCTGTATCTTATAACTATGTGTCAAATAAATTATTATGTGTCAGTGAGTGGCTTGAGTTGGGCATTTCTGAGAAATAAGGTTTTCCCATAATACCATGTCTCAGGTAGTCCTGTCTGTTGCTGTAAGCTCACTTCCACAGCAAGGCAGCTCCCCTTGCACATTACGTACCCTACTGTTTGTGAAATATGATCCTGCACAGGCTTCAAAACTCTCTTCTTCAAAATCATTTCAGGAAGTGGTTCAATATCTATGAAGCAGAAGTCATACTGATTTCTGAAATGTTTAAAATAAATGTGGTTCAACGGTGTTCTTCTCTGACCATATTCCATGCTGAATGCAAGGTATTATGTGTCAGTAGACAGCGAGTCACATGTGCAGTTCAATATCCCTTCCTCTCTCACAGTCTTCTCTATCCTACCCCTTTTAGGCAGGTCAAAGAAAATATCTTTATTTCCAATGACATCAAAGAATACTGACTCTTCCAAACCAATGAAGTGTTCTCTTGGGTTTAATGGTTTTATATGTTATGATAATCAGGTTCAGCAATTCAAAGATACTGGGAATACCCCTGTTTCAAGAGTTACGCAAATTGTCAGAAAACAGTGGAATTTCTGTTATCTCTTTGGCTTAAGTATTTTCAATTATATAATTATGCATTGATTAAGATAACTTTCTAGTTCAGAAACATATTATCTGATTCTAAATGACATTAGGATTCTATCTTAGCTCTCAGTCAGCATGTTATTATCAAGAAAATGTCTCAAAGATAGTGAGCAACCTTACAGTACTACAGGTTCAAATGTGCTTACTGTAACACCATATAAATCAGTACATAAGTTACTTAAAATATTAAAATTAAAATGCCAGTATTTAATATATTTATGCAAATTTATGTATGTAAATGTATATTATATATATATATAAATGAACTCTTTTTTAATTATAAAGAAAATATGTTTAAGACAGTATTTAATTAAAATTAATGTACAGAAGACCATGCTGGCATCCAAACTAGAGATCCACTTGCCTCTGTCTCTCAGGCGCTAGTATTAAAGGCAAGCACCAGTGCAGCCCAGCTATGCCATAATTTATAGACCCAGAGAGACTAGGTACCAAGGAGGCTTCAAGGAGGCAATGCCAAGATCTCCCTGGGAAAGGGAAATAGAAGAAATTTTTGGATTGGACTGAGGCAAGTCGGGATGGGAAATGAACAGTTTTGTTTGGGGCTCTAAATAAGGAAAGAACTTAAAAAGACTACTGCAAAGGAGGGAACATTTTGGGATAAGGTACAAGGGAATCTCCCAGTAATATACAAAGATGATTCCAGCTAAGACTTCTAGAAAAAGTGGATGCATAGCCTCACCTGTGATGAGAATTCCAATAAAGGGAGTAGAAAATGTTAGGATCTGTGAGTCATCTCACAGAAGACCTCAATTCATGAATGCAATCAGTGGAAGAATTTATTTCTCAAGATTAAATATTCTAGCGTGCAGGGTCAGCTACATGATAAGTTGATGACCATGAGAAGAGTTTGCAGCCTATTTTTACATAACTAAGGGGAGTTTCAGAGACAGTGAATCACTGCAAATGTAATTGGTAAAGGAAGCCCCAGTTACATTAGTATATTTGTAGTTGACTGAGGCTTTATCTTCAGGCATATTTGCACAAGGTTGGAAAAGTCGGGAAATGACCTAGAAGGGAGAGTGTATAACTTATCCTTGAGACATTGTAGGGATGATTGCAGTAAGCCTTGTTTGTGTTTTTTCCCTTAACCCTGAATGTAATTTGTTGATAAATGACCCTTTATTGGGAGAGACACATGTTTTCCCCTCTTAGAGTACTGAACATAAATTCAGTTGTAAAAGTATAAAAACCAACACAGCCACATCATCTTTGACCTATAGTTTGTCCCCCTATGGGATGTGTTAGGGTAAGGGTGGCCTAGACATTGATGCAGTGGCCAAACAATAAATGGTCTAGCCTAAAATGCATGCCAGGAGAGTAAACTCACTCCTGACACTGACACCCCTACCCTCCAGAGCATCAGGACCCACAGACTGGAAGACCCATAGACTAGGGTAGAAGAAAACATTATGAAAAGTAATAAATGTAAATGTAATGATTTCTAACGATATTCTGATATACACATAGATTAGTGCCCAGCCCAGTTGTCTTCAAAGAAGCTTTGTCCAGCAAGTGAAGGAAACAGATTCAGATTCACATTAGGCAGAACTCAGGCAGTCTTGTAAAACAAGGGGAGAAAGGATTGTAGGATACAAAGGTGTCAAAATCAAGACAAGAAAACTCATAAAATCAATTAATCCCGTCTCAGAAGGGCTCACAGAGACTGTACTGACAATATGGGAGCATTCATAGTTAGTTTATAGAGGACTAACCTAGGACCTGTGTACATATGATAATGTTGTCCAGCCTGGTCCTCTTGTAGAACACATAACAGTGGGAATAGGGACTGCCTCTGACTCTTACTTTTACTTTTGATACCTTACTCCTCATACTGGGTCTCCTTGCCAAGTCTTAATAAATGGGGAGGTGCTTAGTTGAAACTTGAAATTCTATGTTTTGTTGATATTCATAGAAGACCTGTTCCTTTCCAAAGCAGAAATGGAGTAAGAGTGGATGGAGTCTGATGAAAACAGCAGGGGTTGGAGGAGGAACTGGGAGGAGAAGAAGGAGAGGAAAATGTGGCCAGACGTTAAATAAATATAAGTTTAAGAAAAAAAAATAAAACTGATGCAAGTGAAGATCATTGTGGTGGCTGAATGAGTCAGTCTTCTAAAGAGTGTTTCATGTTTCCTCTCTTATGTTTAGTCTCGGGGATGAGAAAGAGAAGTAAGAGTCCCACATATGGAAGAAGAAAGCTGGGAAGAGGAAAGGGAAAAGTGAATGTGAAGCTGAAGACTATCAAGGTGTATGATAGTCCCTCATCTACCTTTTGTCATCTACATCCCCACAGGTTTAAATCAATACCCATGACTTGTGGTTGCAATCTACTCATGATTTAACTTTGAAAGTAAATTGCTTCATCTCTTTACCATAACTTTTTTCACATACAACTATCCCCACATTCATGACCTAGCCTGAGACTCCTGGTATGAGATTTTTATTCCAGCTTAACTAAACAGCTCAAGCATCAGCTTTGTTTCTCCTATCTCTAGTCATGCAGCTTTTGCATGAGCTCAGTTTAAGGCATGGGATATTTTCAAATCAGACACAGACCCAGTAAGTCCATGTACCAAAATTAAATCTCTAAAACAAAAACAATATTAATAAATATCATGTTTCTCACCAAACTCATGAGTCCTATACAAATTTTTCCTAATGAGAATTTACCAAAATAAACCAACAAATACAAAATTTAAAAGAAGAATTATAAGTTTTATCAAAGATTTCAAGGAGTTTAAAGAAGACATAAAAACTTTTCACTGAATCTCAAGAGAATAACCGTAAAAGCCTGAGTGATGATCAAGTAAATACAATCAAAAGGCTCACTGAAATGATAAAGACAATCATATTTGAAATCATAATTCAGGAGAGTTTTAAATATTAAAAAAAACTAAATTTAAAATGAAAATGGAATTCCAAAACTCTGTAAGCTAAGTAGGAAATTCAAGGGAAAATCTTATAAGTACAGTGGATCTAATAGAAGAGAGAATATCAGGAATTGATACTAATGTAGAGGAATTAGGCACCACAATAAAAAATTGGAAAAAAAATCACAGGAAAGGAATGTACAGAAAACATGGGAAACTATGAAAAGACCAAACTTAAATTTATTGGCAGAGAAGGAGAAGAATCCCAGATCAAAGGCATAAATGATTTCTTCCAAAAAATACTAGAAAGAACTTTGCCAACTAAGCATAGATATATCCATACAGACAAAAGAATATTATATAGCCTCAATTCAACAGTACCAAAAGGAACTCTTCAAGGCATATCATTAATCAAGAAAATATAATACCAAACATAGATTGTCAGACTTTGTACAGTTAGTTTATAAAACACATACTACTGGAAATTAAAGGCACAAGTTAACACAAACAATTACTAATGGATAATATTATCACTTCACTTTCTCCAGTGTACAGGTTATCTGAACAAAAACGACAAAGAAGAATATCAAAACTTCAGAATTAGATGACATCTTACATCAAAAGGACATACAGGTATCTGTAAAATATTCCACCCAAACACTGAAGAATACATTTTCTACTCAGCTGCTCAAGTACACTTCTCTAAATGGACCAAATCTTGGAACACAAAAGACAACTTCAAAAATTCAGAAAATCTCAAAAATTTCATGTATACTATTTTACCATTATGTAAAGTACTTAATATCAACAGAAAGCAAATCTCTAGTGAGTGCATAAACTCATACAGATTAAGCAGCTTCTTTCCGAATGATGAATCTGGCAAAAAAGAAGCCAAGAAAGATTATTTTTTCATATCCCATAATTAAATGAAAATTAAAACACAATACTAAAATTCAGTCTCTGAGAAATGTCAAAAGTAGTTCAAAGGGGAAAAATTATAACAAGACAACTCCTACAGCTAACAAACTCCTTCAGTAATGCTGCAGGATACAAGGTTAACTAAAAATAGATCTGTAGCCCTCCTATATACAGATGATTAATCAGCAGAGAAAGAAATTAGAGAAATATCACCCTTCAAAATATGTACAAACAACCTAAAATATCTTGGGATAACTAAAATTCTAACCAAACAAATGAAAGAACTTTAAGACAAGAACTTGAAGCTTTTAAAGAAAGAAATTGAACACGATATCAGAAAATGGAATGTTCTCGTATGCTCTTTGGAAGTCAGGATCAAAATAGTAAAAATGGCAATCTTAACAAAAGCAATCTACAGTTTATTGCAAGCCCCCATAAAAATTCCAGTACAATTCTTCAAAGAGCAAGAAATAACAATACTCAATTTCATATGGAAAAACAAAAGTTCCAGGATAGCCAAAACCATAAAGGAACTTCCAGAGGCATCCACAATCCCTGACTTAAAGCTCTACTCTAGAGTTTTAGTAATGAAAATTCCTCTTTCTTAAAGAGTTAATTAAAAGATTTGTCAATGTTCAGGATGGGAAAATGTTATGTTGAAAGCTCTCTGTTCCAGAGACTTAAACTAATAGCCTCAATTAAAAATGTTTGTTTCAGAAGCTACTACCTACTCTCACACATACCGTTGTCCTACATATTCTTATTATGAAATCTATCTCTCTGTTTTGCTCTGTTCCATGTGTCTCATTTGAATTATCTGAATGGAGATCACAAAGATTTGGGAGTTCAGAATGAGATCCTGAGAATATCAAAAATCTGTATGTTTCTGTGGTTTATTATGTTCACAAAAACCTCTGTTTCTACAAAAGAACACTGTACATACTATTTTACAACATGAGTCTATATTCACCTCTCACTCATTCAATGCTTTCACATGGTTTCCCTGAGAATAGCTACACATAAAACTAAGCTCTACAACATTATGTTTCTTCTCCTAATGCTAATTAATGAAGTTTGCTTATATCATTTTCATTTTTTAAGTGGAGGCAAGTTTAAAATTTTCTAAATTGCAGTTTTCTAAATAGAGTATGGAGATACAATTTACACTCTTTGCACACACACTTCACTTTGACGACAATATAAACTAAATATTGCAGGAAAGGAACAATGAAACTGTTGTTCTAAAATTCAAAGTTTAAATAATGCTCTATAAATATTAGATTCTGTATTTAGCCTGCAACAATTAAGGTGGAGTCCAGAAGAATATGCTTTAATTTCAATTAGAGCTATTCCTAAAATCATATAAATTAAATGTGTTAAATATAATTCATCCAACTAACAAGCATAACTTCTAGTAAATGTGTACACTTGTTCTTTGTTTCGGAACTATACATTGCAAAGAAAAGCTTTATGAGATGATGAAATTGAGTAGAGAATAATTTATTTTAGAGAAACGAAGATGATTTATTGACAAAAGTATGAAAGGAAACAATTTAGATGACTAAATCTAGGAGATAGTATTACTATAATTCACTGTATCTCATGAAGTTTTCACTTCCATAGTCTCATGGCTTGCATGCTCAAGCAATACAATATCAATATTAATACAATATTTGTATTCTACAATACAAATGACAGTTTCTAGACTGGAGTAGGCAGCCTAATTCCAAGAACAAATTACTATATAATCAACTTTAAAAGTACATTTCTAACTTCATATCCTTGCTAATACTTAAAACTTTGTATATACACTGTTAACAAAAGAAACTAGAAACTCTCTGAGTTAATTATTTCCTTAGTTGGAAAATATGGCTTTTATTAACTTTTCTCCAAGTCACTTTGCTGTGCAATAAAACAAACAAATGAAAAATTAAACATGGACTTCCTTGTTCTGGTCAATCCCAAAAATGTAGGGTTTTTTTATTAGTATTGTTTTCTCTGGCTACCTCCAGTTGACAGATTCACTCTACTTGATGTGATTCTTTTATTTTTTCGCAGTGATAGTTTTTTTTTAATTTACTTATTTATTTATTTATAGAAATTTCCACTTCCTCCCCTCTTCCCAATAATCTCCTACTCCGCCCACTTCCTCTCCTCCTCCCTCTCCAGTCCTAAGAGCAGTCAGGGTTTCCTGCCCTGTGGGAAGTTCAAGTTCCTCCCCACTCCCTCCAGGTCTAGGAACGTGACCATCCAAACAGACTAGGTTCCCAAAAAGCCAGTACATGCAGGCAAAAGAAGACCCAGTGCCATTATCAATGGCTTCTCAGTCAGCCCCCATGTCAGCCACATTCAAAGAATCCGATTTGATCACATGCTTGTTCAGTCCCAGCCCAGCTGTCCATAGTGAGCTCTCATTAGATCAGTCCCCTTGTATCAGTGGGTGAACACACCCCTCGTGGTCCTAATTACCTTGTTCATGTTCTGCTCCTCATTTGGACCTAGGGGCTCAGTCCAGTGCTCCAATGTGGGTCTCTGTCTCTATCTCCATCCATCGCCAAATGAAGGTTCTACGGTGATATGCAAAATGTTCCTCAGTATGATTATGAGCCAAGACCAGTTCAGACCCTCTCTTCTCTGTGCCCAGAGAACAATCCGGGGACCTCTCCTTGGACCTGGGAACACCTCTAGAATGAAAACTCTTGCAAACCCTAAAATGGCTCCCTTAGTTGAGATATATATATTTCCCTGCTCCCCCATCCATCCTTCCTCCCTCCCCCCATCCCATTCCCCCAAGCTATCCCCAATCCTCCCCTTATCCCTTCTCTCTAACTATCTCCCCTTACTTCCACTCCCCCAACTCCTTGCACCCAAGTTTGCCTGGCAATCTTGTCGACTTCCAATATCCAGGAGGATAACTATATGATTTTCTTCAGGTTCACCTTCTTATTTAGCTTCTCTAGAATCACAAATTATAGGCTCAAAGACCTTTAATTATGGCTAGAATCCACTTATGAGTGAGTACATACCATATTCCTCTTTTTGGGTCTGGGTTACCTCACTCAGTAAAGCGTTTTCTATTTCTATCCATTTGCATGCAAAATTCAAGATGTCATTGTTTTTTACCACGGAGTAAAACTCTAATGTGTATATGTTCCACACCTTTTTAAACCATTCTTCTATTTAGGGGCACCTAGGTTGTTTCTAGGTTCTGCCTATTACAAATAGTGCTGCTATGAACATAGTTGAACAAATGCTTTTGTAGTATGATAGGGAATCTCTTGGGTATATACCCAAGAGTTGAATTGATGTGTTCTGAGGGAGGTTGACTCCCAGTTTCCTGAGAAACAGCCACACTGATTTCCAATTCCCACCAACAATGGATGAGTGTTCCCCTCCCTCCTCATCCTCTCCAGCATAGGCTATCATTGATGTTTTTGAGTTTAGCTATTCTGACAGGTGTAAAATGGTATCTCAAAGTTGTTTTGATTTGCATTTCCCTGATCACTAAGGAGGCTGAGCATGAACTTACATGTCTTTTGGCCATTTGAAGTTCATTTGTTGTGAATTCTCTGTTCAGTTCAGTACCCTATTTTTAATTGGGTTAATTAGAGTTTTAGTGTCTAGTTTCTTGAGTTCTTTGTATATTTTGGAGATCAGACCTTTGTCTGATGAGGGGTTGGTGAAGATCTTCTCCCAGTCAGAAGGTAGCCTTTTTGTCTTACTGACAGTGTCCTTTGCTTTACAGAAGCTTCTCAGTTTCAGGAGGTCCCATTTATTCATTGATTCTCTTATTGTCTGTGCTACTGGGGTTCTACATAGGAAGTGGTCTCCTGTGCCTATATCTTGTAGACTACTTCCCACTTTCTCTTCTATCAGGTTCAAAGTGGTCAGATTAATTTTAATGTCTTTCATCCATTTGGACTTGATTTTTGTGCATGGTGATAGATATGGATCTACTTTCATTCTTCTACAGGTTGACATCCAGTTATGCCAGCACCATTTGTTAAAGATGCTTTCCTTCTTCCATTGTATAACTTTATCTCCCTTGTCAAAAATCAGGTGCTCTGCTGCTGGAGCTCCTTCTGCTCCTTCAGCCAATCGCTGCTGACTTACCAGCCCACTGGGGCGTGGTCTCTCTCTCTTTAAAAAAAGCAGCGGTTGTCCTCCTCTCCCTCTCTGGCTTTGGCTCCGCTTCCGGCTTCTAGTCTCCTTTCCTGTTCGCGGGGAGGGGCTGTTGTCTGGGATGGTAATCTGTAAGTTTTTTCCCCTTTGAATAAATAACCATTCTATCAAGCATAATTCCAAACTGGTGCAGTATTGTCTGTGACTTATGCCTTCATCTGGTGCTCTGTGTTTGGTCGTAGAACCTCCCTTTCCCCCCACTCAACTGCTTGCTGCCAGTTCGGCTAGTCACAAGCCCTCCCTCAGCTGTGACCTGTGCCCTGTGTGTGGAGTCAGCAGTTCAATTAAACCCTACGCCTCCCAAGCTTCACAGGCTCGGGAGAGTCTCTGCCTGACTGGTTTGCTCTTTTCTGAGTTGTTTTTAAATTTCCCTTGTAAGTGTGGCACCTTAGTGGCATGAATCAGAACGACTCGGTCACATGGAGGCATATGCCATATGCGGCTTCCGGGTTGCTCTTTTCTACCCCTGGATTCTGGGTTTCTGGTTACGTGTATGGAATTGATTTAATTACATTTTCATTGTTGAGCAACTTATATTTCCTAGTTTTTAACAAATACTAAGGCAGACACTGAGACAGGACCCCGTTTCTGTCACCTTTGCAGTGGTTCTAGTCGCGACTTGGCATCAGCGCCACCCACTAGACAAGAGGTAATATGGCAGTTTTTGTTTCCAATGCCAATTTTACTGTTTTCTTTATTAATACAATGGATTATGTCATGCAAGGTTTATATGACTATGGGGATACATTAATTTACTTGTTACTAGGTTTCAGTTTTCTTTTCAATATTTTATCAGTAAGGAAGATATGATTTTTACGGACTAATAATGAACAACTAGTTGAAAGGATTAAAATTATTGAAAATCAGGGGTTATCTGAACAAGTGGATACTATGATAGACAAAATTGACTCCATGTCCAAGGGTACTAGGAAGTTACCTGAAAGGGTTCAGGCTGTGGAATTTGACGTTCAGACATTACCACAAAGTTTTGATAAGGTAACAGATAAAATGTACCTCCAGAATGGGAAGCAAAAAACTGATACCTTAGTGAAATTCCTAGAAACACGGGTAGGTCAGGAGATTCAAGATTTAAGGGAGACAATGATAAAAAGAATAGAAATGATTGAAGAAATTATTGGAGCTGATGAACAGACTAAGAAGGTACAAGGACAGGACACAATGCCACCACCAGCTGTTAGCTGGAGAGATGGCTCAGAGGTTAAGAACACTGACTGCTCTTCCAAAGGTCCTGAGTTCAATTCCCAGTGACAACTGCTTTGGGGGGAGGAACTTGGACTTCCCACAGGGCAGGAGACCCTGACTTCCCTTGGGGACAAAGAGGGAGGAGGAGAGGGAGGGGGGAGTGGGAGGGTGTTGGGAGGAGGGGCGTAAATGGAAACTTTTTATAATTTAATAAAATTACAAAAAAAATAAAAAAATAAAAAAAAATAAAAAAAGAACTGGCTTACCCAGGGTTCTAACAACATACCCTATAATTTATTCTGACAAAGGGTCAACTTCTAAAAGCTCAAAGGGAGTTAAAGAAGCTAGATGGACGCCAATAGCAATGAATGATTTAAAAGAAATTAAGCAAGCTGTCGTTAATCATGGCTTTCACTCTGCATTTGTTAAGGAAATAATAAGGACTTGGGCTTCTAATGTCAGAGCTAACCCCCATGATTTCTTTCAGCTAGTATCTGCAGTTTTAGATGATGGAACTTCCTTGATGTTTGGAATTTATTTCAGAGAAGAATCCAAACACATGGAACAGCAAGGAAGAGCAAAAGGTGTGGAGGTTTCCCAAGATCGAATTCTTGGTGTAGGAGCATATGCTGATCCACTGGTCCAAGCTCTTTATGACAAAGAAGTGTTGTCCTTATGTCACAAAGCAGGCTTGAATGCTTTGAATAGAATACAAGATCCAGCAAAAAGGTTCGAATCATATACCAGGGTTAGGCAGGGACAGAGAGAACCGTTTACTGACTTTGTGCAAAGATTAATTAAGGCTCTGGACATAGGGATAACAAACCCAGAGGCTAGATGAATACTTCTTGAATCTCTAGCTTTTGAAAATACAAATACCGAATGTAGAAAGATAATTGGGCCTTTAAGATCTAGATCAGCACCTATGGAAGAATGGATAAAACATATGATGAATGTTGAGATGTTTAGCTATAATGATGAATCCTGGGTAGGAGAAGAGATTTCCAAAGCTATGAGGAGACATCAAACTACCAGGAGTTTTAATTGTGTTAATTAGGACATGTGAAAAGGAATTGCAGGCAAAGAAATTCTAGGAATAATATCTCCTCTGGGAATAATAAAAGTAGGAGACCTCAGCCTTCAGGTATATGTAGGAGATGCGGTAAAGACCAACATTGGTCCAACGAATGCAGGTCAACAACAGACAGACAAGGCAACCAGATACCATCGGGAAACTCCTTGAGGGGCCTCTCGCAGGCCCCCAAGCCAAAAGTGGCCCAGTCATTCCCAGTTATAGTGGAAAATGTGTCTCACCAAGAAAATTGAAAACTCCAATGTCGGCCGTAAAAAGTAATACTGGTCTAAAAGATGAATTACATGTTGAGAATGAGTCAAAAAATTCAGTTGGACAGAGTAAACGTGTATTTTGGCAAACTTCTATTAACGATCAAAGACCAAAGCTAAGAGTCTGTATAAATGGCATTTTTATTGAAGGCTTATTAGACACAGGTGCGGATGTAAGTATAATTACTCCAGAATCTTGGCATCCGAATTGGCCTCTTCAAGAGGTAGATGTTCAGTTCCTGGGAATTGGAACCCTATCTCGTGTAAAACAAAGCACAAGATAGGTGGAATGCATAGGGCCTGAAGGGCAAATAGGAAGACTAAGGCCATATATAGCCAACATTGCAATAAATTTATGGGGCCATGACCTGCTACAGCAATGGAATACCCAGATTAACATTCCTGTAGTTCCAGGAACTCACAATTCTGGGAAGGATATAATGAGGCATTGTGGAAAAAGGTCACCAGCCATTCAGGCTATACAAGAACATACAGCCAGTAGCAAACCTTTAGAGGTACCAACAGCCCTATCTTTAAAATGGCTAACTGAGAAGCCAATATGGATCAAGCAGTGACCTCTAGCTGAAGATAAATTACAGGCTTTGGAACAGCTGGTACAAGAGCAACTAGATGCTCACCATATTGAAGTATCAACCAGCCATTGGAATTCTCCTGTGTTTGTTGTAAAAAAGAAATCTGGTAAATGGAGAATGGTGACAGATCTAAGAGCTGTCAACAAGGTAATTCAACCTATGGGTTCGCTACAATCTGGAATTCCTTTGCCTTCTCTATTACCAAGAGGATGGCCTCTTATAGTTATTGATTTGAAAGATTGTTTTTTCACTATACCTTTGCAAGAAAAGGATAGAGAAAAATTTGCCTTCACAGTGCCTACTTATAATAATTCTCAGCCTACTAGGAGATATCAATGGACTGTCCTTCCACAGGGGATGCTCAATAGTCCCAAATTGTGTCAATATTTTGTGAATAAGCCATTGGAAATAATTCGTAAGCAATTTCCCAAGTCCATAATTTATCATTACATTGATGACATTTTATTATCTGATTCAAATAAAGATATTTTGGAAAGTATGTTTGAAGAAGTAAAGAAAGTCTTGCCTAGGTGGGGATTACAAATTGCCCCTGAAAAGATTCAAAGAGGAGATTCTATTAATAACCTAGGTTATAGAGTAGGGTTAGAGAAAATTCGAACGCAAAAGGCACAAATTAGGAGAGACCGGTTACAGACTTTTAATGACTTCCAAAGATTGTTAGGTGACATTTCCAGTCTACGACCAGCTGTTGGGATAACACCTGATCTAATAGTTCATTTAAGCAAAACCTTAGGTGGTGATAAAGATTTGAATAGTCCCACAAAATTGACAGTTGAAGCAGAAAAGGAACTGACAATGATTGAGGAAAAATTACAGAAGGCACATGTGGATAGGGTCAACCCAAATCTTAGTTCCATCCTAGTCATACTGCCTTCCAGAATTTCTCCTACAGGGATTTTAATGCAGAGGGAAGATATTATTTTAGAGTAGATATTTATACCTCATAAACCAAGTAAAAAATTAAAAACTTATGTAGAAAGGGTCTCTGAATTAATTATAAAAGGTAAACTGAGACTTCATCAACTATCAGGTATAGACCCAGCAGAAATTATAGTGCCTTTTACTTCTGAAGAAATAAGAAAGTTATGAGAAAATAATGAACCATGGCAAAGAGCTTATAATAATTTTTTGGGAGAAATTAACAGCAACTATCCCACAAGTGGTAGACTTAACCTCATAAAGATAACTTCTTGGATTCTTCCTAGAATTGTACATAATGCTCCAATAACTGGAGCCCGGACATTTTTATATCAATGCAAATAAATCAGGAAAAGCAGGTTATAAATCAGAAGAATTGAGTAAGGTAGCACAAAGCCCTTATAATTCTGTACAGAAGGCAGAATTATATGCCATTCTTATGGTGCTAAGGGATTTTAAAGAACCTCTTAATATAGTTACAGATTCACAATATGCAGAAAGAGTTATCTTGCATATTGAAACCGCTGAATTCATACCAGATGACACAGAGTTGACTTCATTGTTTATCCAGGTACAGGACATAATTAGGAATAGGCGTTGTCCAATGTACATAATACACATCCGGTCCCATACTGGTCTTCCTGGCCCTCTAGCACAAGGCAACGCTGAAATTGTACATTTATTCATTGGAAGCATTCTTCAGGCCTCAGAATTTCATAAAAAAATCACGTCAATAGTAAAGGCTTAAAGAAAGAGTTTTCCGTTACATGGCAACAAGCTAAGGACATTATAAAGAGAAGTCCTACTTGTTCTTTCTATAATCAAACACCATTGCCTGCAGGGAGTAACCCAAAGGGTACTCAAAGGAATGAAATCTGGCAGATGGATGTGTTCCACTTTATGGAATTTGGTAAATTAAAATATGTATACCACACCATAGACATGTATTCAGGTTTTCAATGGGCAACTGCCCTGAGCTCAGAAAAGGCTGATTCAGTAATCACACATTTATTGGAAGTTATGGCCATCATGGGTATACCTGCACAAATAAAGACAGACAATGGTCCAGCATATGTATCTAAGAAAATGAAACACTTCTTTGCTTATTATAATATAAAACACGTTACAGGTATGCCATATAATCCTACAGGTCAGTCAGTTAAAGAAAGATCAAATCGTACTATAAAGGATATGCTAAACAAATAGAAAGGGACAAAAGATAACCCCAGAAATAGATTACATATTGCTTTATTAACCTTGAATTTTCTTAATGCTAATGAGAAAGGAACAACAGCAGCAGAGATGCATTGGATAATGGAAAAAAACTTCTGAACTAAATCAACCTGTTTATTTCAAAGACGTGCTGACCTCTCAGTGGAAGCCAGGAGATGTGCTACATTGGGGAAGGGGTTTAGCTCTTGTTTCCACAGGAGAAGAAAAATTGTGGATACCATCAAAATTAATAAAGGTTCGATTTGAAGAGGAGAAACCTCTTGGAAAGGAGAAATGACAACTCATCTACAATGACGATATTCATACAGGTGGTAAGAAAAACATATAGAATGGGAACAGGGTTCTGTTCTTATCTCCACAGGAAAAAACTGATCTTCTAAAAGTTCAAGAGACCCTGGATATTTGAATACTGACAGATGGAAAATAACAGCCCAATAGGGACTATCATGAAAACTGAATAGGTTCTGTAAGTACAATATACTAAATCATATTTCTAAATTTATAGAGCTGGTTTTGGAGTTGGACTCTGGCTCAATCCCTCTCTAATTCCAAACCTGTTGTTGAAAGAAAAACCCAGAGTTTCTGTCTCATGTCAAGAGTCATGATATGGGACAGAAAGAAATATGAGTTTAGAAAACATCTTTACTTTTCTTCATATCTATCGTACCTTTCATTAAATATATCTATCATGCCTTTCATTGAATATATGTATATCTGTATATGTCTATATAATTACTGTTTAAGTTTTCCACAATGAACAATGAGTTTTTCCTGCAGTGACATTTGAAGTTTCCAGGAAGAAGATGGGGCCACATAACAACAACTCCACCTGATTGAGATGACGTCATGATACTGATAGTGCTATTACAAGACCTGTTTTGGGTACCAGCTGCACAAGAAGGTTCCAACGCGGTTAGCTGAAATGGTGCACATCTTGTACAACATTCTGGCCAGACCTCCACAAAATACTCAGAGACTATTTGCAATTTTAAAAGACATTGATCTTGAAATTTAACCATCATTTTAATTTCACAGGATCCCCCAGAAAGAACGTCGCCCCCATGACAGCTGGAAGTAATTCTAGAGAACAATGTCCCCTCTCCCAGTAAAGTTTGTCCTTGGGTTTAGGAACATCATTTAGGGATTGGTTATAATTAGTATACGGTTGAGGGTTGGGGGAGGAATTTTATAAGCGCAGGAACTTTTAAAAAACATAAAATAAAAGAGGGATAATTGGATTATGGGATAATAGATTTGTACTTGTGAGTTATTGTTTTTAGACAAATATATTGGTATCGATTCTTATATATTGATACAAAGTTAAATTATGTTGACTATTTTATGCATGCATGCTTCTACCTCTGTTTAAAACGTTTTTATGTATTGATATATATATATATACAGTATTGATAGATGTATATTTACTATATTGCATTGTATACTTCTACCTCTGATTAAGATACATATGTATTGTTTATGTATTGATATATATATATTTACCATATTACAATGTATACTTGCACATTGTTTATATTTGGAGGTCACATTGTCCTCATTTATTGCACAGTTGTTTATTATCTCAGTCTTTAAGTTAGATAGATATTGAGAATTATATAGATCAATAGTCATCTAAGTTTGTCATTTATAATTAGACTAATCAGGTTCTTTATATACATAGAGATTATATTCAGTATAGATAGATAATCTTCAACCTCTTCAAAGAACTGTAGAAAATGGCCTTTAATCTAATTCAGAGTTCTGTGGCAGGGAGACACAATTGCTCCTGGCAGCACCAATCTATTCCCGAGAGAATGTTGAGCACCAAAGACTCTCCACCTGGAGCCTTTCTTCTTGGCAGAACTGGCCTTTGGGTAAAGAAATGATCATACCTCAACTACTGACAGAGTTACAGAGTATCCGTAAATGGATAAAACAGGACTGTCATATCCTGCCAAGACAGGGTAAGATAGTTTTGAAAAGTTTCTTGCCTTCAGTTCTGTCAGGCCTTAGCCAAAGTTGGTTGCTTCAATGCTGCAAACGTGACTTTGGGTGTTTGCCTAGGTAGCCAGTTGTCTCTGTGATTTGTTACATGTTCTGGAAGTTGTTTGATTGCACTTCCCAAATACTCAGATAGCATTATTTCCCTTCTCAGATTTTCGATGGGATTGAAGATTATATAAATGTAGTTACTTTCCTTTCATGACTAGGCCAAGTTATTTGTTATACAAGATTTAAGCTAGTTAGAATAGGATGTTTGTATTTTATTGTATATAATTTCATAGGTTTGTACTTATTGTATATAATTTCGTAGTAGGCTTAGAACTCTCCTACTTAAACAAAAGTGGGAGATGCTGCGGGATCTCCTTCCGCTCCTTCAGCCGATCATGGCTGAATTTCCAGTCCATTGGGGCGTGATCTCTCTCTCTTTAAAAAAAGCAGTGGTTGTCCTCCTCTCCCTCTCTGGCTTTGGCTCCGCTTCCGGCTTCTAAGCTCCTTTCCTGTCCACGCGGAGGGGCTGTTGTCTGGGATGGCAATCTGTAAGTTTTTTCCCTTTTGAATAAATAACCATTCTATTAACCATAATTCCAAACTGGTGTGGTATTGTCTGTGACTTACGCCTTCAGTGTTCATAGGTTTGTGGATTAATATCCAGGTCTTCTATTCGACTCCATAGGTCGACTACTCTGTTCTTATGCCAATACCAAGCTTTTTTCAATACTGTAGCTCTGTAATAGAGTTTGAAGTCAAGGATGGTAATGCCTCCAGAAGTTCCTTTATTGTATAAGACTGTTTTGGCTTCCTGGGTTTTTTTGTTTTTCCATATAAAGTTGATTATTGTTCTCTCAAGATCTGTGAAGAATTTCGCTGGGATTTTGATGGGGATTGCATTGAATCTATAGATTGATTTTGGTAGAATTGCCATTTTTACTATGTTGATCCTCCCAATCCGAGAGCAAGGGATATCTCTCTATTTTCGGGTATCCTCCTCAATTTGTTTCTTCAAAAACTTAAAATTCTTGTCAAATAGGCTATTCACTTTCTTGATTAGAGTTACCTCAAGATATTTTTTTTGAAAGTAATTTTATTAAATTATAAAAAGTTTCCATTTACGCCCCTCCTCCCAATGCCCTCACACTCCCCCCCTCCCTCTCCTCCTCCCTCTTTGTCCCCAAGGGGCAGTCAGGATCTCCTGCCCTGTGGGAAGTCCAAGTTCCTCCACCCTCCCTCCAGGTCCAGGAAGGTGAGCATCCAAACAGACTGGATCCCAAAAATCCAGTATATGCAGAGGAAACCAGTCCCAGTGTCATTGTCAATGGCTTCTCAGAAAGACTGCAGGCCAGCCACATTCAGAAAATCCGGCCACATTCAGAGAATCTGGTTGGATCACATGCTCGTTCAGTCACGGTTCATCTGGTCTTGGTAAACTCTCATTAGATCCGACCCCTTGTATCAGTGGGTGATAGTATCCCTCGCAGTCCTTCGTCATTTTCTTCCTCCTTCTGCTCCTCATTTGGATCTTGGGGGGCTCAGTTCGATGCTCCAACGCGGGCCTCCATCTGTATCACCATCCAACGCCAGATGAAGGATCTATGGTGATAAGCAAAATATTTATCAGTATGGTCACGGGCCAAGGCCGGTTCAGGCACCCCCTCCTCTGTCCAGAGAACAATCTGGGGATCTCTCCTAGGACCTGGGATCCCATATATAATCAAGTTTCCTGTAAACTCTAAAATGACTCCCTTAGTTGAAATATATTCTTCCCTGATCCCACATTCATCCTTCCTCCCTTCCCCCCATCTCGGTCAACCGAATGGGAAATCAGTGTGGCGGTTTCTCAGGAAACTGGGAGTCAACCTCCCTCAGGACCCAGCAATTCCTCTCTTGGGAATATACCCTAGAGATTCCCAAACATACTACAAAAGTGTTTGTTCAACTATGTTCATAGCAGCACTATTTGTAATAGCCAGAACCTGGAAACAGCCTAGGTGCCCCTCAATAGAAGAATGGTTAAAAAAGGTGTGGAACATATACACATTAGAGTTTTACTCAGCGGTAAAAAATAATGACATCTTGAATTTTGCATGCAAATGGATGGACATAGAAAACACTTTACTGAGTGAGGTAAGCCAGACCCAAAAAGAGGAACACGGTATGTATTCACTCATAAGTGGATTCTAACCATAATTTAAGGTCTTTGAGCCTATTGTTCGTGATCCTAGAGAAGCTAAATAAGAAGATGAACCTGATGAAGATTATTTAGCTATCCGCCAGGAGGTAGGAAATAGTCAAGAGTCCCAGGTAACCTTGGGTGCATGGGGGGGTGGGAGGGTTGTTGGAAGGGGAGAGGGTTAGAGTGAAGGGAGTAGGGGAGGAATGGAGAAAGCTCGGTATACTTCAAGATATTTTATGCTATTTGTGGTTATCGTGAAAGGTGATGTTTCTCTGATTTCCCTCTCTGCTTCTTTATCCTTTGTGTATAGGACGGCAACCAACTTTTGTTCTTGTATCCTGACACATTACTAAAGGTGTTTATTTGCTGTAGGAGTTCTTTGGTAGAGTTTATGGGGTCGCTTATGTATACTATCATATCATCTGCAAATAATGAAAGTTTAACTTCATCCTTTCCAATTTGAATCCCCTTGATCCCCTTATGTTGTATTATTGCTATTGCTAGAACTTCAAGCACTATATTGAAGAGGTATGGACAGAGTGGACAGCCTTATCACGTTCCTGATTTTAGTGGAAAGGCTTTGAGTTTCTCTCCATTCAATTTGATGTTAGCTGTCAGCTTGCTGTAAATAGCTTTTATTATATTTAGGTATGATCCTTGTATCCAACACCTTTATCACAAAAGGGTGTTGAATTTTATCAAATGCTTTTCAGCATCCAGTGAAATGATCATATGGTTTTTTTCTTTCAGTTTATTTATATGATGGATTACATTGATAGATTTGCTTATGTTGAACTAGCCCTGCATCTGTGGGATGAAGTCTACTTGATCATAATGGATAATTTTTCTAATGTGTTCTTGGATTCAGTTTGTCAGTATTTTATTGAGAATTTTCACATCGATGTTCATGAGTGAGATTGGCCTGTAATTCTCTTTCTTGGTTGTGTCTTTGTGTGGTTTTGGTATCAGAGTAACTGTAGCTTAATAAAAAGAGTTTGGCAATGACTCTTCTTTTTCTATATTGTGGAATACATTAAGGAGTGTAGGTATTAGCTCTTCCTGGAAGTTCTGGTAGAATTCTGCATTGAAATCATCTGGTCCTGGGCTTTTTTTGGTAGGGAGACTTTTGATAACAGCTTCTAATTCTTTGCGACTAACAGGTCTATTTAGATTTTTCACCTGTTCATGGTTCAACTTTGATATATGGTACTTATCTTAAAAATGTCCATTTCTTTTACATTTCCCAATTTTGTGGCATACAGGCTTTTGTAGTAAGATCTAATTCTACAATTCTTCTCTTTCTTCTACCCCTATTATTCTTAGATTTCGTTCTTTTATTGTGTCCCACATTTCCTCAATGTTTTGTGGTGAGAATTTGTTGGATTTGCTGTTTTCATTGGTCAGGGCGTTTATTTTCTCTATGGTGTCTTCAGAATCTGAGATTCGTTCTTCTATCCCTTGTATTCTATTGGTTATGCTTGTTTCTGAAGTCTCTGTTCATTTACCTAGATTTTCCATAGCCAGTCGGCCCTTGGTTTTTGTTTTCTTCATTGCTTCCATTTCAGTTTTCAATTCTTGAACTGTTTCCATTACCTGTTTGATTGTTTTTTCTTGGTTTCCCAGGGTTTCATTTATGGATTTACTCATTTCTTCAAACTTTTCTTTATACTTTTCTTCCATTTCTTTACTCATTTCTTCAATCTTTTTGTTAAACTTCTCTTCCATTTCTTTAGGGCACATTTCCACCTCCTTTTTAAGTTCTTCTATTATTTTCATATAGCTCCTCTTAGAGTCAATTTCTCTTATTTCTTCTGGAGTAGGGTGCTCAATTCTTCTAGTTTCATGATCCATGCATTCTGGTGATGTCATGTTGCCTTTTAGATTGTTGGAGGAATTCTTGCATTGGTGCCTGCCCATCTCTTCCTCTCTAGATGGAACTCCTCAGCACTGAAGTAGGGATAATTGGTATTCCAAGGACATAGGAGACATAAGGGCTACCTTAGTGGCAGGGTAGGGTGGAGTGGAACACAGAAGACCCTGCAGCATAAGCTCTCTGGATAGAACTCCTCAGCACTGAAATAGGGACAGTTGGTATTCCAAAGACACATGAGACAAAAGGGCAACAGTGGTGGCAGGGAGGAGTCCAGTGGAACACCGAAGACCCTGCTGCAGAAGCTGGTGGGGGCTGTGCTCTCTTCTGGGACAGTCTGCCCCAGCTATCACACAACTCACCTCTCTGGATAAAACTCCTCAGCATTGAAATAGGGATAGTTGGTATTCCAAGGACACAGGAGACAAAAGAACGACTGTGGTGGCAGGGTAGAGTCCATTGGAACACAGAAGAACCTGCAGCATAAGCTGAGGGGGGGTGCTGTGCTCTCTTCCGGCACAATCCACCCAGATAGCCCAGACTCACCCCTCTGGTTGAAACTCCTTAGCACTGTAATAGGGACAGCTGGTATTCCAAGGACACAGGAGACAATGGGGGGGGGTGCTCTCTACTGGGAAGTCTGCCTCGGCTAGCACACATTCACCTCTCTGGATAGAACTCCTCAGCACTGAAATAGGGACTGCTGGTATTCCAAGGACACAGGAGACAAAGCTGATCTGATTCTTAGTAAAGAAGATCAAACTAAGAATAAACTTTTGGAGTAAAAATAGAAATTTAGAGTTTATTTCTTCTTCAGATCTAAAGTGTCTTATACTTCTTTTTAATATATTATACAAAAACATTGAAATGCCTAACAATTGAGATTATATTACTGATTCATTCTATCACAAAGTACAGTATTCAATAGGCGTTCAATTAATTATTTTAATGCAAAGCATAAAAATTTTATCAAATTATTAAAAAATGAATGAGACCCATTAGAGAATTGTATAAAATTGACATTTTATCACTTATATTGCTTTCCATAAGACTTAGCCATCAGCCATCTTATGAAACAAGACTTTTGAATTGGAATGATTAATAATTGGTTATATAATGAGAAACCTAACAAAGAATGCTAAGTCCTCTTATTATCAAGATCAATTACTGATATTCACTAGGATTATCTTGTCTCTATCTACTTGTTTTACATCATCACCTAAATTCTATTGATAGTTTGTCAACATACTTGTCCCCTACACTGACTTGTTTCTCAAACATTAACTAGTATTATCTATTCTTGGTTTAACCTCCAACCAGAAAATCTCTGCTAAAGATCCCCGATATGTTTTTTTCCTTCAATCTGATGTGTGCACACTTATTATCTCATTGAAATTGACAGATACCATCTGCTTACCTTTCCATTGTTGTAGCAGTGTGGTCCCTCTGCCTGAACATTTAAACATCTGTGCCCCGTTAGTCATGGTTTTATTGTTTTTATGGTAAAGAGCACACTCTAGTGTCATACTGCTTAGCTCAGTCATCAGTATGTCCTAATTGGTATTAGGCATGATTAAGCTAGTGCATCAAACTCCTAAATTAAGCAAGATTATTGTTAATACTTTCCATTTTAGGGGTTTACTGAATACAATATTATAAATATAAGGCAATTTCAAACTATTATGTGTATATTCACTACTGAAGTTTATTATTGTACTTAGTATTATTATTTCAGATTCTTGTTGTCTTGGAGATAAATGTAATACAGTTGGGCAAAATCAAATTTACACAAATAAATCATTTACAATATGTCTAAAATGTCCTAATACTTGAAAAGATTCATGTTTGAAAATAATGTATTGTTTTATGGATTAAAGTTTTAAACTTCTTTTTTAATTTTTTAAATATAAATGATCTCTGGTATAAGATAATTCTTTAGGAATAGTCCAAAATTGTCATTAATCAATTTTTCCTGATTAAAGTTGAAATATAATTTCATTTTTATTAAAATTAACTAACGCACACCTAATGCGATGTATGGGAAATTTTCCTTTCAATTGTTTGTTAAGGTCTTCAAAACTCTCCCCAAAATATGGACTATTTCCCTTGCTCTTGTTAACTTTCCAGAACTTGAAGTTGGGACCCTATTCCTGAAGCCTTCACTTATTTAGGACACAGAATTTGAAGAATCTTCTCTAAACTGACCTGGAAGCCTTGTCCCTAAGGTGTGTTGAAGCATGCCCATCTCTTTTGACAATGAGCATAGTACCATATGAATTCTCAACTAGAATTCAGGAAAGAGGTTTCAAGGACAAGAAGGAGAACCAAAACAGACAATGGTAGAATTCTCCCTATTATATTTTATTGTTTTATTCCATTTATTTCACCAATACTTCTTACTGATTTTATAACACATTCTTTATTCAGGGTGTGATAAATATAGAATGTTCAAGAGTAAAAGGAAATTTTCCAACAACTTTTCTGTTTCCACAACACAATATCAATGTGATTGTTTCTGATAGGATGACTTTTTTTGAGTAGTAAGAAGGCTGGTTGAGAAAATTCCCTTAGATAAATTGAAATGCAGAAAGAAAATTACTTTGCAATCCTTAGTATATAATGCATTTAAAGTATGCTTTTTTTTGTTCAAGGGGAACACATGGCTCAACATTTAAATGAATATTTATCCATGTATATCTCATAGAAATTCAAAGATCAATCACATCTGCTTGTGTAACTAAAATTCTAGGGGTACTTATAAAATAATTGAATTAAAAGGTACCCTGCCAGCTTTACCACCTTGAGGGAGAAATATAAAATGAAGTAGATTCCTTGTTTCCTGGAATAAAGTGAGACTCTATCACTCATCTACAGTGGAGGCTGACTTATTTCTAATGTGGATAGATGTAGATTTTCACAAATTGAGTTTTTTAGTCTTACTTTATAAAATGTCATTGTCTTCTAAAAACCCACACATTTTTAAATATCTTTAAAAGTAATTTTAAAGATTATTTTTGTATCTTTATACAGATTAATTCATTCTTAAATTTTTATGTTCTAGTAATTATATTCATCAATATTTTACTTTGTTCTTACATTTTTAATATTATATTATAATTGCATTATTTTCCCTTACTTTTCTTCCTTCCAAAATAGAAAAAAAAATCAGAGAAAAACATTAGGCTAAAGTTGTTATTTCTATAATATATACAAAATATATTATATAGAGAATAATGTGTGTGTGTGTGTGTGTGTAAAGAGAGAAAGAAAGAGAGAGATACATATTTGGAAGTATGCAAAAAATGCTTTTGTGATTAAAAATGGCATTATGAGAGACAAGAGAGAAATAGGGACTGTGAAAACCATGTGGAATGAAGTTTACAGTGTATTTTGAGCCTTATATATACCAAAGATCATTTATCAACCCTATTGTGAATTTGTTTGTATAACTAGGATCTAAAAGGATCCTTTGCTCTTGGATTAGAATCTCATTGCATAAATCACCAAGGACGCAGACATTTCTCTTTTTTGTAACCATCTTCTTTGTTACTCAGAATCTTTGACATTTATTACATGAATTTCCCTGTATCTAGTTGTATTGGTACCTTCATTGACAGTTGCTAGGATATAAGTATCTCAATTAGGCATCAAAAATTTTAAACATGGAATATGCTAATGGGAGTCATAATGTAAAAATAGTATCAAAAGTTTCTCAATTATTATGTCAGAAGCATCCTTTCTTTGTATTATGTTTGAAAGAAAACTATAATGAACTCTAACAAAGTCCATATTGTATTCTACTAAGTTTTACCTGACAATATCAGTTCTATGTTCTTTTTATTCAGAATCAGGTTAACAGGGTCCCAAAATGCTTGCACACTTTCCAAGTCAGACTGAAACACCTTTACTTAATTCCCCATAGACATTGAATAGTCACTCTTCCTGTGTTTGCATCTTAATTCTTCAAAAAATCTTAGTCCTTTAGTATTTAAGCTATGGTCAGAGAATGTAAATTATTTTAAAAGCTTAAATACTTTTTGCGTTTTTTTTAATTGTCTAGCATAGCATATATTATAAACTTAAATTTCCTATAAAAATTCTCAGTACATTTATGTAAGTACTCTTAATTTGGATGTAGGTAAATGTTAAATGTTTGTATTTTCCAGATTGGTCTTTTCTTCAATGATCTTGTCTAGAAGCTAATAAAGTAGATTAATTATAGTGTTCCAATATTACAACCTAAAGACTTGCTGGGTTTTTTTTTTTAGTAAATTTTATTAAATTATAAAAGTTTCCATTTCCGCCCCCCCCCCATCCAACACCTTCCCACTCCCCACACTCCCCCCTTCCTTCCCCTCCGTCCCCCAGGGCAGTCAGGGTTTCCTGCCCTGTGGGAAGCTCCAGCTCCCTCCCCCTCCCTCCAGGTCCAGGAAGGCGAGCGTCCAAACAGACTGGATCCCCAAAAACCAGCATATGCAGAGGAAACAGGTCCCAGTGTCATAGTCAATGGCTTTTCAGAAAGACCCCGGGCCAGCCACAGTCAGAGAATCCGGCCAAATTCCGAGAATCTGGCTAGATCACGTCCTCGTTCAGTCCCAGTCCGACTGGCCCTGGTAAATTCTCATCAGATCCGTTCCTTTGTATCAGTGGGTGATAGCATCCCTCGCAGTACTGATTTCGTCTTTCATGTTCCTCCTTCTTCCGCTCCCCCTCTGGACCTCGGGGGGCTCAATCCGTTGCTCCAATGTGGGCCTCCGACTGCATAGCCGTCCTTCGCCAGACGAAGGATCTATGGTGAGAATTCACAACAGATGAACTTCGAATGGCCAGAAGACACTTAAGGTCATGCTCAACCTCCTTAGCGATCAGGGAAATGCAAATCAAAACCACTTTGAGATACCATCTTACACCTGTCAGAATAGCTAAAGTCAAAAACACCAACGATAGCCTATGCTGGAGAGGATGTGGGGTGAGGGGAACACTCATCCATTGTTGGTGGGAATGCAAACTCGTGCAGCCACTGTGGAAATCAGTGTGGCGGTTTCTCAGGAAACTGGGAGTCAACCTCCCTCAGGACCCAGCAATACCACTCTTGGGAATATACCCTAAAGATTCCCTAACATACTACAAAAGCATTTGTTCAACTATGTTCATAGCTGCACTATTTGTAATAGCCAGAACATGGAAACAACCTAGGTGCCCCTCAATAGAAGAATGGTTAAAAAAGGTGTGGAACATATAAACATTAGAGTTTTACTCGGCGGTTAAAAACAATGACATCTTGAATTTTGCATGCAAATGGATGGAAATAGAAAACGCTTTACTGAGTGAGGTAAGCCAGACCCAAAAAGAGGAACACGGTATGTATTCACTCATAAGTGGATTCTAACCATAATTAAAGGTCTTTGAGCCTATTATTCGTGATCCTAGAGAAGCTAAATAAGAAGATGAACCTGATGAAGATTATTTAGCTATCCACCAGGAGGTAGGAAATAGACGAGTCCCAGGTAACCTCGGGTGCATGGGGGGGTGGGAGGGTCGATGGAGGGGGAGAGGGCTAGAGAGAAGGGAGTAGGGGAGGAATGGGAAAGCTCGGTGGCCGGGGATGGGGGGGGAGGGAGGTAGGATGAATATGGGATCAGGGAACAATATATTTCAACTAAGGGAGCCATTTTAGGGTTTACAGGAGACTTGATTATATATGGGATCCCAGGTCCAAGGAGAAATCCCCCAGATTGCTCTCTGGACAGAGGAGAGGGTGCCTGAATCGGCCGTGGCCCAAGACTTGCTGTTTTATTTCTTCATAAAACTTGGATGGAAAAAGATGGGATATATAGTTCAGTGTGCTTTCATAGTACATCTGAAATCATTTTTTAATGTGATAAGAAAAATGATGCTGTACTAGGTGTCAAAAAGCTGATATTGTTCTAGTTGCCACAGTTGAAATTACTATACTCTGGGTCATATAGATGCTAAACACTTTAATGATATAGGTAATGCAAAAGAAATAGGGAAACATTGTACTCTAAATACATTGTAACTTATTATTTAGATTTTAAAATGTTTATTTTTAAGGATTAAACAATATTCTATGTTCTTGTTACTTTTTACTTTCTAAATAGATGTCAAGATAAAATTTTCTAAACATAAAGAATTCAATGGACTGGCTTTGTGGGAGCTTGGTTTGTTTTTTTTTTATTTTTTATTATTAAATTATAAAAGTTTCCATTTCAGCCCCTCCTCACACCACCCTCCCACTCCCCCCACTCCCTCTCCCCCTCCCTCTCCATCCCCCAGAGCAGTCAGGGTTTCCTGTCCTGTGGGAAGCCCGAGTTCCTCCCCCCTCCCTCCAGGTCCAGGGAAGGTGAGAGTCCAAACAGACTGGAGCACCAAAATCCAGTACATGCAGAGGAAGCAAGTCCCAGTGTCATTGTCAACGGCTTTTCAAAAAGGCTCCGCCTTTCCAATTCGAATCCCCTTGATCTCCTTATGTTGTCTTATTGCTATTGCTAGAACTTCAAGCACTATATTGAAGAGGTATGGAGAGAGTGGACAGCCTTGTCGTGTTCCTGATTTTAGTGGAAAGGCTTTGAGTTTCTCTCCATTCAATTTGATGTTAGCTGTCGGCTTGCTGTATATTGCTTTTATTATATTTAGGTATGATCCTTGTATCCCCAGTCTCTCCAACACCTTTATCATAAATGGGTGTTGAATTTTGTCAAATGCTTTTTCAGCATCCAATGAAATGATCATATGATTTTTTTCTTTCAGTTTATTTATATGATGGATTACATTGATAGATTTGCGTATATTGAACCAGCCCTGCATCTCTGGGATGACGCCTACTTGATCATAATGGATAATTTTTCTAATGTGTTCCTGGATTCGGTTTGCCAGGATTTTATTGAGAATTTTCGCGTCGATGTTCATGAGTGAGATTGGCCTGTAATTCTCTTTCTTGGCTGTGTCTTTACAATTTCTGAACTTGATATGAGAATGAATAATTTTGGAGTCATTTTCTTCATATTTTGAGAAATTGTTATATTTCCCTAAAAACCAGAGAATGTCACATAATATTCTCCATTCTCAACTCACATAACTAATATGTTATTGTTCATGAAAAGGAAAAATCCAACCAAAATATTTACAACAAAATGTTTTCTATCCACTGTTAAAAATTAGAATCATTTAAATAGACCCAAGATAGTAGTACTATCAATGTACTTTAAAGGAATAATCTGAGTATAGTGACTTTAAATGCAGCAATGTATATTTCACATAAAGAACAAATTATTCAAGAATGAGATGTGAACATAAAAGTCATTGGAGGGACAAGTCTTGATAGGTGCTGAAGAAAGGAAAAGAAAGAGATATAATACAGTTTTGTTTTAATTAAAATTTACTTAAGTAATTAAATATGAAAATGAATCAAACAAAGAAGTATATTCAATGTTGAAAACACTTAAAAATAAAAAAATCAATATATTTGAGGAGTTGATACCATTATGAGAAATAACAGAGAACTAGCATTCTAGGGATTTTTAAGAAGAAAACTTTACATTTTAGCTAACTAAGTCTACTCTCTGGAAGAAAAAAACAATTTGAACTGATTATTGTAGTGATAAGCCAAGTGGGCCTGTTTTTCTTCCTCCCCAACTCCCGCATGGCTAGCTTTACACCCGAAATAATACAAATTATTTTTAAATATTTAAGTTATTGTTAAGTGAATACAAATTGTATTCATTTAAACACTGCCTGGCCCATTAGCTGTAGCCTCTTACTGGCTAACTCTCACCTCTTGATTAGCCCATTTCTATTAATGTGTGTAGCACCTAGAGGTGGTGGATTATTGGGAAGATTCTAACCTATGTTCATCTTGGGCCAGAGCTTCATGGCGTCTCCCTG
The DNA here is from genome assembly GCF_982192425.1 of Myodes glareolus. Classification (NCBI taxonomy): domain Eukaryota; kingdom Metazoa; phylum Chordata; class Mammalia; order Rodentia; family Cricetidae; genus Myodes; species Myodes glareolus. The sequence continues at coordinate 15,464,230 of NC_142040.1, read as the reverse complement.
ACTCTGCTCCTTTCTCCCAGCATCCTGTTCTGTCTACTCCACCTATCTAAGCTGCTGTCCTATCAAAAGCCAAGGCAATTTCTTTTTTAACCAAGGAAAGTAGCACATAGACAGATGACCCTCATACATCAGATTATTTTTCAAACATAAATATGAACAAAGAAAAAATAGATATGCTCTTCAAGAAGACATTGACCCATGTTGAAGTCCCTAAAATACTTAAATATCAACTTTCCTGTGAAGTTTTAGGATCATCTATGGCCTGAAACAACTGAATAATGTTACTAAACATTGTTATGATATAATGCCAGTAAATAAATACATCAGTGTAGCACATTTTCTAATTGACCATAATAATAAAAGCCCAGAGTGAGATACTAGAGGATGAAAGCTGAAAGATCTGAGAGGCAGAGCAGTCAGTCACTTGTTCTTACCTCCATAAAATTCTCAGATCGAATGGGGCACAAACCTATTTCCAGAAATCCTCAGACAGAATGGGCTATCCTGGCTCTACAAATCCTCAGACAGAATGCTGTCCCTATGAAAAATCAAACAGAATCCTGAGCCCATATCTGGGATTAAAGGTGTAAACCACCACGATTGGCTCTTTCTCTTTTAGAATGATTCAAGCTCGTGTAACCTATGGTGCTCTTGAACTGACTGATATCTGTCTGCCTCTGTCACTGGAGTTCTGGGAGTAACCACTGCCTAGATTCTATAGCTAACTAGTGTAGCTAGCTCTGAACTCTGATATTCAGTTAAATTTCATTTGTTAAACACAAACAAAGTATCACCACATATCAAAACTGAACTGAGTCGATAAATGGGAGGGTGTTACAGAAATAATATAAAGATGATTTATTTTCCTTAATACAGAAGAAACTTCTAAACATATATTTTTTTGTCCTAAAGAACTGTCAGACCTTTGTCTGTTGAGGGGTTTGTGAAGATCTTCTCCCAGTCAGAAGGTAGCCTTTTTGTCTTACTGACAGTGTCCTTTGTTTTACAGAAGCTTCTCAGTTTCAGTAGGTCCCATTTATTTATTGTTTCTCTTATTGTCTGCACTCCTGGGGTTCTGCTTAGGAAGTGGTCTCCTGTGCCTATGTCTTGTAGACTACTTCCTACTTTCTCTTCTATCAGGTTCAAAGTGGTCGGATTAATGTTGATGTCTTTAATCCATTTGGACCTGAGTTTTGTGCATGGTGATAGATATGGATCTATTTTCATTCTTCTACAGGTTGACATCCAGTTATGCCAGCACCATTTGTTAAAGATACTATCCTTCTTCCATTGGATAGCTTTATCTCCCTTGTCAAAAATCAAGTGTTCATATTAAATATAAACTGTTTGACCTATTAGCTCAGGCTTATTAAGCTCTTCTTCCAACTAAAACTAATGAATGAGCACGTGATCTAACCAGATTCTCTGAATGTGACCGGATTCTCTGGATGTGGCTAGCCCGGAGTCTTTCTGAAAAGCCATTGACAATGACACTGGGACTTGTTTCCTCTGCTTATACTGGATTTTTGGGATCCAGTCTGTTTGGATACTCACCTTCCTGGATCTGGAGGGAGGGGGCAGGAACTAGAACTTCCCACAGGGCAGGAAACCCTGACTACTCTTAGGGATGGAGAGGGAGGAGGAGAGGGAGTGGGGGAAGTGGAAGTGGGAGGGTGTTGGGAGGAGGGGCGGAAATGGAAACTTTTATAATTTAATAAACTTTGAAAAAAAAGAAAACAAAACAAAAAAAAAAGAATTGTCTGAGGTTTTATGTCTTTTTAGAAATATCTGACTTAATTTATACACATACTATAATTTGGGATAACAAGGGTAATTAAATAAAAATATTTCTAATATTTAAGTTTAGAATTGAGCATAGAAAAAGCACTAAACCACTTCTGATACTTTAATGTACTTCATAAATTAATACATTTTATTTTTATATTTTAATAAATAACTGCTAAGAAATCCAATGGTAACTGAAGTTCTATTTAAGTAATAGAGAGCAAGATTGTAGAACTAATTAGTCTTTGAGCAAAAACTGTTTTGAAAAGCAGCTAGTTTTGAAAAATTTTTAAAATGTATGGTTTGTCGGTGAAATTGCTATGTTTTCAGGCTGGACTTTAAAATACATGATTCTCCTGCCTTACCTTCTTAAGTGCTAGAATTAAAATTATGCACCACCACACCTACTAAACTATTCTGTAGGCAGAAGTTTCTGTCCGGTCGTGGTCCCTCAGTCATTCAGTCTCAAAGAAATATAAGAGGCTTATATTAAATATAAACTGTTTGACCTATTAGCTCAGGCTTATTAAGCTGTTCTTCCAACTAAAACTAATGTACAATTTCTTTTCTCTGTTTAGCACATGTCTTGGTATGTTTTCTCAGTAAGACATTCTCATCTTGCTTCTTCTGAGTTAGGATTATGACTAGGTCTTTACTTTTCCTTTTCCCAGAATTTTAGTCTGGCTGCTCCACCTATATTTCCTGCCTGGATACTGTTCAATCAGCATTTTATTAAACCCATACAAGTGATAAATCTTTACAGTGTACAAAAGCATTGTTCTGCAGCAGTTTCCCTTCTCTTTTGTTTCAAAACAAGACCCTAAATCTAATCTTCTTTGTTTAGTTTTTTTCTGACCATTATCAATAGCAACTTGTAGCCAACATACTAAACAAAGACAAATATCCATAATCCAATTTTTGGGAATGTGGATGTAGTTTTCTAGGTTTCTTCCTTCTGAGTGGGGTACTGTCTGTATGGGTTCCCAAAGAAAATTTAGGATTATGGTCAAATCCTTAATAGTGTATTTTGTGAGGCTAGATCATCTTAGCCAGCAGTCTTGAAACTATTCTGAATGTAGATCTCAAAGCAAACTGCAGTAGAGGTACTCTAAAATATTAGGTCATCTGGACCATCTGCTCCCATTGGAGATTATTTCAGGGCATCACCCTGAATCAAACCTTATTTGTTATTAACCAAGAATAAATCTACAGCCTCTCATTTTCTGTGGAAACAAAAACAAATGTCTTTTCCAAAGTAGTATATCTTTGGACATAAATTTTGAAGTCAAGGCATTTTCAAATTATGTAGGTTGTATAATCCAGCAACATTGATAATCAAATATCTTTTAGCAACTGTTGCACATTCCCCAGCAGGCAAAAAATTTAAAGACAACACAGTAATATCCATACTCTCTGTGTATTTTTAATCTTTATATTGTTTTTTTTCTTACTATATTTATTTTATTCTTATTTTTTATTTTTCAGGGTTTTTTTTGAGACAGAATTTCTCTGTATATCTCTGGCTGTCCTGTATCACACTCTGTAGACCAGGCTGACCCTGAACTCACAGAGATCCACCTGTGTCTGATTCCCAAATGCTGGGATTAAAGGTGTGTATCACCACAGCCAAAAACTTATTTCTTTTTAAAGAACTTTTTCTTTCTTTTCTCTCTCAACCCTACATATACTTTTAAACACATGGTAAACCACTTAGTGTTTTTTGTTTGTTTGTTTTCATCTGAATCTGTCTTTACTGTATACCAATATATTTTTCTGACCACATGAATTTTTCATCTGCTAAGCAATATGGCTAGGATTAAAGATTTGGTGGGTAGCTCCACACCATTCCTTGGCTCTGTGAGAATCTAACTTCATGGTGGAGGGAGTGGGAGGAAGGAGGTTTATTATCACAACTCTGTGGAGTTTCTAGGTTTATAACACCATTAAGAAGCCTGATGTCGACTGCTCATAAACACCATTTAGGTGTTTAGTGTCAGAGCCTCTTAAAAGAACTATGAGGTTTTTTTTAAGTAATTTTATTAAATTATAAAAGTTTCCATTTCCGTCCCACCTCCCAACACCCTCCCACTCCCCCCACTCCCTCTCCTCCTCCCTCTTCGTCCCTAAGGGCAGTCAGGGTTTCCTGCCCTGTGGGAAGTTCAAGCTCCTCCCCCTCCCTCCAGGTCCAGGAAGGTGAGAATCCAAACAGACTGGATCCCCAAAATCCAGTATATGCAGAGGAAACAAGTCCCAGTGTCATTGTCAATGGCTTTTCAGAAAGACTCCGGGCCAGCCACATTCAGAGAATCCGGCCACATTCAGAGAATCTGGTTGGATGAGATTTTTATAGCTAACAATGAGTAAGGGAGACTCTCTTAAAGGAATCATGCCTCTGTTTGCCACTAGCAAACATAGTCTACTGGAGAAAAAAAAATGGTTTACCAAGAAACTATGCTTTAATCTGTTCTTGTCTGTCTAGAACCTTTTTCTTTTTTTAAATAAAGTTTCTCAAACTTTATGTGGAAATTCTTGCCACATGATTGGGCACCATTACATAAATTGAAATTGAGTTTTTGTTTCCCAGCCACCCCTATCTGAATAATCACACAGAAACTACATTAAATATCAAACTGATGGACCAACAGCTCAGGAATATTCCTAGTTAGCTCTTACATCTTAAATTAACCAATTCCTATTATTTAATGTTTTAGCACAATGCTTTGTGCTTTGTTATTTCACATCTTGCTTCTTTGGTGGTTATGTGAAATCTGCATGATTCTGCCTTCTTTCTGCCAGCATTCAGTTTAATTTTTCTACCTTGCTGTACTCTGCCCTGTCATAGGTCAAAGAAGCTTTGTTATTAACCAATGGTAATAAAACATAATCATAGCACACAGTGGGGAATCCCATATCTCAATTCCTTTGATAACCACTTAGAATATTTCTGACTAAAATTATTCTTTTCTCAGAAATTTCATAATCAAGAAGTATGTGCGGTTACTTTTCTGTTTAAGTGGTATACTCATTTAGAAAATAAAGAACTCTCTTATTTCTCATCAGTACACTAGAACCCCTCGTGGAGATCACCAATGTATGTGGAAACTGAAGAGAGTCATACAAACTAACTTAACTTATATAAGACAGCGTCTCTTATTTTATAAGCCATATTATGAATGGGACTGCTGAATAATTCTTCTCTAAGTGCTGAAGAAATTAAAAAAGAAAAACAATTAAATATACAACAGTAATAATCATTAATGAGATTAGTGAATGAGATAAAGTGAAGTAACAACTCTTCTTAATTAGCTTAGTAATAAAAAGAGAAGAACTGAGAGGTAGGGAGGAGGAAATGAGGAACAAAGTGAACTATTACATATAATCAGTAGAAGTGTGAATTATTAAATTCATTAAAAGAAGAACTATTGGGCAGCTTTCGTTTTGTTCTTGTTTCCCCTATGTCTGTATGGCTGGTCCTTGGCATCTTCTTGGAGTCTCTTTTTCTTTCTTCCAGAGTCTCAATTCCTCCTCCTACTTAATCTCTGTGCCAAGAAGTCCTACATATATATTGTCCCTCACTACTGATCATTCAGATTTCTATTACTCCAGTTAGGCAGGCAAGGTAAAGCAGCAACACATCCTTACAATATTAAATGATCACAGCACATCTTTACATAGTTAAACAAACTTCTCATAGTATAAGAAATTGTTGCACATCTGTAACATAGTTAAACAAATGCAACACATCTTTGAATTGCTAAACAAATATTACACAACAACTATATAAGTGATGAAACATAAATCAATACTTGCAAGAGGTAGCTATTTTGCTATTTTTTCCCAGAAGTATTCATTGTAAGCAAGAAATCAAATTTTAAAAAATTGTCCATCAGATGGTAAATGGATAAAGGAAATATAAAATACACAGTACAGAATAATATTCAGCAAAAGTTTGTGTATGCTGAGTGAAGCTAGGAGACCCTTTGCTGGCTAAAGTGTAAGAAATAGAAAGAAAAATACAGCAATTTCTGACACATGGAAGTGAGTTTGTTATGGAAGAGGGAAAAGCTTTTACCTAGGGTTAAAATTTGCCCAAATAATACAGTTTTTCAATTGTAGAGAAAGAAAAATTTCAAGATATCTTTTGAGTAATATGATTACTATAATTAATAATACATTTTATTCTTTGAAATGATTTTTCCATTTTTATCAATCTATATATATTAAATTTCAATGTTAAATATAATATCTATCTCGTATTATAGAATTTAATTTGCATATATGCATATTAACTGAATTAATTTAAGCTTCTTTATCTTTCAGAAATCAGTATTAGCTGCCTCTGGACATAAGGAAAAAAAATCTACCTAAACTGGTAAAGGAGCTTGTGGTCTTGTTGTGTGGATGTATTTTAAGTCTAATCTGCTATGTCACTGTTGCTTTTGTGAATCTTAAATTGAGATTTGTTAAGTTTTGAAGTTTTTAATACCCTTTAAAATGTCTTTACCTCTTTTTAATATCTCATCTCATATTTAAGCCTGGATTATCTGTATGAAGACAGACCCAACTTTGTTTTGTAAATCGCAGACAAGAACCACCATGCTTGTCTGATTGTATTTTTCTACTTCCATACTCTGTAATTATTTTTTCTTTTATAAGACAACTGAACTTTCAAAACTCAGAATAAAACTTCTTGCATCTATACATCTATTGGTTCATCTTATTTTTTTTTTGAATCAGAATTTTGATTTTATTGGTGAATCAAAACAGACAAAAAATAAAAGTTTCATTATTGTTTGAATCTGAATGTACCCTGGAGATCTGTGGGAGAAAAGTTTAGTTCTTAGTAGTTAAGGTTCTGGAAGTGATTGGGTTCTGAAGACTCTGACTTCAAGGATGGACTCTTCTATCAAAGGAGTATTCTTTAGAATTTGGTGAGACTTAGAAGATGTGGTCTGCTTGAAGAAATTAGGCTAGTGTGTGTTTCACTTGGAGAATAATTTATCCCTGGCTGTTTTGACTCTCTTTGATTCCAGTCACCATGAGAACAGCTTTATAGTCATGTATAACACTCTGGATCAGCACCAATCTGCCGTGATGGAGACATGCTACAAGGTACTGAGACCTTTAAATACGAGCATAATAAACACTTCCTTCCTGTAAGATAATTCTCTCAGGCATTTGCCATAGAAACAATGGTATAAATGTTGTATAACATTTTTTTTTCTGATATTGAAACATTTCATCTTGCTGGAAGCTTCTTTTTTTTTTTCTTTTACCAAACCATAAAAGTTTCCATTTCAGCCCCTCCTCCCAACACCCTCCCACTTCCCCCACTCCCTCCCCTCCTCCCTCTCCATCCCCCAGAGCAGTCAGGGTTTCCCCACCCTGTGGGAAGTCCAAGCTCCTCCCTGCTCCCCCTAGGTCCAGGGAAGGTGAGAGTCCAAACAGACTGGATCGCCAAAATCCAGTCTATGCAGAGGAAGCAAGTCTCAGTGCCATTGCCAATGGCTCCTCAGAAAGGCTCCGGGCCAGCCACATTCAGAGAATCTGGCTGGATCACGTCCTCATTCAGTCCCAGTACAACAGGCCTTGGCGAACTCTCATTATATCAGTCCCCCTGTATCAGTGGGTGCTCGCATCCCTCGCAGTCCTGATTACCTTCTTCATCCTCTTCATCCTTCTGCTCCTCACCTGGACCGTGGAGTGCTCAGTTCGGTGTTCCAATATGGGTCTCCGTCTGTATCGCCATCCAACGTCGGATGAAGGTTTCCTCTGCCCCTGCCTTCTTTGCTCACGTTCTCTTTCCCTCTGCCTCTCATCTGGACCTAGGGAGCCAGGTCATTTGTAATAGCCAGAACCTGGAAACAACCTAAGTGCCCCTCAATAGAAGAATGGTTAAAAAAGGTGTGGAACATATACACATTAGAGTTTTATTCAGCGGTAAAAAACAATGACATCTTGAATTTTGCATGCAAATGGATGGAAATAGAAAACGCTTTACTGAGTGAGGTAAGCCAGACCCAAAAAGAGGAACACGGTATGTATTCACTCATAAGTGGATTCTAACCATAATTAAAGGTCTTTGAGCCTATTATTCGTGATCCTAGAGAAGCTAAATAAGAAGATGAACCTGATGAAGATTATTTAGCTATCTGCCAGGAGGTAGGAAATAGACAAGAGTCCCAGGTAACCTCGGGTGCATGGGGGGGGGTGGGTGGGAGGGTTATTGGAAGGGGAGAGGGTTAGAGAGAAGGGAGTAGGGGAGGAATGGGGAGGGATCGGGGGACTGGGATGGGGGGGAGGGAGGAGGGATGGATATGGGATCAGGCAAGTATGTACCTCAACTGGGGGAGTCGTTTTGGGGTTTACAGGAGACTTGATTATGGAGGGGATCCCAGGTCCAAGGAGAGATCCCCAGATGGTTCTCTGGACAGAGGAGAGGGTGCCTGAACTGGCCTTGGCCCACGACCATGCTGATGAATGTTTTGCATGTCACCATGGGAACCCTCATCTGGCGATGGATGGAGATGGAGGCGGAGACCCACGTTGGAACATTGGTTCATCTTATTTTTCTGTACTATCATTGCTATTAGACACAAGTAGATTTATTCTTCGATGAAAACTAAAATTCTTCTCTTTTTATCTTTTGAGTGTATTTTAACAGAGTAGTTTTGTACTATATCACAATCTAATATTTATATTTTAATTCTTCCATTGTCATCTTCTTCTGAAAAAGTCATCATTTTTTATTATTTAGTTCCTTGTAAAATCTCTCTTTTTTAATTCATTAAATGTTAATTTTTGAACATTCTGGAATCTAGGAGTTGTCTTTTTAACAAAAGTTAGATGTTTTTGTTTAGTCATGTAAATATCTTTAACCAACTTTTCCCCATTTTTGGGGGGGAACTTGGATGACAGAATCTGGTATTTGTGATTTTCATATATCTTGTTGAACTTATTTCTAGACTCATAGTTTGAGCTATTTTTGTTTGAAAAACTTATACTGTTGTGTTAAAATGATTATTCTAAACTATATAATCTTCATTTAATGATGAGTGACATGTCATAAGTCTATTAATTTATAAATGATATTTCTGTTTTTAAAATTTTAATATTTTAAAGGTTTGTTTTAAAATATTTCTTATAGTGTATCACATAAAATCTACTATAATATGTATCATGCTCTAAGTTCTTTTGACTGATTCTAATATCTAAGTCATAAATATACCTATATATAAGCTAAAATTTTATATTGTACATTTATAAGTTATGTTTTACTGTTCCTTCCATTTATATTCTTATTTCTTTGCCATACACATTGGTGGGAAGTAAAGATTAAAACGTTTCAGATGAGTCAATATGTCATTTCTGAAAGCTTGTTTTTAGCCTTGTTAAGACAGCATGCTTTGACATTTCTATTTGAATTGATTTCAAAGAAAAACACATCCCTTTAACATGGGTCTCATTCTTGTCATGACCTGACTGTCATCTTAACAGAAAACAATAAATGTCTAACATGCCAGGAATTTGATATCAGGACTTTATACCTGCAATGGATTGTTCATTTCATATAATTTTACCTTAACACCACTTGCTACTCTTTTTTTCATATAGTCAACTTCTGTATATTAGTTATTCAGTAACTAAGAATTCCAAAGAACATGTGGCCATGGTGTGGGAAGACCTTTTGTATATGTGTTACTTTTATTGGTTAATGAATAAAGGCGTTGTTCTCAGCCAATGATTTAAAAGAATATATCCAGCCTGGAAAAGATTATCTATACCTATATCTACATCTGCATCTACATCTATATCTATATTATCTATATCTATACAAAGAGAGAGAGACTGGGAGACACACACACAGAGAGAGAGAGAAAGAGAGAGAGAGAGAGAGAGAGAGAGAGAGAGAGAGAGAGAGAGAGAGAAGGTGGAATCAAGGAGAGACTCGAACATTCAGCTGGAACCTTGACGGCAGGCCACGGGCCTTGTGGAAAAATATAAAGTAATGGAAATGGTTTAATTCCAAATATAAGAGCTAGCTAGAAATATGCTTAAGCTATTGGCTAAACAGTATTGCAAATAATAATAAAAGGTTTCTGTGTGAGTATTTTGGGTGTCTGGGCGGCAGGGAAACGAACAAGCAACCTCCTACTACATGGCCAAATGCATGGAACTGATTTACAGAGTTTATCACACCATTATGTTTAAAACTTTAAAACACTTGTTCCACCACTGATTTAGCCAGTATTATTAGCGTATGGTATTCAGACTAATGCCAGAAACCTAAAATTATAATTTGGGAAATTACTTAGGTTTTAAGGAAAAGTACCATGGCAGCATAATCAGCATAATCTTTAGTTATCTGTTAGCAAGGAAGAAAATCTCAACTGAGATGATTATCCCAATAATGTGTCCCACAGAGATACTCAGATTGTAAAGCTATACCCATCCTCATTAAATTCATATAGTGATATTGCTTGGAGCAGAAGTCTTATTTTCCTACTAAACTATGGTCACTATCACATCCATTGATTGAGGTTTGCCCTACGTAAAAAAGGACAATTAAATATTAGTCTCTTGTAATATGCTTACCTCTTCTCTAAATATTAAGCCCTTTTCTAATTGGTTTTTACCCACTTCAGTGCCTTAAAGAAGAATGTTTAATAAAGGTATGGAGATTGTTCTTACTAATATTAAGAACTACAGTCTAATATAAACTGGCCTATCATGAGAATTATAATCTAAAATTACAATAAATATCAAATTGAAAATATAATATAAAAGAGTTTAATGACATTATCAATTACATAGATTAAGGAATTAATGTTTTACCAATATTATTTAATCAATTTCTTCCTACTGTACAAATGTCTATATATTTTATCTGTATTATATAAGATTAAAAACTCTGTAGTATCAAATATATATAATTGTTTCTGAATAAAGAAGAGAGCAGTTTGTTGACTAAGCATAGCAAAGTCATGCTTAAAGTACTCAATGTCTTAAATTTTATAATTAATTCAGACTTACATAAGAAGAGCTGATTTTATTGGTGCTTTATTGAAACAGATTCTAAACAAGATCAAATTTAACATTAAGTGACAAGTTTCTTTAAGAACATAATTTACATTTATCTATATTTCTCTTTCCTCTCTCTCTCTCTCTCTCTCTCTCTCTCTCTCTCTCGTGTGTGTGTGTGTGTGTGTGTGTGTGTGTGTGTGTGTGTGTGTGTATGGGCCCAATATATTCATGCAGATATATCACTATATAAATGTGAAGGCCAAAGAACAACTTTTAGTTTGGAGTTATGGTTATGTCCTTTTATCGTGTGTGTTCCATGGATCAAATCCAGGTTGTCAGGTTAGGGCATAAGCATATTTACTCACTGAAACATCTCACTTGTTTCAGGACATATCTTTTGTTAATAAATATATCTATTTTATTATATCTTCCTTTGAATAACATTTCTATTTATTATTTTCCTTTTACATACATATCTTTCTGATTATTAATTAAGCCATGTAATATGTATCTCAGATTAGAATGGAAAATTTCAAAAACTCAAATAAAAAGGACAAATATATTATTCATAAGGAGATATTCTATATCTAAAACTAAGAACTGATAGAGACAAACTTGTTATTTAAAGAACAATAATTAATAAGTTTAAACTTTATTCTTCAAATTGGTAATAAGATCTGGATAATGGTGGCTATTCAGTTTACATGATGAACAAATATTTACGTGAGACCTTGTTATGATCTATAATTCTTAATATTGTGAATGGTAAACTATATATAAGTTCAATTTAAGCAATCTTTTGACTTTTATGTATTGATATTTAGGATTTTGTTAATAAAGTTATAAACTTATAAGTGTTTTACAAGTATATTTTAGACTAATAAATACTTTAAAATATATTTGTGTTCATTATCAAAAGAATAATCTTATTTAAAATTTAATGAAGATAAAGTGCCATTATCCATGTAGTCAAAATTGTAGAAAATGTGATAGTAGATCCAAGGATCACATAAGTATGGTATGATAAGATTAAATAAATTGTCTTGAGTTCATGAAGAAGGATAGTAGCAAGATGCTCATTGGTATCTTTTGCAAAAGCAGAAAAATATAATTCAAAGGATTATTATTTCAAACAGAAATATTTGACCTGAAGTGCTCAGAAGTAAAAAAAAAAAAATGAGACTTGATAAGGAGTCCCAGACCCCCAGCAAGGGTAATGTATATGACTGCTGTGCTAATACTTAGTGTGGAATACAATGTGCAATGTGTTTAGTTCTTCTAATGGCAGGAAAAACTAAAATGGAGGGTTTGTCTCTAATATGAAACTCAGGTATCTATGGAAATAGTGCAACAAAGCTAAGGGAATTCCATAAGTTAAAACAAGTAAGTTTAATATTTTGTTATCTGTATTTTTCTTAAATGGGAATTTCTGGAAATTAATTCTGATTTCTGATGTTTAAATTAAGAAAATTTATATATTCAACGACTTTATTTAGGTTTATTATGACTGGTATGTAAAACAGAAAAAATTATTTCATTTGAAAATGCTTTGACACTTGATCAAACACTGTCACTTACAAAGGTTATGCAACACTAAATTAAGACAAATTATGAGCATAAATAATTTTTTTATGTAGAATCTTTAAGAATATTTTTCCACAGATTTTTAATATGTATACTAGTCTATGATTATTGACAATCATGCTACATTTAGTAGCTTACCTGAATCTTATATCTTCCTAAATACAGTTTACCAGCCATTGATTGACCCATCTAGAATCCTTTACTTTCAATTCCTATGTTTTCATAGAAATCACTATAATCATAATATCAAAAGAGTTAAACACAATTAATTTCCAGATATATAAGCATTAAATCTCATCTTTGCCTGTAGAGGAGATTCTGGTTTCAATGTTCTTTGAAATCTAAATGTGACTTTATCAAAGGAACTCATATTGGGGGTTAGAGAGATGGCTTAGTGGTTAAGAACATTGCCTGCTCTTCCAAAGGTCTTGATTTCAATTTTTGGCAACCACATGGTGGCTCACAACCATCTGTAATGACATCCGGTGTCCTCTTCTGGCCTGCAGACATACAGTCAGAATATTGTATACTAAATAAATAATTTTTTTAAAAAAAGAAACACATATTAAGGGTTTTAAACTCAAATATGCCAAGTACTTGATATCATTGTTGTTGGGAAACTAAATAATGTAAACAACTATTTAATTTTCTAGAATAGAAAGGAAACTATTGATTTCGCCATAATATTTGTGAAGTGAAATTAGGAAGAAACTCTCAAGGAATTTTCGATGTCCTTACATAGCTTTCTGTTTTCCTTTAGTGCTTGCTCTAGTCACCATTACTGAAACATCAAAAAGCAATCTAAAATAATGCATCTATATCCAAGCTGGATATGGATATGATACTGATTATTTGTAGATAATTTTTTCCAAAAAAGTGGCAGAGAAATATGAGTTTTAAAACACAGTTTTCATAATCTTTTTCTTTTTCTTCACTTCTCTGAATTATGCCAATGTTTCTTACAATAGAATTCAATTACATCTGTAAAGCATTTCCCCCCTTATTCTTTCTCTCTTTTCCAGTTGAATTCCTCGATATGTGTGTGGTCAGTTGATTAATGATTCTAAGAGATAGCTTTCGTAATGTGGGTTCCAGATGATTTTTCTAATTTAACCTGTCTCCCTTGATCACTTTGCAAGAGTATCATGCCATATTTGTTTGCAGGAAAAAAAAAGACAAACCAAAAGACTCTAAAGATTTATGTTAAAAACTTCTGAGTATGCTTTCTTTTTCTTTCTTTCTCTCTTTCTTTCTTTCTTTCTTTCTTTCTTTCTTTCTTTCTTCCTTCCTTTCTTTCTTTTTCTCTCTATCTTTCTCTCTTTCTTTCCTTCCTTTCTTTTTTTCTTTTTTCACTTGTTTTTTTAATTTTATGATTTATATTTCTAAATTTAGTTTCTGAGGAAATAAAAATCACATTAGTCTGGTGCTACTCTGTGAAAATATCACAATCTCCACTAGCAGTTTCCATGAATTCTCACAAGGAACTTCACTGAGTTCTATATAAAAGTTTTCCTGAAGTTTTTTGGCTTAGACTGTCTTAATTTAAATAAGAACAGACTCATTTAATTTAATTTGTAATTTTGTATATGACAAGAAAGCTAGCATTGGACAATTAGTGCTACTGAATATGTGTAATTTTGATATACTACAACATCTGGAGCACACAAAATAATGTAGTTTTTAGAATTATAACTGAAATATGCAGTTTTGTTCTCAGATTGTAGAATAGCTGCAAAAGGAATAGATTTATGTATTGCCATTTTCTCTTTTATTATCATTCCTGCCATAAGAATGAGGTGGTACAATTATAATGTCTCATACATTCTGACACTTATAAGATTCTACTATACAGCTTTGACCTTTTCAATGTTCTTTGATTTGATTGGCTACTCATTGCTTTTTCCCTTTGCTTTCTGTCCTACTATCCTGTAGGGAAGATGTAGAATGGATAGAAAATTAAAACACAGAATACTGAAAAGGTCAAAACAGTACAATATGTTATCTCTATTCAGAACATTCGAGACACTAAACAGCTCTTGCAGTTGTTTTACGAAGACAAGGGAATATATGGTTACTGTAGAAATAAAAGAGATAAAAATAAAACAAAGGCAATAACAACAAAAAATCTCCATTGTGAAATGAACAAATTACCAAATCTACACTTTCAAATATTATAGTTGTTGTTTATTTTAAGAGAAAGAACATTTAAAACATGAAGAATAAGTCAAATACAATCTCGACAATTTAGTCTGCTTCTCTGGAAGTTGCTTCAACACCTGCATGTGATACCTACCTGAGAATGTGCAAAGAAATGGTTATTTGCAACACCCTTGATCTCTGCTGTTGATACTATGAAATAAAATTTGACCTATCTCACTGCAAATTACTACCGACATTTTATAGTATTTACTTGTTATCCTAATTTCATTTTCTTTCCTGCGATAATATACTCTGGCAGAAAAAGCAACATGGGGGATAAAATGGGTTCATTTGATTGGCTAACAGTCCCATGTTACATTCCATCACTGGGAGAGGTAAAGTTCAAATATTCAAATCATCATTGCCAAAATCAAGGTGAGCGAGGAATGAATACATTTATGTTTACTTTCTTGCTGCTTTTAATATAGGTGTTTCTTGTCCTATAGAGTTAAGGTATTATTCCCTAGATAATGGTCCTAATGAAAATGGACAGTATTACATTAGTTAAAATCTAGAATCAAAGACAAACCCACCAAACAAACTGAAAAATAAAATTCCTCACAGAGATCATTTTTTACTTTATTCTAGGTTGTAGGCACATTAATATTTAAAATTAAACTGTCCATTAATTCATCTAGATATATTAAAGTATCAATTACATATTTGAGCACATAGTTATCATTATATTCAGAATTTTCCCACTTCCAGAGAACTCAATTCTATCTCTCCAGAGTGGATAGCTGCCAACTAGTAAAGTCTAGGCCCACTGAATGATACAACTGTATCTCAGCAACTCTTGCAAATTTCTGTTGCTCATATTAGAATCTTGATTACATTCATGCAGTATGCCAGGGAAATAAACTCATTGTACTTGATGATGAATCCAATATCTGTACCATCCTTAAATAAGCAATCAAAAACAAGCACAGAAAAACCCACTAAAAATATCAAGTTGTTGGTCTAGCTATGTTAAATATATTTACACTTTTTGTTTAAATATATTTACACAATTTGTTTCCTTTTAATGAATGTGTTTAAGCTCTTCTATATGAGCTGTATTTATTAGAAGAATATTAATATGAAACAATCAAGCTGACTAAATTTTTCCAGGGTGTTTTTAGAATAACCTAATAACATTAATAATGAACATCTCTCAATATAATTAATAGTAATAACTTTCCTTACATACAAACTGTTTCTTGCCAGAGAAGTAGTAAGGGAAAATCTTAATTTTTTCACCACACCCTTACCTAGTTCAATCGTTGTAAAATTAGTTGCCTTTTTGTATTGACTAGATCCAGGTGATTTACTATAAAAATGGATGCACATTTATTTCTCTTACTGTGGTCCATTTCTTAGTGTATCTCTTTACTTGATTAATTATTACTAGGCACACACCAAAAGGATCTTGTCTGGATTGTTCCAGTACCACAATTTATAGCATTGACCAAAATGAGTAAGAGAAAACTATTTATTTTAACTCTTGGAGATGTGTGCATATAAAAGGCTCAGGTATAAAACCTGATCATGTAAGTAAATAATAATTTATTTTAAGTTTAAACAGACAGTGACTACCATATGTTTCTAAGTGATAAGAGTTTGAATTTAGATGAGGATATTAATCAATATAGAAATGAACATTTATAATTTACAAAAATATGAAATATTTTAATGAACTACTAACAGTATTCCAAGAGAAATTTTTCGATACAGATGAAGTAGCAATACATCACTCTAAATGCATCATAAACTGAGTAGGAAAGAAAAATAGAATAAAAGAAAAATGCATTGAACAAAGTGAAAATAAACTGAAATACATGAGGATAAAACAAAAGAATATAAGAATGATGATGGCTCCATTGGATAAAAATTCATTACCGACATTCTACATTAGATTGGGACATTATTATACTAATGATATGGATGTATATGGATATATATTCATACAAATATACCTATTGTAATTTAAATATATGTGTATTCACATATGTATGCATAAATATATACAATTTTGTACCTTTTTCCATGAAACTCATCTTAGACATTAGATTTATAAAACACACACATATGTATATATAATATACAGATTGATAAATGTATATATTTTAATCATATATACACATTTATCTATGAACAAGCAAAGGTAAGATTAAAGAGGAAAGATTAAGTTAATCATAATCCTTAAATAGATAAAAAGAGAATGACGGGTCTGGGGAGATGGTTCTATCAATATAATACTTGCCCTGAAAACCTTAGCACCTCAGTTCAGAGCCCCAGAGTTAATATATGTAGTCAGATATGGTCCTGTGAATCTATGACTGTAGAGTATGGCTAAAGATAACAATAGATGTCTGGTGTTTAATATCTAGCCAGTTGAGTCAGTTTGCTGACCTCCAATATCCGTGAGAGACTTTGCCTCAAATGAAAAAGTAGGAAGCAACTGAAGAACTTAAGAACTGTGCAGCAAAACTCAGGTTCTCATAGCCTGTACCTCTAATCCCAAGTACAGTTTGTGGCAATAGGATCAGTCATTTAGGTAAACTGGTGCTAATATGCCTATATACTAAGCTCATAATGAGTGAGATATTATATCCTACCTTCCTTCATTCATATGTTTATAAAGTGTTTTACTGACAAGTGTTTATGGACTAAGCTAACTGAAATAGTTCTTTAGACTGAGAAAAGAACCAAAAGGCATTTAGGAAGTGTACTATGAAAGCTATTTCTAGGCTTCTGAGGAAGATCCTTATTCTAATGAAACTTGTTATTTAGCCCCTGGTGAGGATGAAATAATGAATGAAGAAACGAGATGATTGAAGAGATAATTAGCCCAATGCCACTAACAGGAAAGTGCTCAGAACAATTAGATAAAAAGCTAACGTGAATAGAAGGGATTGTACTACTTTAAAGAAAGTAATCAGTGCAAAGTTCTTTGAGCCAGTCTGTCCTTAGCTGAAGGAAAATGTACCAATCATTACAAATGTGGAAAGCTGAAGCAAGAACCATCAGATGCAAATCAAAAAGGAGAGTGCAGTTACTAGCCAGAATGCTACATTCATGCTTAAGTTTTCTCTGTTTCCTGACCAAAGTGTGTCTTCAAAGATGCTGTCATACTGTTAGTTATGGTGGGCAACAAAAAAGTAATGCCAATAGCCTGTGTGTTTGCAGAAGCTTTGGGAACCCCAAACAAATAATAGCGGGAAAAATCACGTCTGACACTTGAGGTCTGCATTTAGTAGACTATTTCTTCTCGGAGCAGCATTGTTCACAACAAAGAACACTTCTAATAAAATTCTTTTAAAAGTAAACTATTTTTATCATAAGTCATATTTATTAAAAGATTTAAGCAAAGTTTAACTACTAACAGTTACAATTAAGATAGAATCAGAAGGTGAGTCTGAAAAATTCAAAAGTTCTTAGAGATATAATTATTGGGGGAAAATCCTAAAGATAGAAGGAAATTTCTCAATCCAATAAAGTACATCGATTCAATCCAATAAAGTACAGAATTTACAGAAATTTAGCATTTAATGGTGTAATACTGAATACTTTTTTGCTAAATTCAGAAAATTACCAGGAATGTTTGCTTTAGTACCACATAATATTATGTTCAATAGCTCTAATGAGAAGAATAGGAAAACCAAATTAAGTAAGTAAATAAAATACAGATGGAAAATGAAACACACAGATGACATGATGACCTATAAAGAAAATTCCACGGAATCTACTAAAACTCTCTGAATTTATGAATGACTTCAGCAACATGACAAGTTGTAAAATCATTATATAAATGTCATTTATATATTTTATATATTAATAATAGGTGGTCTGAAAACTGTGTTTATATAATATTTATTTTTTATCGGCATATTATACATGTCATCTATTTTATGTGTCCAACATCTACCTATGTGTTGTATCTCTGACTACCTACCCATCTGTCTATCATCTACATCACCTATCTATTTTGCTGACTATATACCCATCATCTACCTTCATCTCTCATCAATCTGCTATCTATGTATCTATCTATGTATCTATCTACCTACCCACCTGTCCATCACTTATCATATAAACATAGACAAGAGAACACAGATATAACAAGAAGATTGTTTATTAAAACTCATAAATTGTAAAACACATTGTTTGCTCTATACTCTATGGTATATGAGCTAGATATCAGGCTGGAGATTTAAAATCTTACACATACCCTGACAGGCAGAGACATGGGGACAAGAGTCATCCTTGATACAAGAATGCCAACTTTATTGTGCTCCAGGGAAGCTTATATAGGGATCTTTAACTGACAGCCACGCCCCAGCTCTCGGGATCTTTCAGCTGCATGCTATGCCTTACCAGAACCCACTCCCCTGCCATCAAGGTCTCATGGTCAGAGAAGCTGCAGCCACAGGTAAACATTTTTTTTTTTTGCTCAGTTTACTCCATAAAGCAAAGGGTCTGAGGAAGGTAAAGAAAGTTAGGGTGGCAGGGGTCTGCAGTCCCTAATAATAAATGATCTTTTAAATTTTTTTTATTGAAAATATGTTTTACACAACAAATTCTGACTACAGATTCTCTCAGATCATCCCACTTTTTTTTTCTAACCAAATCCACATTTTTTCTCATCAGTCAGGCATATAAAATTAACAATGAAATAAAATAAGATAAACTCTAAACAGGCAAACCAGAATGAGACAAAACTAATAAGCTTATAATTTGCTGATGTTTCATAAAGCTTTGTCGTATCCATTAGTGTGTGTTTAGCCAGTGCCGACCTTTTCTTCTACTTCTTGTAATCATTTACATGTAAATCTTCAGCTTTTAATATTATCTCCATGATCTTTCATATCACCTGCATTATATTCTTTTATTCCTTTGTATTGCATTGTTTTATTTGAATTTTGAGAACCTAGGTCCCCACGTTGCTATTTCAAGAATACATCACTTTAATTAAAATTTTATTTATCTCCTTATTTTTTCACTCTCATCATTTCTTTAGCTGGTTGAACTATTCTTTTCACTCTGTTTCTGCTCTCTACTTCCCTTTCTCATTGTCCCTCTTTAAACAAATATTCAATACTAATGGCCTGTCTCTGGTTACTTAGCTTCCAAATTTACTCCAGAATAAATACACAAAAGATTTGAGAATATGTCATATATTTCCACTAGTATTGTTTAAAATATTGTGATAGAACAAATTTTTGCCTGTTTCCCTTTTCTTAATATTTTGTTTACACGATCATTAAATTAGGGAGTATATGGTGTTATTTAATTTGTAAATATAGACATACATTCTCCTGGTAATGGCTGACATGGAGGCCTGAATCATTTCTGTGAGGATAGAAACAAACTTTATTTAGTTAAGAGCATTGTGCAATTATTTATTTACATTTTTTCTTTGACATCTCTTCATTTCTGTTTTTCAGATTCTAGGGTATCTACTAAAGCATTCACTCACATAAAATAAATGGACTAAGAAAATTACCTGCCAGAAATCAGCTATTTATTTTGTTTATTTCATATGAAACTTAAAACTTCCATATTATAATTTAAAAATATATTATCTAATAGTTTAATCTCCTAAGGTAAAATTTGTAAATTAATTATTATGCAATTTCAATAAATCACTATTATTTCTGAATTTTGATATAGAAGTTCGAGTCCTCCTTCTTCTGGTCCTACTCATTTTCTTTTTCCTTTATCATTGCATTTTCCAGCATGTTCTCCTATCCTTTAGTGTTACCTTCTTGAACAAAATGAGATAAAGCATGTATCACTGTGAAATATTCCATGATAGAAACAAAGATCATTACTGACAAAAACATTCAAATGGTTTTAACTATCATCTAGTGACATTACCTAGCAATGATAATTTAAGCAACACAAACCACTTTTATTTACATTAGTAGTACAATATTACAAATACAAATTTAATATTCTTTAAATCAAATTTCATGAATTATGATTTCATTTAATAGAGAGTAATTGACAATATTTAAAATAGAACAAAAATATATTCACAATTCTTTCTGAGTTAAGCAGTTGCTATGCAGAAAACGTGGATATAAAGTCCTGAGGTTCAACCCTACCCACTGAAATTCAATAACTAAATGTGAAGATTGAAATCTTAAGTTTTCATGACCAATAATTTATTTGAAGATGGATGTTCTTCTAGGTTATTTCCATGTAGTTTCATTTGTTTCTGTTCTTCCTATTAGAATTTATAATCAATAAATTGGCTTATTATTGGTAGGGACAGATTTGTACAGTATTCATGAATTTTACCTTTGTCGTGCTTAAATACAGTAGAAGTTCTACAAGTCTACACACTTGTTCTAGATGATACTGTTGTTCAACACATGTCTGTATTTTCCAAGTGTCAATTTAAAGAAAAAAAAAAAACTGTGTTGGAGCCATTTTCTCTTCCAGAGTTTGAAAGACAGAACAAGGTAAAGTAATCTTTGGAGAATAACTATTGTTTTCTGAATTTTCTTTTTACTAGATATACTTTAGAGAAATTAACTCTCTAATTTATGTAATGCATCACATTCTTAATGGGTGAATCGGTTTGAAGAAACTGACTTTATGTGAAGCCATATGGTAGCTTATCACACTAAAATAGCCTTATTTATATATTTGTTTCATTTACATTTTACTGAAAAGCTTTCTGACTTTGCTCAAATGAGAATAAAATACATCAATACTCATTAGTCTGCTGTGAAATTAGAGTCACTAGCAGTATGTTCAATATACTTGCTAGGCATGATTATAGCATGCAAGAGAGGTTGACTGCCTCACTAATCATGTCCAATTGTCCTTCCAATATGAGCATCTATGGAATTTTGTAACATCAAGAAAATCTTCTTGAGTTTTTCTTTCTCTGATAGAGATTTTGTCAACACCTCACTTTACCTATCTGTGGAAGCTAGGCAAATTCCACTACAATTTCAAATTCAGTATTTAAAAATAATATATCTAGGAAGAAGAGTTCAATGATGTGATTTCCCTGAATAGTATATAGTATACTTACATGGAAATCTGTAATCAGATTATCTTTAAGTTTTTTAGCTAATATGCCAAGAGAGTTCAGTTTTAGACAAAAATGAGTAGCAGTTAAATCATGGCCTTATAGTTTGCAAATTTATCATTTTGAAATAAATGATAGTTTGACTATATGTACAGGTATTAAAAGTTAACTAAATAATACAAAGACTATAATTTATTAATTTTAATTAAATTAATTAAATTAATGTTAATCTTGAAACATTTAATTTACGTATAAAGCAAATAAAAATTACTATTAAAATGAATATTAAATTACAAATCTCAGGGCTTTTATTAAAGAGAACATTATTGCTTACAAATGCATATAATGAACATCCTATATGAATCATATTAAATAATAATCATTGGTTAAATTTATTATTAGACTCCATAATGACTGAACTTTATGTATCAATTATAATTAAAAACCAGCTGCCATCATTAAGTCTGTATTACTAGAAAAAAAATGTGTCACTAGTATATACATATATACACCCATCACTAGGTTTGTAATTTGGTCAGATTATCTCTATGGGCCTGAGTCTCTGTATTTTTGAAAATAGAGATATAATGATAGGTCAGTAAAATGCTCAACAAGCAATCATTACATTGAATGCTTTGAGAATGTTTATGCTAATTAAACAACTTTGTTGTCAGCTGTTCTGAGTATTTCTTTACTTCTGAATTATGTTATTATACAAGAGATTTGGTGTCTTGAGGTAAATTTTCTAGACAGCCATTGCAGAAGGAAGAAGGTGCAGTTAGGAAAAAAGGAATGACATAAACAAATAAGAAAATAGATGTGCTTTCTGTGATTTTATGTAGATCATGCTCTTTAAAGAATTGATTCTTGCTGTACAGACTCTCAAAGTCAGTTCATGACACTCCAAGATCAAGTTATCAGCACAAAGGAAAATTATTTGTCTCAGAGGGACAGAGGGACGGAAATAATTGACAATGACAGAAGATAGAGGATGAGTGACCAAGGGGGACAGGATAGTAATATTGGTCCTAGAATGAGACAAAGAACTATCTCTGGATAGAGAGGAGACATACGTGACACATAGGAAAATGGAAGTTTATAAAGGTACAGTGGGAAACGCTTTTGTTAGAATGAGGCATTTAATTTTAATTTAGCATGTTAATTAAGTGAGCTAAGAGGACTTTTGAAAGCCTGAATTCAAAATTTGGATAGCTGGATCTTGATAGTCAGTCTCGGGGGAGGAATTAGTCAATTAAGGGAATAAATACTGGGTGCTAGCTTAAGGTATGGCATCTAAAATTTTTTAGCAAAATGGAGGGAATCTGGAGAAGAGCAAGTTCTGCCGGAGCCATACTGGCTATGTTTGAACTAGCCAGAGTCACTTTACCTTGGTGAAAAATAGGCTCAACAGGATTATTTCATTTTTTGCCTTTTATTTGTTAGTTAGTATTTTATATCCCTCCCCCATCTCCTTTTGCCAGTGAAACTATCTTAACATCAGCAAGAGGTTGTAGTTCTTGTTCACACATCATATGCCTCCATCACAGTACTGCTTCACATTCAGAGAACATTGTCACCACACAGCCAACTAAAATCTCACTGACATTTCAGTCTTGCAGAAAGGAAGCTTTCAAACCAAAGTAATAATAACAAAGTATTAAATTAAAGAAAGTGATAAGAAGCAGATCAGTTGCACATTTCCCGTGCAGGTTCAAGTAGTTGTCAATGTGGCTTAGTAAATAATTTATGAAATGGGATTTTAAATAAATTTCATATGCAACATATAAAATAGAAACACAGAGACAGTTATTGGGGTTCACCCAGTAGATAAAAAATGCAAAGCAGTTAAGCCATTAGAGGACTCTTAACCACTATGAAATCTTCAGACTGAAAAGCGTTGAGTTCCTGTCTCATCCTGCTTTATATTCCTCTCTAGTGCTAGGATTAAAGGCATGCACCACCACCACTTGGTCTCTAAGGCAAGCTAGTGTGGCTGCTGAGATTAAAGGTGTCTGCCACTACTGCCTAGCCTGTATGACTGACTAGTATGGCTGTTTTATGTTCTGATATTCAGGTAAGCTTTATTAATATACAATGAAATATCACTATGGATCCTCTTTTTGTCTAAAATAAAAAAGGCTATAGCTAATATAAAAAACTATATACAATAATTACAATAAATATATGCAATATACAGGCAATAAATATATCCAACAATGTCTAGTCCATTTGCGTATGGCAAATCAGAGAAAATACTCCATATGTATCATATCTTGGTGAGTCCAAACTCTTGTACCTGATATACTTTATCAAAAATTGCTTTCTGCATTGCTTAACAAAGAAACCTATAACTATATAATCTTCATTTCCCACAGAGACCCAAGAAGGAAATAACGCTGAGTAAGCAGGAAGTGCAAGCAAATGACTTCCAATAAATGTGAGAAATGACAGCAACACCTGACTGCCTGGAAGTCATACAAACTTCCTTTATAATGTTTGGGTATCCATCTTCGGATTACATGCCTAGCATATTTAACAGATTTTTTTTTGAGGCAGAATATTCTGAGGGGCTGTCCTGCCCTATCTAGGCAATGTTTGACTGTCATTTTCTTTTGTGTCATGCCTGTCCAATTAGGACAATACACTATCAGTCATCGAGACAAGAACATTTTCTTATCCATTGACTTACATTTGCCACAAAGAAAGTAAAGTTTATGCGAAAATTTTTTGATGTCCATTATCTTCTCTGAAATAGATTAGTACTGCCAGGAACGAACATGTTTCATTATCATTAAAAACCCAGGATAGCCAAAACAATCTTATACAATAAAGGAACTTCTGGAGGCATTACCATCCCTGACTTCAAACTCTATTACAGAGCAACAGTATTGAAAACAGCTTGGTATTGGCATAACAACAGAGAAGTCGACATATGGAATCGAATAGAAGACCCAGGTATTAACCCACAAACATATGAACACCTGATATTTGACAAGGGAGCTAAAGGCATACAATGGAAGAAGGAAAGTATCTTTAACAAATGGTGCTGGCATAACTGGATGTCAACCTGTAGAAGAATGAAAATAGATCCGTATCTATCACCATGCACAAAACTCAAGTCCAAATGGATTAAAGACCTCAACATTAATCTGACCACTTTGAAACTGATAGAAGAGAAAGTGGGAAGTAGTTTACAAGATATAGGCACCGGAGACCAGTTCCTAAGCAGAACCCCAGGAGCTCAGACAATAAGAGAAGCAATGAATAAATGGGACCTCCTGAAACTGAGAAGCTTCTGTAAAGCAAAGGACACTGTCAGTAAGACTAAAAGGCTACCTTCCGACTGGGAGAAGATCTTCACAAATCCCTCATCAGACAAAGGTCTGATCTCCAAAATATACAAAGAACTCAAGAAACTAGACACTAAAACTCTAACTAACCCAATTAAAAAATGGGGTACTGAACTTAACAGAGAATTCACAACAGATGAACTCCGAATGGCCAAAAGGCACTTAAGGTCATGCTCAACCTCCTTAGCGATCAGGGAAATGCAAATCAAAACCACTTTGATTCTTACACCTGTAAGAACACCTATGCTGGAGAGGATGTGGGGTGAGGGGAACACTCATCCATTGTTGGTGGGAATGCAAACTCGTGCAGCCACTGTGGAAATCAGTGTGGTGGTTTCTCAGGAAACTGGGAGTCAACCTCCCTCAGGACCCAGCAATTCCTCTCTTGGGAATATACCCTAGAGATGCCCAAACATACTACAAAAGCATTTGTTCTACTATGTTCATAGCAGCACTATTTGTAATAGCCAGAACCTGGAAACAGCCTAGGTGCCCCTCAATAGAAGAATGGTTAAAAAAGGTGTGGAACATATACACATTAGAGTTTTACTCAGCGGTAAAAAACAATGACATCTTGAATTTTGCATGCAAATGGATGGAAATAGAAAATGCTTTACTGAGTGAGGTAAGCCAGACCCAAAAAGAGGAACACGGTATGTATTCACTCATAAGTGGATTCTAACCATAATTAAAGGTCTTTGAGCCTATTATTCGTGATCCTAGAGAAGCTAAATAAGAAGACGAACCTGATGAAGATTATTTAGCTACCCGTCAGGAGGTAGAAAATAGACAAGAGTCCCAGGTAACCTCGGGTGCCTGGGGGGGGGGGGTGGGAAGGTTGTTGCAAGGGGAGAGGGTTAGAGAGAAGGGTATAGGGGAGGAATGGGGAAAGCTCGGTTGCCTGGGAGGGGGGAGTGAGGAAGGATGAATATGGGATCAGGGAAGATTATATTTCAAATAAGGGAGTCATTTTAGGGTTTACAGGAGACTTGATTATATATGGGATCCCAGGTCCAAGGAGAGATCCCCAGATTGTTCTCTGGACAGAGGAGAGGGTGCCTGAACCGGCCGTGGCCCATAACCATACTGATGTATATTTTGCTTATCGCCATAGATCCTTCATCTGGCGAAGGACAGCGATACAGAGGGAGACCCACATTGGAGCACCGGACTGAGCCCCCCAAGGTCCAAATGAGGAGCAGAAGGAGGAAGAACATAAAAAAGAAAATCAGGACTGCGAGGGATGCTATCACCCACTGATACAAGGAAACGGATCTAATGAGAGTTTACCAAGGCCAGTTGGACTGGGACTGAACGAGGACGTGATCTAATCAGATTCTCGGAATTTGGCCAGATTCTCTGAATGTGGCTGGCCCGAAGTCTTTCTGAAAAGCCATTGACTATGATACTGGGACTTGTTTCCTCTGCATATACTGGATTTTGGGGATCCAGTCTGTTTGGACACTCACCTTCCTGGACCTGGAGGGAGGGGGGAGGAGCTTGGACTTCCCACAGGGCAGGAAACCCTGACTGCCCTAAGGGACGAAGAGGGAGGAGGAGAGGGAGTGGGGGTAGTGGGAGGGTGTTGGGAAGAGGGGTGAAAATGGAAACGTTTATAATTTAATAAAATTACTTTCAAAAAAAAAAAAGAAATCCGAAAAAAAATAAATAAAAAGAACCTATTCTTTTAAAACATCTTAAATTCCACATTCTGTAGATTTCTGAAGTGTTTGAAGATGACCTGTCTATCTAAAATATATCTTTGCTTGACATTGAAAATATACCTATTATGGCAATAAGATTGACTGTAATAGGTGATAAACTAATAGCCTGCATTTCATTATTAAATTAAACATTTGGTAATAATAATTTTCAAGGACTAGAAATTTACATTACATTGTTAAATGAGTTGTATAGGTATAATACTTTGCACAAAATTAGAAATATATGTGCAGTGTGTTCTAACAAAATTAGCCTCAAATTTGCAACAACATATAAAACTTGTATACATTTTCAAAAATACAATACAATGTAAAATATTTAAAACTAGTAGTTGTTTTTTAAAAGTATATTATTCAATAATCTATCTTTTTATTTTTATCTATCTATAAATCTCTCTTTTCTTTTCAAAATAACAACTCTGAATTAAGTCTCCTTTGAGCAACTCTTCTCCTGACTGTAACCAATAACAACTTGCAACTAACCCCCTAAAAAATGAAAAATGTCCATAACAAATTGAATGACAGAAAACCTACTTTCGGGAATATGGGTGTGTTATTCTTAAATTTACTTCCTGCTGTCCTGGGATGATAGTATCTTTAGTAGATACTGAAAAGAAAAAAAAATGGATTAATTGTCAACTCATGGAAGGGGTAGCCTTACTATTTGTTGAATATATCACTCTGCATAATGGGTAAGTGTAGGGCTTGTCTCAAGTCCTGGCTTGAGTAGTCTGGATCATCTCAGATTACTACCTTGAAATAATTCTGAGCAGTTTTTAATCCAAAGCAGATATTTATGTGATGTTTTTCAGCTTAGTGGTGTTATCATAGTCCTGGAGAAAGCATTATTGTAGATCCCATTCTCCTTTAGGAGACTTCAAAGGTTACTCTTAGTCATGCTCAAAGTTCACCTCAAAAATCTGATAGAATCTCCAAACCCAAAATCATGTGCAGGGATATGGAAAAAACCTTTACATAGAATTAGTTAGTCATACTCTGTATGGACATTGATATCATGACATATATATATATATATATATATATATATATATATATATATATCCACAGACATAGACATAGATATATAGATATGCAATTATCTATCTTATAAGTCTTATATTTAAGAAAAGCTGTTAAAGAGTCAATAAAAAACCATAGGTTAATGAGATTAGTAGCAATAGAGTAGTCTTTAAATATTTGTTTTTCTTTTGTTCCATATCACATGGCTCTTAAGACATGTGACATAGAATTTGGATTTCACTTTAATAAGCATGATTGGGTTTAGAGAAAGAGAAAGTCACACTCCAACTCCATAGACAGCTTAAGTCTTTAATTGACTTGGGACTGTGAAAAACCATTTGCATTATATGTCTATAGACAATATCAGAAACAAACATTTGAAAAGAATTATAAAATTTTATCCTGTTGGAAATGTGATATACTAATAAGCCAATTTACTATTTTTCTTGAGACTTTTTTCTGAGTAATTTGTCCTATTTTCAAAAAAAGTCCGATGTGCAGTTCTGGCCTGTACCAGTTGCTAAATGCCAGAGGTTGTTGCAAGGAACGGGCCCTTTGGTTCCATCAGGCTACCCAGCTAGCTTACACCAAAAATAATCACACAGAAACAGTATTCATTTAAACACTGCCTTGCCCATTAGCTGTAACTTCTTATTGGCTAATTCTTATATCTTAATTTAACCCATTTATATTAATCTGTGTATCGACTTGTGACTTTGGCTTACCGACAATTTTCTAAGCACTGTTCGTCTCAGGCGGGAGATCCATGGCATGTGCCATTCTGCCCTTCTTCCCAGCCTTCAGTTCTTGTCTACTCCGCCTACTGAAGTTTTGCCCTATCAAAAAGCCAAGGCAATTTCTTTATTCAACCAATGAAAGCAACACGTAAACAGAAAGAACTCCTACACCAACAGGTAAATGTCTTTTTTGTGAATTTGTACCCGAAATGTTACGTGATCATTCTAGGATGAATAATGAAATCCCAGAAAGAGATATTGTGGTTCAACTTGAATCAATAAAACAAAAAAGCAAAGCCACTAGAGAGCTCTTACCTCTATCAAATTTCCAGTCTGAAAAGAATTGAGTTCCAGTTTCATCCCACCTTATATTCCTCACTAGTACTGAAATTAAAGGCACGTACCATCACTACCTTGGCCTCTATTGCCAATTAGTGTGGTTGCTGGGATTAAAAGTGTGTGTCATCACTGTCTGACCTGTATGGCAGAATAGTGAGGCTGTTTTGTGTTCTGATCTTGAGACAAGCTTTATTTATTAAAATACAAATGAAATATTATTATATTCATATGAGCACTTTTGTTGTGCTTAAATGATTTTTGTAAGTTTACAGTAGATTGTAAACCCATGTTGAGTACTGTATTTTATTGGACTTTTGTGTGAAAAAATTCAATAGTAATAATGTTTATGACTGTGCAATGACCAAAAATTATTTTAATTAAAGAATGTAATGAATCTAATTTTCCAAAAGAGCTTGTCTTTTGCAATATATGACTTCACTGTAACCATAATTCTTTCTAGTTGAGTATCCTCTTGATTTATCCATGTCCGATGACTCAAGTATTAGAAGTCTTAAATAATAATTTTGTTATTAAAGTCTATGTAATAACAAAGAGAAACTTGAAATATCATTATGTTTAGAGAGTCTCTAGGACCCCATTTTCCACTGAGAGGAAAAGAGATAAACTATTCTTGCAACTTTGCTTTTTAGTTGAAACCCTATCTTTGATAAAATATTACTTACTCAGAATGCAAATTTCTGCAAAGAGTTTGTGTTTAAAATGTTCAAAATCTTTAACTCTAGTGAGATGTAACTTAAAGCGATGTTGATATTTTATAAAAGTCAATTTAAAAAGTCAAATACTAGTCCTATGCATTTGTGCAAATACCCTTCCTATGCATTTGTGCTGATGAGTAAACTATACCACTGAGCTGTATTTCCTGTCTTTGTGACAATGGATGAGAACATACAGATATCCTCTGTCTCTATTTCTCTGTCTCACTATCTTGCTCGTAATTTCTTTCATCCTTTTTGCTTTCCTTCTCCAACATGACTTCTCTTCTTTTTGTCTTCCCTTTTTGCAATGTCTTTTTCTTTCTCCTCATTTCTTTCTTCTGACTCTCTCTGTACCCGTAGGGACAGACCCTACAGAATTCAGTTTCCGTGGAATTAGTTGAAGAAATGACGCACTGTAGCATCTATTCTTCCTCAGAAATAGGTACAATTTATTGTTACTTTGTGTAAGGAGCTGTCAGGACATTATGGCGCTGGTGGTCCTGCAGCTTGGAGGTAAACAAATCCTTTTGAAGCTGCCATGTGGGGCTGAGTACCCCTGACTGCATTTGCACAACTGAGCCTTTGTCCCTGGCCAATTCCGAGGGCTGGGCATCTGCAAAATGGTATTCACCAATCAGGACAGTATCCGAGTCCCTCCACCCTAGAAAAGCAGCTGCCTCAGGGCTTTCCTCCTCTCTCGGGCTCTCCTGCTCTCTCCTGCTCCCTGCTCCCTCTCTAGCCTTTTCGCTCTCCCCCTCTCTGTCTCTCTCTCTCTCTTTCTCCCTCTCTCGCTCCACGCTATCCCTTCAACCGAGAGGCTCCAATAAAGTGTGATTTGGGAAGAATCCTCAACTTGTGATCGTTCTTGCTTGCTGGTCAAGCAGTGTGCCACAACTTTGAAGTGTTTCTCTCAATGTAGTCTTGAGCTTCATTCTACAATCCTTTTAACAAATTTGTAATCTTGCCCTATGTACTTTTCAGTTGTTTTTCTCCTTAATGACATAGTGAGATTTTAATGCTTGCAAATATGAACCCCAACTGGGACAACTGTGAAGAACAAAGGTGAAATTAAAGAATTGCTCTTTCTTTGTCAGTTAGAATTAAATGTTGCCTGGTATCAGCACATACAATTCATACTGAATCAATAATTGTTAGAGAAACTACTAATAGTATTAATGCTCTGATGAGTTGTGAACCTGATGGCCACAATCGAAGATAATTTGGCCAAACAATGTTTGGAGTTTCAGCTTGTGCACAGTTGTTGCAGTGATGATTCTCAAGAGCACTTTGTTTTAAGTGTTCTTTTAAGACATAACATGCATTGGTACCAGAGGTGCAACATAATTAGGCAAAAAAAAGAAAAAGAAACTAAGTGTCTTTGCTTTTGTTTATATACTGAGACAAAGTCATAGCTGAATTTACCATACTGTATAGAAATTAAAGATCATTACCTAAAATAGAAGATAAAATTTCAAATTCAAATAGTAAACAAGCAAAGTTGCATAAATATGCAAATTTAAAAGTCCTGGCAAGTCCTTCAAATATATGGGAACTTAAAAATGTCTTCCAAGGCAGAGAATTTCCTCAAATTCTCATTTTCTTAAGAGCTAGAATGATCTTAATATTATCTAAATCAGAGTATTGATTATAGCATTTTTGTATTAGTATATGATATTATGTATTGAAAGGGTATTTCTTTCCTATGAAATAACCGTTAACAAACTCTCACAATTTTCTTGGGGTATGTAGAAGACAGAATATTAAAAATAACAAAGAAAATAGAAAATATCTTATCTATATGTGAAAAATGATTGGCCAAGATGTATCAGTGAAGTGCAGAAGTAGTCTAGGAAATGAAAATTAGTCATATGGAGGAGTAGATCATGAATAATGAAAAAGCTTCATGAAATGCAGTGCTTTAAAACTAAAAAAGAAAACAAATCACACGTTCAAAAGGCATGAATGTTAAATATCCATGGTTTTTGAAAGGTGATAGTTGGTGTTTGTATGAATTAGAGAATATTTTAATGTACTGAGGATCTTTTGTTCTGTTTTGTAAAGTGATTTCCATTATCAGTCTTGTTGGACATATGAATAATATGCCTGTCTCTGTCTGTTGTTTATTGCATCAAAAACTTGACATTATGATGACTATTTTGAAATTATACATGCTAGGACTTGACTGTTCCTACAACACCAAGACTCTGGAATGGAATGTGGAAGTTTTCCATTTATATTCTAATTGAAATTATAAACCAAATGTCCTAAATATAAAAGATTATGAATAAGACATATCTGTGTGGATTCATATCAAAGCAAATTTACTCACTGGCTAAAAGTGATAGCCAAGGGGATAGATAATCAATTATGTTCAATTGCTTATTGAAAAAAGTTTTGGCAGCTAGAAAATAGAAAACAGATTGGAGAAAATAAGCACTCCTAGGAATTTATTCCACATAAATATGAATTTTACATGTCATTTGGTATCTATTTATGTTGACTTCAATGACTTAAAAGTGCTTCAAATCCTTGCTCATGTTCTCCCTCCCTTTTCTACTGCCCTTTGGACTAGAGAGGGAGGGAGAGGGGAGTGGGGGGAGGAGTAGAGAAATGGGAGGTAGGGAGGAGGCAGAAATTTTTTAATAATAAAAATTAAATAATAAAAAAATGCTTCAAATCATATGACCTTTCTCAGGATAATTCTAACTAAAAGGTGGTATTTTATTTATGATTAATTTGTTTTATTTTTCTTACATTTAAACAGTCTTCATTATTTTATTCTATATTTTATATATATATATATGTGTGTGTGTGTGTGTGTGTGTGTGTGTGTGTGTGCGCGCACAGCACACGATATGTGTATCCATTCATGCATGCATTCACACACACATACACAGCTTTCTTAAACTATGATTTATTAGAAAGATTTAAATTTAAATTTGAAAAGTTAAAGATATTTAATATTCATAATTTTAATTTGTGCAGCTATTTAGATATGTTATTTTTGAAATGCTCACATGTCAAAATTTGTCTCAAATTGTTGTCACATGCTATGTATACACAGAATCTGACATCATTGAGTTTTCATATTCCTTATAGCTACTAGTTCAGGAAATGTTAATTTGTTTACTTGATAACAGATATTTATTATTTCTTTATATCTAAGTTAAATATTCTTTATAATGAGCTGATTTTTCAATAATCAAGATAAAAATAATGTTATCATTGTGAAAAGCCTTTAATAGCTAAAAAAAACTAGTTCTTTCCACAGAAAGGGTTAAATATTAAAAGGTATAGAAAATAAAGATGTCATGCATAGCATCAGATTCTTCTTTTAATAAGAGGAACTGCTTGTTAAATAGCATGTTTTCTGATGTCTTCCCTTGGTTTTTCCTTCTGGGATATTTTGTTTGATTCTAGAATTAGAAAAAGTATGTACTTCAAGTATTAATATAGAACATTTATACAGCTTGTGAACTGACAGAAATACTTGGAGCAAGGAAGACTTATTCCAGGCTTTCTCGCAATATAAAGATGTAGTCATATTTCTAAAGAGAAAATGGACAACTTTGGACACTTTTCCACAAATATTTTTAAAAGGGCATTATAGTTTAAGTGTAAATAAACAAACAAAATCAGAATTGAGATGTCTGTATCTGTGTTTCTTTGAGACAGAATTTCACTCTACTGCCTTGGCATAGGTATGTAGGAAGCACTATAGAACATGGGACTGCTTCCTTTGTATCAGACTTCTGGGAATTGAAATGTCGAGTGTTTTCCATTGCATCCATCTTTGAAACGATTTGTTTTTGATCCAGTCAATGTCATAGAATTTCAGTCAAAATAAGAAACTTAACTATTTTTGAAAATCAAAAATTCAAATATTTATTGTATAGAGATAAAAAGTTCAAGTTGAAATCAATAATATTTGTGAACATTTTAAATTTTTCCTCAAATTATTGAACTAATTTTTTAAAAAATTATAAATTTTAGGACTCAAGCTATTTAGTTTTAGTTTTTTAAATGTAAGGAACTAATATAAAATTGAAACAAGTGAAAATGAAAGCTTTAAAATCATTGTCTAGTTATGAGTGTCATGAATAATGGTGGCAATTGTAAATTAAGACTATAAAAAACAATAGCTAAAAATAAGACATGCAATTTATATTCACTCATCTACTTTTAATGAGGATTCCTTTATTTGAAACTGATACATTCATCAGAACCTTGAAAGAAAATGCAAATTAAAGAATTAATCATTACCTTAGAACTAGAACTGTAAATGGGAAAAAGGGCTGTGTTTTTTTTTGTCAGATTGCAAAGCATAGCAAATTTGCATTTAAATTTATTGATTATTATAGTAAGAATATTTTGTTTTTCAAAGCACATATCCGAAATGCCAGTGCCACTTGAGGCTAACATTATGTGTCTCAAGAAACTTCACATTTATGCCTTTCTGTGCATTTAATAATGCATTTTCTCTTGTACATTAAATACCTGTAAGAACTTGATATTCATTTGTTCTCTGAGCTTCTTGTGGTTAAACTTCATGATTCTGAGAAGAGAGAGATGGGCAGAAAGATTGATTCACATAAGGCTTAAACAACCCTGAAATTTTAAAGCTTGACGGTCTTGTAGTTTCGTACATAAAACAGTTTCCTTATGTGTAAGTAACTATTGCTATGTGGGGTATATAGCACAGGTAGTACATTCCCCTAAAATGTTTTTCTATTCTGAAATGGATACAAGATGGGAAAAAGAGGAGAAAACTTAGAAAAGGTAATCACAGTCTGTGAAGTGATGTCATAAATCCAGAGAGTAAAATTTAACAAATGAACAAAAAGGTAATTTCTGCCCATTTTTGTCATTTCTTTTCTCTCCTCAAGAACAAGTTAGAAGGGAGAACGGGAAAATACAAGGGTCTTTTGGGAGGAAACTATAGGTAAGCAGACTGAAAACTCTAGGTATACATTCTACTTAAAGAAAATAATGGAAAGATCCTAGATCCACTGCTTTTTCTTGCTCCCTAGGCAGTTGATCATTAGAGAGAAATGAGAATGTCTTCTGTTCAACAAACAGTGATCTTTAGAAAGGTTGCATTAGTCTTGAGATTCTACGTTGAGACATACATCTTGGCCAGTCTAGCAACAGGTAAAATTCTTAGGTCTCAACCAGCTAAACTGTGAGATAACAAATTCCTCCTGCCTTTAGCTAATAGTACATGATCATATGCCAAAAGTCAATATGAAATATTTTATGTAAACAAATTTGTCTGAAAAATAAAGTAACTTTCGAGTTGATAACATAACTGCCAAATATACAACTAATAAAAATCTACTGACTGAAAGGAAATCTTACATGTCTTGGAGTTCACTTTGGAAATATTTTATTAGATTGTGATATTTCACAGCTTTGTGAAAAGAAGGTGACATAAAATCATAACCCTAAACCTAGATGTTATTTGCAAATGATACCATTTGGGAAAGACAAAACCCGTTTTTTGTTGTTGTTGTTGTTTTTTACTGTTTTATTTTATTTTTTGAATAAAGTTTTACCTAGTACATTACCCAAAGAGTAGATTGTGAATTAATTAGTTTGTAGAAGTTTTTCTTTTGTATTTTTCAAAGGTTTACTAGCATATAAATATCTATCAAAGAATAAAATCTATAAATTAAAAATAACTTTATTTCATTGTCTTTTTTAAAAAATCTTTTGGTATTTTTATTTGAGAAAGGAAGAGATATTCAGTACAAAAACACAAAATTGAGGGGTAGGGAGGTTGGGAAGTTCTGGGAAGAGTTAGTGGAGAAGGAAAGAATATGATCAAAATATCTTGTACAAAATTTTAAATAAAATTAGTTCTAAGATGAAAATAAAATATAAACAAACAAAATCAATTTTAAAAATAACAAAGAAAAAGAAACAAATTGCACCTTCCAATAAATAAAGCAAATAGAAAACATGAAGTCTATTTTATGTTGGCCAACTCTTCCTGGATATGTCCAGCTCTGTGGTAATGTACTAGGTAAAACTTTATTCAATAAATAAAACAAAATAGTACAAAACAACAACAACAAAAAAACCAGATTTTGCCTTTCCCAAATTGTATCAGTTACAAATAACATCTAGGTTTGGGGTTATGATTTTATGTCACCTTCTTTTCACAAAGCTATGATTGTCTATTTTGAACATACTCAGGTTCTACCCATGCTGTTACAGTTTCTGTAAGCTAATATATATATTATGTCCTGATGTGTTTTTAGGTTACTGTTTACTTGAAATCATCTCTCTTTGTGTCTTTTATAATCTGAGTCCCCTTTCACCTAGATCCTTGAACTTTAACGGAAATGATTTGATAAAAAAAAAGCCTACTTTATATCAGAGTGCTCCAAAATCTGTCACTTTCTGCTCACTGTACAGTTGTGACTACCCATGCTAATTCCAACCTAATGCAAAGAGAAGCCTTTTCAATAAACAATTTTCAATGGACTGTTCAATGAGTATAGCAATATTATTAGGACTCATTTTATTACAGCATTCTTCAGTAGAATAAAACTAGTTGGTTTTCTCCTTGGGTACGGAACGTCCCTAGTTTCAGGTTCTTGGACATGTTTAGCAGTGTCAGATGTGAGTACCATTTCATCCAGCGTGCCTTAAATTCATTTAAAAACATATTGGTTATTCACCGTGTAGTCTAGATTTATGTCAAATTGACACAAATGTTAGGCATCTGAGAGGACAAAAACTTCAATGAAAAAAAATGCCACAATAAGATCAGGGTTTGGGCCAACCTGTAAAACATTTTATTAATTAGAAGTTGATGGGGAGGACAATGTTCATTGTGGGTTGTAGCATGAATTCTAATAAGTCTTAGCAATAAAAACCCAGAGTCAGATATTGAAGTAAATGCTAAAACGTCAGAGAAGTAAAAGGGTCAGCCATTAGAGACATCTTTTACTTCTACTGAATCCTCAGTCCAAACTGGGCAAGATCCTCAGAAGAAAGCTCTGAGTACCTGTCTCCTCTCTCTTTATATTTATCTCTCTGGCCAGCCATATCACCCCTGTCTCCACATGCCTAGTGCTGAGATTAAAGGCAAGCAATCCCAAGTGCTTGGATCAATGGTATGAGCTGTTTCCTCTTGAGACTAGATCAATCTAGTGTAGCACAGGGTATCCTTGAACTCACAGAAACAGCCTCTGTTTCCTGAGTGCTGGCTGTGTGCCACCACTGCCTGACCTCTATAACTAACTAGTGTAGCTAACAACAGGCTCACTTTATTTGTTACAGTACAAACAAAATATCAGCATCTTGAGTGGTGCCAACCCTGGTCTGGTGGTCCTGTGTTCTATAAGAAAGCAGGCTAAACAAGCCAAGTAAAGTCACGTGAAGCAAGCCAATAAACAGCAGTCTTCTATGGCCTCTGAATCAGCTCCTGCCTCCAGTTTCCTGTCCTTTCCTGACCTGTTTGAATTCTTGTCCTGACATCCTTTGATGATGTTCAATAATATGGAAGTGTGTGGTATATGGTAACCACCTGGAAAAAATTCACTCAACAAGATATAATCCTACTACTGGCACTGGAGATTTTAGTCTAGTGATATGTCTAATTGGGGTGTTGTCTCTTCAATCATATACTGACTCCATTTAAGTTCAATTCATACATGTACATGTTTTAGGGACCCTTGTATGACTTTCAAAAGACCTCTGTTATTACTTATCTCTCCTCCCATGTCTCCTCTTTCACCCTGCCCTTCTATCCCTTTCCTGATGTAATCACTTTATTCCATTTCCCCCCTATCTCTTTATAACATTATATTTTACCTCCATTTCCTTGGAAAATTTTCTCTCTTCCCTAATATCCCTTACTTGATATCTCACTTCTTCAGTTATTTTAAATAATGGACACATATAAAAAGGTTAAAAGTTAACATCCACCCAAAATAGAAACCATTCATTATTTGTCCTTTGGTGTGTGGGATACCTCATCCAGAATGATTGTTTATAAATTCCTTCATTTGCCTTTAAGTTTCATCATTTTATTTTCCTTAATGACTAAATATATTAGCTCATGTGAATGTACTACATCTTTGCTTATCAATTGATGGACAACTAGAGTGTTACAAAGAATAGGGCATTATTGAACACAGATAAAAAAACATCTCAGTAATAAGATTGAGAGTCTTTTGGGAGTATGTATAAAAATGGTACATATGGACTCTTGGTAGATCTAGTTCATCTATCTTTATACTTATTTCCATAGTGGCTGAACTAACTAGTACTAAAACAGCAGTGAGTAGGTATTCCACTTCCTCTGAATCATTGCCATCTTGTGCTATCATTTGCTATATTGATTTGTCATTCTGATCACTATTAAGATGAACTCTCAAAATAGTTTTAGTAAGCATTTGCCTCATGACTAAGGATTTTGAACTTTTAAAAAGTGTTTCTCAGCCATTAATTTTTCATCTTTAGAATGCTTTCTTTTTATTTCTGTGTTCCATTTTACTTAGGTTGTTTTCTTGATCTCAAATTAAGTATGTTTTACTAGTATAAAAATAAAGACAGATTTAAAATTAATACAGTCATTAGTGCTCAAAATATGTAGCCCATATTGGATTCCCTAAGTTTGAATGTTCATTTAGAAACTAGTTCTAAGGGAGAAATGGCCCTGCCCCTCACCAATGGCACCACTCTGGAGTGTGGGCCCTGTGTCTCCTAAGGGCACCCTATTAGATCTGTTCCTGACTGTGGGAAGGAGGATCCAGTAAGTAGATCCTAAATGCAGGAGAGTTGGAGAACTAGCCCCATGGTCTGTCACTCAGTGGTTTCAGTGCGGGAAAAATATCCCCTTGCTCCATGCACCTCACACCCTCACCCCTACTGCAGGCAATGAGTTCACAAGCGTGAGAGAGGTGACACTACCCTCACTGGATGTAGAACTTGGGAGAGTAGGTCCTGTGCCTAGTTCCAGACAGCATTGTAGTAGAGCTGGTGCTGTTGACTGAGGCACAGGTGATCTGGTTCCTTGAATGCCAGTGGGAAATCTGGCTCCACTCTTCAAATACCATGAGGTAGAGTATGCAAGGAAGATATGACTTTCCCCCTCTCCTAGTCCTTGCCACCCGTGGCAGGTGGGAGAGCTGGCCCTGAGGTTATAAGAGTGTGGGACAATTAACACTTCCTTCCACTGGTAGCAGAATTCAGGAAAGCAGGCCCTACACCTTGCCTGGGCAGCACAGTGAAGCTGACCCTGCTGAAGGATGCTAGTGAGCCAAGTCTGTGGGTGGGAGAGCAGGAGAGACGCCCCAGCCCCTTCCCTCATATGCCATGAGATGATAAAGGTAAGGGAAGTATGTGCTCCCTCCTCCCAACCCCTCCCCACACCACTCCTTGCCATCGGTGACAGGCGGGAGAGAGGATCTTGGCGCATGGGACCGGAAGAGCTGGCCCTGTTTCCCAGCACAGGCAGCAACCCTGAGAGCAGGCCCTGCACCTTGCCTGGGCAAAATAGTAGAGCTGTCCCTGGTGGTGTGAGTGCAGGTGAGGTTTACCTGCACATGTGAGAGTAGGAGAACTGGTCCTCCTTCTCTTTCCTGGTTGTTACACTGGGTGATCTGGGGCAGTACTGGAGAGCTTGCTTGGGTGGTGCTGATGGGGAAAAGTAAGCAGACTCACAAAACCAGGTACCGCCCAGGCTCAGAATCAAAACTACTAGGTAGCCCATGCCAACATCCACCTCATCTATGAACTGCTGGAGCAGGTGAAGATACTAGACTTGCAGGTTCAAAGCTACAGGATATCCTTGACACAAGGCAAGAATAGCATGTCCAAGTGGTGTCCTACTGAGTTCTAGTATTGAGAGTGTAGCAGGAGCCTGAGGCTTTCGATCGGACCAAGGACTTATTTCAATGAACTTAGTAAAGATGTATGGAATAAAGGGTATACTGTATGGCTCACTACAGCTTCCGTGCTGAGATTTTTTTAAATTTGATTTTTGTTGTTGTTGTTGTTGAATTTTTGGTTTTACTTTTGAATTTTCTTTTGCGGGTTGGAAAGATAGAGTCTGAAGCAAGGAGACAGGAAGGTGAGTGGAACTGGGATACTGATGTGAAATCAACAGAGAATTAAAAAAAATGTTATTAAAAAGAAACTAGCCCTAAATGTTTATTAGTTACTACTTCCGGACATAGAACTAAAACGTGGTGTTCTACATATCACAGGGAAAAAGAGATGAAATGACAGACTATGAGCAGTTTCCACTGTACAAAGGACACATTTCTTCGGAGATCTCTCTGTATGCTTTCTACTACTACATTTTACTACTATTTACTGGCTTCTAGTCATGTCCTGTGACTACGCTCAAAGTGTGTTTGTGCATCTTTCTCACAACCTTGAGAACCTTATCTTAATAATTCTTCAATTTCAGGTTCAATTTAAGGAACCTTGAAGTCAAAGGAAAGGAGAACCCTATCCCATGTGCCAAACTATGGGTGCATGTTGCTAGAGGCCTGTAGAAATAACATTTATTCAATCTTCATTGAAAGTTTAGTATGATCATAAGGAAAGGGTAGAAAAGATAAAAGTAAAGCAAATTAGCAGCATGATCTTTGAAAATATAACAAGTTTCATTGACTTATCTGGCATGGAAACAGTAATATTAGAACCTTGAAATTACTGAATTTTTTACATGAAACTGGGTAACATTAACTCTAGCTTCCATTGTTCTCACCTTCATCAGTTCCCCGCTAGCCATGTAAGTTTATGACACTGAGGTATTTCAATATTTAATTATGCACAGATAAGGAATCTTAGAAATATAGCACTACTATATTTTCATGTAGAAGTTCTGCTTATGTTCTTGAAGCTTTATGCCAATAAAACTCTGGTATTTGGAACATGGTGCTAAGATGGTACTTTGATACATCATGAGTTCCAGGTCAAGTTGGATAAGGAAAAAGGAAAGAAGGAAGGGAAAAGGGAGAATGAAGAGAAGAAACTAAATCCAGTTTAGATTTAAAAGATTTTTATCCTGTTTATATTTCAGAATTCAGAAACTGAACACATCACAT
This sequence comes from Myodes glareolus, assembly GCF_982192425.1. Classification (NCBI taxonomy): domain Eukaryota; kingdom Metazoa; phylum Chordata; class Mammalia; order Rodentia; family Cricetidae; genus Myodes; species Myodes glareolus. The sequence goes on along the minus strand of NC_142040.1, from coordinate 15,423,656 downwards.
GTACTACTAAGAAAATGCTTTCAAAACTCATATCTAACTTGTAATAAAGCATCTGTTCTTGTGCATAATTTCATTAATGCTTTCAAAGACTCCCTGGGATTGCTAATAAACTCAATAGCTAGAGAACTCCAGATGCTGTAAAAGTAAACATTAAACTTGCTGAACACATTCAAACTTTAGACATCCAATTTTTATATTTATTTAACTATTATTTTGGATAATGCCCCCCACCTGGTTACTACACTGACAAGCCTAAATAATTTGTTGGTGTAGTAATAAAATGAGTGTAGTCTTTGATTTCATCCTTTCTTTTCTCCCTCCTTCCCTTCCTTCCTTCTTTCAGCCCCTTCCTTCTATTTTTCCTCTATCCCTTCCTTCTTTTTGTTTTCTTCCCATTACTAGCGTTCTTGCTTGTGAGAGAAAAATTTTTACTATTGATCCACATCACCATCCTTTTAAAAACTGATTATTTTCCATGGGAAAAAAATAACCAGGCTAGCTTATTCACTCTGTAGCTTATTTATGTCCTAAATTTGTGATCCTCCTGGATCATTCTCCTAGTTAGCTGAAATTAAAGTCAGTGTCTCAAAGTATGCTGATTTGTATATATTTGGATTGGTAAAGTTTCTTGATAAGGCTTTCTTAATTAAAGAGTCGCTGATTGTGTATTTTTTTGCATGAGTTTGTCTGCTACTTAAACAATATATGTTAGCTATATACCAGATATTCTGTTATAAAGAGAGATTTCTAAAAGCTGATCCCTGAAAGTGATCTTGTAACACGATTCTACTGCGATAAAGGTATTCTCTAGAGCTTGTGTATACTCTCTTTGTTATAAAATGGGGAAAGGGCATGGTATAGATTATTTCTTTGTCTAGCTCTCTAAAATCAAAGCTTAAAGTATGTGACATAGTAGATGGAAGCAGTCCCACTTTCAACACCAATTTTCAGGACACAGTCTCATCATCAACACCAGTTCTACCATGATTTTCAGATGAGTGAGACTGATACCTGTTTTAGGAAAGAATTCACTGGTGGACAACTCTTTATCCTTGTTAACATCCTAATTTAATATGAAAGAACAGAAGGACACCTTTAAATGTGGAGTCGAAAAGTCACATTGTAAGAACATAGTGAAGAATTTCTTATTATTTTTGTATACAATTAATTATAAAATTAGAAACAAGTGACTTGAAAACAGTAGTTAAAATAATATAAGATTATAAAGAAAATTCTATTTTTCTAATTTTAAAACTTTGAAAAAAACTATTAGCAGCAAAAGCTCATGTATAGATTTGATAGGAAACTTTTGTCTAAACATACTGCCTATGAAAGGACTAAATTTCCTCAAGGTGGAATAAAAAAAGACCTAGTAACATTTTGTGTTATATCTTACAATGCATTAAGCTCCTTATACTTTATTGCATTTATTTCTTTATAGAATTATTAAAGAGATTTTATACAGAAGAGCAAATGGAACCAGGGTATTTCAAGTGTCATTGGATGAAGTGAGATCTCTGTTCAGTAAAGTTTTATTCCCACGTGTCTATTTTTACTGTACTATAAACTTTATCTGAACAATTTTTAGTTCTTATGGTCATAGCATTTAGATGTTTTTTCTTTTTGCAAAGAAATGTTTTATTTAACTAGTAGAGTGTCTATTTTTTTCTAAAGTGAAGCAAAGAATTTAATTAATTCATTTTAGAAATGTATTTTTTTCATGTTTGCTATACTCATTGTACTTATGACTTATATAATAGGATATATCAAACAGAATTTCTTAAAAAGAATTCTCCAGATATTGAGATGACTTAGTATAGTATCATCTATGAAGTTTTATTCAGGGAAAACAAGATTGAATACCTTTAAGTAATCATCTTAATAAAGTAAGTAATATTTTATAAGAAATCTTGATTCTAAGAATATAATAAGCTTATACATATAATTAATAAGGAAATGTAAGACATTGTTTTAAATTGACATTTCCTATCATGACTTCCCAGTGCCAAATACCTGACTCAGAGACTTAATATTATTTAAAACTGTTCAGCCAATAGCTCAGGCTTATTACTAACTAGCTCTTATATTTTAGGTTTACATATAGTCCTTATTTATTCTCTTCCACATGGGGCTAGCATTATTACCACAGCACAGTCATCTCCTTCCCTCTCAGTGGCCAGCTGGTGACCCTTCTGATTCTGTCCCTCATCATCTCGTCATTCTCAGTTTTGGTTTTTCGCCTAACTTTATCTTTTGCAGCTATTTGCCAGTTAGCTTGTTTATTAAACAATCATAGTGACATATATCCACACAGTGTACATAAGGACTATTTCATAGCATTCTCCCTTGTTTGTCAAATGAAAAAGAAAGTTTTTCATTTTAACATAGTGAAATTATATAAAACAAAAGTTATTAAGTAAAAATTACAGTAACAATATGTAAACAGAGTCAGAGTTTTCCTATTGTCTTGATGTCCCAGTCCCAAATAAACACACAGAAGCTTATATTAATTACAAAAAGCTTGGCCAATAGAAAATTGCTAAATAATCTGAATATCAAGAGACAAGATAATTGACAGTCTTAAGAACATAACTGCACATATTTCACAGCAATTTAATTCAAAACAAATATTAATTTCTAGTTTGAACCAGGGAACGAAATTACACCACTAAGAAGCATTTATATTTGGCATATTTCTTTAGAATGGTAGCTATGAAAATAAGTTAATATTTAAAATTACTTTAAACTTTTGTCATGAAAATATAGACATTATTTCTAAAACATTCTTCATGTACATAAATCTTATAAGTATTTCAAAGATTATAATTTATTTACTAACAAGTTACTGTAAATAAAAATTAAAACTAAGAAATCTTAGTAATTTTAGAAATAGCCATTGATGATTTAAAAGTAAACCATATGTAGCCACCAATTACTAAATTTGTCAAATTATGAAAACAATCATTTATATAAATATTAAATGATGAATATCAAGATTCTTATATGATTCTATAGTTTTTAGTATATTTTGTTCATGTATAATATTTCTAAGTAACAATGAACTCATATGGCTAGATACAACTATGCCAAAATAAAGCCCTTTTGACCTCTTAAGCGCCATTGTTTTTCTTTTTCTTTAGGCTATATCCTTATCTAGTGTCCATGAAGAATTAAACATATTACTGTGAATTTAGCTTTAGGGGATGGCAAACTTCCTTTTTTCTTACAAACTTGATCATTACAAGTAGAGTTCTTATCATCATAGGCAGTGGACAAAGACATTGAGAAATTCAAACATATTTTATGATGTGGCATTGATGTTATTTGTATCACTGATAATTATACACAATAAAATAGATTAGGTTTTATTACTTCAGATAAATAGAAATGCAAAGAATATTATCATGCAAGAAAGTAAACAGAAATGGTTAAATATTGATAATAAATGTCTTACTAATGGCAACATGTGAAAAGTCAGCCTTCCAAAGTATTTACTCTATATTGCCTCATCATGTATGTTTTAATAATAATTTAATATGACAATAGATAAGACAATGTTGTGTAAATTAATATATACATGAGTTCATAGATATTGGTATCAACACTACACTACTGTGGATATGGCCATCATGTTACTTATTAATTGTTTCTTTTACTAAAATCATATCTTTTTCACAAAGACATATCTTAATTGATACTTGGTGAATTATCTATGTCATTGATATATTAGACTTCTAATATTAATAAAGGCTCAGTGTCATTTTTCAAATGCCACAAATAGAGTCTAGCATGTAGCATAGGAGAAACAGAAGCAGACAAGTCAGTTAAAAAAGCAATATTGCAATCTTAGTTCAAAAAGTTGAGTAACTAATAATTCTAAGTTATTGAATTATCATGTAACTTTGGAATAATGACTTTAACTCTATTTGTTTTAATTATATTATATGAAGAATGGAATAAAAATGTTTAAAATAATTTTATACAATTTAAAACTGCTGTAAAATACTCCCCATAAAATGCATAAGCAAAAATGGGAAAGAATTCTGAGTAACGAGTAATATGTTTACATCATATTAATGTTATCTATTTTCACACAGCTTCTTTCTCCAAAGTCATAATATACTCTAGGTCATAACCTGTTAAATCTTTTTTTACATTGATTGAAGTACATGAGATATATTAGTGTATATATATATATATACATATATTTACATAGATATATCTATGCCAAATCAAACAAAAAAGAAAAATGGTTTTAAAATTATATAATAGAGGATCCAAAAGACATAAATCAGTCTGTGACTTAAGGATTGCACACTGTATATAAATCTTTACCAAAGTTTTAAAAAAGTGGTTTTTTCCTTTTGGAAATAGTGAACATAATCATTAATTTCTTGTTTTAAATATCAACTTGCTTTTGTGCCCTACTCATATTATGAAATACTAGGTGACCCATTCCTCACTGTGTAAACATGGCTGCCCTTTGTCTTGTGAAGGTCCTTTCACCACATTAGTAGAGATCTAGGATGGGCTTCTTCTTCCTAAACTGGAGCATCTTTATTCTTTACTTAGCTTACAAAATGATGGGCTTCGTTATGGCATTATAACATGCAGATTAAGTATTATTCTCAGGAATTTCTCCCATTGACTTGTATTGTTCTTCTGCTTTATTTCACTAGCCTACTCTTTCTCCACTAATGTCTTCATAAAGATTCATATGCAAAGTTATTTTATAGATTTCTAGAATTATCAAGATAATTCTGAAATCCAGAAATTAAAAAATAGTGGAACTTATTTTATAATTAAGAATTTATAGGAAATTTTATTTAGTTTTAGTTTAAATTGTTTTTTCAAAAATTATTTTAGGATATATTTGATCAAGCCTAAAGAGATCATTAATTAATTAAGAACTCTTTTTGCTCTTCTAAAGGACCTAGAATTAGATTCCAATCCCAATGTATTGCCTCACACCTGTCTGCAAGTCAGATACATTAAATATGTGTCAGCAATATTGAGTATCTTGTTCAAGAAATCCCAGCTTGATAATGGCTGAATTATGTTTTAGTTTCAAACGCAACTTTTATGAATTTAATTTTCTTTAGAATATTGAACAATTTATTAGGTAATTTCTGTATTTTTCATACTGTACTCTGATAATTGCTATACATATTGTCCTCTTTTTTATTTTATACAAGGATGATTTTGAATATAATGTATTGAAACATTCTGTAGTCCAAATGAATATAGAAATCAGACAACAAATCTAAAAGCTAAAATGATCTCTGATATTCACCTGTTCATGGAACCCAGCTTTTCTTCATTTTGTCTAATCTAGTACACATGAAAACCATGTCCTTCATCTATATAATTCTTGTAATCAGTATATTTATTTTATTAAATGCACAGCATATTACATTTAACCAAACCTTTGTCTTTTATTTAGAATTTTATTATTCATATTTTACCCATCACACTCTATTCATTTATATTCAAATCATTTAAATTGTGATTATATTAATAAAAGAAACACTGCTCAATGATTTCAAGTAATTAGAAACACATTAAACATAACAAATTATATTATCTACAAGTGAACAAGTCTAAACATGTTCTAAAGTGTAAGACATTTAAAATTTTATAAAAAATAATGTGAAAGAAAGAAAATCAGTTTATTGGATTCTAATTGTTACTCATTTTGAATTAATTAAGTTTTACATTAAGTAAGCCTATGGTCTGATAATATCTGTAGATGTTTTAATATACCTATGTCTAAACTGGAGAAATAGCCCAATATTTAGAAAAATTTTCTTTGGTTTAGGGATGGCATAACACAATTTATGATACTCAAAAGGATCAAGATAATTTTTATTTCTTATAAAATGGGAGAAAACATCTTTATTATAAAGAATAAATGAAAAGATGCAAAGTATACCTAATATACTTGGCCATTTTTTGTGTAGATCACCATATACAGCCCATTTTCTTATGTGCTTATGTATGTGTGTATATCTGAGGTCAATACAGTCAAATTTTCTAGTTTCCAAAAGACTAGTTAAAAGAATATAGCTGGCTAATCAAGATGCACTATCATCATCTAGAATAGAGATGCTCAATAAGGAGTGATTTTCAGTGTCATTAATGCCCTCGATTACTTGAAGAGTGGACAATCAATAAAATGGCCAGGTTTCTAAATAAATCCTCCATTTATTAAGAATTAAAAATTTCAGTGTTTAAGTATAAATCACACAGAGTGACATTTTCCTCCTGAAGGCAGAGGAAGCAACTGAGGAGCAGAGTCCTTGCCTTTTCCACTCTTGGTCACTTTTCCAAATTCAACTCACACTATGCGGCATCAGGAGCTTTAGTTAGCCAACTACCTAAAAGCCCAGAAGCGGAAGGTTCAGGTGCCACATTTTCTAATTTTCTTTGCAAAAGCTTTTATTTGTGTGCATCACATGAAAAGCAGAGAAAGCATAATAAAAGTAGGAAGAGATAAGGTGCACCTATTTCAGTGAGTGGCAGGGCTACGTCTGGGCTCACAGAGGTGAGCAGTGATCAGACTGCTTTTGTCTGCTTAGAAACATCATAGCATGAATAAAAATGAAGTTCAGCAGAGAACAGAAATAAAGTATAATAATAAAACTATTGGGGTTTATGTTCTTTGAAATTAACTGGGAAATTAAATTGGGCACATTTAAAACAGTATTGAAAAAACTTTCACTAGCATAAAAGCAAGGATTTAATACTCTCCACCTTCTGTGATATGTGGCAGTACAAGTTCTTCTTCACAAACCCCTGTCAATCTTTGCTTAGCAGGTGGTAGGATTCAATAAAAACAGCACTGGGAATCAACTGCTTCACTATACGAATGCTGTCTTAGAATTCACCCACCTTTCTTTTATAAAAAATTCAGAAATTAGGCTAGTTTTTCACTCTTCCTTTGATATAAACATAAGTTAACTTGCCATAGTTTCTTTCTTAGATTGTTTGCACTCCTAAATCTATGTAAATCCAGTTTTCTCATTTTTAAAAAAATTTTGTACTCCATGTTTTAAGTGTTTAGATCTGTTTTATAATTAAAGGTTATATATTTAAAGGTACATAGATTTATTTGCATGCCTCAAATACTCAAGTTATTAGATAGGATGACATTTAATATTAGATTTCCTAGTAGAATATATATATATATTACATATGCATATATGATATTTTAAAATGGAATAATGTAATGTATTCTTGTTAACTGCAAATGTTTAAAACATTGAACAAAATTATGTATTTTGATAGAATATTTTAACTGTTCAATTTCTCCTTCACCCTCCTCCCATTACTAGTCACCTTTTACTGTCTTTGGCTTCTGGTTTCAATCTTATATATACATTTAAATTCCCCTAAAATAGCTAATATATATGGCAAATGTAAATAGTTTATCCTTTTTCAATTAGTTTTCCATTGATTTTCTTTTTAAACCACTCACATTTTATTTATATATGGTAGGTCATATTTTTATAAATTTATAGATTAATAGACTCAGAATATTGGTGTATTGTTAGCTATATGCTGTGTGATATATTTTAAACTATTATACGTTTTGCAATAGTAAATTAAAAATTTACTACAGAAACAATTATAATTTACCTTTTGTTACTAGAATCCATTCATGAAAAACTTCTTTCTGTACTTTTAGATCTTTGCGCAATTTTGGCATGACTTAAATTTCTCCACTTTGAATTGCGTATAATTTTCAATGCTTTTTCTTTATGTTTAAGTAATACCCTAGTTTCTGCTACTGTTATGGAGTTTGTGACTCCTGGGAAAAGACCATAGACTCAATCTAATTATAACTAAAAGATTAACCGAGTAGTTGCTAGCAGAACAGTCTTGGATCCAAGTTAGAGACTGCAGTGAAGAAGGGATATTGGGAATGACTTTTAAAGGAGAAAAAAACCACATTAAATTTTTATATATTTATACAAACAAGTAAAAACTTTTTTTGTTTGTCAAGTTAAGTGTTTAAGGCAATTAAACACTCTTTGGGTATCTGTGCAATAGGTCACAGAAACAACAAACAAAAGCAATTAGTCATATCATTAGTAGATAGTCATGGCTATATATTTTTGGGGTTCATATTTCTGAGTCAGGGTTATTGGGAACTTACCTTCCAGAAACTGGAGTCAGAGACAAATAGTGGTGAGTACCAAGATGGATGCCTATCAAAAGTGGAACTTCTTTAGTCATAACAGTACTAATTTCTGCCTTAGGGTTTCTATTGCTATGAAGACACCATGAAAACAGGAACTCTTAAAATGGAAAGAATTTAATTGATGCTGGCTTACAGTTCAAATGTTTAGTCTATTGTCATATTGATAAGAAAATAAGACAAAGTGCAGGCATACATGATGCTAGTGTGGTTGAGAGTTCTACATCTGGACTGGTAGAGAGCAAGAAGAGAGAATGACCCTGGACCTAGTTTAATCATCTCACTCATCAGTCTTTCACCAGTGACATATTTCCTCTCACACACCTATTCTAACATAGCCACATCTTCTAACATTGTCACATCCTATGTCCACTGGGGCCAACTTTCATAGAAAATAACACACCACAATAAAGCTTCAGGAAAATTTATAAATTATGGATTTATTTTTAATATAATATCTTTCTTCTCAATTGAGATTCTCTTCATTCAAATAACTTTAGTTTGTATCAAGTTAACATTAGACTAGTCAGTTCAGGAATTTCATTGGAGCAATAGGTAAGAGAAATACATTAAAAAGATGAAAACATAAATTGAAAAAGTCAAAATATTCCTATTTGAATATGTCATGAATTTATATATAAAAATATCCATGGAATTCAAGAGATAAATTCACATCTGAAAAATACTTTAACCAAAAAGGAAAAGAAAAGAAACTTGAAAAACCATATGAGACTCTATAAAACAATAAAGAACCTGTGTGGAAGGAAATTTCTCAAAATGTCACAAAGTAGGCATAAAAATAAATATCAGAGTATGTTTATGAAAGGAACTGAAAGACCTCTACAAATAAAACTACTTTGTGGCTCTTAGGTTGGCCTACCAAACAAGCTCTTACCTGTCATTGACTATCATTCCTCAAAGAGCATTCATTCGTAAAGACCTGGCTGGGTGGGCAGACTACAAGTAGCCTTTTGAATGACAAATAACTAGGCACACATAATCTCCTGTGGAGGAACGCATGAGGGATACCTAAGAGCTGAAGAATTGCCTTATTGCTGTCCACTGACAGCGGATATGCTTCATGAGACATTTAAAGAAAATAAGGATTAATAATATCACCCTGCTAATTACTACACATATGAGCATCCAGGAGAGATCCAATAACTCTTTCAGAAAATGAAAAATCAAAGTCCATAGCTTCTGTCCTCAATAAATCAATTTGTTTGGAGAGGGGCAATGAGAGCAGGAGAGGGGAGTATATACATTACCCATCCTGGGTTATGCCATCCTTGGTGGAAACAGGCTGACCCATGGCAAGGCATGAATCTCTCACTGGTACTCTTATTGGCATTGTGGCAGTCTGAGAAAAAACACAAGCATACCCTCTCCCTTTGTCCCTTTAGTTAGCAATGATGCTGGCAGCTGCCATTGGAGGGAGATAAGATCTGTCCATTTAACCAGGGGCAGGGATGTGTTCCTTGCCAGATATGCTCAGTGCTCTTACGTAGGTTAAGCCCCTTGTCAACTGAATATATATGACACTTCTCTCAGTCTCTCTCTCTCTCTCTCTCTCTCTCTCTCTCTCTCTCATCTCTATATTTATCATTTATCGTCTATTTATCATTTATTTATCTGTCATCTATATATTTATCTATCATCTACCTAACAATTATTGATCTATCATCTATTTCTTGATCCTCTATTTATTTTACCTATCAGTCTGTCAATGTATTGTTAAGTTGTTTATACCTCTTGGTGGTTAAGAATAATGCTGCTTGTTACACTTATGTATGTGTAAATATCCAAGTCCTGTTTTAATTCTCTATCTATACATATATAGATAATTACTAGATGCTAGAGTAATGTTTTCAGCTTAATAGCAACATTTTGAATTAAGTAGAATCAATGTTGTGAGGCCCATGATTTTTTCTGGAGATTTCTAAAATTGTTATTGGAAAAACTTATTATTCACTGAAGAAATTTAAACATTGTTAATATCAAAATGGAATGTATACATTTTAAAAAGATAAAAAAATTGGAGGGGAAAAATTGTGACAGCAGTAGTCTCTAGATTTTGGTTTTCTTTTGTCCCACATTAGGTTGCTCTTCTGATAGGAGACAGAGATTCTAAATTTTCTTTTAACAACATTCTTGGGTTTTGAGAAGGAGAGAGCTAAACTCCAACTCCAAAGTCGGCTTTGGTTTATAATAGTGTTGGGACAAAAAATATTCCAAAAGATAAAGAGATTTTATCTTTTAGAAAGTAATTACACCATCATGGCAGATGATAGTTTCTTATCTTGGTAATTTTTTCTGGACAGTTTTCCCTTCTTCTTTAGATATCTATCTACTCAAAGGTCCTCGACATCTTTAAGATAGATATTTTTATTCTTTTGTAAAGACAAAACCAAACCCTGCCCTGATCCTAATTTGCTGAGTTTTTCCTTTTGACATGTTAAATCATCATGTCAGTTGATGAACTATCACTTCTCATGATCGGAAGGTCTCTCCTGTTCAAAATGAATCTTTATTAATTTTGATGCTATCCATAACATATAATAGGGTATTATGTTTACTGTGGTTAGTTTTATGTGCCTCATTTTTAGCTATTCTCCAAGTAATTCCTTTAGGATTGACAACTTGTGTTCAATTATAGTGTTCTGCCCAAATGTCCTGATTTGAGAGCCGTGTTAATAAAAATGGGTTATGAGACTCAGTCATGGTGGATTTCTGAGGGACAATGGCTATGCAAAAGGGAGCATGATGCATATATGCCGGATGAAGATGTAGTGGTGGCTAAGGAGCTAGATGGTAAGGGGCTGTTCTTCTCACTTTTATGTAGCCATAAAAATGAAGTTAAACATGGGGGAAGCACAAACTAGGACATGTGTAGCAAGAGAAGAAACATTGGGCTCAGCATTCTCAAGAGTGCGCTAGACTTTGGAGTAGGAGAGGGAGTTATGGAAACTGGTATGCAGACAGACTGCTCTCTCTGCCTGAAGGCTTCCTGCGAATTTTCTTTCAGTGAGTGGTGTTACAGATGAAGCAGAAGTCAGCCCCAGGAAGTAGCTATAGGTTTGGAATCTAAGGAAGTACTGGCCAATGATCCTCTCAGCAATTGCAATATCAACAGCCAACATCACACCTCTCTGGATTTTTACCAGACAAGCTCCTTTGCTGATCTCAAAATACTCCTTGGCAATAGAATGTGCCAGAAAAGTAGGAGTCATAGTGCGATAACTCAGCCTCTTCATTTGTGTTATTAGCAACTTCTTGAACAAGTTTAACACCGTTAATTTTCTATTTACCTTTTAAATCAATTGATCTTGCAACAGTGACCCATCTTTTGTTACACTAGGACTTCCCCAACTCGGTTCAATAATCACTCTTCTTTCCTTTGGCCCCTTCTCTGCTCCAGGCTTACTCAGTTAGCTACACATTAGTAGGAGATCAGTAGGTCCAGGCCTCCAAGTGGGCTGCATTGCTCACAGAGGCTGTTGTTAACACCTGGCTTGGTGAGGGGCGGCAAAGCAGTTAGCGCTGGCCAAAGTTGGTCGGTCAAGTTGCTTGTAAAGGATGACAGGTACTGCAAGATTCAGGGGTCACAGCTGCGTCCCCATCAGGTCACACTTGCCCCCACAGCTGCTAAGACCAGTGCAGAGAGCGTGAAGTTGAGGTTGAGCAGTGGTAGGCCTACTGCCACAGCACACACTAGTCCTTCACAACCCTCTGGCCGGGCTGGGCTCTCCCATAACACACAATGTGGGCTGCTGCACTGGACTCCACCAGATACTCCAAGAGCACCACGGGAGAGATGTAGCTCCCCTTAGTGAGGATGGATCTGACGGGGAACCTTCACTCGTGGTATTAATTGTGGTTGCAGTATCTCTCTGCAGCAGGCCCCTTAGGGCCTGAACTATCTCTTCATCATCAGATGTAGGGAGATCAGACATGGAAGGGGCAGATATGACGAGGTTACCCATTTTGTGCCTTTCTAACCAGACGGGAAGACAAGCCTATCAGACAATGTAAAGAAGAAAGGATGGAGATTGAACACTTACCTGCTCAAGGGACTGAGGAACTTTTTTTCCGGAAACACACCATTTGAAGGGGCGCTATCCAGCACCATGAGTGAGATGGGGAAGATGTCTAGAACCTGTTCTGAACAAAACACAAAAATCAGAGCAGCAGCAAAAATAAATAAATAAATAAATAAATAAACAAACAAAAGGATTCTGACCAGGCAAGCTCAAAACATGGTAGAAGTCCCTTTTCCAGGTGCCAGAAGTTGCTGGGTTCTATACATCTTCCTCTGGGGAGGAGATATGTAGGTGTGATGTCAATGATCACTGATGCTGGAAGGCTGGTGAAAGGTGCAGAACTTGTTTATATGTGTTTATTTAACATGGGAATAAAAGTATAACCCTCACAGAACCCAGGCCTTACAAACTGTTGTGAATGGACATTGCACAGTCACCCATTGTTGGCTAGGCATGATCAGTACCTCTGACAGTGCCAGAAAGACTCCTGGTTGACTCCTTTTGGCCTCGTAAGCTTTAGCTTCCTACACATGAAGACCTTTTGTGTCCCCATATTACCATATATATTCCAGAGAGTTAAGTGGATTTCCCTTGACAATTTCTATGGCATTTTATCAAAAGTCCGGGAAAATAAGCAAGCACACAAACATAGATAGACAAAGCATTCCTAAGGAGGAATAATACTCATTCAGCAAAAGTGATAGATATTAGAGACCAAGAAATACACCTACAGCTGTGGTTAACAAGTGTGAATTCAATATATAGACCATATAAATAATTAAAATGTTTATTATGAAAGATTAATATCAAATAAACACCTTGTAGTAATCATGTACCCTTATGAACTGAACACACTGAATGCAGCTCCCAAATGATGAAGCATAATTTAACCAATTAATGATTTTCCTTATATGCTTGACAACCTTTGCTTTTAAGAAAAAGCAAATTATCAGATGATGGTGACACACACCTTTAATCCCAGCACTTGGGCGGCAGAGGCAGATGAATATTGATGAGTTCAAGGAAAGCCTGATTTACAGAGCTAGTTCCAGGACTGTAAGGTCTGATACACAGAGAAACTTTTGTCTCAAAAAATAAAAAAAATAACAAGAAAGAAAACAAGAAAATGTAAATTTAGTTTCAATTACACTTCCGTTGGAAATGTTATCTTCAAATAAAGAAATAATAAATGTTAGTTAGGTGAGTAAAGAAGAGACATTATTCACTATTAGTTTAAATGCAAAGTAGTGTAGCCACTGTGGAAATCATTACAGTAATTAATCTAGTTCATTTGACGATTCTAGCTTGAAGGATTTAACAAGTTCACAATAGCAACAAAATATTATACAACCAAAACTTTATCACAAGAAATGGAAAATGAAATGTTATAGCTGTAGAAACAGAAATTTATATTCCTTTAAATAAAAATTAAATTATGAAATTTGAACAAAAGTTAGTGGAGAGCTGGGCTTGGTGGTGTAAACCTTTAATTCTTGGACTTCCAAAATAAAGGAAAGTGAATTTTTTTGAGTTGGAGGCCAGTTTTGTGTACATAGGAATTTTCAGGCCAGTCATGGCTAAATAGTGGGACATACTCTCTCTATTTTTCATGTATATATTTCTGTATACCACACACACACGTACACAAACACAAACACATACACACATACACATATATATGGTTATAAGTAAATATATAAATAAATATGCACAGTTTCTTTCACATGTGGTTAATGATATCCCCATTATATGTAATTTCTATACTTATTTGTAGAGGTGAGTATGGTATCCTGACTAGTTTTATATTAACTTAACTTAAACTAGAGTAATCAAAAAACGAGGGAGCTTCTGTTGAGGAGATACATCTGTATGACTGGACTGTAGGTAAGCCTGTAGGGCATTTTCTTTAAAAGTGAATGATGGGGAAGGGCCAGCCATTGCGAAAGTGGCCAACCCTAGGTTGGAGGTCTTGGGTTCTATAAGGAAGCAAGCTGAACAAGACATGAGTAGTAATTTAATATTCAGCCCTCATAGTCTGCATGAACTCCTACTCCAGTTTCCAGGCCTGCCTGAGTTTCTGCACTGATGTTCACTGGTGATGAACAGTGATGTGGTAGTATAAGCCAGGAATCCTTTCCTCCTCAAAGTACTTTTGGTCACGGTGATTCATTACAGCAATTCATTACAGCAATAGTAACCCTAAGTAAGACATATGGGTATGCAATGCAGTCAGGAGTTGGGAAATTGAAGTTCTGAAGATGGAAGGATATAAGAACATCTCTGATAAGAGAGTAGATAATGAAAGACCCGAAGTGAAGCGGTATAAGGGATGAGCATGACAGTGACTGAGAAGACAGCATAGGTGGATCTACACAAATAATTTACATATCAAAATGAGAAGCATTGTTTTCTATGATAGTTAACGTGAAAAAGTAATAACAGAAAAAGTTGCAATAAAAAAGATTTTTTTATACCTGGTTTGTCAATTTAATCTTCCTTTGATTTCTCATAGTAAAACACAGGTAACTAAATTGAGACACTTATTTTCAAAGAGAGTTCTTTGATTTGTATGTCCTATCTTCCAATTTCTGCTCAAGTATTTCTCACAAAATTTAATATTCTGTGTTTAAATATTTATACAGTAAAAAAATGTTTCTAATATTCCTTTAACTTCATCTTTGTTTCATAAGTCATTTAGAAGTGGGCTATTTTAGCTAGGAATTTCTGAGACATCTTTCTCATAGACAATTCTAATTTAATTGCACAGCACCTTGAAATCACCCTTTTATGATTTAAATCCTTTTGAATATATTAAGATGAGCTTGATGGCAAAGTAAGGTAAAACAAATCTCGGTAAAGGATTGGATGGTGAATATTCTATGCTTCTAACTCATATACAATATCTGTTACATGTACCCCAATTCAAAAAGGCTAATAATAATTTTAAAAACATCCCATATTTGTGAGTAGATGTGTGCTATTGTTTATATCTACTAGGTTATAATGTGGTTATTTTTATACATATTTTATATGCTTAAAATGAACAGTTATTCAGCTATTTCTGGTTAGTATAGTTATGGAATTAATATAAGAGTTAATAAAAATTTTGTACAATGTCATTCAAATTTGCATCTACTTATTATTTTTCTGTCTGCAGTTTTAATTAATAATTAAATATAAAGAAATTAAATCTCTGGTATTGTTCCAGGTGGTGTGTTTTCGTTAAAATTTTAAAACCTGCTCCTCAATTTTTGAAGTTTTGTCATTTGACACATAATAGTGTGGCATCTTTAGTCCACTAAAAAACTGGTCGTTGTAGCTGTGTGAAATATTCCACATCATCCGTGACATTGTGATCACTCAAGAAGTTTGTTGTGACTGCATTAAAAGTCACTCTAAATTTACAGAGAAGAACTAAAGTGAAAAACTTTCAGGAGAAATTGTTCAGTGGTTAGATCTCTCCTCTGCACGCAATAAAAGCTGAACTTGTATCTTTTGAGTCATTAACAATGTCATGTGGGTACCCTGTAATTACAGACTTGGAAGAAAGCTATAGGGACTCTCCAGAGCAAGATAATTAGATACAATATCTAAGACAGCCACATAAATAAACTTCAAATTTGGGAGAGAACCTGCTTCAATGAGAGAGATAGAAGAGCCATCAAGAAAGATAGTTTCTTGTTGTTTTCTAATTTTTTTATTTATAATTACAAAATTAACCCCATATCACTTCTTCTCCAATCTTCCCATGTCCCTGGCCCCTACTTTTTAGTCCCACTTCCCTTCAATTATTATTATACCATTATATATACATATATGTATGTATACTATATATATATATGTATATATATATATATCAAAAGGAGAGAGAAAAAAATTGAGTGCCAGTTTAGTGTTGCATATTTGTATGATTTTTAAAGATATGACAACTTAAGACTGTGTGATCTTTTATGGTGATCATCTCTGGAGAAGACTGATCTAATTTTTCTTTCTAAGCAGGTTTTAATTGTCTGTAGCTCTTCAACATGTGATGGAGCTATATGTAATTTTTATCATCCATGTTGATATGTAAACTGATATTGTCATTGATCAGGGAATCCTTACAGACAAATGAGGCAGTTCAAGAGCAGGGAATAAAAAAATCTAAGTGATATGAAAGGGAAAATGAGAAAAATTAAGAAAGGATTTTGTTTCAGGATGTGAAATGGATGAACAAAAAAGATGAGAAGCGAAGATGAAAAATGATACAAAAATTGTTTGGAGAAAATCCTAAGGGATCATGATTTATATTTATTTATATTACATGTAATACATAAGCTCATACATACAATCTACATAAAGTTAACTCACTTGAATTTGCAGTACTCTACCTAAGAACAAAAGCACATTGCCAAGTACATTAGTGCCATTTTGAATTGTTTGTTGGTCAGGAGAGTCCAAAATAGTCCCAATAGCTCTTCTGTTGTCTTTTGTTGCCTTTAAGAGGTTGGAGGTAAGTCTCCATTGCTGATGATACTGTGTACTTCAGACACAGGACACTGAAAATGTAGGTGGATGTGACCTGAAATTCTCTTTCCCAAGGAATAACATTCTTAGAACCAGATAATATCGCATATGCTTCTAAGGGAGAAAATCCTTGCTTTTTCCAACTCTGCTGACGTATCCATTAACTCCCCAAACAACCACCATTGGCAAGATATTCTCAGAGTTGTAATAGTAACATCCACCTAGTCAACTCCCTATGACTAGTGAGGTCATGACATTTAGAGAAGAACCTACTACTGTCACTTTGCTGCACAAGTAAAATTTCTAACTTCATTTTAAACGCCTATACATATCCCCAAAGTTAGGTTTATCTCTCACCCTAAAATTATAATTTTGCAGTAGTTAGAAATCCTTAACAAAAATCCATAACAGTTCAAAATTCAGACAGCAACTGATCTCATGTTCTGAAATAGAAAAATATTCAATACAGCATTTATATCCAAGTCTCAGTAAATATTTCAACACAGAGGGATGAATGATTTTCAGAGTCAGAGGACCAGAAAAAAAGCAAGGAAGTTACACCCATGATACCCTAAAAATATGGATTCCTGAAGAAGATGTGAATAATTACAATATGAATCATCATCTTAATATGGAAGGGAAAAGTCTCACATGCTTCTAACCCTAAAACAAATAACTACAGGCAACTAATGACTTCAGATAACTGAATAATTTTTCTGCAGGCTTGTGGCCTCTAAATTCTTAATACCGAGTGATATGTTATGACATCATATAAATTCAACAAGAACTATGTGAACTTCAAAGGTTGTATGCATATATTTAAGCATTTATTTATCAGAGAATAATAATCAAAGAAAAAGTGTTCATGAATTTGAGCGTAAGTCAGAGGGCAGGACATGAGAGATGTTCAAGAGAGAAAGGGCAAAAAGAGGAAGGTATTGTTCCACATACTATGTGGAAAAATTTAGGCAAAATCAATCCTTTATCATTCATTCTTATCTCCATCAAAGGAATCAGCTGATATTTGCCTTGAGAAGATTTGGCATTCAACACAGGGATAAATTGAACTAATGTTTGACAATACTAAGCTCATAGTGTTGATTTCAAATAAAATTCTATATATGCTACACAAATAGTTATTTATCAATCATTTTGATAGGCCATCAGTTCCTAGAAATAAAAAAGGCTGCCTTCTTTTTCACTGAGTGCATTATCTCATTAGTATATTTAATGATGTTAATAAATGAGTATTAAAATACCCGTAGTCTGTCTTTACTGATATGTCATTACGTCTTTGTATGTGCTTCTATCCAAAGTCCTTTACCTTACCTTTTTCAAAATCACATCCTTCTTTTTAATCAATGAAAGTCTTCAGTACTTAGCAGAAGTTCTAAATATCTTTTTGTTATACTACTTTAACATCTTTACAGGTCTAGTTTTCCTTACTGTCAGTATTTTTAGTTTACCAACAAGTGTATGGCATAGCAATATATTTAACTGGCAGCTTGTAGCCCCAGTTGAATATTTTTATTATTCTTCCAGTGCTGGTTACAAGATTGTTCTTTGAAGTCACAGAGAAGAACTCAGGGTAGGACACCAGTGAAACAGAAAGAGCAGCAATGGAAATGTCTAAAATTTCATTTTATTTCTCTGTGAGTTGTCGTCTTGTGCTCATTTGTAAACGTATTTTACTTTCCTTGACAGAATGTTTTGTTTCTGTGCCTGCTAAGGGATTATCATGGGTAGTTTACACACATAGGTTTTTGTTGTGGCTTTGCTTTGATGTTACTACAAGAATTCTAAATCACGTTCAGCTATCATAACCAAACCAAAATAAACAAAACCCTACTTTTTTGGTGTGTAAATGATTATCCTATTCAGAACTTTAGAAAATTGTATGGAGTTCTTAATTTCTCTTTTGTCTACTGAGACAACTTTCTTATTATCATTTATCACTTATACTTATATCCATCTATACATGCCATCCTAACTTACCAAATATGATTTTATTTATTAGTCTGGAACTGTGGCTAAGACTGTTCCTGTCCCATCTTTAGTCATAGGTAGATTTTGTATCTTGAGTTTGTAATCTAGATTCACAATTCTTTCACCAATATCTTTGTTCAGAACACGACAGTAGAGCTTAACTTTCTAAATCTAGGATTCACTGAAAGTCCACCCTAAAATAACAACTTGTTCAAAATAGTTTCTTGAAAGTTATCCCATATACCCATGTAATATATAAGGGTAGCAACAAAGGGAGGGAGTGAAAACCATTAAAATGTGCATTATTTAATTTTTCACTGCTATCTACAAATGTGCTTATTCCTCTAGGATGTTTTAAAAGTGCATTATATAGTGGATCCCAGATTTGTTTCCCAAGAAAACAAAAGGAAAATCATTCTGATCTCATACTGCATTTCTCAAAACTGTATTTTCATGGACAACATTTATTTCCTGACTTCTGAATTTCAAGTGTCTGAGAAAGAAATACTTTCTCAGACATCCCATTACTCAAACAGTGTTGGTAAGAACTGTAAGTCTCTAACTGCACTGTATGAATTGAGTGGGGCTAGAAACAGACTTGGCTGTGATTACATGTGAGAAGTGCGAGTAAAACATCATTTTCTCTCCCGTGTTTTCTCATGTTTAGTAATAAAAAGAAATGGCAAAAGCAATGTTTCCTCTTTCAATTTATTGTTTCATTATTTTGTAGTGTCTGTTGTAATTTGTTTTGGTTTTAAAATTACAGTGATTGCCAGGAATTCTGTTGTTAGAGCAGAAAATCAGTATTATACAGAAGAATTTTAATATATATATATGTATATATATATATATGTGATATTGAATACATTATATAGTACTTAAAAACATCTAAGGATGTTATTTTTCCTTACTTGCTATACCTTCCTAATATGTGTAGTATCTGTGTTGTTATGTATGTTTACTTTTATCTAGCTAGAATCAACCTGATTTCTTATTTTTATGTCTTTTCCAATTGAATAGCTATGGAGATTTAATAATTCCTTTCTATAACCTTGTATAAATACAGATGTTTAAATGAGCATCATTATGAGGCATATCATCCTCCTTTAATTTTTACTATTCTTTCTTGTGGTTTTTGAACGTTTTTAATACTCTAATTCATATACAAAATAGTGGTTATTTAGAAGTAACATTTGAGAGGTCAAAGCACAAATTAAAGAAGCAGTCAAGCTGATAAAACTATCTACATTTTCAAAATCATCAAGTTTTCTATCTAATTCTATAAATAATATTGAACACTAAATATAGCTATTGTAAAGCTAGATTAACTGCATAAAAAAGAATGGACTCTCTGATTAACTTTTTTTGAACATAGGGTGGTAGAAAAGACAAGGCTATACTAAGTGATTAGTGTGACATATTTCCAATATAATAATTCCAAGAAAGCCTTAACATTCCACAGTGAATATGACAATCTTTTTTCATGACCATAATTAATAAAATAATTTTCCAAACTAATTCTTGACGATGTAATCAAAGATAGTTTTGACAAATATTAAATATGGAATAAACTGCAGTTTTATAGGTTTATGGTTGTAGTTCAGTGGTAGAGTGAATGATTAGCATGTATGTCAACTTTAGTTTCATCATTAATAATAAATAGTTAATTAAAAAAGAACCTTTACCAAACACATGGTACAGTATTAGAAAGAGTTTATCTTTAGCTTATTATTTCACCTACAAGAAACATGGTGGAAAGAACAGAGACATGTCTCAACAAGATTAAAAATAAGGACTCAAATCAGAAAACAAGATTATTCTACACGAATTCTGAGCAGCACAGGCTCTTTCTTCTGTGTTTATACACATAGGTGCTTCATTGTTCTCTTTAGGTTTTCATGATCACAGTCAATTTGTAATTTCAGTCAGATGAATCACAATTAATGATTTTATTAGTCATATCTAGAGGATATTACCTAGTTGCCTTTTTTTTAAGTAAATTTTATTAAATTATAAAAGTTTCCATTTCCGCCCCTCTTCCCAACCCCCTCCCACTCCCCCCACTCCCTCTCCTCCTCCCTCTTCGACCCTTAGGGCAGTCAGGGTTTCCTGCCCTGTGGGAAGTTCAAGTTCCTCCCCCCTCCCTCCAGGTCCAGTAGGTGAGTGTCCAAACTGACTTGATCCCCAAAATCCAGTATATGTAGAGGAAACAGGTCCCAGTGTCATAGTCAATGGCTTTTCAGAAAGACTTCAGGCCAGCCACATTCAGAGAATCCGGTCAAATTCCGAGAATCTGGTAAGATCACTTCCTCGTTCAGTCCCAGTCCAACTGGCCTTGGTAAACTCTCATTAGATCCGTTCCATTGTATCAGTGGGTGATAGCATCCCTCGCAGTACTGATTTCGTTTTTCATGTTCTTCCTCCTTCTGTTCCTCATTTGGACCTCGGGGGGCTCAGTCCGGTGCTCCAATGTGGGTCTCCGACTTTATCCCCGTCCTTCGCCAGATGAAGGATCTATGGTGACAAGCAAAATATACATCAGTATGGTTATGGGCCACGGCCGATTCAGGCACCCTCTCCTCTGTCCAGAGAACAATCTGGGGGATCTCTCCTTGGACCTGGGATCCCATATATAATCAAGTCTCCTGTAAACCCTAAAATGACTCCCTTAGTTGAAATATATTCTTCCCTGCTCCCATATTCATCCTTCCTCCCTCCCCCCCCCATCCCAGGCCACCGAGCTTTCCCCATTCCTCCCCTACTCCCTTCTCTCTAACCCTCTCCCCTTCCATCAACCCTCCCACCCCCCCATGCACCCGAGGTTACCTGGGACTCTTGACTATTTCCTACCTCCTGGTGGATAGGTAAATAAACTTCATCAGGTTCATCTTCTTATTTAGCTTCTCTAGGATCACGAATAATAGGCTCAAAGACCTTTAATTATGGTTAGAATCCACTAATGAGTGAATACATACCGTGTTCCTCTTTTTGGGTCTGGCTCACCTCACTCAGTAAAGCGTTTTCTATTTCCATCCATTTGCATGCAAAATTCAAGATGTCATTGTTTTTTACCACTGAGTAAAACTCTAATGTGTATATGTTCCACACCTTTTTTAACCATTCTTCTATTGAGGGGCACCTAGGCTGTTTCCAGGTTCTGGCTATTACAAATAGTGCTGCTATGAACATAGTAGAACAAATGCTTTCGTAGTATGTTAGGGAATCTTTAGGGTATATTCCCTAGATATGACTAGGAAATTGCAGCCGTAAAATCTCAACAACAAGGTTGCCTGAACAAGACCTACATTTTGACATCAGTTGAAATGCCAATGTAAGCTCTGTGCATACTGGAAGAAAATAAGATGCACATTGATTTAAACAATCTGTACCCAATTTGTAATATTTCTGAAAATAAACCTTTCTAATCACCTAAAAATGTAGTGTCATACAGTAACCTTCCCCCTCTAGAATGTCCTGATGATTTAATTCCTTTCTTCACTAACTTTCTCCATTAAGGAGTTCTCCACTAGCAACTCCCACAAATCTCTCTCTCTCTCTCTCTGTGTGTGTGTGTGTGTGTGTGTGTGTAAACCCTTTTCTGATTATCTCTGAGACAAAAGAGTTCTGGTCCTAGAACCCGCTAAGGCTGGGGAATTGCTGGTTTTAAGGGTCTATATGGCTGGAAGCATTTGGAATGGGTAGAATAAGGGAGAACAAGGAGGAACAACAAGAAATGATGGATTGACGAGGAAAGAATAAGGAAACATGGACAGATGGTTCCTGTTGTGAGTAGATTTCTGGTGTGAGAGAATTGTCTGTATTCTGTCAATCATATTTTAATAAAACGCTGATTGGCCAGGCAGGCAGTATAGGCGGGTCAACCAGACAGGAAGTAGAGGCGGGGCAATGAGAATAGAATAAGGCTACGGAGGAGGAAGGTTCCTCAGCCACTCCTGTGCAGACCACCTAAGAGACAGCATGTAACTTGCCCAGCTGAGAAAGGTACGGAGCCATGGGCTAACGTAGATAAGGATAATGGGGTAACAAAAGTTGTAAGAACTAATGAGTAGCCTGACCTAGTGGGCCAATCAGTTTATAACCTAATGTAGACTCTGTGTTATTTTCTTTGTTGCTTGCTCGCTGTGGGGTACTGGACGGGACAGATACCCCAACAAGCCGGCCTTCATGTTACAGATTTCTTCCCCTTCAGAACTTTACCCTCACATTTCTAGCCACCCTTTAGCTCACCCTGATGTCTTTAATTGAACCCTGAATGAAAGCCTTGAAGGCTTGAAACTTAAGGCTCCTATAACTTCTTATACATTTATATAGTGGTTTTAAAATTGCTTATTCTTGTTCTGCACTTAAATGCTCTTAAACTTTCCATAGAGTAACCGTTCTGAAGAGACAGGCATTGTGCTTCAGCTTTCTAACTTAGTTTAACAAACTATGAAGGAAGACTGAGAATTCTTTACTGGTATTATCATCTATCTGCATCCTTTAAGTACATGTGAGTTAGGACAGTATGTATTATTTAGTTCCATTCCTACGATTATCAGCCAGTCTTCTTTCTATACAGTTCTTGTCTTCTTGTCTTTATGGGAAAGAAAATAGAATGAAAGAGCCACACAGCATAAAGAAAAGTTAAGAAAGATTTCCCACGAGCCAGCATGAGACTGCTTCATCTCATCAGATTCTTCCTGGATCACTTGGAGAATCTTAGGAAACCTGAATTTTATCTGATTGAAAGTCTTAGATCCATATACAGGCAAATGTTCAGACCTGTATTTCTCCTTTCTTTAAAAGCATGGTAGATTGAAGGGGATGGAAGAAATATTTAAAACACTGTTCTGAAGAAAAAAAAACCTTATTTAAAAAAATTATGTGAAAAATTGACATTACTTATGAGTGCTATCTAGAATGCTGAAAGGCTAAGATTTTACAAATATTTCAGAACTGAGCAAGGAAAGGAAAAAATTGGCTTGGTTGTTCTGTGGATATAAAAATATCAGAGCACACAAGCCAGCATCCTTTAGGAGAATCATTGAATGAAGCCATATGGTCACCAGCATACAAGACAATAGAATTTGGAGACAAGGTTACTCAGCGTAGGTATGATCTAATCTACTTGTACTTGTGAATATTCATTCATTTTCTCAGTATCTGTCAAGTAAACAGAATACTGAGAAGACAATAACCAGGGCAGCTGTGGCGCATGCCTACAAAGTTTAGGCTGTGAGACTATAGGACTAGGTTAATAATATCATCTTGATAAAATGGTTGCTCATATTTAAGATCTTCATTTTCAGGATTCTGAATTAAGTTCTGCTCATTAGTAAAGGGAAACCTTCATAGAAGGTAACATACAAGATAGAAGATGTTGTGAGGAAATGTAGATAGAAGTTTCCTTCATCTCCCAGACGCTGTCCTCAGTTCATCAGGGTCGTGCCTGGTCATGGCCACAACACAGGAAATGAAGTTTGCCTAGGAAATAATCTCTCGTGAAAAGTAATTTTCAATTCTTTAAAGTCCCAGTTCTGTGAAACTTCTATGCCAAACTTTACTGCTGAGCCTCTACATGGGAACATGGAGTCATTTGGTCCCTGCCTAGTACTGGTGGGAGAGGCCCAAAAGGATGAGCAGCTTGTGGATTTTATAGAGATGACTGTGGTCCTGTTATTTCACAGCTCTCTCGAGCATGGATGGAAAGAGGAGCTTAGAATATACTTGTTTTCTTACTCTAGCATCCCAAAAGATGCTTGACTCGCCACGTGTCCCTTAGACTAGACTTATACTTTACTTATATACCTTCAGTAAATGAGATTAGAAACAAGCTATTAATTTCTTTTCGCTTTTATTGAGCTATACCAGTTATTAATTATAGCAAAAACTGCCAACGCAATGGATCAGGGTCTACTTCCTCATACGAAAGACATGGGTGCCCCATTCAAAGTCAGAATGGATAAATAATGTTGTGAGTGTTGTGTAATTTACTTGGCTCTCTGTATTTCTGACTTTCAACTTAATTCTTTTATAAGCAGCTGAAATTCTTATCTAAAATTCAGAAAGCTCCTGGAAATACAAAGGTTAAGGAAAATCTCTGTAGGAAAAGTCACATCTTCCTCCAAGGATCTGACCTCTTCTGGGTTCGAAGTAAATAAGCAAAAGCAAGCCTGTTAATACTTCATTTGCTCTCAGAAGCAAATATAAAATTAGCTCAAACTCAATTTTGTGACACTCTCTCCTCTTACTGAGTTGCCTCACTCAATCTTGATATGCAGGTTTGTGTCTAGTCTTAACAAAATTATGCCATCTTCTGTTGGTATGTTTGGGAGGCCTGACCTTTCCTGAAGGAAAACAGAAGAGGTGTGGATGGGAAGAGACGGAACTGGGAGGAGAGGAGGGACAGAAGGTTGTGGTCAGTTGTAAACTGTGAGAGAAGATAAATAAATATTAAGATTAAAAAAAATAATGATTTTATTAGTAGATAGAGTCAAGCTGAAATTATTGTCTCAATTCCTAATTTAAAAAACAATTTTAGTGTTATCTAAATTCAGCCTTATATCATGAAAATTCAGCTGTCTAATACTGTACTCTAATCTCATAGCATAGATATGTTAACTGTCATTTGGCAACACAATAGGAAAATGAGCTTTGTAAAAATTTGGAAAGTATGGGTTGAGAAAAGCCCAATAAAGTAAAGAGTAATTCATTATTTAAAAGATAAAGAAGATGATTGCTATGAAAGTTCCAAATAGCCGAAATAAATTTCAAAGATAGAAAAAATATGATGCATATCATTCTAGAGATGTATAATCAATTGTTTAAAATGACATTTTCTATACTTACACAATGAATTGCCTGGCTCTATATTTCTATTCTGTAAGAAAAAAAAGCATATTATTTTGTAAGAAATCTGAAGCACAAATTTCTTACATACAAAACATTTCATGTAGTCATGGGCATGTCTATTATACAATATGAGCCCTTCAGTATCTCTGATTTTGTGACTCTCTCTTTGATTTTTGCCAAATTCAGAGACTTTTATGATGGTTCTTATGGTCCAAGAAATCTTTTAAAAAAGTTATAAGAGTTCTAAGAGTAAGGATTAAGAGGAAAAAAGCCATAAGATAAAGACTCATCCATTCTTATTATCATTTGGTAGGGTTTATTGTACTCAAATTGAAGAGAAGTGAAACTCAATTGATGAGTTTAAAGCACAGAATGAAACTGATTTTAATAAAACAGACAAAATAGAAATACAGAGAAACATTCACAGAGAATTGTGAATGAACATGTTTGTATAAATGGGGAAAATAAAGAGAGAACATTTTTATGACATAATACTTCACTTTGAGCAATACTACACTTGTTATGACCAAGACGGTGTAATAATTCAGTATGTTAGAGACAAAGATTCTGCTGTGATAAGATAATAGAAAAATTCATAGTATCCATGATACATACCATAAAACATAATCTAAGCAGGCCAAAGATCATGATAAGCCTACGAACTGAGGAGTCTCTCTCTCTCTCTCTCTCTCTCTCTCTCTCTCTCTATATATATATATATATATATATATATATATATATATATATATATATATATTGTAGTGGGTTTTTGGTGTATATATGGACACACGTGTGCATGTGTGTGTTGATGTTAGTCTATTACAGAGGTCAAATTGGGTGTCTTACTCCAGCACTTCCTAGTTTATTTCTTGAGACATAGTCTCTAATTGAACCTGGACTTCAGAATCCTGTTGGTTTCTAAGCACCAGTGAGTTTACTGTGTCTACTTCCCTAAAACTAGGAATAATTACAAGCACATGATGCCACACTCATCTTTTTATGTGATTGTCGGTGGACAAAAATTACATTGCTTGCATGTGCATTAATCACCTTACTAATTGAAATATGTATATAAAAACACAACATTCTTTATGAAATAAATGTACAACTAACAAGTGAAATCTTATGAATTTTATGGAATAAGCCACCATAACAGAAAAAAATTACTCTAGAAGAAAGTATAAAAGAATAGAAAACACTTGTAGAAACTCTAAATTCTCTTGCTCTATCAAATTTGTTTTGGACAGTAAACTTTGCTAAAATTAATTACTATTCCTGAGCTTCATACTCTGAAATTAGTTGTAAAACATTTTTTAAAATTTTCTTAATGCTGGAGGCTGGAGAGATGGCTCAGAGGTTACTACTCTACCAGAAGTCCTGAGTTCAATTTCCAGCAAATACATGGTGGCTCACAACCATCTGTAATGAAATCTGTTGCCCTCTTCTGGTGTACAAGCATACACTCAGGCAAAACACTAAATAAATAAATCAAAAAAAAAAAGGAAAACGAAAAAGCAAAAAAAATATGTAATGCTTGCAAACAATGTGTTTTTTTTGTTGCTGTTCTTGTTGTTCTACTAAACAACGTGCTTTTTATATCCATATTCTTTCATTAATTACTATTTCACTCTGGATCAATTTGCATATTTTATAATATTAGCTATACAATTAATGATGGTGACATTTTGGTTAATAGATATTTTGTTTAGTTATATACATACAATTTCATTTGTTAAGTCACGATATATGAAATTTTTAGCTTTAAGTTTGTTGTGAAATACTTTTGAAAGTGGTTAATTTAATTTTCTTAAACCTTTCATCAGTGAATCTCTGATTACCTCTACTAGATAACACAATTCAAGTAAAGACAGTGAATAAACAGTATCGCTCCAGTTATCATGCTCTTATTTTACTTTTTATATGAATGTGACATGGAAAGAACATGCTATGTGAATTTTTTATGGAAAGACAAACTAGTCTATTCACAGCAGATAGAGTATGAAGGAAATAATTCCACTCAAACATAGTTTGCTCAACCAAAAAGTTTAATTGGAGTAACTAACTGGAGTAGGGGGAACACTCCTCTACTGCTGATGGGAGCACAAACTATTAAGTCCACTTTCAAAATCAGTATGACAGTTCCTTGGAAAACAGAGAGTCAATCTGCCTCAAGACCTGGAAATCCCACTTTTGGGCATACATCCAAAAGATACACACTCACCACAAAGTTATTTGTTCAACTGTGTTCATAGCAACAATATTTGTGATAGCCAGAAAACAACTTAGGTGCCCCTCAACAGAAGAATGGATAAGAATAATGTGATACATTTACACAATGGAATACTACTCAGTGGTAAAACCAATGACATATTGAAATTTTCAGGCAAACGGACAGAACTAGAAAAAAAAATCCAGAGTGAGGTAAGCCAGACCCAGGAAGAACACTGTGTTTTATACTCACCCACAAGTGGATTTTAGATAAAAAGCAAAGGATAACCAGTCTATAGTTCATGACCTCAGAGAAACTAGTTAACAAGGAGAACTCTAGGAGAGCCATATATGAATACCCCTGGAAAGGAGAATTAGACAACAACTCCTGAGAAATTGGGAGCATGGGGATGAGGGAAGAAGGGAGCATAGAAATGGGTGAGGATGGGAAAAAGAGGAGGGAGTCAGAAAGCATCAGGGAATGGGGTGTTTGAAATGGGAGAAGGACAGAGAAGGAGGACTAGGAAAGTGGTACTTTGATTGAGGGAGCCATTAAGGCGCTAGCAAGAAACCTGGAACTTGGGAAATCCTCAGGAATACCCAAGAATAACCCCAAATAGACCTCAAGCAAAAGTGCAAAGGATGCCTCAATTGGCATTCCCCTGAAATCAGATTGATGCTTACCTTAATTGGTATCATAGAAACTTCACCCAGCCACTGAGGGAAGCAAATGCAGAGATCTACAGCTAAGTAATGGGACGAGTTTATCGAGATCAGACTAAGAGAGGGGGGAATGAAGTTATGAGCAAAGGGGTCATGGCCATAATAGGGATACCAACAAAAAGCTGACTTGAGCTAGTGAGAGCTCACAAACCCTGAACTGATAGAGGGAAAACCTGCATAGGACCAAACTTGGCCCAGTGAATGTGGGTTTTTGTGTGACTTGGCCAGTCTGTGGAACCACTGGCGTGGGACTAGGGTTTATCCGTAGTGCTTGAAGTGATCTTTTGGAGCCCATTTTTTTTCAGCCTAGATATGGGGGAGGGATGTCTCTGTCCTACCGCAAAGTGATATGACACACTTTTTTGACTTCCCTTGGGTAATCTTACTCTCTCTGAGTAGCAAACAGGTAGAAGAAGATAACAGAGTTTCACAGTAAAGCACCAAACTGGGCTCTGGGACTCCAGTTGAAGAGAAGAAGGAAGGATTATATGGGAAAGGTGAGGACAAAATCATAATGGAGAAATCTACAGTAATAACTGAAACAAGGTTGTGTGAACTCATGAACTCTAGACCTAATATGCCAGGTTTTGTTGACTTCCCATGGGAGCCCTTACCTTTTCTGATGAGTGGATGGGGGAGGACTTGGGGGCTGCAGTAGAAAGTGGGAGAATGGGAGAGAGTGGAAAGTGGGAGAGGTATGTAAAACGAGAAATGATAGTTTTAAAAAGTAAATTTAAAAATATTGATGATGATGATGAGGAGGAGGAGGAGGAGGAGGAAGAGGAGGAGGAAGAGGAAGAAGAAGAGGAAGAAGAAGAGAAAACAAGCTGAGCAAGCCATGATGAATAAGTCAATAAGCAGCATTCATTCATGGCCTTTGTATCAGCTTCTGCCTCTAGATTCCTCTTCTGTTTGTTTCTGTTCTGACCTCCTTAAATGATGAACTGTGTTGTGAAAGTGTAAGCCTATTAAACCCTTTCCTCTTCAACTTACTTTTGATCATTGTGTTTCATCGCTGCAATAGAAACCCTAACGACAGCATAAACCTTCACTGGGAAAAACATAAAAATAGAAAAAAAACCAAAACATTTTTTTCAGCGAAGATTGGGCACTAATGAAACATCCAGTCATTGATATCACTCAAGTTCAGTTTGGAAAAACCAGTGAGTTTAAATCAAGTTACCTCTATGAACTTGAGCAATTTATGAGCAAGTATATAGAGATGTAAGAATAGATAGCTAGATAAATTGACAGGAAGACAGATATATTATTCGCATATGTTTTAGGAGTTTCTCATAGTTTTATTTTCTGTTTATTTTATGTAGATACATATATATTTGCCCTCTCCAAATGACAGAAGTTACTTACTTATGTACACTTCCTCTAACACATTACAAATATGTTTCCTTTGTCTATTATAGCCTTACATATTTTAAATTACAAGTGCTTTATAAAGTATCATTATAATCATCAGATATCAGCAAATTTTACTAATTCTAATTCCTGAAAATTGTGTTGCTTCTATTTTTACTTTTAAAGTAGTTTCTCTTTGGTAAAATCTTTTTTCTGACATTTTCTCCACTTGCTAGTTTTTCTTTTTCTGTTTTTATTTAAATAGTATCAGATTTGTTTTCCTTTAATTTAATTTCTTGGGTCTCAGTAACTGCTTTTGAATACAAGAATTTATGACCTTTTAGCTATAGAAAGTTCAATGTTATTAATTTTGTATGTTGCTTCTAAGGCTCCCAGCCCCCATCTCTCTTTCTTTTATGTTACTATATGTGCACTTCATTTTTGTGCATTTGTCTTAAAAATGGATACATTTATCATTTATATTTTATGATTCCTTTTCCTTTTTTGACTAATTGTCTTACTACTACATATGGGTCTCTTAATTTTTTGTTGTTCTATTTTACAAAAATGATACTCAAAATGGATTATTTTTATATATGTCTTTTTACAAATTATGTTTATGTGTTAGCATAATAATTATCAAATCACATATTTTATAATTATAATTGCTTGTTTTTTGTTTTTATTACTTATTTACTTCTATTTTTAATTGTATTATTTTTAAATTATTTATATATTTATAGGAATATTAGACTTTGAAATCCTTGAAATTATAACTTATCAAGACTCTTTAAAGCATACTTAAATCTAAATTAGTTTTGTGGCTTAGAAAAGTATCTACGGTGCATATTGTGAACTCTACCATTTTGTGTTTTATAATTCCTACTATTTACAAGCTTCACATGAGTTCTGGCTGATGTCCCAAGATGGGTATTTTCTCTTGTTTCCAATCTTACAATGTTAAACAAGTTTTAAATTTCTTGTTTTGTCTCTGTCATACCTTCTGCCCATGGAGCATTTCACAATTTCATTCAGAATTCCTTCTTCATTTTTCTTAAAGAACATAATACCAATGTTTCCACCATTGTGATTGTAATGTGCTTAGAAACCAGGGCTAGAATAGCTCCAGTTTTCTAACACGGTGTGAATGCCAGCTCTCCGACATAGGAGGTGAGTGGTATGTAAATTGAAACAACTTTTCTGTTACACTGTATATATTTGTTAGAAATGGAAACGTAAGCACAAAAATGTTCTGTATGAATTTTAATAATTTTGTATTCAACACTACTTTTGTTATACATGTTTCATAATTTTTATGTCTTCCAAATCACAAACTGAACTTTTTGTTTTTATGTAGACAGACTCAACAGAGGGACAAGTGAATATCATATGTCAGATCATTAATGAGTGGAAACTCATTAATTGACTCAATAATGAAATGACTATGGTCAAAATGATAAAGGTTATATATTTCATCATTATACACAATTTCAACTTCCTGTAAAAAGATTATGCACTATGGTTAGCAACTTTATACCCAGAATTGCAGGGAACCTTGTTGGTGGTAAGATTTTAGAGGTTAGAATCTGTGGCTTCTGGGGCACAATGTGCTCTCCAGTACATGAGAGAATTACGCACTCCCTCAAAAAGTGAAGTGATCAAGCCTCTTTCTATTTCTACTTCTCTGTATTTCCCCCTAGAATTAGAAAGCATGGGAGCTTGACAGAACAACTGGTTAAATTGATTGATTCATTGATCTTTTATATTGTATAGCTTGCAAACTTCATTATATCCTGGTAAGTATAACTGTATTGAACCTGGAAGTTGACACTGTATTCTGTTTCTGATGGTAGTATAAAAAGTCTTGATGTAGATGTCTTGACAAAATAGTGAAATGCCCTTTTGAATTCTTATGATTAGATGTAAATTGTAAATACTTGAGGAGCAGAAATAATTTGTGTGTGCTGATGTGATCAATAAACAACAACCTACAAAGACTATGGTGATCCCGTTGCTGTGATTCATCCTTTTTGGCATCAAGTAGAGAAAATGAGACAAAAAGTATCTCTTATTCTGTGAACCTGGGTAAAATTGGGAAGGATTCCCTTTGTGAGAAAATATTTGGATAATGATTAATTTGGGAGTTGAATGAATTAAACAGCATTAGCTTTTCTTGATTTCCATGTAAGATCTTTTGAAGGATAAACTGAAACAGCATAATGAACCTTAAAGATAAAATATTTAGAATGTTCATAGTGAAGCTTCTGAAGAGATAATCAAATATTCATGAACATTGTATTTTTAGTCTTCTTATATTTATTTAAATTTACTTGCAGCTGAATTGGAACTCATGCTGATCTCATAATCACTTACAGAGATGCAGGGAGTGATTGAAAGTGGCCTGTCTTACAGAGTCCATTCACAGTTCCAAAATGTGACAAATGTGTTATAATTTAAATGGTTTTATGAATTTCAATCAAGAAACTATAAAAGCAATAATATTGTCATTGATGTAGTTTGGTAAAAGCTGAAAAGGGGATAAAAAGTGTTTCTTTTAGAATATAGTACGCAAAATTGTTGAGATACTAAAAACAAAATTAACTGTCATTTTTTATAGACAGCATGCCTTGTCAACTTGATTGGATTTGTGAACAACTGTGAGAGAAATCTTTCTCTTCTCTCTCTCTCTCTCTCTCTCTCTCTCTGTGTGTGTGTGTGTGTGTGTGTGTGTGTTTGTGTGGATGAATTAACTATCTCAAGATGAAAACTATACTTCAGAATTGGAGTCGCCTTCTAATGGACCCTCAGATGTGTGTTTTACACACATCTGAGTGAAAAGCAATCCTGCTTTTGACTGGTGCATTCCCCGTTTCCTGGAAGTGCATCTATGCTTTCGCTGCCACAGTAGCTGACAGGCAAGTATGGAACCTATGCTCTATGGCATACCAATGTAACCTGATGTCCCCTGGTGCTCCAGGCATCCACCATGATTTTGGGAGGTCTATCGCAACACCTAGTCTTGTAGTCTGAGGAGCTACCAAGTTTACCATCTCCAGGGTGCACACAGTCACTTTTGTACAACAGAGTAGGTTTCGAATATGCCAAGATGAGAAATATCTTTTGTAACCTATATTCATTCTATCTGTTCTGTTCCTTAGACAACCAAGACTAATATGACCAGGAATATTTTAAATTGTTCTCAGAAAGTTCTGGTTAGCATGCACAATTCATAAGGCAATTCATAGCATGATAAATTATAAGCTTGAAGTTAAGGCATGCTCTGCTGATTATGAGGCTGTGAAAGAATTTCAAAATACTGAGGGATGTTTATACAGTAAGAAATTTAAAGAAAGGTATTGTTTACCAATGTTAACAAGACTGGTTTGTTTACTATTGTATTGTCAAATAAATTTATATACTGTGACTGTTTCTTATAAAATGACTCATTTTATTTTATTTTTTTTTGAAAGTAAATTTTATTAAATTATAAAAGTTTCCATTTCCGCCCCTCTTCCCAACACCCTCCCACTCCCCCCACTCCCTCTCCTCCTCCCTCTTCGTCCCTTAGGGCAAAAATGACTCATTTTAAATCATTCAAAGATTATGGAACTAATTATTTTAAGAACTATTTATTAGAATGTTTGCTTTATATATAAATACTCACATAGCAGAAATATATCTTTGAAAATTGGAGCATGTAAAAGGAGTTAAATTATCCATATTGTTTGCTCTTTAGAATAAATGATGTAATATTTGCTACTTCAGTGTAGATGAAAGTTCTATAGAACAATAGGACCTTAATAATAAAAATTAGGATATAAATATGTAGATAGAATTACTCTTATCTGAGATGAAAAATACTCTACAATAAATATAGATAACACTGAGTTTTAGCAAAGTAGATGTTTTATGTGATGTTATTCTCAAAGCTCATACTTAAAATATATAGTATTTCTTCCTTTTAGATAATAATTGCATAATTTCCTCTTTCCTTTATTTTCCTCACTCCAACCCTCACTTATGTTCCCCCAAGCTCTTTTTCAAATTCATGACCTTTTTTCATTAATGTTTTATAAACACTCTCACACACACAGAGTTCAGTACTATTGCCTGCTCAGTAAAAATGATGTTACTTGTATTATATATTTTCAGTGTAAATAGTCAGTATTTCAAAATCAGTTCGTATGGTATTCACTGGGAAGACCACTTCTTTATGTTTTTGTATTTCTTGGTTTTCTGTATACTTTTTGAAGTGTTGAGGATTCCCGAACTTGCCAATGTTCACATTTCCAAGTCTTTTGTCCTTTGGCTAGCTTATGTTTTGTTAGTCATGTTGGTAAGACTTTATCGGTGTACCTTCTGACATTACTAGGAGACATAGTCTTACAGCAAACTCCCTGTTTTTCTGACTTCTACAATCTTTCAGCTCTCTCTTCTACAGTGAGCACTGAGCCATCAGTGTTGGCATTATTTGAATATTTATCACACAGGACTGACCTCCACAGCTCTACATTTTTTTTCAGGTTTTCTTTAATTGTTTCTCTAGGGTTGCAAAAAAAAAAAAAGGAAAGGAAAAAGATTTTCCTAATGAGAGGTGAGGAAACCACTTATCTGTGAGTACAAGAGGACATTTTTAGAAATCAGTTAGGGATTGTGCTGCTTTAGTAAACTGGCAGTTGTATATTCTCCTCTAAGTTCCATGACTTCACTATCCATGGGCAGTTAGTAAGGCTATTAATACAAGACACAGTTTTGCTGTGTTTTGAGTGATTCTTACATCCAATTAGACAGATATTGACTAACACCAAAGCATGTTTGGTACTACTGCAACTTTCATGTTATTATACTATTCTCATCATGTTGTGGCACATAGATGTCATAACTGGGTAGGATCATTGGTTGCTTTCATCTTTGGAAGCTTGCATGGCACATTTTGCTTTCATAAATGCTAGTTCTCAGCAAGGTGGTTTTCAGATCAGTTCTGTTTCAGGGATCTCTGAGCACATGTCTGCAGTATATGTGTTTTTCTCAGGAGGGATTATCTTCTACAAAGTTATTAGCAATAGTCTGTAAAGTTCTGAAAGTCTCTTGGACAACTCTAACAAACAATTCAGATACAGGTTTCTCCTGCCTGATGTTTGGGGTGTGGGAGATGTTTTTTGGTTCTCAGAGGGAGTGTGGTAAGCCCAGAAAGTAAATTTCATTCATACTGTATATGCATATTTATGAACAGAGTTAATGTGTGTTATAGATAGCTTGCAGTATAGAGTTAATGGTACAATCCGTTGTGAATTTTTGTGAGGGTAATTTGGAAGATAGAAAAATTGGGGTTCATATTTTATTTAGATATATTTAAGTAGACACTATTATAAGTAATTATTTTGGCATGTTTATCCCTTCTAACCTTTAGCAGAAAACCTGGTATCAGAGTGTATGAAATCATATTTTGTATTATTGTCAAGGTTTTACAACAATAGAATTTATATGAAAGGCAAGTGGAGACTAGAATGCTATTTAGAAAATAAGTGATAACTAACTACAAAAAAATTACTCCATCATAACATGTAACTTTTCAAGCCTTCTTACCCACATTTAAATTAAATATGCTAAGGGGCACAAGCTATGAAAATATTGTGTTCTAACTATTCTGTATATTCTAAAAATAGCACATCTTAAGCACTAGCTCTTTCAGGACACTTTGTATAAGCAATTGTTCCCCTTAGGACCGACTAAATGAATTAGAAGTGCTTGTTGTTTCAGAGTTACTAGATACATGATTCTGTCTTATAAAGCTTATTTCAATTCATTACAGTTTCATAGGAACCATGTTTAATGTCTTGTTTAAAAGGGGATAAATTTGTTAGTTAAACCTGTATCACTGATATCATTCAGCATCCATCTTAGCCAATTTGTAAGATCACACATTGTATATGAACTCAATAAATCTTACAGAGGGACAGCATAAAATGAAAATGATTAAGAAAGTATACCATGGAGATTTTTCATGGAATTTAGGCCAATGGGACAAAAATTAGTACATAGAATCAGAAGTTTAATGACCAGATGGGCTTTATAGGCAAGTGTATTATTGAGGTACTAGACCATAATTGGAAATTTAATTATTTCCAATTATAAAATATAAATATAAAATATAAAATTATAAAATTTATTTATTATTTTATTCACTTTATTTTAACCATATTTCCTTTCCCCCAACTCCCTACAATGAAAAAAATGATGTTGTGTAGCACAATTCTTTACTAATCAGACTTTGAGCATTTAGTTATGGGTATTGAACATTATATTGACAAGGTACTTAATTTATACACTAGATAACCTTTTCTTTTTTCTTCAATCTTAAACAGGCCTTATGTGTAAACATGAATAATTATCAAACAAACACTGGAAATTATGAATACACACACACACAAACGCTCTGTCTCCCTCTCTATTTCTTCTCTCTCTCTCTCTCTCTCTCTCTCTCACACACACACACACACACACACACACACACACACACACACACACACACGTGAACACACAAAGAAAAGTCAAATCAACTGCTCCAAGTCAGAAATACTTAAATTATTACAGACTTTGAAAAATTGTCTTCCTTCTTCTCACCTTCAATAACTTCAATGAAAAGTGAAAGCACATAGATAGATAATTTGAATTTTCCAAAAACTTTCCTTACTCAAAT
Source organism: Myodes glareolus (assembly GCF_982192425.1). Taxonomy (NCBI): domain Eukaryota; kingdom Metazoa; phylum Chordata; class Mammalia; order Rodentia; family Cricetidae; genus Myodes; species Myodes glareolus. Next base: position 15,387,088 of record NC_142040.1, on the reverse strand, counting down.
CTGTTATCAGAAAATATAATAATGTGAGAAAGAAAATAATATCATTTTTATCACCATATATCCTGGAATGTTCTAACTATGAACTTGGGTTGAGTTCTACATCTCTGGCACAAATTCACAATGGCTAGAGAATAATTAAATGAGTGTTTCTACTGGACAGTGGTGGTGGTGAATACCTTTAATCCATTCCTAGCACTCGGGAGGCTGAGGTAAATTGATTTCTGTGAGTTTGAGGGTAGTTTGGTATACAAAGTGAATTCGAGGACAGCAAGGACTGTTATACAGAAAAACCCTGTCTCAAAAAATAATTAATAAATACATAAATTAATAAATGATAGATAGGTATGTAGATAGATGGATGGATAGACAGACAGACAGACAGACAGACAGATAGATAGATGTCTATTTCCATTTTAGGTAAATGACAACAGTCATTATTTTTCTGTCTAGTTAGGGTATAATTCTTTTTTTTTATTTTTCCATTCAATTATTTACACTTCCTTCCTCCCAATCCCCTCCTGCTCCCCCACACCCTCTCCTCCTCTCCCATCCTGCTTGAGAGAGGCAGGGAACCCTGCCCTGTGAGAAGTCCAAGGCCCTCCCCCCTACATCCAGGTCTAGGGAGCTGTGCATCCATATAGACTAGGGTCCCAAAAAGCCAGAACATGCCGTAAAATTAAATATCAATATTGTTTATAGTATATGAATGTTAGGTGTGTGAGAAACGTGTAATTATTGTGTCTGTGTGTGTGTGAGTGTGTGTATGACATCTTTATATACATTGTAAATTCCAAATGTTAAGGCTCATTCCATAGTTCAATTGACCACAAAGATTAGACAAAAATAATACTACAAATACTTTGCTTCTAAAATAAATAACCCCTTAAAACATAACTGGTGTGGGATTGATTCACTGATATAAAACATGATGTTTTTTTTCCAGACTCTGATGAGGATACTGTTGCTATGCCTGGATCCTGAGATTGATGAATGGTGCTGATGCTTTGGGGTACTGCCTAACCAATTTTTTTCAGGGCAGCTAACTATGTTCATTTTCAGTTTTTAATTTTGTGTATTTGTGTGGGCTGTTCAGCCACTAGGTTTTGTTATTTTGTAATTTAATTGTGTATAACATAAAAAGGAAAAAATCAGAAATGTATCTAATAGGAGAAAATGTGATTTTTTTTAAATCACAATACTAAGATAAAAGATATGCTAAAATGAGTTCAGGAAGCCTTAGGAATGTTAGTCCAATTCAATTTAAACACTCTATTTTTATTTTATTATAGTTGCTAAGAGAAACAAAGTTTGTCTGAAGAACAGAGAAATGTAGTCTTTCATGAGAAGTATTATCACTTAGAGGTGGAAACTGTTCCAAATATTGGGAAAAACATTAATAATTAATAGCATTTGGTCACCTTTCTCTCTCTTTGTCATTTCCCCTATCAGTTGGATACTGGATAAATAAATAAGTTTACTTTCTTTTTACCATATGCCTTTATAAATAAAATCTGATAGTAATTAAGGGATACCCTCTTGTAATTTGAGTCTAGAACATTACATAAAAAAAACTGGAATGGAGAGAAATGCAGAAAATAAAAAAATATTATGAAAATTAAATCTAAGCATACAACTATAAATCAAAAAAAAAAAAACCAGACACATACTCTTTAAAATGGTCAAACAACACAAATTCAAAGAAACATTATCTATGCATTTGTAAACATTATTTTTAAAGGCATAGAAAGTGAGAGAAATGGCAGAACACTGAATGAATGATTTAAATGACATAAATCAATAAAGTCATTAATAAACCATAAAGCACAAAGCAGAACAGTAACAACTGCAGCATGGAATCTGACCAAAAACAAAACAAAAAACAAAACCTTGGGAGGATGTGGGGAAAGGGGAGCCCTCATTTAATTTTGGAATGAAACTACCTTCCAACAACCATTAAGTAATACATCATTTGAACATTTCTTCCTTTTAAATATCAATTTTTAAAGTAAAATAAGATTACATGTCTTCCCTCGGAAATCTTAATCTATTTCTATCTATCATGCGTGTGCACGTGAACATGCACGCATGAACGCGCGCGCACACACACACACACACACACACACACACACACAAGCAACATGCCGAGCTCATTTAGTGTAGCATTTGACTTCAGGGCTGACCACTTGTGCTTAAATGACCATCTAAAAAGCTCATCCCTGGATGAGGTTAATTTCTCTTTCAGTTCTCATTAGCTGCCTGTCTCTGACTAGGAGCTTGACCCTATGGGATTTTCTCTCTTCAACATTAGCATTTTCAATACCATTTTCAGATCTTGTTTTGACAGTCACATTAGGTGTTGAGGTATAGCTTTCCTACATTATTGGGGATGTAGTCTATCAGTAGACTTTCTGGTTATTTCACTCTTACAATCTCTCTGTTCCTTTGTTAATGTCGTTTCCTGAACCTTAGGAGCAGCTACTGTGTTGTTGGCGCATGCATTGGGGTTGCATTCTGCACAAACTGTTGATGTTTCTTTTATGTTGTGTTATGGTTTTGTGCAGTGTTCTATATGTGTTGCAAATAGAAGCCTCTTTGATGAGTGCTAAGGGGTACACTTATATCTGAATGTTTGGAGTTATGAGATGAATGAATCCATTGAAATAGCAGGAGGTTGGTAGGAGCCAGTTTGTATTTTGCCTATTTAGAAAGTGATAATTGAAATTATGACTTACAGACTCTGAACTGTCTAGCCACAGGGCAAAGTTGATACTTTTCTCCTCCAGCATCTTGCACAGCACCTTCTATCATTGTGGAAGTTAGTAGAGTTATGAAGTTTCCTGGTTGACAGACATTTACTTATATCATGTTCTGTGATTCAAGTATTTCTTTACCAACTGGAATTTATTATTAAGTTATGGAGGGCCACTTAAATCATAAGAAATATTTTCTGACACTTAGGTACTATGGGACCTCCCTGTCAACACCTGCAAAAGAGATAGCTGTTTCTTGGCACTAAGCATTTTATTTGTTATTCTGCAATCCAGTAGTCTAGAATGGGCATTGTTGCCCTATTGCAAAGTATCACTATTTAAAAACTTCATAGATTTTTGTATGCATATACATTAGAAAGATTTTGTAATAGTAGGTTTCTATATAACTTTTTAAAAGAATGTAGTTGTATGAAGTGTTAACTGGAAACAATGAAACTGGAAATTGTATCTGTGTCAGGGGATGAGATGGCCTGGTAAAAATAAAGGAATACAAAAAAAATGAGCACAAAATGATATGGCCCCATCTCTAACATTTAACAGACTGAAAATGTGGACACATTTTTATGAGCTTCATGACCTCCAGAAATATGAGACATAGATCTTTGTTATTCATAAGCTACTCAGTTATTCCATTTTGCTAAGCAGGCTGATTAAGAGATCTTCTTTATTTTAAAGTCTTTTCATGTGTTAGGAATTAGAAATGTTCACAACTGCCTGTAATATTCACGCCAGTGGATCTTTGGCTAGATGTGTGCCACTGGTACTCACACACATACATACATATATACCCATATATACCATAATTGAAATATTAAAAATATTGCAGTTACATATAAATACAGAGTGCTCCTTTATTATTTTTTATATAAAACAGCAATGTATTTATGTATTGTTATCATTACATGTAAATACAGTATACTTATGTTTAAAATTCTCAAGTAGATAGGCAATAAAGCATATCTTTTAAAAAAGAAGCTATCCATTAATTCATATTTTATGGAGATACTGAAAAAATTCAATGATAACTGAGTTCTGGTAAATTTACTTAGAATTTCTTTTCTCCAACATCTGTTTTGGATGAGTATATTTAATTCATGTACATTTCTCAGTTGCTTTCTTTGTGTTTCAAATCACTGTAAAGTAGAAGTGCCAGGATGATTATTAACCTACATAAAAGTAAATCCATTTACCATAAACTTGAAAATAGTTAAGTGGAAATTTTATAAATCATAAATGTAATATTTTATTAGACAAAACATAAAATCTAAAATCCAATTGATAAATGCAATTCTTGAATCTAAGACTCTCACTTACTTTCTCTAATATATGCTTTACAATTTATTTGAACTACTTTTTATAACTTTTGTCTCAAGGTAGCATCCTTTTCTGAGTTTAGTTTCCATTTGACTTGACTTTCTAGTTAAGAATGCTTTTAGCAGTAAATACTTACATTCATAAGGCATGACCTTGGGACCACATTCGCTTATCTATCGCCAGAGACTTTATTTCTATCTCTGAGATTTGATAACTCAATGTACTATAAGTTTCTGTGTTTTGGTCTCAATATTAGTCATCAGCTACTGCTATTCCCTTGCCATTTATAATAGCCTTAAAGCATTACTTTTGATTTTGTTGAGTTTTAACTTATAATAAACATACTGCATGTGGTTATGAATAAACAACTTTTAAAATATACATTGACTTATACCCTGTGAGAACTATTAACGCATCTGTACAGATTATGCTTTAGTTACTAGAAAAATAACTGTTATAATATAAAACTTTATATTATCATCAATTTTATTTCATGACATTATTAAAGTAGGTCTGTTAAGGAAAATTATTTTAAGGTGTGTAATTTTTGTTTGTGCTGTTTTATTTAACTCTGTAAAGCTGTGATTCTGAGCCTATCTATATACCTGATAGTTGTGGGATTCCTCTCTATGTGCTGTAAATATCATTGGTCAATAAAGAAACTCTCTTGGCCTGTGATAGGGCAAAAGAGTAGAGCAAGGTGGGGAACACAAAATGATGGGAGAAAGAAGACAGAGTCAGGAGAACCCATGTAGCCCTGCATGAGACAGATGCTAGAGATGGAACTTTAAATGGTAAGCCACAGCCACTTGGCAATACACAGTTTAATGGAGATGGGTTAGTTTAGAATATAAGAGGAAGTATATATCTCAACTAAGGGAGTCATTTGAGGGTTTGCAAGAGACCTGATTCTAGATTCTAGAGGGGTACCCAGGTCCAAGGAGAGGTCCCCAGATTGTTCCCTGAGCAGCAGAGGAGAGAGTGCCTGAACTGGCCTTGGCCCATAACCATACTGATGAATATCTTGCATATCACCATAGAACCTTCATCTGTCGATGGATAGAGATTGAGACAGAGTCCCACATTGGAGCACTGGACTGAGCCCCCAAGGTCCCAATGAGGAGCAGAAGGAGGGAGAACATGAAAAAGGAAGTCAGGACCGCGAGGTGTGAGTTCACCCACTGATACAGGGGGAATGATCTAATGAGAGCTCACTAAGGCCAGCTGGACTGGGACTGAACGAGCATGTGATCAAACCAGATTCTCTGAATGTAGCTGACATGGGGGCTGTCTGAGAAGCCATTGATAATGGCACTGGAACTTGTTTTGTCTGCATGTACTGGCTTTTTGGAATCCTCCTCAGTTTGGATGCTCACCTTCCTAGACCTGGAGGGAGGGGGGAGGAACTTGAACTTCCCACAGGGCAGGAAACCCTGACTGCTCTTAGGACTGGAGAGGGAGGAGAAGAGGGAGTGGGGGGAGTGGTAGGGTATTGGGAGGAAGGGAGGAAATGGAAATTTGTATAAATTAATAAAAAAATGAAAAAAAGAGTAAGCTAGAAATATGTTTAAGCTGTTGGCAAAGCAGTAGTGTAAATAATATAGTTTCACTGTGATTATTTCAGGAGTCTGGGCTGCCAGGAAACAAACAAGTAGCCTCCTACAACAAACTGGCGCTCCAATGTGGTCAACTATATGCATGTAAAGCCTGAGAAAGATTAAAAAGTAATTTTAGACAAAAAAGAACAGAAAAGAGCATTCCTTTTTGGTAATCAGCATTTCACTGGTGGCGTGCTGCTGCTTCTTTAAGAGAGGTCTTCCTCATTCATTGATAGCAGAAAATCAAACAAACAAAAATGTGTGGTTTTGAAATGATGGCTTTCTGAGATGTGCTGCCAGCACAAACGTTGGCTTTTTTAGGAGGCCAAGAATTTAAATGGGATTCATGAGCAGAGAGCTACAGCTTGCGTAATGGAAGCATAGACCCTCTGTATGCCTAAATCGGGCTGTGAGCATGGTTCGTGCTAAATAGACCTCTGCTCCACCATGTAGCACTGGGCAGGGCCAAAAGGGAATGCAGCCTTAGACATGCTTAACATTTTAAGCAACACTACTGGACAAAAAAAAAGAATTACAGATACACAATAGTACAGATTCAGACATAAAAGAGCTCTAACTGAGTCAGTTTTGGATAAATGTATATAGGCTTGGGAGAAAGAAGAAAACATACAGAGAGTTATAAAAAAATAAATTGTTTAAAAATAAAGTCTTTAACGAGACAGTACAGACAATCATAGATTAAAGGAGTAAAGATAATAAAATAAATTTTAAAAAGTAATAGAGTAAAATCAAACAAGCCACATAAAATAGAATAGACTCAAATAGTCAGGATTGTGTATCTTATTGTGTTTTCTTTGAATTTTTTGACTGTGAAGCAGTTGATATATATATCAACATATATACTTTAAAGGTGTTCTGTCTTCAAAATTTGGGTCTAAGGATATGATTTTATGAAAATAGGTTTTTCTTTTGTTTCCACAGAGGATGAGAACCTGAGGAACCCTTAAAGACTAATGTGGTTTGAGGGACACAGACTACCCAAAAGGTATCCATGAATACTCCAAAACTTACTTTGCCCTATAAATAGTAGGAAACTGTTTGGAGAGAACTATACCTATCTTCCCAAATTTTGTTTAATTAACTTTTGTTATACAAATTTAAGGTCAATTTTGTTATTTGTATATTTCTGCTCTTAGTTAAGATATCATGTTTGTACAGTTCATTTAAAAGTGTAATGCATAATTAAGAAATATATATCAATAGATAGTCATCTATAATAGTCAAGCTTATAGTCATATTAGTTAGGTGTTCTAGACAGATGGAGATATATTTCAGTTAGATAGGTATTCTTCAAATTTTTCAGAGACCTTCAGAATGTGACATTTAAATGCTTAAGAACTTAAGACTTTTCATAACAATGAGACATATCTGCTCCTGGCAGCACCAATCTACTTCAAGAAGATGATGGGCATTGAAGAGGTTCCTTATGGAGTTGGTTAGACATTTGGGCAAGAAACTGCTCTTCCTTGGACTGCTTGATGAACTGGAGTTGGACCTACAGAGAAATGACTACTGAGCTTGTCCCAAGGTGAGACTGTCTGTCGGGGTTCCTGCTTCATGAACGAATCTGCCAGACATTCTGAAGGATACCGAAAAAAGTTACTGACAAACTGCCAATATAGGCTGAACTGCCTTTTAAATTTCCTGCTTCATGGGAAAGTCTGCTGGATATTATGAACGTGTGGGCTGAAGATTCGATGCCCCAACAGTACAGAAAAACTTTGGGTGACTGTCCAGGCAGTGAGATGTCTCTCTCACTTCTAGAGGTTTGGAAGTTACTTACAGTGAACTTCCTGATTACTTAGGTACTATTATGTCTTTCTGGAGTCTTGAATGAAGTTGATGAATATATAATTATAGTTGTAGTTTTCATTAGTTATGAAATAAGATAAAGTAAATACAAATATTATATCTGTAATTCTTGCTTGATATGTTAAGTATTTTCTCTTAGACAAACATCTCTGCTGATGCAAATAATTCCAATCAGATTGAATTAAAAGATGTCTGTGTTTAATAGATGACCTTACTCCTGAATGGCCTGGAGAAAACATGGAGAGGTAAAGAGAGAAGAGGACACCACACAAAAGTCAGAAACAACATGATCATTCTTTAGAGGGCAGTTTAAATAGACTGTGGGAGTGGTCTTAACCTTCCCTAGGAAGGTGTTACCATTTGGTGGGCTTTCTTGATGCTGGGGAGGGGCCACTGTTTGGCATGCTTTTTCAAAGGTGAAGTTTGGGCTGAGGCAAGTCCCAGGGGAGGGAGTTGGTGCCAAGAGCTGGGGTGAAGCACAAGTCAAACAGATACCTGTCTTGTTATATGTATTTTTACTACATTAAAGTTAAAACTGACTTGGTCTGTGACAGGGCAAAAGAGCAGAGCAAGGTGGGGAAACTAAACTGAATGGTGGGAGAAAGAAGGTCAAGTCAGGAAAAGCCGAATCTCCAAGAAGGAGACAGATATCAGAGACAAAACTTTACCCAGTAAATCACAATCAATTGACAATATATACAGACTAATGGAGATGGGTTAGTTTAGGATATAAAAGTTAGCTAGAAATATGTAACTTCACTTGCTTGATTTTAACTTTTAAAATTTTCTTTATTAGCAGGTAACATGATACTTAAGAGATCCTCAATATTCCTCAAGAAAATGTCTAGCATGGATTAATATTCATAATGTCTTACACAAACCACCTGGGGAATAACCAACCACACATATGAAATTTTCCTATATTTTAAATACTTAACACACTAAAACATTAGAAAATATAAATATGTTTCTTGCTTATGGGCTGTATGATTTACTTTTGTAAACGACTTTATCAACAAAACAACTCAACACATTCAATCCATTATCTACTTAATTTTAAGTCTTGTTTATAGAACAATATTAAACAGATTTAAATTTTACATCACATCAACCTAAACCAAAAGAATGACTCTGGAGAGATCATTGTACTTAACCTCAACTAACATTTCAAGAGCATACTGACACAGGCAGCATGATCCTGGAACGTAATTGAAAAATTACCAGTATAACAGAAAAGGGCCCCTTACATAAATATGGACTATTAGTGTTATGTAATTTTGGGCAATATTGCCAAAAACATGTTCTGTAAGCAAAATATAGCCTCCTCAAGTGATGCTGATGAAATAAGGTATCTAAATGCAGAAGGTTGAAATTAGATCTATATGTTTCATTTTTCACTAAAAGAAACAATTATTGTGATAAAGGCTTATCAAATAGTTTCAGATGAATCACAAATAATTAATATATATTTATGGAATTTTTATCATCCTGATCAATCAGGGAAATGAAAATTAAAGTAACTATAAAATTCAGTATTAATTAAGACAGAATGTCTGATGTCAAGAAAGAAAATCCTTGCTGTAAATATGGTCAAGGATGCAGGTAGGAGGGATATTTTTTTTTACAGCTGGTGGAATATGAACTGCTATAAATACCATTGAAGTCTACATAAAGTTTTCACAAAACACTAAAACTAGACCTATTATACAGCCCCAATATATCACTCTTGTGTATACACACATAGGACTCTAATTCATGTTGTACAAGTAGTCTTGCACTCATGTTTATTACTGCATTATTCATAGTGACTTGGAAGCTAACCCACCTTAAATCTCTCTCAATGGATAAATAAGTGAAGAAGGTATGGTACAAATATATGATGGAACTTCGCTTTATTTTGAATTTTTTTTTTCATTTTCAGGAAAGGAGATGTCAGTGAAAATTCTGCTGATAAGTGACATATACTTGTTTAGAAAGTAAATGTGGAATGGCTGTAAGGATAGTTGGTAGAGCAAGAAAAGAATAAAGAGGAAAGGAGGAAAAAAGGGAACAACATAGGTAAAGAAAAAACAGGTGAAATGAGGGTACAATGGAAGCTAGACTAGGAAGGAGTAGGAGTGAAGCAGTAGGGTTGGAGTGGAATGGGGTAGAAGATCAGTAAAATTAATTTGTGAATGGATGGAAAACCTTAATGAAAGACTTTACTTCTTATATAAAGTTTAAAAGACAAACTAGGTGTTTCTGAGGATGCTCAATAGGCAGAGATGTTTGTATGCTTGACATGGCAATGTGCCTAAAAGAATTCCATTTCCAGATTCCATGAGAATTGATTTGAGAATTTTCCTCTTTTATCCACACAGTTCTCTCTCTCTCTCTCTCTCTCTCTCTCTCTCTCTCTCTCTCTCTCCTGTCTCTCTGAATCCCTTTCCACTTCCCCTCTTTCACACACACATACACACTCACAAACACAATGAAGTTGGATAAGTATAGAAATCAAATAAAATCATGATTACTGTACTGCAGAACTGCCATCAACAGCCAGAAGATTCCAAGTATGTAATAACTGATTTTGACCAAGATTTTCTTTTAAATCTAGTAAAATTGCATTTTGCAAGAGCTTTCTCTGTTTTCTCTGTAATCTTAAGAAAAATCATTATTTGTTTTTACATATGCAAGCCCCATATTCTTTAAAGATTTTCCTTAATTTCTGTAGAAGTAAATTCAATTACCTTTTCTTCCTATTACTAAATGTTAGAGAGACTTATCAGAAGCTGTTGTCTCCTAATTGAGAAATTAATTTTGTTCTACATGGTTAGTAACAATTTTCTCTTATAATCTACAATAATTATACTTGTTTGAAAATTCAGGAACACAGTCATCTCTGCTATTGTCAAAGCAGGGACATGTCAGGTCAAGGCTATGGCTTGCTAGCTAGTGCTTTTACTTTCTTCGTAGTTTGGAGATTGTACTACTACTGTCCAGTCCATCTGCTGCAAGTCATTCTTTTTTATTGATTTACTTATTCTTTTTAAAGATCACTGAGACTGAGGAGTTTATTTCTACTTCAGGAAAACACTCAGAATGTGTAACATGGTGGACCTGCTTGTTGGGTCTTATGTCTTGCCCAGTTCCCACAGCCAGTAAACCCCCAAACAAAATCACACAGAGGTCTCCCTAAGATATAAACTAATTTGCCCATTAGCTCAGGATTTGTATATTATATTTGTATATTTATTTTGTATATAATATTTTATTTTGTATATAATATTTGTATATTATAACTTATATTAACCTATTATTCTTATCTATGTTAGTCACATGACTTAGTAACTTTTTCAGTGGGAGCAGGTCACATCCTGCTTCTTCAGTGTCTGGACAGGACTGCAGAAAGATATTACTTCTTCCCAGAATACCCCTGTTCTCTTTGCCCAACCTCTACTTCCTGCCTGGTTTTCCCTCCTATACTTCCTGACAGAACACAGAATTGGCCTACACCATTTCTCTTTCTTTAAAAAAAAAGCAAAAACAAAAAATAACAAAAAACAACAGCAACAACAACAACAACAAAAAAAAACACAAGAAACTCCATAGTCCATTTTTGGGAATGTGGGCATAGTTTTCCAGGTTACTTCCTGCTGTTTGGGGGTGCTGATAATCTTATGGGGACCTAAAGAAAATTTAGAATTATGATCAAGTCCTGACTGGACTATTCTGTGAGTGTTTATCATCTCAGGCAGCAGTCTTGAATCTGTTGTGAATGTAGAACTCAGACATTCAGGTCATCAGGTCCTACTGGAAATTTCTCATGTGGTCTTCCTTGATCAAACAAACCTGATTTTTCTTAACTCGGAATGAATCCACAGCCTCCCACTTCCTGTGGAAATAAAAGCAAAATCTCTTATCCAAAGTAAGATACCTTTTGACCTCAATTTTGAAGTCAAGGTATTTTCAAAATACCTATCTTGGATTAATTTACCAGCATTTATAAGCAAGTATCTTTTTTAGCAGCAGTTGCTACTTCCTCAGCATTTTAGCAATTTAAAGAGAGCATAATAACATGCAGTATCCAGATTCTCTGTGTATTTTTTATTATACATTGTTTTATATTAACCTCTTTTTCTTTTATTTTTACTTTTGCTTTTTGATACATGTTCTCTGTTCATCTTTGGCTGTCCTGGAACTCCCAGTGTAGACTAGGCATCTTTGAACTCACAGAGATTCACCTGCCTCTGCCTCCAAAGTGCTGGGATTAAAGGTGTGGGCTACCACACTTTGAACTCAGAAATCTTTCTCCTTCTGCCTCTCAGGTATTGGGATTAAAGGCATGTGCCACCACACCCAACAACTCACTTTCTTTCTTTTAATTTTAAGGACTTTAACTTTTAGCATGCATATATTTTTAACACACTGTAAACCATTTAGAGGTTTTCTTCATCTTTGAATCTCTTTTTATTCTATCTCTCTCTCTCTTTCTCTGACCACATGAATATTTAATTTGCTAAGCAATATCAGTAGGATTAAAGCTGTGGCTTTGACGGCTACACCCAGCTGATTCCTTAGCTTTATGAGATTCCAGCCTCATGGTGGAGGCTGTAGTCATGTTTATCGCCACAACTCTATGGCATTTCAAGGTCCCTGCCAGAAAGCAAGCTGCAGCAGTGTTCTCACAAACCAAACTCAAATGTGCCATAGTTGGACCACCTACCTGAAAGGGTCAGAGTTTGACCTGGCAGGATGGAACAGAAAGCTAGCATTTTAAAATGGTGCAGTTTTTGCCTGCTTTGTTTCAGGGTCTCTGCCACCACCAGAAATCATGCAGTCAGCTTTTCATCAACACCATTTAAGTGTTTTGTGGCAGGACCTCTTAAGAGAACTGCAAGGTTTTGCAGTTAAAGCCGAGTGAGGGAGTGTTTCTTAAATGAAAGTGCTTGCATCTAGCAATCAGAGCAGACACAAGAAATTGCTGCTACCTAAAAGCCATGCTTTGTTATTTTTTTCCAAGAACTACTTTCTAAGCTATGTCAGGCTTTATGTGGAGGCAGTTATCCAAATGGGTGTCATTTATAACATGAGGTCATGCTTGTTAGGGGTCTCCATATTCCCACCAGGTCCCACAGCCAGCAAGTACCAAAGAAAAACAAAAAGAGGTTTCCATAAGTTATAAACTGATTGGCCCATTAGCTCAGGATTTGTATTAGCTCATATAACTTATATTAACCATTATTCTTATCTAAGTTAGCCACATGGCTCAGTACCTTTTTCAATGGGGCAGATCATATCCTGCTTCTTTTGTGTCTGGACAGAACTGCAGAAAGAGCTTCCTCCTTCCCAAAATACTCCTGTTCTCTTTATTCTACCTCTACTTACTGTCTGGTCATCCCTCCTATACTTTCTGCCTGACAAAATGGAGGTGGGGTGTGTTATGATTGTTAATACAAGCCATCCCCATTTTGTCAGGCATTCTTGTCTGTTTCCACCTTCCAGGTGGATCTGTATGTTGTTCTTAGGGTACACTTTATTACTTAGCTTCTCTAGGATCATGAACTATAGGCTCCATATCCTTTGTTTATAGCTAGTATCCACATATGAGTGAGTAAATATTATATTCATCTGTTTGGGTCTGAGTTACCACACTCAATATAGTGTTTTCTAATTCTATCCATTTGCATGGTGTCAATGTTTTTTACTGCTGAGTAGTACCCTAATGTGTAAATGTCCCACATTTTCTTTATCCATTCTTTGCTTGAGGGACATCTAGATTGTTTCCAAGTTCTGGCTATTACAAACAATACTGCTATGAATATAGTTGAACAAATACCTTTGTAGTATACTTGAGCATCTTTTGGGTATATGCCCTGAAACCCGATTGAGTACCAATTTTCTGAGAAACTGCCATACTGATTTCCAATGTGATTGTACAAGCAATGGATGAGTGTTCCCCTTACTACATATCTTCTCCAGCATAAGCTATCATTAGTGTTTTCGATCTTAACCATTCTGATATGTGTAAGATGTTATCTCAGAGTTGTTTTGATTTTAATTTCCCTGGTGTCTATGGATGTTGAACACTTTCTTAACTATCTTTTGACCATTTGAGATTATTCTACTGAGAATTCTCTGTTTCATTCTGTATCCCATTTTTAAATTGGGCTATATAGAATTCTCATATATAATTTCTTGACTTCTGATGCAGGAGAATTGTCTGTATTCTGTCAATAATATTTTAAATAAACACTCCTTGACCAGGCAGGAAGTACAGGTAAGTCAACCAGACAGAAAGTAGAAGAAGACCAATGAGGACAGGAGTTTTCTGGGAGGCAGAACATAGATAAAAATAATGGCTAACATAAGTTAAAAGAGCTAATAAGTAGCCTGAGCTAATTGGCCAATCAGTTTATAATCTTATGGAGTTATCTGTGTGCTTTTCGTTGGGGCTTGCCGGCTGTAGGGTACTAGGTGGGACAGATACCCCAACAAGCAGGCCCCTTCATGTTACAGAATGGTGCTAACATGTGGACAACTGTATCCACAAAAAGCCAGAGACAGCTTTGAAAGTAATTCTAGAACAAAACAACATTATGCATTGTTTCTTGGTAGCAGCAATTTCTCGGTTCTGCTCTGCTTACTAGAAGCAAGCAAGCGCTCTCATCTAGGAGAGGCTTCCTGACTCAGTTTTATCTGCAAAACCCTGCAGCTCTTTTAACAGGTCCTGCCAAGAAACATTTAAATGGTGTTGATGAAAAGCTGAACACATGTTTTTCGGTTTTCAACCATAGCAGGAAAAAAACAGTGTCGTTTTAAAATGCCAGCTTCCTGGGCTATCCTCCCAGGGCAAACTCTGACTCTTTCAGGTAGGCAGTCCGACTGAGTGTGGTCTGTGAGCAGAATGCTGCAGCTTGCTTGCTGACAGGGACCTTGAAACGCCATAGAGTTGTGGCAATAAAAATGGCTACAGCCAATACCTCTGCCATGAGGCTGGAAAGTCAAGGAATGGGCTGGATCCAGACATCAAAGCCATGACTTAAATCCTCTCCATAAAGACTCATGTCATCAGAAAAAGAGAGATATACAGTAAAAGAAAGATTCAACGTTGAAGAAAACCTCTAAATGATTTACAGTGTGTTAAAAATATATGCAGGCTAAAAGTTTAAGTTCTTAAAGTACAAAACAAAAGTGTAGTTGGGTGTGGTGGTACACACCTTTAATCCCAACACTTAGGAGGTAGAGGTATATTGACCTCTGTGACTTCAAGGGGCAGAGGTAGATTGACCTCTGTGACTTCAAGGTGTGGAAGCACAGACCTTTAATCCCAGCAATGGGGAGGCAGAGATAGGGGGACCTCTGTGAGTTCAAGGACAGCCTGGTCTACAGAGTTATTCCAGGACAAAGATATACAGAGAACCTGTCTCAAAAAGTAAAAGTAAAAATAAAAGAAATGGAGGTTAAAGTAAAGCCACATAAAGATGGAAAATACACAGAGAATCTTGATGCTATATGCTATTATGCTATCTTTAAATGGTTTGAATGCTGAGGAAGGAACAACAGGTGCTAAAAGATATTTGTTTATAAATGCTACTGAATTAATCCAAGATAGGTATTTTGAAAATACCTTGACTTCAAAATTGAAATCAAAAGGTATGTTACTTTGGAGAAGAGATTTTGTTTTTGTCTCCATAGGAAATGAGAAGCTTTGGATTCATTCTGAATCAAGAAAAATCAAATTTAATCAAGGAAGACCACCTGAAATATCTCCAGCAGGAGTAGATGGCCCAGATGTCTGAGTTCTTCATCCAAAATAGGTTCAAGACTAATGCCTGAGATGATCAAGACTCACAGGACTTGATGATAACTCTAAATTTTCTTTAGGTCCCCATGAGATTATCAGCACCCCAACCAGCAGGAAGTAGCCTGGAATACTACGCCTACATTCCCAACAAATGAATTATGAAAATTTTCTTTTGTTTAAAAAAAAAGAGAGGGGGAAGTGGTGCGGGAGAATTGTCTCTATTCAGTCAATCATACTTTAAATAAACGCTGATTGGCCAGGCCGGAAGTATAGGTGGATCCACCAGACAGGAAGTAGAGGTGTGGCGATGAGAATAGGAGTATTCTGTGTAGCAGGAAGCTCCCTCCACAGTTCTACTCAGACCACCAGAGATGCAAGATATAAGCTGCCCTGCTGAGTAAGGTACCAAACCAGGTGACTAACATAGATAAGGATAATGGGCCAATATACGTTATAAGAGCTAATACAATGTCTGAGCTAATTGGCCAATCAGTTTATAATCTTATGGAGTCCTCTGTATGGTTTTCTTTGGGGCTTGCCAGCTGAGGGGTACTGGACAGGACAGATACCCCAACAAGCAGGCCTCTTCATGTTACAGACATCTCTATAAATTTTGAAGATCAGTCCTTTTTCTGATGTGTGGTTGGTGAAGATCCCATTCAGTAGTTTGCCTTTTTGTCTTATTGAATGTGTCCTTTGCTTTACCGTAGCTTTTCAGTTTCAGGAGGTCCCATTTATTTGCTGTTGCTGTCAGTGTCTGTGCTACTGGGGATATATTAAAGAATTGGTCTCTTGGGTTCATGCACTGAAGACAATTACCCACTTTTTCTTCTATCTGATTCAGTGTTTTCAAATTTATATTGAGTTGTTTAATCTATTTAGAGTTGTGTTTTGTACATGGGGAAAGATATGAATCTATTTCCATTCTTCTACATGTCGACATCCAGTTAGGCCAACACAATTTATTGAGGATAGTTTCTTTTTTCCATTGTAATTTTAGCTTCTTTGTCAAAAATCAGGTGCTCCTAAGTATATAGATTAATATAGGAGTCTTCTATTCAATTTCATTGGTCAACTTTTCTGTTTTAATGCCAGTACCAAGCTGTTTTTGTTACTGTAGCTCTGTAATAGAGCTTGAAACTGGGGATGGCAATGCCTCTGGAACTTCCCTTATTTTACAGTATTATTTTGGCTATCCTGGGTTTTTTGTTTTCCATCTGAAGTAGATTATTGTTAAATTAAGGTCTGTGAAGAATTGTGTCTTTTTTTAAATGGGGATTATATTGAATCTATAGATTGCTTTTGGTAGGATTGCAATTTTTACTATGTTTATCCTACCAATCCAAGAGCATGATAGACCTTTCCATTTTCTGGTCTCTTCTTCAAATTCTTTCTTCAAAGATATAAAGTTCTTGTCAAATACGTCTTTCACTTTTTTGGTTAGTATTCCAACAAGATATTTTATGTTATTTTTGGCAATTGTGAAAGGTGATATTGCTCTGATTTCCCTCTCAGCTTTTTTATCATTTATATATAGGAGGGCTACTGATTTTCTTTTGCGCTGACCTTGTATCCTGCCACATCACTGTAGGTATTTATCAGCTGTAGGTGTTCTCAGGTAGAATTTATGGGGTCACATATTTACTATCATATCATCTTCAAATAACAAAAGTTTGACTTCTTCCTTTTCAATTTCCCCTTGATCTCCTTTTGTTGACTTATTCCTATAGCCAAAACTTCAAAAACTATGTTGAAGAGATATGGAGATAGTAGACAGCCTTATCTTGGTCTTGATTTTCGTGGAATTTCTTTCAGATTCTCTCCATTTAATTTGATGCTGTCTGTTAGCTTGCTGTACATTGTTTTTATTATATTTAGATACGTTTCTTGTATCCCCAATCTCCCCAAGACCTCTATCAGGAAGGTATGTTGGAATTTTTTCAAATTCATTTTCCAGCAACTAATAAAATGATCATATAGTTTTTTCTTTCAGTTTATTTATATGATAGATTACATTGATAGATTTTTGTATATTGAAACAGCCCTGCATCTTTGGCATGAAGCCAACTTGATCATGGTGAATGACTTTTTTGATATGTTCTTGGATTTGCTTATTATTGAATATTTTGCATCGATGTTCATGAATGAGATTAGTCTGTAATTTTTTTTCTTGGTTGAGTCTTTGTGTGTTTTTGATTTCAGGATAACTGTAGCTTCATAAAAAGAGTTTGGCAATGTTATTTCTATGGTCTATTAAATTGCTCTTCTGGTCTTGATTTAATTTTGGTATGTAGTATCTATCTAGACAATTGTCCATTTCTTTTATGTTTTCCAATTCTGTGGAGTACAGGTTTTTGCAGTATGACATAATGGTTGTGTGAATTTCCTCAGTTGCTATTGTGATGTCCTCATTTTCATTTCTGATTTTGTGAACTTATATGTTCTCTCTCTGCTTTTTGATTTATTTGAATAAGCGTTTGTCTATCATGTTGATCTTAAAGAACAAGCTCTTTGTTTCAGTGATTATCTGTATTGCTCTCTTTGTTTATATTTTGTTGATTTCAGTCCTCAATTTGGTTATTTCCTGTCTTCTTCTGCTCCTGGGTGTATCTGCTTCTTTTTGTTCGAGAGTTTCAGGTGTTCTGTTAAGTCATTAATGTGAGCTTTCTTCATTTTCTTTATGTGGGTGCTAAGTTATGTATTTTCCTCTTAGCACTGTTTCCATAGTGTCTCATAGGTTTGAATATGTTGTGTCTTGTTTTTTTTGTTGAATTCTATGAAGACTTCAATTCTTTCTTTTTTTCTTATTTGGCCCAGTGGTGGTTCAGTAGTTCACTGTTCAATTTGTCTAAGTTTGTAGGCTTTCTGTGAGTAGCATTGTTGCTAAATTCTAACTTTAATCTATGTTGATTCAATAAGACACAGGTAGTTAAACCATTTATTTTTTGTATCTATGGAGTTTTGTGTTGTGAATTAGATCAGTCTGTTAAATAACAAAGTCAATTCAACAATAACAATTATATTTTAATGGTTATAAGGGGATAATTCACAGTACAAAAGTAGGAGGTCCGACTTTCTATCTGCCTATCGGGCACCTGGGTCCTCCCAGTTTTTTTTCCTGGTCCCCAGGTAGGCACACCCATGCTTTAACTAGATGTGACTGATTGACAGAGTTTCCCCATAAGGTTTGCTTTGTGACCCAGTATATGATCAATTAAAAGGTTCCATGTGGTGCTGATAAGAAGGAATATTCTTTTGTGTTTGGGTGGAATGTTCTATAGATGTCTGTTAAGTCCACTTGATTCATGAAATCTGTTAGTTCTCTTTTTTCTATTTCTTTATTAAATTTTTTAATTGAGATAAATATTTTTCTCTTCTCTCCTCCCTTACTCTCCCCTCCCCTTCAACTCACTCCCATGGTCCCCATACTCCCAATGTCTCAGGAAATCTTGTATTTTTCTCCTTCTCCTGTCGATTAGATCCTTGTACGTCTCTCTGTTAAGTTTCTGTCTGCTTGACCAGTCCATTGGTGATAGTGGAGTCTTGAAGTCTCATACTACTGATGTGTGGAGTTTGATGTGCGATTTAAGTTTTAGTAATGTTTCTTTTACATATGTGGTGCTCTTGTATTAGCGGAATAGATGCTCAGGATTGAGACTACATCTTGATGGATAGTACCTATCGTGAGTATAAAGAGTCCTTCTCCATCTCTTCTGATTGATTTCAGTTCAAAATCTAATTTGTTAGGTATTGGGATATTTATACCAGCTTGTTTCTTAGGTCCATTTGATTGGAAAACCTTTTTCCAACCTTTTATTCTGAGGTAGTGTCTGTTTTTGAGGTTGAGGTATGTTTCTTGTATATAACAGAAAGCTGGATCATGTTTTGGTATCCATTTTCTTAGACCATATCCTTTTTATAAGTGAATTGAGTCCATTGTTATTAGGATATTAAGAGATATTAATGACCAGTAGTTGTTAATTACAGTTATTTTTTTGGCAGTAGTGTTTGTGTGTTTTACTTCTTTGGGTTATTTTGTGGGGTGGTTTTCTGGGTGCAGTTAGCTTACTTTGGTTGGGGTTTTCCTTCTAGTACTTTCTGTAGGGCTGGATTTTTTGGATCCATATTGTTTAAATCTGTTTTGTCATAGTTTATCTTGTTTTCCTCATTGATGGTGATTGAAAGCTTTACTGGGTATAGTAATCTGGGTTTGCATCCATGGTCTCTTAGTGTCTGCAGCACATCTGTACAGGAAATTCTGACTTTTATGGTTTCCATTGAGAAGTTAGGGGTAATTATTATAGATCTACCTGTATATATTACTTGAACTTTTTCCTTTGTAGCTCTTAGGATTCTTTTTTTTGAAATCTGTATGTTTTGCATTTTAATTATTATATGGTGAGGGAACTTTTGTTGATCCTGTCTATTTGGTTTTCTATAAGCTACGTATGCCTTTGTAGAAATATCCTTCTTTAGATAGGGAAAGTTTCCTTCTATGATTTTGTTAAATATATTTTCTGTGCCTTTGAGCTGGAGTTCCTCTCTTTCCTCTACCACTATTACTATTAGATTTGGTCTTTTTACGGTTTCCCAGATTTCCTGGATGTTTTCTATTAACGATTTCTTGGATTTCATGTTTTCTTTGATCAATGAGTTTATTTCTTTCTTTAGTATCTTCAGTACCTGATGTTCTTCTTTTTTTTTCGCTTGTATTCTGTTGGTTATACTTTTCTCTGTCGTTCCTGTTCATTTACTCACATTTTCCATATATAGAATTCCCTAGGTTTGTGTTTTCTTTATTACCTCTATTTCATTCTTCAAGTCTTTAACTATTTGCTTCCCCTGTTTGATTGTTTTTTTTTTTCTTGGTTTTTTTGGGTTTCTTTGGGGGATTTATTAATTTCTTCCAATTTTTGTTTGTCTTCTCCTCCATTTCTTTAAGGGAGTTTTTCATTCCCTTTTTAAAAGCCACCATTATTTTCATAAAGTTACATTTAAAGTTGTTTTCTTCTACTTCTTCTGGGTTAGGATTATCAAGTCTTCCTGTTATACAAATACTGGGTTTTGGTGTTCCCATGTTGCTTTTTAGGATGTTGAAAAAATTCTTGAATTGGTGCCTACCCATCTTCCTTCAATTGAGTTCGGCAGTGTCTTTGTGTCTTGGTCCAATCCTTGCAGTGACTGTCTGAGTTTTTGGGGAGCTTTTCTTGGTCTGCTCTGTACTGTCAAGGTACAGAAAGCCTCAGGAAGCCTCTAAGGTCTCTATAATCTTGCTCTTTTGGTCTCTCCTAGCTTGCTTTCTTGGTCACCTCAGATGTGGCAAGATCTTTATCTCCTCAGTATTGTAATAAAGTAAGCTCTTGGTCCCCTCTGCATTGTAGCAACCTCTTAGCTCTTAGGCAGGGTGGGGCTATCAGCTGGAAAGGTCTGGTGAAATGGGAAGGTTATGGAGGAGACTGCCCACAGAAAGCTCTCCTGCTGGCTGGCTAGAAAAGCCAAATAATTTGGGGGAGGGTCTTAGGGTTTTCTCCCACTGTGGAGGTCCAAGAGAGTAGGGTGTCCTGCCATGCAGCCGTTCAATGATCTGTTAATTATAGTAAGCTCTTGGTCTCCTCAGTATTGGAGCAAGCTGTGTTTCAGAGCTCCACCAAGGTTGCAGAAGGATATGTAAGTTTGGGGTGGGGTAGGGCCAGTAGCTTGGTGGGTCAGATGAATGGGGTTGACTTTTGGGGGGCCTACCTGCAGGAATCTCTGTTGCTTGCTGTCCAGATGAGCCAAGGAAGTAGGAGGAAGGGCTCGGATTTTATCTCTTTGTGGAGGTCCTAGAGAGTTGGGTGTGTCCTGCCCTATGGCTGTTCGCTCACATCTTCAGTCCCGTCAGTATTGGAGCCAGCTGTGTTTCAGAGTTTCACTGAGGTTGCAGGAGAAAAGGCAAGTTTGAGGGCTGGATGGAGCTAGTAGCTTGGAGGGGATAGCAGGTGGGGTTGAGTTTTAGGGGAGCCTACCTGCAGGAATCTCTCCTGCAGGCTGCCGGAAAAGCTGAGGGAGTTGGGGAAAAGGCCTGGGGTTTTGTACCACTGTGCAGGTTCTAGAGAAAGTGCTGTTTTGCCATGTGGCTGTTCACTCACCTCGTAAGTCTCCTCAGTGGTGGAGCAAGCGGTGTTTTACATTTCCCGTATGGGATTTTTTTTTATAGGAACTTATGCTTATAAAAAGAAAGATATAAAATATTCAATGGTAAAGAATGTTTATGAAACATTCAAACCTTATGAAATAAAGGGTAATGGGACATAAAACATTGCTATCTAACACCAGAAGTCAGATACACATATTAACTCAAACTGAATTTCACAGTATGCAGACCAGCACAAGCTCGAGCCAGATACAATCCCAGTGGTGAAAATTCCCAATACTAGCCATGATGCTATCTACAATTTAACAGTTGTTAGGTAAGACCTGTTTTCTCTAATGGAGTAACTATAGGTATGTAAATCACAATGCAGGACAAATCCTAAGCTCAGGAGTAGTCAGTCAACACAATTGTCCTCCATTTTATTAATGAGAGAAAAAGAGCATGAGTTTGTGTAAACAGGGAAGAGATGAGGTATCTGGAAGGACTTGAGGAGGGGAAATATATTTAAAATACATTGTATTAAATTTTCAAAGAATAAGTAAAAACAATATTAATTTTTGTAAAAATTTAAGTCCCTTTTACTAGTTTTTAGCCTCTTATACAATATTTTGGGAACACTGATATATATATATATATATATATATGTCTTATACACACAGAGAGATTTGTCTATTTAGTGTTACACATGTGTATAGATTTTTAGAGCTAGTCACTTGCTGTGAGATAAGATTCCAAGGAGCTAATTTCTAGATAATATTTAATTTACTGATCTAAGCAAATATTAATTGCCTGTAGACATTTATTTGAGGATGTCTTTGTGAGAGTTTCCCCACACACAGTGGGATGTCAACTGATGTTGTCCTTCTGCACATCTTTTTGGTGACCTATTTGTTGAGATTTTACGAGTATAATTTCCCTTTTACATTTAAAAGACATCATGATCATGTCATGGCAGATGTACTTGTTCTCCATCTTCTACCATCTTTCAACCCCCATTCCAAACTTTTCTTTGAATCTTTTAAAGGTCATGGATTGTAGGTATATTGATTCTGATTAGGTAGCACATGACTCATGCTCAGCATCATTACTGATTATGAATTTGTTGTCTCCACCTGCTATTAAAAGAAGTTTCTTTGATATTAATAATATCTACATGTGGCTATAAGGATAGGTATTTAGAATAGAGTGAGATATTGTACTGGTTTTAAAAGTGGCAACAGTGGACTCTCTTGTAGGTTCAATGGTGTCCTAGCCATGAACAGTGACTAGGTACACAATAAAACATGTATTCCCTCCTATTTAGTGAGCCTCAAGATATACATTTAAAAGTGTTCAATATGTGTATAATTTAGAGAAATTTAAATTAAATCTATGTCAAGATTTCATCTTACTTAAGTCAGAAAAACGAGAAGTGCTTGTGAGATTCTTGGAAAAGTAAAACCTGATTCAATTCAGTGTTGATGGGAAGGTGAACTTGTATAACCATTAAGAAAATCAGTATCAGAAACTTAAAATTTTGAAGATTCAGTAATCAAATTTTAGGTTGCATATCACCTTTGTAGTATTTCAACATGGATAAAAAATGTAAACCTCCACAAAAATAAAATATGTCTAAGATTAAAGAAGATACTCACTGTCTTCAATCTGTAGTAAAGGGATAATACTTGATACTGGGTTTTTGTCCTCTGAATTACTTTCTTTATGATAAAGTATTTTGAATTGTGCAAGCAACATTTTATTTAATGAAAAAATTATTACTGTCATTATTAAAATCATCTATATATTTATGCATGAGTTTCTATGAAAGTATCTTTTTGTGGTATTGATGATAATGTTTCTAAAAATGAAAATTATAACAAACCACAATGTTTTACTAAAAATAACTACTCTTAGCATACGAGTGTTGGTGAGGCAAAGACAGGCAAATCTCTTAGTTTCCAGCCAGACTGGACTACAGAGTGAGTTTCAGGAAAACCAAGGCTATACAGAAAATCCCTTCCTCAAAAAACTACAAAGAAATAAATAACTGTAAGAAAGAAATGAAGAATTTGTAAGAAAGAATGATTTTATGTCTTTCAACTAACACAAAGTCATGATGTGACCATAATCCATAAGAGCTTTATTGACTATATAACTGTTGATGAGAATGGTAAACAAAATGAGCTAATTGATTATGCTTTGGTTTGAAAAAAATCCTGTAGCACAGACATTATTATTGTTATTCCAATAACTTGAGTCAATTATTATTGCTGAAATAACATTAGAATTTTTATTTTAAATATGGAAAGCTTATTTTGTCTTTGTAATGTATGTACTCATTAAAATTTTGTATGACAGTATAAATAAAATAAGAATTTAGTATACTATATAAGTGTATATGTATATATGCACACTTAAGGATATTTTAAGCTTATACATTTATGTATTTGACAAAATATTATTATGTACTCATATTTTACTATATTGTATCACATATATATGTGCTAAGAACATGTATGCATACATACACATTACAGGTATATTGGTATATATATTAAATTTTTATTACCTGTCATTTGAGTGCATGTGTATATGAGTATGTATTTATGTGTGTGTGTGTGTGCATGTGTGTGTGTATACATATATGCTTATTCTGTCTTAGTGTTTTCATTCGTTAAATAAAACACAGTGATCAAAAACAATTTGGGGAAAAATGGTTTCTTTCATATTAAATATTATAATTCATCATCCGTAAAAAAGGGGGCATGAAATCAAGGGGAGTTTCTGAAGATAAGAGCTAATGCATGTGCCCTGAGTGAGCACTGTTTACCGACTTGCTCCACATTGCCTGTTTAGTCACCTTTTTATAAATTTAGGATCACTAGCCCAGCAGTGGTACTGCCATAATGAGCTGCACTATACATATAACGTCTCTAGCTTTGCCTATAGATGCACTCTCCCAATTGAAATTCTCTTCTCTGATGACCCCAACTTGCCAATGTTACAAAACACTAGCTCACACAATTTACTAGTTGTCTTGACACACCAACACATAACTCTTATTCTAAACATGACCTCTCCTTTCTCATTTGTTTCCAGAGGTCATGTTAAAATTATAATATAAAGCATGCAGGCTTTTTACATCCCAAAGTTCTAAGACTTTCAAACACTTTGAAAGTTCAGTCTTTGAAATGTTCAAAGCTTCTCTAAAATACCAAAGTCTCAAACGTTCCAATCCCTCTAAAATTGCAAAGTCTCTAAAATTGAAAAATTTCTCTGAGATATCCATGTTCTCATAATTGTGGGTTCCCCGAATTCAAAAAGGAAAAATAAAGTCAAATACTTTCATACATTGTTAAGGAGAAACCATTGAAGGTACACAATAAAAACAAAGCAAAACCAAATTTCAACAAGGTAAATAACTTAGTGTCCAATATCTGAGATTAACTCCTAATCTTTAGGCTGGCACTGTTCCACAATGAATTTGTCCTTTGTGGTAAATTGTAATCGTACCTTTAAAATGCTGAGTGTCCACTGCAACTAGAATGAACTTTCACTAATATTCTCTCATGGGCCCTCTTCTGGGATTCTGCCCTTGCTACTTAGAGTCAAGTCTTAACTTCTCTTCAACATATCTGTAACTTTGGGCCTTATACTCTGTACATAAAGCTGCAACCCCCAAAATGGCCTCTCTAGGCCTCTATTCAGGAACTTCTATCCTGCCAAATAGTGCATACAAGCCTCAGCTGTTTTGAGTGAGTTTCTCCTGCTTTCAATACTAGTACCAGTTATTCACATGCATTACTGAATTTCGGTGACTGCATGAGTTGCAAACTCAACTCTTTCTAGACTAAAATGTCTGTGTCCTGCACTGAAGAAATACTTACAGATTTACAATCTCCTATGATGCTGATTCTTCTTAAGCAGATTAATATCTGGACTTCAGATAACCAGTATCCATTGACCCAGTAGAAAAAAATAAGGTTTCAGTTTAGTGGTTCTGATACCCTGTTAGACACAGGCAATGTTTTAGATTCAGCAGACCAGAAAAACATTTTCAAGATCATAATATAATTATTTCACTTCTTCCTTCTCTTTTCTCCCTTCTTTTTTTTCAAAGTTTATTAAATTATGAAAGTTTCCATTTCCGCCCCTCCTCCCAACACCCTCCCACTCCTCCCCTCCCCCTCCTCCTCCCTCTCTACTCTCTATCCCTAAGAGCAGTCAGGGCTTCCAGCCCTGTGGGAAGTTCAAGGTCCTCCCCTCTCCCTCCAGGTCCAGGAAGGTGAGTATCCAAACAGACTGGATCCCCAAAATCCAGTATATGCAGAGGAAACAAGTCCCAGTGTCATTGTCAAAGGCTTTTCAGAAAGGCTCCGAACCAGCCACATTCAGAGAATCCGGCCACATTCAGAAAATCTGGTTGGATCACATGCTCATTCAGTCCCAGTCCAACTGGCCTTGGTGAACTCTCTTTAGATCAGTCCCCTTGTATCAGTGGCTGATCGCACCCCTCGCGCTCCTGAGTTTTTTTCATGTTCTTCCTCCTTCTGCTCCTCATATGGACCATGGGGGGCTCAGTCCGGTGCTCCAAGGATGGCAATACAGACGGAGACCCACATTGGAGCACCGGTCTTTTCTCCCTTCTGATCCTTCCATTTACCCTTGCTTGCTTGCTTTCTACCCCATGGTCCTCTTTTTTATCAGTAGTTTTTATATGCATGTATATATGTATATTTCTTAATATAACCTGCTCTGCTGTGGGAGTTCCTTCACCCAATAGCTTTAAGATACCAGCCAACTTGGGAAGGTCTCTTATACTATTAATGCAGCTGTAAGCATGTGATCACACGCTCTCTTCCAGCTCTCACTTCCGGCTACTAGATTCAGTTCTTGTTCCCTGGTTGTGTAGAGGACTCTGATCTAGGACTGCAATCTGTGAGTCTACCCCTAAATTAATAATTCTTTATTATAAGTAATTCTGAACTAGTGTGGTATTATTTTGTAACTTCCATCATCACTGCTCAGTCTATATGATGTTGCTTGTATATATGTTTCAGGATTGACCATTTGATATAGGGTAGCCAGGTGGTTTGCTCTTCCCTAGAAAAAACCATTTCTCACACTCTTAGCATTCCTGTAGTTACCTGTAGTTTCCTATTTAGTCTTGAGGCCTCATTGTCTTTCCCCTTTGAACTTGGACATGTTCATTATTATTGTCATTCTTCAGCTCCTGTTTGGACAGTCATGTTTGTGTTAAATGATGACAGCTTATGATTCTACAAATAGACACAGTCTCACAGCTTAGACCCTGATCCTCTCTCTCATACAAGTTTTCTATGACCTTTCCCTAATGCTTCCTAAACTTTAGGTAAGGAAGATGTTCTATCTTAATAGATTTATCCATTGAGAATGGGGTATGCAGCCATACATTTTATTTGATTGTACTTTTCTGAAATGGTCTTCAAATGTTGCAAAATTGTCTTTGATAAGAGGAGAGGATTACACTTGCTCCGCATATAAAGAAGATACAGAATGAGTCAAGAATTATGTCGATTTAGTAATGAATTGTCTATAAAGTTCTTCTCAAGGATCCCAAGCTTCATTTACCAGGGGTAGCTGAGTTTTTTAATGACTGTCAAATCTAATTACAAGATTTTTGTTGTTCACAAAGATACTTATGGCACTACTGTGCCCTTACTGCTATCTTGCCTTTCCAGTCCTTATGCTACATAGGCACCATACCTGGAAAAGACTGTTTCTCTCTTTTGGAAGCTGCCTTTGGTACCATTAAAGCTAGTCTTCAAGAAGAAGGCATCAAGATCAGTTACAGTCGAGGATGATAGAGCCTGCATCTGAAGTTCATTGTATCTTCACCAGTAGGGATTACTTTCAACCAGTCAAGGGCCATTTTGATACTCTCTATGCTACAGAGTCCCCAGGAAAGCCCTGATAAATAAGTCAAAAGATGATATATCATTCCTGGTTTGATATAGATGGATCATATGGTAAATTTATTTTTAGTTTTATGATAATTATCCACACTTATTTCCATAGTAACTGCAATAGCTTGCAATCTCAACAACAGTGAACGAGACTTTTCTTTCCCCAAGAGTCCAACCAATGTTTGTTTCCAACCATTTCCTTTTGTAGATCTTTGCAAATCTTACTAAGATGAAATATCAATTCTGCTTGCTTTGCTTTTCCCTAATTACTAGGGAGTATAATTTTTTTTCTATTTGATAAATCTTAACCAGTTTTTTGTTTCTTGTTTTTGAGTACTCTATATTCAGGTCTCAGGCTCAGTAACTCAGGTTTAGTTTTTTGTTTTTTCTTGGAATCTTAGCTTTTTTTAGTTCTTTATTTATGAAGGACATTAATATTTATCAGATGTAAATCAATGACAAATATTATTTTCCATTTTTTTTTGGTCTTCCTCTTTATTTGCTTATTGTTTTTTTTCAAGCTGTATAGGAGCGGTTAAGTTTTATAAAGTCCCTTCTTTTGACTTATTTGTGGGCCAGATGTTTGTGTGCCCACTTGGGGTCACGATCAAAGTAGGTGAGACCATGCCTGTAATTTGGCGCTTCCTTCCTGGGCAGGTGGTGGGATCAGGTCTACTAGGCGTGCACAGGCAGGAGAGCATGGCAAATTCCTGCCACCATACACAGAGATGTTTCCAGGCTGTGCATTGCTCTGCATGGAAGATTTGGCTATAACTTAGAAAGAAAGAGTTTACATCCAGCACGCCCATTCTCAGAGTTAAGTGTTGAGCTTAGCTCCTACCTGGTGGCTTCAGAGCTAGCAAAAATTGTACATCCACCATTTTGAAATTGTAGAGAGGTGTAGCCAACATCCAGAGCAGCTGCAACCAAGCTGCTTAGCATTTTGAAATATCTTCAAAACTGTGGAGATTTAAAGACAATGCAATAGGACAGTTTCAGATTTAAAAGACCTCTAAATGGGTCATACTGTTAGATAAAGTACTCAGGCTTGGAAGAGAGAACAAAAAGAGTTTAGAAAGTCATAAAATAAAGTTAATGCTTTTAAAAAAAAAGGGTAAAGTCTTTAAAGAGTTAGAGTATAGATAAAAATAGTTTAAAGGAATAAAAAAAAGCCATGTAAAATTGGAAAATTCACAGAGAGTTTGGATTATGTGTATTATTGTGTTTCCTTTGATTTTTTTGACTGTAAAGGAGCTAAGTACAGAGAGACATTTCATTATATGGCCTAAGCTAAACTAGCATGTATATTATAAAGGTAAGGATATGATGCTTTGGAAAAGAGGTTCTTCTTTTGTTTTCACAGAAGATGAGATCCTGTGGATTGTGTCTAGGTTTATTCATTCATATTTAATTTTCTTTGAGGCTATTCTCAAAGATGTGTTCATAAATATGATGCAATTCTATCTATTTTGCTTGGAGATATATTGAAAATTTATTTATTTGTGAAACTATTCTGTATCTTGCCACTTTGAAATTAAGCTTTGCTGAAAATTTTTATTTTGTTTATATTCAGTGAAAATTAATTTTAGGTCAAATAATTTTAGAAGTAGTTAAATATTATTTTAATTTTTATGTTAGTGTTGCTCTGTAACATAATATATAAAGACACAGAGAAAATATGATAATTTGCCTATTCCAATAATTTACATAATACATCATTTCTCTTTCTGTTTTACATTTACATAAATTATGAGTTGTAAACATTTAAAACAGTTTTTTACAGTACCTTTTAAATAATTTATTAATTTATACTTATTTTGTTTTATATGCATGCAGATTTTGCCTGTTTTGATGCATATGCCTCATGCCTTGGAAGGTGAGAAGAAGGCAGGCATGATGTCTTCTGGAACTGGAACTATGGATGGTTGGGAGCTACCACATTGTAGTTGGGAACCAAGCTCTGGTTGCCTGTAAGAAAAAGAAGTACCTTTAACCTCATTTCTCCAACTAAATCACTATGAGAGACTGGTAACTCCAAGGAAAAGACATTGTCATGGTAACATGTGGTAACAATGTTTCAAATGACTATTTGTGTGTGGAGGTAGGCTTATCCCATTCTCCCAGTCCTGTTTTATAAGAGAAGGAACTTGGTCCATTTCTTGAGAATTGAAACATTAATCAGTTTGTGTGGAAGAATGCATTAGCCTATCCAACTTAACTTTTCCTGTAAAATCTTTATCATCTGACGAATGCTGTTCACTGTTAAAACCTCACTACTAATTAAGATGGTCTCTAATAAAATGTTCCTCAGCACTCAATTTTGAATAATCTTAATGCTCTTTAAATTTTAAATAATAATTAATAATTTATAATTAATAATAATTATAATTAAATATAATTAATAATAAATAATAATTAAGATTATTAATAATTCTCATTTAAATTTAAATTTTAAATTTAATGCATTGAAATTTTCTGTTTGATGCAATGAATAGAATATACACAAATGGAAAAATTCTGACAAAAAATCATTTTTCCCCATATTCTGTGATGTTTCCTAGAACATTTTGAAAAATAATAATTTTAAATGCAAAAATGTCTTTTTACATTTTTTTCTTATTAAAAAGGGGCTATCAACTTGAGGGTATATATGGAGCTATTAGAGAGAGGGCACATGGAGATGCTGACAGGAAAGTAAGGGAGGGGCTGAAATGATACAGTTCTGTTTTGATTAAAAATATATTTAAGGCTGGTAGTTTCAGCATGTGCCTTTAATTCTACACTTGTGAGCCAAAGATAGACATATCTGTGAGTTGGAGGCCAGCATAGTCTACAGAATTCCAGGGAAGCCAAGGCTACACAGAGAAACCAGGTCATGAAAAACTCAAAATTAATTAGTTAATTAAATCAATTTTAAAAAGAAAAGAAATCATTGTTTCTTGCACTGTTTAAGTCTTTAATGTCCTGCTAGCAAATAAAATAAAATAGTGCAAACATTAATTTTAAATCTTTTCTTAGACTCAGTTAATATTCAGACTTATGATTAGAGTGGGCTTACACAATCATCAGGCACTAATGGGTAACATGTCACTAAAAATTATATCAGAGTATAAAAGGAACTTCTCCAGTCTTGTTTCTCTGCCACACTTTTATCAAAAAAATGTAATTAGAAAAAACTTAATTGTCCTCCAACTCATAAATGGATAATAAATGAGACATACACAAAAAGATAGTTTAATTAAAAACTGATGTTATGGCATTATGACAGCATACATGAAAAAGGAAAGTATTATGTCAGATGAAGTATAAAGACAAAGCCTGTATGAATACACATATGTAGTCTAAGAAAATTGATTCTTGATGAGTATATTGGGTAGAAAAGTCAGGAAAACTGGGAATTGAAAGTCAATCCTGTTCATACTGTTCAAATCCAGTCTGAGGCACATGAGATCCCGTCTCAAACTAAATAAAATAAAATAAGAATATATAAATAAAATATAAACGTTTATCAAAAGAAATCAAGAATAAATTGGATGTCATTACAGATGTCAGTGAATATCTAGGAAAAGGTGTGGCATTATCCAATAAATTGTCATAGATTACAGCAATGGACTAGATGTACCATGAATGTAGAATAGCTTGGAGAAAGGATGTTGGATATTTTCTCATTATAGAAATAGTAGTGTTCTGTTATGTAAATCCATATAATATAATTTGAAATATACACAATTTATACTAAATACCATAAAGCACTACACTAGTGTACATACATTATTTTAGGTACCAATTTCAAAATATTTAATTAATGATGAAACAAGAACTTGAAGCCAAGAAAACATAATGTCCCGCTTAACACTGCTATAGAAAATATTCAATTTAAATTTGTTTACTTCAATGTATAAACTGTTAACTAAAGCAAAGCAAAAATGTCTAAAATAGAGCCATACTATTTTCAAATTTGTGAAATTGTGATATTGTTAAAATAAAGAGCTATAATCTTCAAATATTCATAAAAATTCTACACTAAAATGATATGTACTAAATATATTAAATGGCAGCTAACACTACAAGTTTAGTTTAAAATCACTCACTTGCTGCCTTTTTTGAAATTATTTTTCTTTAAGCTCTCCTTTGAGCACTGCACGTGTTTATTGTCAATCTAATCATTATTTACACCTGAACGACATCTTCAAGCCTAATAGTTGTATTTAGTGATATTCCACAAATATGTTAAAGAATGAATACACTAAAGTAAATTTTTAATTAATCTATTATTTTTTATAGAATCATGATAAAGGTGTTCCATTAAGATTAATCATTTTATAGCTTTTTTTACCCTCAAGAACATCTCTACTTTTCATAGCATTGTGAACCTGCTTCTATTAAACATATATAATAAATAGTTTGAAAAAGTAAACACCTTTAGCAAGCAAAAATATTTGAGAAATATTTAAGTAGCTGTTTACCTGGTGTCAGTATAAAACAGATACTACGAAGTATCTGAAGTAGAGATACATACGTATGTATGTATGTATATATGTGTGTGTGTTTTGTCATTTTGTCTATATATCCACGTGTAAAAACACAGGTACACGTATAAGTAATAACAATTAAGAATATAGAGTATATGAATTTGTAACAAGGCAAGGAGAAGTACATGGTGCAGTTTGAAATGCTAAAAAGAAAGTGCAAGATGAAGTAATTATATTATAATGTCAAAAAAGTAAAATATATTTAAAATCAATTTCCTGATGTTCTCAGTAATACTCAAACACTCTTACATTCCTCTCAATTGAACCCTTCAATCTCTTTGTCAGTAGATCATAACTTGTATCCCAAGGACCAGAGGCAACAATTTAAAACTTGTTACAAATGACACTTATTAGTCTGCTCAATCATACACCCAGAAAGAGTGCTCAGGAAACGGCACTTTTATGTTTTCATGTTGGTTTTTGATTTCAATCCATTGTCGCTCTCACAGAAATCTTGTACTTATTCTTTTCCCTTATAAAATATACCTTCCCCATTGAAATTGTATTCATCAAAGGCATTTAAAATCTCTGTTTTTCTCTTATTTTTTAAAGGTTTAATCCTAGTAATATATACAGCCTCTGTTGTTTAACGTTATCTGTTATTCAACACAATGAATTCGTCTCCTATTTTCAGCAAGCTCTTAAACTTACCTTAAGTCTCACTAACAAAGCTTGCATCCATATCCAAAGTTATTTTTACCTCTTTCAGGATTCTGTTAACAGTTTCATATTGTTTACTGAAATAATGCTGTTTTTCACTTTTAAAGTTTTAGGGAATATTTTTGTTAAATTATCAAGAAACTATTGAAAATGTCTGTGTCTTGTTATAGTGACAAGGACACCAACACAGCTATAGCTTTATGAGACATTTGCACATCATTGACAATTTAGGGTAAGCACGCATTTAACTACACAAGAAAAATGCTTGATTAACTGAAAAGATCATTAATGAGAAACATAAATTTGTAAGATGACATGTGTGTGGTAATTTCAGTAAACTGTGTGAAACTGCAATGAAATTACAGGATGCAGTGGAAAGATTTTGAAGGAACCAGAAGTGAGGAGTTGCTGAATTGAGTGGTTGGCTATAAGAAAGTAAACCTATAATTTTCTTTGCTTTTTGTCCTAAGCTCAGTGACCCAATTTTGGAACCAAGACTTCACAGAAACAAATAATCAAAAGTAACTTTATAACCTTCCCTTCCAAGTCTAGAATCCTGTAGGTATTATAATCCTAGAGAAAGTGACTACTCATTCTATTCCAGAAGCCAGAAATTAACTGCTATCCCTTTGCCTGCATGCCTGCCAAACACTACTTAGAGGTAATTAATTTCTATTGCAAAAGTGCTTAGAATATTTATTAAACCATTTCCTCATCTCACATCAACCATGGTCATTCGTGATGGCAAGGCCAGCAACTCTTCAGGCTCTGTTCCCTTGAAAAGCATCTTTTTTTTTCTTTTTTCTTTTTATTAATTTATAAAAGTTTCCACTTCCGCCCCTCCTCCCAAAACCCTCCCACTCTCCTCACTCCCTCTCCTCCTCCCTCTCCAGCCCTAAGAGCAGTCAGGGTTTCCTGCCCTGTGGGAAGTTCAAGTTCCTCCCCCATCCCTCCAGGTCTAGGAAGGTGAGCATCCAAACAGACTAGAATCCCAAAAAGCCAGAACATGTAGAGGAAAGAAGTCCCAGTGCCATTATCAATGGCTTCTCAGACAGTCCCCATGCCAGCCACATTCAGAGAATCCGGTTTGATCACGTGCTCATTCAGTCCCAGTCCCGCTGGCCTTGGTGAGCTCTCATTAGATCAGTCCCCTTGTATCAGTGGGTGAACGCACTCCTCACGGTCCTGCCTTCGTTGTTCATGTTCTCCCTCCTTCTGCTAATCATTTGGACCTTGGGGGATCAGGCCAGTGCTCCAATGTGGGTCTCTGTCTCAATATACATCCATCATCGGATGAAGGTTCTTTCTGATCCGGCCTTTCTTGCTCACATTCTCCCTCCTGCTGCTTCTCAATTGAACCTAGGGAGTTAAGTCGAGTGTTCCAATGTGGACCTCTGTCTCTATCTACATCCATCACCAGATGAAGGTTCTATGGTGATATGCAAAATATTCATCAGTATGGTTATGGGCCAAGGCCAGTTCAGGCACCCTGTCCTCTGCTGCCCAGGGAACAATTTGGGGACCTGGGAACCCCTCTAGAATCAAGTCTCTTGTAAACCCTAAAATGGCTCCCTTATTTGAGATATATACTTCCCTGCTCCCATATCCATCCTTCCTCCCTCCCCCCATCCCAATCCCCCAAGCTTTCCCCAATCCTCCCCTTCTCTTTTCTCTCTTACCATCTCACCTCCCCCCCCCCCCCCCCCGCCGTGGACTCAAGGTTGCCTGGTACTCTTGTCTACTTCCAATATCCAGGAGGATAACTACATGTTTTTCTTCAGGTTCACCTTCTTATTTAACTTCTCTAGGATCACGAATAATAGGCTCAAAGACCTTTAATTATGGCTAGATTCCACTTAAGAGTGAGTACATACCATATTCCACTTTTTGGGTCTGGGTTACCTCACTCAGTAAAGCGTTTTCTATTTTCATCCATTTGCATGCAAAATTCAAGATGTCATTGTTTTTTACCGCTGAGTAAAACTCTAATGTATATATGTTCCACACCTTCTTTAACCATTCTTCTATTGAGGGGCACCTAGGTTGTTTCCAGGTTCTGGCTATTACAAATAGTGCTGCTATGAACATAGTTGAACAAATGCTTTTGTGGTATGATAGGGCATCTCTTGGGTATATTCCCAAGAGTGGAATTGCAGGATCTTGAGGGAGGTTGACTCCCAGTTTCCTGAGAAACCGCCACACTGATTTCCACAGTGGCTGCACAAGTTTGCATTCCCACCAACAATGGATGAGTGTTCCCCTCATTCCACATCCTCTCCAGCATAGGCTATCATTGGTGTTTTTGACTTTAGCTATTCTGACAGGTGTAAGATGGTATCTCCAAGTGGTTTTGATTTGCATTTCCCTGATCACTAAAGAGGTTGAGCATGACCTTAAGTGTCTTTTGGCCATTCGAAGTTCTTCTGTTGAGAATTCTCTGTTCAGATCAATACCCCCATTTGTTTATTGGGTTAATTAGAATTTTAGTGTCTAGTTTCTTGAGTTTTTTGTTTATTTTGGAGATCAGACCTTTGTCTGATGAGGGGTTGGTGAAGATCTTCTCCCAGTCAGAAGGTATCCTTTTTGATGATGAAAAAGCATTTGAGAAAATTCAACATCCCTTTATGATAAAGGTGTTGAAGAGATTGGGGATACAAGGATCATACCTAAATATAATAAAAGCTATTTACAGCAAGCCGTCAGCTAACATCAAACTGAATGGAGAGAAACTCAAAACCATTCCATTGAAATCAGGAACACGACAAGGCTGTCCACTCTCCCCATACCGCTTCAATATAGTGCTTGAAGTTCTAGCAATAGCAATACGACAACATAAGGGGATCAAGGCAATTCAAATTGTTAAGGAAGAAGTTAAGCTCTCATTTTTTTGCAGATGATATGATAGTGTACATAAGCGACCCCAAAAACTCTACCAAAGAACTCCTACAGCTGATAAACACCTTTAGTAATGTGGCAAGGTACAAGATCAACTCCAAAAAATCAGTTTCCCTCCTATACACAAAGGATAAAGAAACAGGTAGGGAAATCAGAGAAACTTCACCTTTCATGATAGCCACAAATAGCATAAAATATCTTTGGATATCTCTAACCAAGGAAGTGAAAGACCTATTTGACAAGAACTTTAAGTCTTTGAAGAAAGAAATTGAAGAGGATGCCAGAAAATGGAAAGATCTCCCCCACTCTTGGATTGGGAGAATCAACATCATTAAAATGGCGATTCTACCAAAAACAATCTATAGATTCAATGCAATCCCCATCAAAATCCCATCAAAATTCTTCACAGACCTTGAGAGAACAATAATCAACTATATGGAAAAACAAAAAACCCAGGATAGCCAAAACAATCTTATATAATAAAGGAACTTCTGGAGATATAACCATCCCTGACTTCAAACTCTATTACACAGCTACAGTATTGAAAACAGCTTGGTACTGGCATAAGAACAGAGAAGTCGACCTATGGAATCGAATAGAAGACCCAGATATTAACCCACAAACCTATGAACACTTGATTTTCGACAAGGGAGCTAAAGGTATACAATGGAAGAAGGATAGCATCTTTAACAAATGGTGCTGGCATAACTGGATGTCAACCTGTAGAAGAATGAAAGTAGATCCATATCTATCACCATGCACAAAACTCAAGTCCAAATGGATTAAAGACTTCAACATTAATCTCCCCACTTTGAACCAGATAGAAGAGAAAGTAGGAAGTAGTCTACAAGACATAGGCACAGGAGATCACTTCCTAGGTAGAACTCTAGTAGCACAGACAATAAGAGAATCAATGAATAAATGGGACTTCCTGAAACTGAGAAGCATCTGTAAAGCAAAGGACACTGTCAGTAAGAAAAGTATCTTTGATTAAAGCACCGTCAGCTTTTCTGAGTCCCACTTGTACTGAAACAATTTGGTTCCTTTACATTATTTGACACCTACCTTTCCCCACTGTTGTTTGTCATGTTTTGTGCTTCTCTATTCTTTTCTTTAATTTATTTGACTTCTTGTGTGTTTTTTTTTTTTTTTTGGTGGGAGTGTGAGACAGAATTTCTCTGTATAGAGCTGTAGTGAGTCCTGGAACTTGCTTTGTAGAACAAGCTGGCCTTGAACTTACAGAGATCTGGCTGCCTCTGCCTCCTGAGCACTGGTGTGTGACAAAATTATTCTATTTTTAATTGAGTTGTAATTGTATCACTTCCCCACCTCTCTCTCTCTCTCTCTCTTTTTTTTAACCTAAAATGCCTTCCTTTCCCCTCTCCATTTCATATCCATGGTCTCTTTTTGTATTACTGTTCCACATTTATGTATACAAATACACATTTGTATGCACATATACACATATACACATGCACTTGCTTATATACATATTATACACATGCATATGTATTGTATGTGTATGTACTTATTCTTACAAATATATGTGTATGTATGTATATGTGTATGTTTGTATGTGTAAGAATAACTGAGGAAACACAATATAAAAATTGACTCTGCTTAGTGTTGCTTGTATGAATGTATATGCTGAATATGTCCGTACATGTATGTGTATGACTGGACCACTTAATACTGGAAAACCAGTTAAAGAAATTGTCCCTGGGGAAGACAAAGTTTCCCTTTCTCTGAGGTTGTTTCCTAGATGAAATACATCTAGGAGTGAGGCTTTGTGAAGATTTCTGAAATCATGTTGGCATGTCAGATGGTATCATTGAACCCATGGTGTTTAGGCAGTCACATTATTTATACTTCATGCATGTAGCTTCCCTGAGATACCTAAAAGACAAGTTCTTAGCAGAATTTCTGGTCCTCTGATTCTTTCAATCTTTCAGACTCCTATTCAGTATTGTTCCTTGGTCCTTTCCTGTATGCAGTGACAATGAATGATGTGCCAATGGATAAATTCCCTTTTTGTTCTTCTCCAGATAACTTGGATAACTTTTAGAAGTTTTCTTTAATTATTTTCTGAGGCAGGGCAATAACGCAATCACAAACAAGCCTGAAAACTCACAATAAATAAGCAAAATTGGCCAAAACAACCTATCATCAGACCAAAAGCACAGTAACTAATGACACGCACCCCTAGCCTATAACAACATGCTGGCAGCGACCACCAGTTCAAAAGGAACAACCAAAAAATGTTCCTGCCACAGCTTAATTTTTCTAACCCCATAAAAAACCCTGACCATTTTACAATAAAGAGTTTTTACATAGGAATCTTTTGTAGTCTGGATCGTTGCCTCCACATCTTTTAAACCCTGCTGCTGGGAAACGGGGATTACACAACAGGCTGTAGCAATCCAAAACAATGTTCAGCTTCATTTACTTGACAGTGACCAAAATTTATTAGTTTAGTTTTCATTTTTCCATCAGTTTTAGAAATTATATTCTACATGTGTAATTTTATTGACTTTTGTATATTTTGTCATTCATAGGTTCAAATCTTTGCTTCTTTTTACATTCATATTTTTCTCTTACAAATTATTTTTATAGTGTACTGGAATCATATAAACATCCCAACACTTATTATTCCTTCCTTCTGAAATTGTGTTTTTATTTAAAATTGAATAACATCATCTCATTCCCACTTCTCCTTTCAGACTTTCTCTTGTGGCCTTCCTTCAGGTCTTAGCACATCCCCATTGTTATGTTTCCAAATAAGACACATATTTCCAACATTGTT
Source organism: Myodes glareolus (assembly GCF_982192425.1). Classification (NCBI taxonomy): domain Eukaryota; kingdom Metazoa; phylum Chordata; class Mammalia; order Rodentia; family Cricetidae; genus Myodes; species Myodes glareolus. The sequence continues at coordinate 15,348,839 of NC_142040.1, read as the reverse complement.
CAGACCTCAAATACAATTGGAAAGCTTTTGTTAGTCTACAATACTACTTTGACAATATTGCATCAGCTTATTCATATTGCCAATTTTGTCTTTTTCCCTTAGCTTTCACAGTTGTATATGATTATCAATAATTTTTTCCTCTAAGCAGCCTGCATAGCAATACCAGGTAGAACAAATGCTAGCAGGCTGGGATGAAGCCTCTGGTTCCTGTTCTGCTTGATTTTGCAACTGTTTCATGATTCAAACTATTTAAAGTCCTTGGAAATAAGTGTTTATTAAACAATTTTAATGGGTAAACAATATGCCATATTGACTCTATTACTCTTTTTATTCCCTTTAGACCCTTTTTCTTTCCTCCTTTCATGGTTCCCTTTCTATTTTTATGTCCTACACATTTTCAAATTTATACACACACACACATATATATATATACAAATATATATTCATACACACACATACATGCACATATAAATATTTCATGTAGTGATATTCAGTTCCATCTGTTTTAGCACAATGTAATGATTTCACTTTTTACAGATGAAAAATTCCTACTGTATTTCTGTCAAACATTTATGTTTTTTCTTCATTTGTTGGTAGACATGTAGTGTTGTTTTATTTACCATGTATTGTGAATAATGCACACTAAATGTGAGTGTGAGTCTGTTTGTTTACAGTTGCTAAATATAATCCAGTGAATGTCATATATGATTTTTTATGATTTATTTTATTTTTTTAAAAAAGAAAACTGACTCTCTTATTTATTTCATATACCAATCCCAGTTTCCCATTCCCTCACCTCCTCCCTCTCACCCCGTATGCCATTCACTCCTCAGAGAGAATAAGGAAATTGCTTTGGGAAAGTTCCAAGGCCATCCCTACTATATCTAGATTGAGCAAGGTATCCATCCAAAGAGACTAGGATTCCAAAAGCTAGTACAAGCAGTAGGAATAAATCCTGGTGCTGTTGCCAGTGGCCCAAGAGTGGCCATGAAATTGTCATCCACATGCAGAGGGTCTAGCTTGGACCTATGTTGTTTCCTTCCCAGTCCAGCTGAAAATGGTGAGCTCCCATTAGCTCAGGTCAGCTGTTTCAGTGGGTGTCCCCATCATGGTCTTGACTTCTTTGCTCATATTCTCACTCCTCGCACTCTTCAACTGGACTTTTCCGAGAACAAGTCAATGTTTGAGTTTTAATGTTATTATGTGTGTTTTAATATTATTATTGTTTTCAATGGTTTTCCAAATTGACTTCTGTAGTGAATGTACTAGTTCATGGTCCCAGCATGTTGTAAGGATTTTCCTTTTCTCACATTTTACTCATATTTGTGATAATGTGTTTTCCTTGTGAGAATGATTTTACTGGAAAGACATGGAACCTCAATGAAGTTTGGATTTATATTTCATGGACGGCTAGGTAGGGTTGCTCAGTACTTTCAGAATAACTGTGAGCCAGATGCATTTTCTGGAAAATTATCTATATTATATTTAGTCCTTTCACTGTGTGTGTGTGTGTGTGTGTGTGTGTGTGTATGCATGCACGTGTATTTGACTGTGCAATTCTTTGTTTATTCTTTATTGTGATGCCCTGTCAAAGGAACAATTGACAAAAATATTTTTAATATGTCAGTAGTCTTCTTTTTTATATTTGTGTCCTTTGCTGTGTATAAACATTTTAGACCTTGTAATGATATTTTAAATTCTTGTATTATATCCTCTGTTAAGTCCTCATATAGGTGGGTAATAATAAAATGCAGAACTTTATCCTTGAGAAGAATTGGTTAAAATTGGTACAAAATAATTACCTTCAATGATTTAAATCAATATGATTTCAAGGCATATATTTAGTAACAGTTTACAACATGGAAACAAAGGACAAAGAGATTTTAAACAAATGAAATATTTTTTTGGAGCTCACAAAATGAACACGATACATTCATTTCTTTTAGAACCAATTATATTTTACTTTAGAAATAGTAGAAATCACTTTTCTTATTGTTGCTATAGGCTTTATTTACTGTTTCTCTATTTTGTCTACAAATTTCTTGAAACTGGTATAAATGAAAACAGACTGCTTGTCAGGCATTCAATCTTTTCAGGACACCAAGCATGGAAAGACGGTCACAGAAAAAAAAAATAAGATGAGCTATAAAAACCTATCCACTAAGCAAATGCAGAGATTCACAGCTAAGCAGTAGCCAGATCTACTGGAGTTCAGTCAAAGAGAGGGAGTAGAGATCATATGAGCAAAGAGGTCAAGATCATGATGGGGAAACCCACAGAGGTAGCTTACTCAAGTAAATGGGAGTTCACTGTCTCTGGACTGACAAAGAGAGAACCTGCATAGGACTGAACTAGTCCCTCTAAATGTGCATAACAGTTCTGTGGCTTGGGCAGTCTGTGGAGCCACTGGGCAGTGGTACCAGAATATATACTAGTGCATGAATTGACTTTTTGGTGGTCTATTCCTATGGATGGATAACTTGTGCAGTCTCTATACAGGAGTGAGGAGCTTGGTCCTGCAAGCTTGATGTGCCAGGCTTTGTTGACTCCCCATTAGAAGCCTTACTCTTTCTGAGGAGTAGATAAAGAGTTGGGTGGGCGGAACATGGGAGGAAAGAGAGGAGGGGAGACAGGGAAATGTGTGGTTGGTATGGAAAATGAAAAAAAAATGCTTCTTTTTTATTTTAGCCATTTATACCAGAGACGTGTAGGACGGTATCTCAAAGTTGTTTTGATTTGCATTTCCCTGATCGATAAGGAATCTGAACATAACCTTAAGTATATTTTGGCCGTTTGAACATCTGTTGAAAATTCTCTGTTCAGTTTAGTACCCCATTTTTTAATTGGGTTATTTAAAATTTTAATATTTAGTTTCTTGAGTTCTTTATATAATTTGGAGATCAGGCCATTTTCTTATGTGGGGTTGAAGAAGGTCTTCCCCCATTCAGTAGTTTACCCTTTTGTCTTAATGATTGCCAGGCAAAAGTTGGGAGCATTGGGGTAGAGGTGCTGTAGGGGGAAGGGGAGAGGGTAAGAGAGAAGGGAGAAGTGGAGAATTGGGGAGAGCTTAGGGAGTGGGATGGTTGAGATGGAGGAAGGGCAGATATGGGAGCAGGAAAAAAGATATCTTAATTAAGAGAATCATTTTAGGGTTGGCAAGAGACTTGATTCTAGAAGGGTTCCCAGGTGTCCAAGGGGATGTCCTCAGCTAGGTCCTTGTGCAGTAGAGAAGAGGGTTCCTGAACTGGCCTTGTCCCATAGTCACACTGATGAATATTTTGAATATCCCCATAGAACCTTCGTCCTGAGAAGAATGAAGATAGAGACACAGACCCACATCCGAGCACTGGACTGAGCTCCCAAGGTCCAATTGAAGGGTAGAAATAGGGAGAAGATGAGCAAAAAAGTCAGGACCACAAGAGTTTGGTCCACTCACTGAGACAGTGTGCCTGATTTAATGGGAGCTCAACAAAGCCAGATGAACTGTAACTGAACAAACATGTGATCTAACCGGACTCTCTGAATGAGGTTGACAATGGGGGCTGACTGAAAAGCCCATGATAATGGCACTGGGATTTGTCTCTACTGCATGTTCTGGCTTTTTGGGATCCTAGTCCTTTTGGATGCACACCTTCCTAGGCCTGGATGGAGTGGGGAGGGCCTTGGACTTCCCACAGGGCAGGGTACCCTGCCCTCTCTTAGGACTGGAGGGGAAAGGAGTGGGTGAGTGAGGGAGTGGCAAGAGGGAGGAAGTGGAAATTTTGAATGGTATTATTTATAAGCCATTAAAAATGGTTTAAATAAGAAATTTTAAGAGAACTATTTATATACCTTCAGTGTTTAATGCATATTTTCCCCAAAGTCATAAGTATTTCATACATTATTTTTATATTCATGTTTCCCGTGGTTCTAGTATATATTTTGATTTAACCATTGAAAGTGAACTATAGGATACTTCAGACGTAGAGTTTTCAAAATGTTGCCTCCTTCAATGTCTTCTGGGAGAACTCTTTCATCCAATAGCCTTTTAGATACTGCCTCACTCTGGAAGTAGCCACATATACTATATATACAGACGTAGAAAATGCACCGCACTTGGCTGCTGAGTTCCTTTCCTCTTCCCCGCTCATGAAGAGGACTGTTGATCTGTGAGTTTACACCTAAGTAAAAAGACCTTTATTATACTCCATTCTGAGCTAATGCAGGACTACCTTATTTTATTCAACTACAAATATTCAAATTAATTATAATTACTAGTAATAGTTTAAGCTGACTTAGTATAATCAGCACGTCATTCACAAAACTGCTTTTCCCTTGTCAGTATTCCTGAGTTAGTGACTTCTTATCATAGATACACAGAAGTAGATAGATTTTAATGTGGGAATGTCTTAATTCTTCTGCAGTTCTGTCACTATGAGTTTATTTGTGTAAGAAAGATACATTACATTGTTTTAGATATTTTCGTCTATTCTCACAATTATACAACCTGCTAGCTTTTGTTATATTACTTTTAATTCACTTAATAAATAAGCTTTCTTACATTTATCCTTACTCAGATTCACATTTATTCAGGAAAAGTATATACTTTAAATAAAATAAAGCTTTTTCTGTAATTTTTGCAGATGAAAAACCTGGACTCAGGACTTCACGTCAGAGTTTGCCTGTAGATAGTTTTATAGCTATTTCAGAATAATGGCTTAAAAAGACTCACTGGTTCAGTAAACAAATTTGATTTCATTAAACATGTCCATCTTTATATTTTTGTTGCTTAAAAAGAAACAGTGGTCATTTAGTGAACTCTCTTTAAAACATCATTTTTATTTAAACAAAATCAATTCTACTGGACTAATTCATAGAAAACTTCCCATCCTGGTGTTCTCTATAAATACCAGATAAATACAATGCCATTTTAGAATAACAGAAACATTGCAATAAATCTCACAATTATTTTCATAACATATAGATATAGTTTATATTCACATATTCATTCTCTCAAGTATTTGGTTTAGATTGCACTTTGATGTAATGTTTTACTCTGTTATTCACTGGCAATTACAGTTTTCATTAGGTTGCTGTGATATCATTAAAATTGAGTTTTTTATTTCAATAACTAAAATATTAGTTTTAAAACTACAAATGCCAATATATTAATTCATAAGAAAATATGTTGACCAGGTGTTCTTATTCCAAGTTTTCTTTTTGCTCATTTTCATCAGTAACTTTCATATACATTTTCAGAAAAATGAAACACAGCAAAAGATAATGAGACCACAAAATTTATTTTTTAATCTTCTACTTTTATCTTTCCATTTTTTTAGTTAAAGATACTTTTGGCCCCAAGGGTAGAGAAAAATATTAGCTTTAACATATTACTTCAAACAAATACCCAGTTTTTCAAGTGTGGCTATGCCCTGAGGACTGAGGGCTCCATTCTTCCCTTGCCTATTTAAAAAGACCTGTAGTGCACACTGGGAAATATATCTTCTGACTCTTACCTCCCTTTTCATTACACATCTTATTACTTTCATTGGAGTCAAATCAGCAGTCATTAGACACACACATTCATATAAAATTTGAGGAAATACTATATGTATCCGTTGGTACCGGGCTACCCAGCTCTGCATTTGTTTGGATGTGTTATCTGTAGCAGAGATCTTTGTTTTCGAGAGAAGGTTCCTTGATGGCTGATGACTCCAACAATCTATGGGTATAAGGACAGATGTTAACTATGACTCCACTAGTAATGAGTAGTTATGTCTTTTCTGAATATAGCTGAGTAACTGCTTCAAGGGTAAGCATTAGAACAGAATAATTACTTTCTAGAAGAACTGTGATCTTGATGAAATCTTGGTGGAAATTAAGTAATTATTTTCTGTGTTTATAGATTTGTGTTTTTAAAGCATCTTTTTAGCCTTTGCATGGATTCAGTCATTAGACACTCTGAGTACACCTGGAGCTCATGGATTATTAGGTACTGAAAATAGTACACAATAAAGACTAAAGTAACAGGGGTGTGAATCTTTCCTTCAGATAAACATATAGATTTGATCCTTGAATTTGATATGAAGAACTTGTTTACACAAAAGTCAACTTTGTGTAGCCATCAAAAGATATGCCTCCTGCCAAGTAGATCTAATAATAATAATAATAATAATAATAATTGTGGAGTGACCTCTTTCATTAACAAACTCACACAGCACAGAATTCCCAACAGCTAAGTTTCCAGCATCAAGCATGTTTTCCCTTTTTTTGAGCAGCTCTTAAGTCTAATTAGACTGGGTCTAGCCAATGTATATGTGTCAGTACTCGATCATTTGGGTGATGGTACCATGATGGTTGTCCTTGTGGTTCATTCAGAGATGACACAGATGGGTAGGATTCTTGGTTGTTTCTGTCATTGAAAGTTTGCAAGCTGCTTACTGGTACCATGAAAGCTTTTCTTTAGAAGGGAGGCATTCAGGTCAGTTCCAACTTAGGGGTGTCTGTGCCCTGTTTCTGAAGTTCATGTTTTCAGCAGCAAGGACTTACTTTCCTCAGTGGCAAAGACAAACATGTAGTACTAGACTGTATACCTTGGCAATGTCTTGGAAAGGACTGGGAAACATTTTAGAAGATGGGTGTAATGTTTACAATAGCCCAGAGACCGGAGATATTTGTTTTTTGTTTTTCAAGATAAGACTTCTATGTGATGCTTTGGAGTCCCTCCTGGAACTAGTTCTTGTAGACCATGCTGGCCTCAAACTCACAGAGATTCACCTGCCTCTGCCTACCGAATGCTGAGAATAAAGGAGGACTGCACCACTGCCCAGTGCCAAAGAGATTATTCTGAGATTGTGTTCACTAGTACTAGCAGAAGCTGCACCAATAAAATCTGACCAACATGAGTCTCTAAACATAACCTGAATAAATATGACACCAATTCATATGCCAAGGTAGACAGAGAAAACTAATAAGATCTAAACCCAACATAAATTACTATAGGCTATGAAGAATCATAGAAGCGAAAGGAGCAGTCTTTCCCAGGGAAGAGTACACTAAACTGCTTATTAAACACGTAATGCTCATCCCTGGAAACAAACAAACATGTAAGTAGTGTTATGCATTCTGACTAGGTTATATTTAGTATATCCAGTCCAAGAATTATTTTCAATGAAATTATTTGCTGGCACCATGTACAGCTTCCAATTTAATATGAATTAGATGAAATCAAGACTCTAAAACAGTCCAGTTGAATACAAGGTACAAAAATTCAGATTTTATTCTTTAGTAAAATTATCTTTTAAATGTAAGTATAACGACAAATAAAAGTTTTGTGAGCAGAAATTTGCTAGTACAAATCTCACTGAGACAGATATTCAGGAGAGGGGCAAGATCAGAAAGAGATTCTTCTAGATCTGTATATGGCAGAGAGTCAGATCTCATTTGATGCAGTGTGGATAAAGGTGGACAAATGTTACTCATTCAGTGTCAAGAAAGTATGAAATTTTACACTGAGGTGTCTCTTATATTGTAGAATGTGGGAATTGCTACCCCGAGTTATATTTCCCTGCCCCCATTTGAGGTGCTTATCTGCAGAGAATCATAACTTCCCTCTGCTCCTAGAGTTGGATGAGGAAGTTTGAGTGCACGTGATTATTCCTTGATCCCTGCTGGGGTCAGGTGACAGTCCTTATTGGGGACAGGTGAAGGTTGAGTGCATGTGATCAGTCCTTGACCCTTACTGGGGTCAGGTGAGAGTCCCTCCTTGGGTCAGGTGACAGTCCCTTCGCAGCCCCCTCCCCATTTGGTGCCATGGTATAAAAGCTAGCCCCTGCAGAACAATAAACAAGCTGCTGTTTCACCTCAATCTCGTGCTCTGTGGATTTCATTTAACCTGGACACCCTCCACCTAGACTCGTGGTTCCAGACCGTGCTGATGTGCGGTAGTAGAAATTTCCAAAAGTTGCCAGTGACTTGCTCCTGAGCTAACTGGAAGATATTATAATGCCTGAAGAACTGATTGAGAAGCTGCCTAAGTAGTGTCATACTAATTTACGGCAGATGACCACCACAGAGATTCAGCAGGCCGCCCAAACATTATGCCAGCAGGCAAATGACAAGCACTTAGAAATTCTAGCTTCCATTTTGAAAGCAGAGCAATGTAAATGGTTTTGGATGCTGAGACAAATTAACTTGATGTGGAAGCTGGGCCACATGCTGATATGAACTAACAAGACCTTTAAAATATTAATGATGTACATATTAAAGAGACCTGCAAAAATTTTTAAAAAATACAATTTTATAGTATAAATACTGGGAAAATATGTAGCTATTGATGAAAAACAAAATCAATATGTAAAAAGAATTTAAAGATCAAGATAAATTTTTTCTAAATTATAAACAAATACAATATCACAAGCAAACACTACTTAAGACTTCAGAATTTCTGTTTTATTTGTAATTGAATGAAACAAGTTTTATATATTAATAGAATACTTGATGTTGCTTCACCATAAGATGTCAAAGGATGATGTTGACAATTGTGTGTATTGTGAGAATTATCACCCTGAAATTTCAGTAACAATTTGAACTGGGCCCATTAATGTTTCATCATGGAAGATATTTGAGATGACTCATGAGGACCTGCCTGTCTCTGATGATAAAATCAAGTTAGTGATTCTAGAAGGGAAGATACTTGCTGTGTTAACATAGTCATTTATAACTAACCCATGCTTATGTATTGAAACTATCATCCATTTCCCTGTGAGGAACCCTAATTAAACACATTAGTTCACCAATCTGTAGTTAATAAAGTTTGTTTATTTGGTCTGTCTTCAGTGCTCTGTCTAGAGAAAATCGAAGTTTGTTCACTCTGATCTGTAACATGTTTGTATGTCACGTGAACAAAGAGTGCAGTGTTCAACTCAGTGTAAACGTCCATCTCTACAAACTACTAGCATTTCATTGTGGTGACAGCTGCCAACCCTCCATTTTAGCTTTAAAGAAACATGGTGTATTGCTGTTATTTATATTTCCCTACTTTCCTTCTGTGAGCCTGTGACCAGGCTTTTCTGCTTTTTTCTAACGGCAAATGTATTTTAAGCTCTAAAGATTATTTGCTTAAAATTATATCTATGAAGAGATGGCATATCATTTGTCTTTCAGTGCCTCGTTGCCATAGTCATTGTTCTAGTCTTCATATCATAAGTGATAGAATGTTGTCATTTTACACAGCGAAATGGCATTTTTATTGTGCATATATAGAACATTTTTTCATCTGCTTATCAGATGATGAAAAATTAAAGTTTTGTATATTATTTGGTTATATCACTGGCAAAAGTGAAACTATTAGTGTTTATTTAGTAGAATGACGTTCATTTTTGTTCGATATGTGTATAGCAGTGAAATCGCTATATTATATGAGAGTTCCCTTTTAAGGGTTTCAGGGTCATCTATATTGAATTCTATAGCAGATAAATTATTATTTTTATCTTCTCAAGTTAGTATAAACTAACTTGTGAAGAACCTAGTGGATATTTTTATAATGTAATAAATTAAAAATGAAGAAAAAAATCTAAGGAAATTTTTTGTAGGCAGAGTTTCCCTGTTCTGGCAACTGCTTCCCAAATAGTCACATGAGAATCTTATTATTAATTATAAATGCTTACCCTATACCTCAGGTTTATTAATGAGTAACTTTTATGACTTAACTCATTTCTATTAATCTATATTCTGTCAAGTGACTAATGACTTTGCCTATTCTCCAGCATGTCCTGCTTCCTCTGTTGCTCCTGACTCCACTGATTCTACCCTTTTTCTTCCCAGCATGTTCATTTTGGCTGTCCCACCTATACTTCCTGCCTGGCAACTGGCCATTCAGTTCTCTATTTAACTAATGAGAATGAAATTCATTTACAGTGCACAGAAGGATTATTCCAAAGCAAATTTGGTTTTTGAAGGCTATCAATAACAGCAAATGATAGCAGAGTTTATACAAATACTTTGTCTCAAAATAGGAGAGATTTGCAAAAGATATGTTTGAATGTTCATTATAGGATTTTTCAATGTTTTTTGAAATGCTACTTTTACTTAATTCCTCATATTAAAAATCAATATAGCAAAATTATTGTAGTTTCTAAGAGCCAAGGTGGCAGGCAACTTCAAGGAAACAGCACTTTTCAGTTGAAGCAGGAACAAACTCACATAAACTTGTAGATACGGTGACAAGGAGCACAAGATCTGCATCAGCTCAAGTCAAGAAGCCTCCAGCATAGAGAAGGGTACAAAGTTCTACCCCAAACCAAGACACCATTCAAAATTGACAGCTTCTGACAGGTGCTAGGAGAGGGAAGATCTGTTTTCTTCAGTAGTGGCAATGGGGATATCAACCACACTCCACGGCCAGCAATGCTCAGGAACAATCAGCCAACAAAAGCTGGCTTCCTGGGTTTGTTGCTGCTTTACATTTCCTTTTCTTTTGAAATGGAGAATTATCTTGACACTGAGTGGGTAGGATGGTAGACAAGGAGGAATTAGCAAAGTGAACATAACATGACCAAAACATATTATATGAAAATATCAAAGAATAAATATAAAAACATAAAATTTTTTAAATACATAGGCAAAGAAAATATTGTATTATAGCTAAAATAATGCTCTAAAGAAAAAAATGAGTGAAATATGCCACTCAATTGGAAGACTTTTCATAAAGCTATGGCAAATAAAAAGTTATAATAAATAGGTGAGACTTGAGAAATCCAGCTAAATGTATGTTATTAATTATTTTATGAAGGACAGTAAATAAAGATTTAGAAATCTTTGTAACCAATGGTATGAGAAAAATAAGTCAAGGGAATGAAAAAATTGATTCCAATTTCACTATATACACAAAAATGTATTTAGTACTATTTAACCATATAGAATAAAAATATGTTAAAATTAATACAAGTTTGATAGAAGAAGATATAAAAGTATTTTTATTCATTTACATAAAGCACAACTGGTCAACATGCGGTTATGTAGCCTAGTTGACACTGTTTCATCTACCACAATTCCTGTAACCTAGGGCTCATAGAACATTGCAAAACAGGGTAATGGAATCACTGTAAAAATCAGAGAATCAGGAGATTTGCTGCAATATTGTATTTCCTAGGAAGGTCAAAAAGGCAATACTCATGAAAACAACATGACTCCCTAAACATGATCTGAATAAGGAGGGCAACGATAGACATACTGTGGAAAGACAAAGCTCAGACGGTCACAAACCTAGACAAAGAAATATAAGCAACAAAAGCACACCGAGAATGGGAAAAGCAATCCTCCCCATGGACTAGTCATCCAATTCCATAGTAAAAGAACAGTCCCGAAAATACACACATGCAAGAGATATTTTGTATCTCACCAACAACTCCTAAGTATCAGCCTGCCACTGGGTTCCTAGTGCTTAAGTGGGATGTATGAACAATCAAGCCTGATTATTGCATATGTGTGTGGAAGTATCCAGTTCATTTTCTTATACTTGAACAAAAAGCACTTTATTACAGAGATATCTTCACATTTGATAAAAGTCTATTTCAAATCCAAGTAGTTAGGAAACATTTTATTAGGGATTATGGATGTCCATGGTTGGATGTAAGCAATTATAAGGTTACAACTGAGTTACAACATGTTTTCTGGATTTCACTTCAGTTATTCTATGCATTAAAATGCATTCTATGGGAATTTCATTGAATCTCTGAGTTTTTATTTTTTGGTCTTTTTCCTTTGTATTTTTGATATGGTGGACATTTTTTCAATATTAGTACTACAGATCAAGGAACATGGGGAATTCTTTTCATCTTCTGAAATCTTTCCCACTTTCTTCAATATCTTAAAGTTTATTTTACACTTCTTTTTCTTGCTTAGTTAGTATCATTTCAGGATATGTGTAATATATTTTTAGGCTACTGTAGTGTGTTGTTTCTCTGATGTCTTGCTGACTGTGTTTGACTATTTCATACATTAAAATTACTAATGTTAGTGCATTACAGTGAATCCTCATGCCTTGTTGGAAGTAATTAAGAGCTGTAGAAGTTTCCTTTTGGAGCCTTTATAATCCTTTGTCAATAGAATCTTACAATTTCAACTAAACACACTTTTATTCTTTCTTCCCAATTGCATTATTTTAATTCTACCTAAGGCTTCAAACACTACAGATTCAATGCAATCCTCATAAGATTTTCAAAACAATTTGTCAAAAAAATTGAAAAGATGAATGAAACTCCATATATATAAACATAAAAACCCGTGATATATTAAACAATCCTAAATAATATAAAATCCATTAGATATATCACTATTTTAGATTTCAAGTTTTAATACAGAGCTATAGTAATAAAAATGGCAAACTATTGGCATAAAATAGATATATTGAATATTGGGATATAATTGAAGTCATAAATATTATTCAGTATCCCTACAAATGTGTGATTTTGACAAAAAAATAAAAAATAGATACCAAAGAAAAGACAGCATCTTCAATAAATGGAATTAGTCAAATAAGATATCTTCATAAAAAAGAATGTAAATTGGTAGATATATATATCATCCTCCAAAAAAATCAGTTTAAAATGGTTAAATGACCTCAACAGAATGGAAATTATTCTAGATCTAGTCAAAGAGAAAGCAGGAAATATATGTTATTTCATTGGAACAGGAAAGGTCTTTCTGAATAATGCCTGGATAGCACAGACATAAATATCATCAGTTAATAAATGGAACCTCATAAAACTCAAAGGATATAGTGATGGATTCCATTATTCCAGCTAAACAACAGCCATTATAATGTGTTAAAATCTAATCAATTATACATGTGACAGAGAATTAATATTTAGATAATAAAATATTTAGATAATATTCTGATAATAAAAAACAGAACACCAAGAAAACAAATACCCCAAATAAAAAAATGAGACTTAAAATTAAACAATTACTTCTCAAAAGATTAAACACTAATCAATGAGAAACTTATGCATATCATACTAGTCATCAATGAAATGAAATTAAAATTTTTTGATTTTTTTGCCTCAATTACAATAAAAAGACAAATAGAACTAATGACAGCAGATGCTGACAAGTATGCCAGGAGGGGGGAACCCTTACTCAATGTTATTGGGAGTACAAGCTGTTACAACTCCTGTAGAAAATAGTTTGACAGTTCCTCCAGATACAGCTATACCATTCTAGGGCTTTCTTCCAAAGGACTGTACAGCACAGAGATATATGCACATCATTTCCATTGTTGCTTTTCTAATAATAGGCAGAAATTGGAAACAACCAAGATGTCCATCAGCTGTTTACTAGATAATGAAAATGTGTTTCATTTCAACAAAATAATATTTTCAGCTGTCAAGAAAAAAATGAACTTACTAAATTTTCAGGTGAATTGATGGAAATAGCAACAGTCATTCTGAATATGGTAATCAAGACACAGAAAAATAACCATTGCATGTTGTGTTGGTCAACATTTCTGGCTCTCTTTTTATTCCAAACAAAATGTTATATCATCTGCACTTACAGAAGTTCTGTACATTGAGATTTCCTTTCATTGATGTTCATGGTGTTCCCAGAAAGTGTTTATAGTCCTGCAGCTGTCCACTTCTGTCTACTTCTTGGTTGTATCTGCTTAACATGCAGAACATTCAGTAAACCAAGATCTAATCTTCTCTTCTGCAGTCAACTGATCATAGGGTACAATTACTTTGACTATAAGTGTACTTCTCAATATGTGAGTCATTTGAAAAAGATTTATCTTAGTCATCTCAGACTGTTACCAATGCTATTGGTTGTTATCCTCTTTTTGATTGTAATGCACAATTGTTGAAAACATTCCTTATTTATGTTATTGAACATAAGGAATTGAGCTGTTGTTCAATTAGTATCTTCACGCCTACTGACTAATATTCATAGTGCTGAATGCTGTTATCATGCTATCAAATTAGAAAAGTAATAAGCAATCCTACCTAACTACAAACCCTGTGAACTATAATAACAAGGTACACTCACTGGTATAATACTAAAACAAATATATAAGTATATAATAACCTTTGATTTGATTAAGGCATATTCTATGATATAAAGCCTGTAACAGATGTTGTTATTAAGACCAGAAACCTAAGACTAGATATATAATAGTTCTAGAGAAAATGACCTCTATTACATGCTAAATGTATACAGCAATAATATCATTCCAAGTGGGGTAATTTTAAGCCCATAGATCAATACATTGTTCAAAAATCACCAGAGAATCAGCTTCTTGAAGTAGAGCCTAAATAACACACAAAACAAAAACTAGACATTTCAGAGAGTAAGAAACTTTGGAACAGTCAGTCTTAAACGGGATGTTTTTATCAAGTTCTTCCCCATGGATCAGAAATCTATGCAAAAGAGTACAAAAGAGTAGTCAGAAAGACAGGAATAGCCAGAGTGGTGGACTACTCCAAGAAAACATCATTTTTTTCAGACAAACATATATATATATATATATATATATATATATATATATATATTAATGACACACACAAGAAATGGACAAGTTCATGCCTAGACAAAATCTCAGCATGGAGAAGAGTAAGGGAACCCAAAGTCCCACCACTAATCAAGATGATATTTGCAATAGTTGCTTCTGGGAAAAGGCAAATAACTTTTCTTCATTAAAATGACAGTCTATCAACTGCTTCATGTCAACACAAAATAGACACTATCATTGTGTGTGTGTGTGTGTGTGTGTGTGTGCCTTTTTAATTTTAAAAGATAAAAATGAAATTTGGTGATCACTTAATTTTTATTAGTGATGGAGAGGTAACATGGAAAATGAGATTGTGAATATCCACCAACACTGACAAATCATTAGAAAATATTAAAATCTATTCTTATTTCTTTTACACTGTTTGATTTTGATAAGAATTATGTGAAATAACAAATCAATATTTTTTAACATTACTTTACATTTCTGTTTGGCAAACATTTGCATTATATACACTTTGACAAGGACAGAAGGTCTAGAGAATATCACATTTCAAGAAATGAAGTCTTGACGACTAATTGTGTTGTTTCAAGGAGAATGTTTTCTGAAGTAGTACTATAATTCACTTTGTTATAAGATGAATGTCCAGTCATGAATGAACTGGACCTTCTTTCTTTAATGAAGAACTTTACCTATCTGACAAAATTTAGTAATAACCTTAAAATGCACAAATGATATGGATTATTACAAACAGTTAACAATGTCAGAATAAGCTCTTCCATCTAAAAGTAAACCTTTAGGATCAGGATCCCTAAAACAAGGAATGAGCAGAAATTCTGTTTCTGTGGCCACTACAAGGGCATTTTATATCTCTTCAGATAAAATACATTGTAATTAATTAGATAGTGTCTTTCCTACAGGAAAATTCATACATGTAGTCTTTATTTATTATTATTTAAGTCACTAGTTAACTTAAGCTTCAAATTAATTATGTGATAAGTAAGAATAATTTCTAGAGATTCCTCAAAAATAACAATTTTGAAAATCTATATTCTAAAATAATCTGTACAATAAGTTGGAGTATGTTTCCTTCTTTAAATATTTTATATGATTTTTTTTGTTTTTTGCATTTTAATGTTAATGTAACAAAGTAAAGTTATATATAAACAATATCACGAAATTAGGAATACCATGGTACATTCATGCAATACAACTGTCAAAAAATTCCAACATCAATATACAACATAAATATATAATATATAGAAATGATTTCAGTCCTAATTTGACCTGCTGGAATAATGAAGCTTAGAGAAGATTTAGGCAAATCAATGAATGCTGGAATCGAGTTATTTTTGATATAGAACCATGGCAAGTTAAGATAATCTTTTGTGTTGTAATATAAGCATGTATCATGAAGTAAAGTACATAAACCTAAATATGTTTAGAGATGTAGGTAGTATAATAAAAATTCTAAAAATTGTTTTCTTTATTAATTTTAAAGTATTTCTCTGTTGACTATAATACCCCTAAAAAGTAGAAACTTCTAACTGTAAGATTTGACTTTTTTAACTGGATAATGATTATATTTCACTCACTATGGTTTTAATATATTTGTATTGATAATTGTTCTGTAGAGATTCAGTTTTGTAGAAAAAAATTCTTTACTTTTTATGATGTTTTTGTTTATTTTGGAAATAAAAGTTTATTTGTATTTCTGCCTTCATTTTCTGCCCTCTAAAACCGTCCATGTAAAACTTTTCTCGTCAAAAAATGGCCTAATCATTAATTGATTTTGTATGCATATATGAAATATTACCTGTTAAGTCAGTATAAAGGTATTCTATCTTAGTTTTCAGTTTTCAGGGCTGACTTTTAGGCATCAGACAAGCAATTGGAGAGCTCTTTTTTTGTAATGACCACATCACTGTTACATTTTTAGAATCATCTAAGACATGAATTGGTTATTTGCTGAAAACTTTAACAACTACAATAAGAGGAGCACAAATTCACTAATTCACATTTCATAGGGGTTTTCTTAGTATGGAGCATTTTGCCACTCTTAGAAGCAATTAAAGTTTTAAACCTTTTTAATTACCTTCCTGTTAAAGTATTGGGTCCTCTTTAAACTTATTTTTTTATTTTATATTCATTGTGGGAAGACATATTTGTCAGGTAAACAAAAGAAGATGTATTACTTTTAATTAAAAGAACAAGTTTCCGGATAGGTAAAACAAAGATAAAGGAGGAATGGACTTGATAAATTACCACATTCTACTGTGCAGGACCCCTTTCACCACCTACTTACTTATCCTGGGCTTTGCATCTGACCTTATGGCATGTTCACATATAACTCAAATGTCGATTACTTGATTGTGCAGTGGTTTAACAATAAATATTATATAGCAAAAGAATCCTGAGTTTTATAATTTTTATTGTTGCATTAAGTGTGAAAATTGCTACTCAATAAAACACTTGGACACATTTTACGTTTTATCATCTAAAACAGGGAACATGCTGATGCTAAAAAATAGGTATCATAAAGAGCATTTACCTAGAATTTGACAGAACTGTTAAAATGTAAGTTATACTGCTGCTATGTTAATATCATCTGACACAAAACAAACAAGCAAAAACAAATTGTAAAGAGGGGCAGGATATTTAGTGTACTGTTTAGAAAAAGGCTGCTAGTTCTGTAAATATTCTGTGTTCATTAACTGAATTCATCAATTTCTCTTCAAGTTTTTTGTCTCTATAGTTGTTTTCTGATTAAAAAGCAATTTCATTAAAAGTATACTTGGTAGAAGGAAATCCTTTATGGACATACTTTATTGGGTTTATAAGGTGTAAAAAGACAAATCATTTTTTACTTGATATAGTGTATTGTGCGAATAGGCATGAATGAGTACATAAACACAAATGTATGCAAAGTGTTACAAAGAGACTATTTGCCACAAATGGTAAAATAGTAGGTGTATGTGAAGTGTTGGTGTATATGATAAAGTAATGATCTTCAAATTTTTACACCTAAACCTACATAAACATGAAGATTTTTTGTTGGTGGTGTTGGTTTTTCAAAAAATGATTTCTCTGTAGCTTTGGAGCCTGTCCTGAAACTATCTCTTGTGGACCAGGCTGTTCTCTAACTCTCCTCTCAGAGATTTGCCTGTCTCTGCCTCACCAGTACTGGGATTAAAAGTGTGTGCCACCACCATCCAGCTCTGAATTTCCTAAGACAACATGAATATGTAATTTACAAAAATAAAATCTTAGAACATTGGTTCATATATATGCCTTAATCTCTTCATTCTTAATGAATTCCATGAAAAAGTATTATTATAATTAATGTTTATAAAAAGGTACTAATGAAAAGTAAATATAATCTTATATTATGCCATATGATATAATATATTATGATATATGATATATAATAATGCATATACACAATCTTATATTTTATGTTTGATATACATTATATTTTTTATTGTATAAAATATAATTATTATAATTAATTAGCATTTAAGATGGGTATATATTATTTTAGCATAAGACTTGAGTTTGGTTTTCAACACCCATAAAGCATGTCTCATAACCACTTATATCTCAAATTGCAGGGTAATCTTTGGTGGTGTAAATAAAAATGATCTCTCAGCTTATATATTTGAATAATTGGCTCCCAGCTGATGGAACTGTTTGGGAATAATTAGGAGGAATGTCATTGTTGGAGGAATTGTGACACTGGGGACAGAATTGGAAGCAGTAGAAGGAGAAACCATAATCAGGATACCTTATGAAAAAAAACTATTTTTAATAAAAGGAAAAATAAAAAAAAATAAAACAAAATAGCCATTAAAATACTAACATTTTTGTTTAATTCATTGCTTCCTCGTTAAAGTGGATATCTCTGAAGTTATTCATCCCATAATACCACTAAGCTGGAAGCCATATTCACTGAGGGTCTGGTGTAGAACCATGCTGGACCTGTACACAGTGCATTAGTCTCTGTGAGTTCATATGAGCCTTGCTTGTGTTGACTCAGAGGGCCTTGAGTTCTTATGTGCTCTATCACCTCTGGTTCGTACACTCTTCCTTGAAATTTCCTGAATTTGAAGGGAAAGGATTTGAAGAGGACAATATGCAGAAAGTGGGAACACTTTGAGATATAATTACTTAAAATTTGCATTATATATTCTAAGGAATAATCATGACTCAAAGGAAAACAAATAACAAGAAATGGGTGTATTATTTCAGAAAATAGGAAAAATAATAATGTGACATAATGACTCAGTACTGCGGTAGATTGCACAGCAAAAAGAAAGAACTTGAAATTCAATCCTGGCTTTGAATGATATGGGTATTTTCCTTGTGACATGGCATTTATTTTTTAAAGCTCTTTCCTTAATGATGGAACAAGATAGATTAGTTTATATTGATTAAATTACCTGTTATTTTCCCATACAGAAGATTAAGGATAATATCAGGGGCAGTTTTGATTTAAATAAGCCCTTGAAAGATGTTTGAATATATGCTCTCATAAGATGTGAACTGCAGAGTGAAAACACAAGCTCCATGAATTCTCCCATAATAGAAGTGGGATGGCATAAATTTAGTTTATGGGATAATCATATTGTAATTACATGAACAGGTACATTGAGTGAAGCAGGTTGTTTGGAAAGAGTAGAATGCTTAATAAATTGCTAGAGACACCAATTCCTTTATAAATGTGGACTTGTAATTCCAATTCTTCATCAACTATGTTAGACTCATAAGACAAAACAGACACTATTTGTTGAACATGATGATTAAATTACATGCTATTATTTTTGGAACAGGTCTGACTAGAGACAAAAACGTTAGACAACAACAATAATAACTTTCATGGTATAACAGCCTATATTAAGGTATCACTATGTTTTCCATGATTTTATACAAAGTAGAATCTGAAATAAAAGCTGCTCATTGACTTTATCAAGACAGCTACAAATTAAAGAGTAATGGCAGGAGTTCAGAAGTGACAATCCATGAAACCGTGAAGCACAATCATTTTGATTCTGTGATTAAAGTATAAGTAGAAGATTAAGAGGAACATCCTTAAATGTAAGACACGTTAAAGTAATGGATTGTGGCCATCAAGAAAATTTTTATATTCCATAGAAACAAGTGTGTCTGGTATCTCTACCATGTCCAATGACTAGATGTGAGTAAGTGAGCAATAAATTTTAGAAATACAACAAATCAATTTTAGGCACTAGAATTGGACTGATTTGATTATATTATATAGTACCTAAAGCTCAAAAGTTCCTTGGGCTTTGAATGAGAAGGGCCTAGTAGGCTAATGTATTTGAATGCTTAGGCACAAAGGTGTGAAACTATACGAGAAAGATTAGGTTTCATACTGTGGTAGAAGTTTATCTCTCATGGTGGGATTTGTTGTTTAAAAACTCACTCTAGAACTAGTGACCCTCTCTTCATGCTGCATAAAAAACAAGTTACAAAGCCTTCAGTTACTTCTCCAGAGACATGCCTGTCTACTTCCCACCATAATGGTCATAAATTAGCCACCAAAATCTGTAAGCAATTCCCCAATTACATGTTTCTTTTTATATGGGTTAGTTTGCTCATTTTGTCTCTTTATAACAAGAGAAGAGTAAATAAAACAGTATATATATAGATAGATAGATAGATAGATAGATAGATAGATAGATAGATAGAAAGATATATATAGATATAGAGAAAGATATAGAGATATACATATATATACATGTTTCCAATTAATATATATATTTCCAATTAAAATCCCAAGAAAATACTTCACAAATATAGAATGAATAGTTTTTAGCTTCATTTAGAAACACACAAAAAAATAACAAGGTTGCCTTGATCAAATTATCTGATTAAGTACTCAAATTATCTGATTATCTGATATTAAATTAACCGATATCAAATTAACTGATCAAATTATCACCATTCCTGATTTCAAGTTTTACACAGAGCTATAGAAATAGAAATAACATAGTACTGGCATAAAATAGATTTAGGTATTTGTGAAATCAAATTCAAGTCAAAGACTTAAGTCCACAATCTTTTGTATATCTCTTTTCTGACAATCACACCAAAAACACACAGTGGTACTAGACAAACTAGATGTCTGCATTTACAAGAATGCAAATGGATCCATAAATATCATCTGCTCAAAACTCAACTCAAAAGTATAAAGTCAGATATATTGATTCTTATAAATGTGAAACTGGGAGAAAAGTTTTGAACTCATGGATACATATAATATTCTTGAATACATTACCAGTAGCACAGATATCAAAACCAACAACTAATAAACAGAATATCAGCAAACTACAAAGCTTCTGCATTCAAAGGATACATCATTCAGGCAGTGGCAGTTTACAGGATAGAAAAAAATATTAGATAGAGGATGGCTAAGATACACAAAGAAATAAGAAAAAGAAAAATATTTTGGACAACAAGAAAACTCTATAAAAATATGTATTTTTGTCTTCTTTGTCAGAAATGAGATGTGCATAAACTTGTGAACTTTTCTTTGTCTTTGTCTTTAATTTACTTCCATTAATGACTTTGTCTATTTTTATGCCAAAACTATACTATTTTTATAGCTATAGCTCTAGGTAAATGGTATGCAGAACTCTACAGTTCTCAAAAGATGAAGCACAATTTGTTGAAAGGCACTTAAAGATATCTTCAACATCCTTAATTATTGGAAAAATGTAACTAAAATTTAAGTTGAGATTTTGTCTTACACTGATCAGAATTCCAAAGATCAAGGAGACAAATAAAATGGCATGCCATTAAGAATGTGGAATAAGGAAAAGACTCATCCATTGCTCATGCGAGTGCTAACTTGTGAACACTGTGGAAACCATTGCCAGCTTTACGCTGGAAGATAGGAACCTTTCTACCTCAAAATCCAGATAAACAATTCTAGGTCAAATACTCAAAGAAATTTACATCCTACTGCAGAGACCCTTCTTCAACAAGGTTCATTGATTCTTTATTCACAATAGTCAATAATTGGAAACAGCCTTAATATTCATCATCAGATGTATTCATTAGAAGAAAATGATACATTTAAACAATGGAACAATATGGGATCTGTTAAAAATACATGATCATGAAATTGTGAGGTAATTAGTTGGAGCCTGAAAAATATCATTTGGAGTAAGGTAATATAGAACCAAAATGTCAAACATTATATATATATATATATATATATATACATATATATATATATGTATATATATATTTAACTTGTGGTTGTTAATGTTTAACACTTTAATAAGCATGTTAAAAATATGTAAGTAGAGAGTAAAGGACTCTGGTGTGGGGGACATGGCAGTATCTGCCAAATGAGGGGCAATATAGCATATAATTAAAAGACGAGACTGGTAATGGGAAGATTAAATGCAGTGAGGGAAAGAATAGTTGAAAGAAAACAAGACAGGAATGAACAGCTAATGCTAAATGTCATTTTAGAGTCATCTGGGAACCTACTATTCTACAAACTTCTTAGAATATTTACATTTGCAAAAGAAATCTAAGTGTGGTCACCCAATAGCTCCAGAGACAGTGTGTTGGCTATACATCTTAAACTACTAAGTGAAAATTCCAGCGTGAGGAACTGGTTGCATCTAATTGAGTTGTTGGTCCAAGGAGTCCATTAGAAACCCCCAAACAATTCATGTGATTGCCAAAGCTATTGGTTGCTCTCCACAAACTAATGATTGAAAACAATACTTGGTATATTTCAATATAAAAGGAGGAGTCAGTGCGTTGTCAAAGTCGATCAAGTATCTCTCCTAACTAGTTTTCATGTTAATCGATGGTACTCTGCATGCTGTCAGAGGCAAAGGACAATCAGTAGCACAGCTGTATATTCTGCTGTTGATAATGTAGACATGGCTACATGATGTGCTGGTACAATAGTTTAACGAATATTGCAGAAATTACCAACCACTCTCTGATTGAGTTAAAGACCCAGTCTATGAGATGTAATATATGTCTGCCACTGTTTGATCACTAAGATAAATAGATCATTGGCCTAGGTGAAAACCAAATATTCTTATTAAGTTAAAGAAAGTTTGTTTGGATGCTCACCTTTATAGACCTGGATGGAGGGGCGAGGGCCTTGGCCTCCCCACGGGGCAGGGAACCCTGACTGCTCTTAGGACTACAGAGGGAAGGGGAGGTGGGGAGAGGGAGGGAAAAGGGAGGCAGGGAGGAGGTAAAAATTTCTAATAAATAATAAATTAATTAATTTAAAAAAGAAAAGTAACAATAAGCAGAGAATTCTACCAACATTTTTCTATGCTTGTATATATTGTCGCTCTCAGTTATTATCAAAAAACTTGCAGCAGATGAGAAACAATATAGATACTTATACCTGGACAATGTATAGAGAATGAGAAACTTTAAATACTTTACAGTATGTACTTTATCTTCATTAAAACCCTATATTCAGG
This sequence comes from Myodes glareolus, assembly GCF_982192425.1. Lineage (NCBI taxonomy): Eukaryota > Metazoa > Chordata > Mammalia > Rodentia > Cricetidae > Myodes > Myodes glareolus. The sequence goes on along the minus strand of NC_142040.1, from coordinate 15,325,868 downwards.
GCTCAGAGAATTATGCAAAAGAGGAGACAGAAAGATTATAAGATCCAGTGGTGACTGATGCCAAGGAATTAGTGTCTTCAGGCACAACAAGACTGATACACATCTGAAAACATAGAAACTGTGGCAGAATGTACAGGACTTGCATGGGTTCTAGCCATATATGATGTCTATGTTAAGTGAGAAATGTAGATATGAGATCACATTTCTAACAAAAAATTTATCTTAAATAGACAACTGATGGCTGTGATATGAGATTGCATCTTAATTCCCTGTCTTCCCAGGTCTGAATATTGAAAAGCTGTATTAATATAGTTAATACACAAAAACTATATTAATGGCAAGACTGTTTTTTGATGGCTTAGATGTATTTATTGCTAGTTCTTACATCTTAAATTACCCATTTCTATTAATCTGTGTATTGCCAAGAGGCTGTGACTTACTGATAAGGTACTGACATCTTTCTCATTTGAGAGCTACATGGCACCTCTTACTGACTCTGCCTTCTTTCTCCCTGCATGCAGTTTAGTTTTCCTGCCTACCTATATTTTGTCCTGCCTAGGCCAAGGAAGCTTCTTTATTAACCAATGGTAATAAAATATATTAACAGAATACAGAGTGGAATCCCACATCATCTCTTGATTTATGTCTAAATAAAAAGGAAAATTTTAACTTTAACATAGTAAAATTAGATATAACAAAGCAGGTATCAAGTAAGAATTACATTTACAACAATTAGTCTATTTGTATCTTCAAAATTGATGAAAATATTCTACCATCTATTTTATCTTTTTTACTCTAAATTTCATATTTAATTTATATTTTCTTATAGCTAAGGAAAAGTGTATCTGTCTTCAACTTCATCAAAGAAGTTAGAAGAACATAATATTCTCTAAGTAAAGAGGAATTGCATTGTAAACAACTTCCACATCTCTAGAATTGACAGAGACATCAGGCTTTTGGGGGATAGTCTACCCAAAGTTCTTCTGTAATGTTGGGGTATCCATCTTTAACCCACAGGCCAAGAGTATCTGGCAGACTTTTCCATGAAGCAGGAAATTTGACACTGTTTCACCTATATTTACAGTTTGCCAATATACTATGTACTGTATACCATGTACATGTACTATAGATTATAGATTATATGTACTATGTACTGTAGATTTTTCTGGCAGACACTTTTAGGAAGCAGGAACCCCAAAGGATTGTCTCACCTTCTTTTGGCAAGTTCAGCAGTCATTTTTATGGATTCTAGATGTCCATTTTATACAGCATGTCATCAAGAATTCCAGGCAAGAACAATTTCTTGCCCAAAGGACTAACAAACTCCATAAGGAGACTGTCTTATGCCAACCATCCTCTTGACATAATTGGTGTTCCCAGTTGCATACATTCTCACTCTCAAGAAAAGTCTAACTTCTTAAAACCTTTTAAATGTCATATTCTGTTAGTCTTTGAAAGGTTTAAAGAATACCTTTCTCTCAGAAATATATATTCAGACATCTAGAACACATAAGTAACATGACTACAAGAATGACTACTCCAGATAGCTATCTATATTTTTAAATTATAATTTTATATTAAACATGAAATATATATATATATAATTATAATTTTAATTATACATCATAATTTAAAGTGAGCTATATAAATATATTACATTATACAATAGGAGAAATGTACATATAACAAAATTAAGCTTAAATTTTTAGCAATAAACCAAAGTCTATACCAATGTAAAATATCCACTTCAATATCATATCCACTTTTTGTTCTTTAGAATGAGATTGACTTTAAACATTAACAATTTATAATCAACATTTTTAAAATAAAAACAATGATTTATAAACAACTTATTGGAATTTGTGAATTGTTTTCTTCAAACTTCTTCCTACTGTTTATTGGGTGATGTAATGTTAGGATTCACAGAGTTTGGAGGGTCTTATTTCATCAAACCACATTAGCCTGAAAGAAATCCACATTTTCATCCTCTGTGGAAATAAAAGCAGAACCTCTTTTCCAAAGTAACATATCCGTAGACTCAAAGTTTAAAGTCAAGATACCTTTATAATATATATGCTGGCTTAGCTTAGCAGCTAAATGTCTCCCTTCAGTCAGAAAATTCAAAGAAAACATAACAGTATACCTAGTTCAGATGCTTTATTTGCTTTCCATCTTTTCATAACCCATTATGATTTTTATTCTATTTTTCCTTTGAGAACCTCATATTAGGACCCTTAAATTATTTCTTTTAACTATGACTTTGTCTACCTTTTATCCTCTCTGCTTGGCTCTAGAAAACAGAGCTCACCTGTGAAAGTGCTTCTAACAAAAAGTCACACTTAACTCTGTTTTTTTTATATCTTAAATCCCTTCTCAAGTTTTCTTGGGTTTTATGTGAACATAGATGTCTCATGCTGGTTTCAGTGGTGCCATTTGGTAACTCTAGCTCAGTTGGTAGAGCATGAGCTATACAGGAAGCTGTGTGGGGCCACAAGAAGCCATGAGGATTCCCCATGGACAGGCAGCAAGGATTGGTGCAGCAAGGAGGGAAAGCTAAGCTGGGCAGATTGGAGCTGGGAGCACTAGTACTTCTTCTGAACCCAGGTGGCTAGGTTTGGGTTCTGATTCCTAGAGCTGGAATTTCAATCCAAGATCTAGCCTGGGCTGGTGGCTAAAGGCCTTAAGAAAATGATCTTTTCATGAATTTGAGCACCATGTTAGGTGGCAGTTCGTGTATCAGTGACTAGGCCAATTGTCATCAGAGTGAATTCCTCTGGAAGCTGAAGGGATCAGACTCAGAGACCACAGTCAAAACTTAGGGAATCCTGAAGAAGATGGGTGGAAGAATCGTAGAAGCCAAAGGGGCCAAGACACTAAGACAACATGGACTACAGAATCACCTAAGCAGGGCTCATAGGAGCTCACAGAGCCTGAAGAGACAAGCTTTTATCTTGCATTGTTTGCTGATTGGTTCTCTGTGTACATGTCATGGTTGTTTAGCTTGGTGTTTTGTGGATCTTGTTCCAGTTGGGATAGGAGTATTTCTAAGACTTTTGCTCACTCTTGGAGCCCTTTTCTTTCTACTGGATTGCTTTGTCCATCTTGATGTGAGGGTTTGTGCCTAGTCTTATTGCATCATGCTATGGCAAGTTCAGTTGATATCACTGTGAGCCCTGCTCTTTTCTGAAGGAAAAAGGGGAGCCATGAGCCTGGGGGATAAAGAAGATGAGAAACTGGGAGGAGTGGAGGAAAGTGATGCTATCGTCAGGATGTATTAAATTAGAGAGTATAAATAAAAGAAAAAAACCAGAAGATAAACTGCCATCGAGAAATTGCTTTCTATAGTCCATGAGATCATGCATGCAGGGTGCTCTACACATCTCCTCCCAAGATAAAATGCTTTCAAATTAATTTATTTTCTCATATGCTTGGGATGGCAAGCGATGTTGAGTGTGGGCAGTTACTGATATTCCCTTAAATCAATATTCCTACTCTATTCATGCAGAGAACTTGTTTCCCTCAAAATAACATTTACTACTTTTAAAACCATGTCTTCCTTACTCCCAACTTTACATTAGTTTTTTCACCATACTTTAAGGGTTTTATAGCATAAACCTTTATTGTTTTTCCTTAGATACTTACTATAGATATGACCGAAAGAAACCAATAGTATCAAACCAATAGTAATCAAACCTATATCATAGTAAAAATGGCAAGTGCTCTCAAAACAAGCTATGCTGTATTTATTAATCTTTTACATTAAAATATTATTATCATTATTCTTATTTTATGTGCCTGAGCATTCTGCTGATGTGTATTTTATTTAGATATTATGTGCCTGTCATCTATAAAGTACTTAGTAGGGTGGTGACTCTTCTCTGAGTGGAGTTACAAGCAGTTGTGAGCTACCATGTGGATGACAAGAAGAGTAACCTATAGGAAGCAGGAGAAACATTGATTATATTTCCAAGGAATGATGAAAGCTTAAGTTAATGTATACTATTGATAAACACCAATGCATCAGGCTTACAAAAAAAACTGACTGGGTGATATTTGGAAGCATGGAAATAATGTTCTCTTGTCCATGTACAAGCGTTTACAAACAATTTATCAGTGTTTACTAAGGCTAATAATCACAGCTTCCTTCTGCAGAATGACTGCAATGTAAGACTTCTCTGCATAAACACAAAGACCTTCAACTGAGACAAGCTGGCCCTTCCCTCTTGTACTATATATTCCAGGTTCTTGAATTGTTGGTGACAATTCATCAGTAAAAATACGTATATTTTGAGCCCAGCTTTACCATTGAGCTCTCTCTCTCTCTCTCTCTCTCTCTCTCTCTCTCTCTCTCCCTCTCCCCCTCCCTCCCTCCCTCCCTCCCTCTCTCTCTCTCTCTCTCTCTCTCTCTCTGAGTGTATGTGTATGTGTGCATGTGTGTGGAATTTCTTCATTCTCTTGTTGCCTCAGTCCGTTTTCCAGGATTAAATCATGCAGGATGCAGTGGCATCCAGTGCTTTTAATAGCTGAAATATTTTTCCAGCCTTTATATTTTCTTTTAAACTCATTCCCCATATAGTCTCAGGACATGAACAAACTTTGGACATCATCTTTCTTATAATTAAACAGGAATGATCTCAGTTTCATCTTCCTCAATGTTCTTACACCCATCATACATCTCATAACCAATGTAAAAATCACCACACATTTCATTTTCATTTTGGTTCCCTAAGTTCTGCTTGAATTGTCCATCATGTCAGGTTTGAATAGCCTACATTTGCTCATTGGCTCTTCTCCATTATTGTCCAATTCCTTCTGAATACCAGTTTCAAAGGATCCAAATATTGAGATCAGGCTTATTTACAAAATTAACATTTGTTTGTCAACCAAATTATGTTTCTTGGAATTCTCTAGAGTACCAGAAAATATAGAAAATCTACAAGGATGTATGTTTGTACATGTCTGTGTGTGATCTGTGTCTATGTGTGTACATAGATGTATGCATGTAATTACAGTATTTGCATTATGTAGGTATAGATATGTAAGTATATCCACTGGGCTGTTGAATTTGAAGGCCTTGTTATAAGCTAGGAACAATGTTTTCTCCTTCCACATTCCGTCAACATATGAATATACCATTATACTGGGAGCCAATATAAACTTTTCCTTGTTCAAGTTGATTTTTTGTAAATAGCTGGCTGCAAAAGAAAGAGCTACATATCATGTATACACATGTATGATATGCACAGGTGAGTGCATGTGTATGCTCAAAGCTCTAATAGGACCTAGATTTGTTTAAAAGATTGAAGGCTAAAAAATACAAATTGACCAGCTGCATACTGGTAAATTAGAGAACTTGGCAGCTTCTCTGTCCATGAATTTTGAAATTTCCGAAAAAGGAAGAGAAATTATGCAGGTCAAGGCTATACTGAATATAGGGAGCCTCTCTGGTGTTTTGTGAATGTGAGTACAAATTGAATGGCTAATGAATCTTCCACTTATTTTTCATGAAAAATGGAAGTAGTAGTTGCCACAATTTATTAGAAAAAATGGAGATACCTGGTGTTAGTGGACACCCTTATTTTTTAACTTGGTCTATTTTGAATAAACAGTAGTTTACTTAATTTTTATTATTTAATTTAGAGATAGTATTATTTTTCTATTTTTATATTTAAGCACTTTTTAAATTAAATTTATTTTTAAAAACAATCTTTTCACATTTTACATATCTACCCCAGCTCCCACTCCCTGTCCCACTCCTGCTCATCCCACCTTCTACCCACCCCAGCCCACAAGCCCTTCCATGGAGAGGGTAAAGTTTCCCAAGTAGAGTCAACAGAGTCTGACACATCCCTTTTAGGCAGGACCAAGGCCCTACCCCATTATATCTAGGCTGAGCAAGGTATCCCTGCAGAAAGAATGAGTCCCAAAATGTCAATTCAAGCATTAAGGATAAATCCTGGTCCAACTGTCAGTGTTCCCACAGACTCCCCAAATCACACAACTGTCACCCAGTTTCAGTAGGCCTAGTTTGGTCCTATGCAGATTTCCCCACTATCAGTCAAGAGTCAGATCAATTGTTTCAGTGGGGATTCCCAATATGGTCTCGACACCTTTGCTCATATTGTCACTCCTTCCTCTTTTGGATTGGTTTCCAGAAGCTTGGTCCATTGTTTAGCTGTGGATCTCTGTATCTACTTCCAACAGTTGCTGGATGAAGATGCTATGATGACAATTAAGATAGTCATCAATCTGTTTACAGGGGAAGGCTACTTCAGGCACCCTCTCTACTATTGCTTAGGTTCTTAACTGGGGTCATTCTTATGGATTCCTAAGAATTTCTCTAGAGCCAGGTTTCTCACTAGGCCCATAATGATTCCCTCAATCAATAGCTCTTTATTTGTTCTCCTTCTCTATCTTTCCCCCATCTCAACCATCCCTCATGTTCTTTTCCTCCCTCCCCTTATTCCCTTCACCTCCCCTTTCAAAGAGAGAATTCTCAACAGAGGAATTGAAAATGGCTGAAAAACATTTAAAGAATTGTTAAGCGCCCTTAACCATCAGGGAAATGCAAATCAAAATAACTCTAAGATGTCATCTTACACCTGTCAGAATGGCTAAAATAAAAAACACCAATGATAGCTTATGCTGAAAAGGATGTAATGTAAGGAGAACACTCCTCCATTGCTAGTGGGAGTGCTAGCTTGCACAACCACTTTGGAAATCAGTATGGTGATTTCTCAGAAAATTGGGAACACATTTATATCAAGACCCAGAAATACCACTTTTAGACAGATACCCAAAAGATGTACATTCATACCACAAGGACATTTGCTTAACTGTATCAATGACAACATTATTTGTAATATCCAGAAGCTGGAAACAATCTAGATGTCCCTCATTGGAAGAATGAATATAGCTACAGAGACATACAGAGAAAACTTATAAAAACAAGCCAGAAACTACAACATATAAAGTAAATATCTGTGAGTATATAAAACAAAACAAAAACAGCAATAACAAAACAAAAAACAAATGAAAAAAAAAACAAGCAAATAATACTCCAATAATATCATTGATTTTGTTTTGTATTGGCCTTTTAATTACTGGCATAATTACTTGCACTGTCTTAACTGCGGTTTGTTTACCCAGTGAGACTCCATTGGAGAAAACTTTTCATTTGTGAGTGGTTCTCAATTTGAGTTAGCTTTTTGATCAGGGCTGGAGGTTGTGTTCACTTCTCCTGTCAGTGATGGGACCCCTAGTGTCTTAGATCTTCCCCAGTCTTTGTGACTTTGGGTGTACATCAATTCTGATTTATTTTAAGGTCTTTTTTTCTTGGTGCTTTTTCCCCTCTCTGGCTCCTCCAATATTTCTACCTCCCTTTTCATATGATTCTGTGTGCCATGAGGAGAGAAAATTAATGGTGAGTGTTCCAGGTTCTCCAACTCCTGAAGTAGATGGGAGTAGATACAGAAACACATGGCTGTGTAAAGTGCAGTGAGTACTTCAGAAATAATCTGTTCTGAAGGCGCCTGATTTATGAGTTAGCAGAATGCCTTTAGGTATCATTCCATTGTTACAATCCTTTATTAAAATAGGAGTATTTGGAGTTTTCCTAAGCCCTGGCCTAGTCTCAGGTTCTCACCTGAGTAGGCTATAAATTCAACCATACATTGGTCCCAAAGGAGGAAAACAACCAATAGCCCTACCCAGCTATGGTGTGTATGCACCAGGATGACAAACAGCATGAGATATAAACCCGAGATATATGGTAAAACGTGCACACATTGTTGTTGATGAGCAGCTCTTTAGTTGAGCTCACAATCGGGTGAACAAGAGGGAAAACATGAATGGCCATGGAAACCAAGGCAGTGTCCCAGAGCACGACAGCAGCCACTTTGATAAAATGGCATAATGTCTAACTATATCCCCAATATTTAATGCATACTTACAGATAAGTGTAGATCTTATCCTTTATCAAGAAAATATCTCTGTACTAAACACAGAGACTATAACAAAAAGCATAAACAACAAAATGCAGAGTTTTGGAGCCCAGAGTCATTAGAGACATCAACCAAGTACTCTTAAAATTTAAGGATCAGGAGACAAGGTAGAAGATCTTTTGCAACTCTTAGTCATAGGATTAAAGAGTTTGCTGTGATATTGCATCTTCTAGAAATGCCATAATTTTTACCCTTAAAGTTAACTGGCCTGTTTTTCTAAGGAAGAGATAAACCAGTGCAAAAACAAAAGACATTCCAAATTAGATCAGAAAAAGCCTAGGAGACCTCAATCATAAAGAACTGTAGGCAACAAAGGCATGCTGAGGGTGAAAGAAGTAATTTTCCTTGAGAAAGATCACACTAATCAGCTATCCAAAAACAAATAGCCCTGTAAACATACAGACAGAGCAGTATATGTTTTGGTATCTATATATCTGTACATTTATATGTATATATGCAACAACCATGAAAAAAGAGACTATGAATTTGAGAGTAAGTAGGGGTATGGGGGTTTAGATATAGTAAAAGGAGTGAGAAAATGGTGTAATTATATTATAATCTGAATAAAAAGAAATATAAAATAAAGAAATTGATTATAAATGATTCTTATATGTGTTTTTATACTGCAGCACAGTATTAGTGTGTAACAAATAGGAAAAAATATAAATATCTACAGTCTACCAGTAGAAAGACAATGTTTATTTTCAAAAAAATTAAACAATATTTGGAAACAAATATACAAGGTTAGACTACAATCTATTTTTGAAGAGTAAGCATTATCTGAGGACCTTGAGTAACCTCCAGCTATGACCAAAGTGAACCCTGACTACTTAAATTTGTTGATCACATCTATCTTATACAGAGTTCAGCATTTTTGCCCTTATAAAAATGTATTTTCTATAAATTGCTAGGAGAAAACATTGTTGACATATTATTCAAAGTGTTCTCCCAGAAATAAAGACATACCTGCTATCCATGAATCTGCCATTTAGGATATACCAAACAAGAAGTTTCCAAATGTTCTTAGGTGAAAATATTTCAGAGAAAGATGTTTTGTGAATTTTCTTTATTCTTGACATTGTGTTCCCCATCTCACATTTATCTGCTTTTATCTACAAATACCTGAGTTTCACAGCCAGACTAAAAATGCATTTTCCCCTTTCTTAGAAAAAGTTATTATTTTGAAAGGTCAGACATAGGGAAAATACAGATATTTTTGTTGTAAAATTAATTTTTTCCACGTGCTAAGCTATAATTAATCCTATAACTTCTGGATATTATATAAAGTTCATTCACAGTTTTTATTGCACATATTATTCTGGTACTATCTTCCCTAACAAATAGTTGATTTTAATGAGATATTTCCTATAGTCCATGAAAACCTAAAGACAAGATGAACCCAAATGCAATAAAACGATTTTAGAAATAAATAAAAGAGCTAACTGATTAGTATATGATTACAAAGGGAAAAGGGAGAGAGAGGCTGCTGATGTACCTGTATCACATTTTCTTTATCTGTTATGGTCTTGGGAATTTTCATGGGTTCAAAAACTTGTGTGAATACTGGCTCAATAGACACTGAAGTACAGCTACATCTGTAGTGTGTTTCTTTGCAGTTCTCAGAATAAATACCCATGAGTGTTATAGCTGGGTCATAAAATAGTCCTATTTTTAGTTTGTTAAGAAATATCCATAGTGATTTCTATAGCAGCTGAACTAATCTCTTTTCCCATCAGTATTAGATACAGATTTCTTTAATCCACTGTCTCATCAGAATTTCTTGGTTGTTTTCTTTATGTCTGAAATTTTGAATGGGATGATATAGTATTATGGTCTTTTTAAAGATAAAACATTTGTTTATTAGTATGTATATATGTGTTTTCCTACAAGTACACCATATTTATGCTTGATATTACCAAAAAAACCCAAAAAAACAAAACTGGAGTTGGAGATGATTGTGGGTGTTACTAACACAATCCATGTCATGTGCAAGAGCAGAAAGTGATCTTAATCATTAAATGACTGCTCTATTTTCTTAAATTAGAAACTTAATATAGGTTTAATTTTAATTTCTCTGAGGAATAGTGAGTTTGAAGATTAAACATTTGTGCCGGTCTTTTATTTTTTAGTTTGAGAGATTTTGTTCATTTTATTAGCCCATTTCTTGACTAGGATCTTGAAAATATGACTTCCTTCTACTGATAAAAATGAATGAAGCTTTGTTGTCTGCAAGAAATTGAACATCATTAGGAATAATCATATTTAGCCAATAAATGCTAGAAAGATGCATATGTTTTATCTCATTTATGATTTGTGGATTTTATGCATTCCAATAAAATCATGTATAATAAAAATAAAGGATAAATTAAATTATGTTGAGAATCAAAGAGAACAATTGTGACAAGGTTGCATATGCTCCATGTACAACATACACTTCCATAAAATTACCTACTTTGTAACTATCACACCATGGGCTTTAAAGTGAGTCTTTTAATGAATCCTGCTGTGAATGTTGAAAAGAAAATTCTGGTGCATATTTTGTAATAGAAGTGTAAATTTAAATGCACTTAAAATTTTTACTCAAAACCTTAAAATTCTTATATGTCAATCCCACTTCTGAGTGTCTTTTCAAAAGATAAACAATCTGTATCATAAAAAACCACTTTTATTTTTATATTTATGTTAACGTTGCTCATACTTACTAAGATATCCAAATAGCCTAAGCTGTTTCTGGATGGATGAATGGATAAAACTACATATAAATTATATCATTACTGGTCCTCATAAAATGAGAAAAATAAGGGGCCTGTAGTAATAATGATTTATTTAACATAAAATAAAAATAAGTCAGAAAGATAAAGAGTACATAGTAATGAACATTTCCATGAATTAACAGCTTCTCAGGGTACATTGTTAACAAGATTGCCTGAAGATACCTTAATTGAACAGCTAATAAAATCACTGCCTACAGTAGCAAAGAAATTAGCTGTTGTATAACAGCTAAATGGTCTTATATGCCAAAAAGACAAATATCACATTTTCCACATTTTTTCTTATTGTGAATGTTAGCTTTTAAGATATATGTGTATATATATATATATATATATATATATATATATATATATACTCTAAATATTTACACTCGAAATATTTACAGAATTTCAGCAAATACTAAGAAAATAGAGGGGAGGAATGATTCTCCATAGAAAGCAGTAATAAAATATACTGTTATAAAGAGATAAATTAGAAACTAGAATATGAGGATTAAATAGGGAGGGGGTCATGATGAGGGGTAATGTAATGATTATAGAGAGTAACAATAAATACTAATGACCATTTGAAAAGTACCTAACCTGTAGAATATTCCAAAAATATATAGATATTTGAAAGTTATCTCATTAGAAGACAATGTCCCAACTAAACACCTGATGCTACTAAGTCAAACCTTCAGTGAGAAGGACAGGTTACATCTTTTTTATTTTCTGGCAAAAAGAACCCAATGTAACTATTTAAATATCACAAGCTTTCACTAAGGTGCTTGATTATTCTTTCCAAACTGATGGTAAAACCTTGGTGATTACAATACTTTTCACTTTTGTCATTGACAGCAAGTTATTACCTAACTAAATTTGCTTCTGTTAACTCTCATTTATTGTTATTATTGGAAGATATTCCCCATGCTGCTGGAAGAGAAAGGAAAACAAACTTCAGCATCACCAAGCTACAAATGCTATTGGAATAAAGAAACTCTTTTTAAGTTAGTTTAATACCCACTCCATCAGATGGAACCTCACACTACAAATGTGTTCAAAATTTGAGACTAGATAAGTCATACGTCTACTGAAAAAGTTTAATACTATTATTTTGCTCAAGGAACGAATTACAAACATAAATCCTAGCAATAACATATTTCTATATACATGTGTTGTATAACAATTTCCTCCAAAATTTAATTATCCCATCCTCAGAGAGTCACCTTAAGCAGGAAGGTAAGAAAAACAAATAGATTCAGGATGTCTCTGAAACAAAACAGATTCAGTAGACCCCTCCTCCCCAGAGTAAACAAGCTAAACTGCAAGGACTCTTAGATCAGAGCAGCAGATTATAAACTGTAGATCCGGGCAGTGCTTGTACGCACCTTTAGTCCCAACACCGTGGAGGCAGAGACAGTTGGATCCCTCTGAGTTTGAGGCCAGCCTGGTCTTCAGGAGTTGGTTCCATGACAAACTCTAAAACTATAAAGAAACCATGTTTCAAAAAAACCAAAATAAATAAATAAATAGATAGTAATATAAAAAGAAAGATGTTGTGATATTCCCCTCTGTGCTATGGATATGTTTTATTACCATTGGTCAATAATGTTGGACTTGGCAGCATTTGTTTGTAGGGCTGTCATGGGTTCCTCATCCAGGATAAGGAGACTTGTGTGATGAACCTCCTCAAGATAAGTTTTGTCACAAAACAACAGAGCAAGGCCTCAACTAATCTTCATTTGAGAAGTTTCTTCTTTCAATACAAGAGAATAAATGCAGAGACCCACAACTGAATAATATATTGTGAAACTTTAGAGTATAGTGTAACTCATGACTCAGGGTTCTATGCAAAACAGGAAGTGAAAAGAATGTATCAGTCAAAGCTGATGTATGACCCAAGAAAGTAACATCTTCCAGACACAGCAGGACTTTTGAAAATGTGGACTCAATATCTGTGCAACTTCAACTCAGTATGGATCCCAAAACTGACAGGCAAAAGTGGACAGGAGATCCTACCGCTAAACAATAAGCTATTTAAAATTGATACTCTCTAGCAAACAAAAAATTGTTTTTATTCAATGTAGTGTCATTGAATATATGAACCATACTCCAGAGAAGGCAAAGTACCACAAAACTCTTCATTTATTTCTTATTGTTTTTTGATTGTCTGTTTTGAGTTTTGGTTCATTTTATTAGCGAAATATTAATTTTATTTTTGTTTTAATTTTTTAAATTTCACTTTACATTTCATCCAACTTTCTCCCATAAGCCCTTCTCCATCCTCCAGGCATAGACCCTTGTCCACCCCTCAACAAGTCCTCCCAACAGGTAATGGCTCACAAGGAATGCCAACAAAGTCTGTCACATTAATTTGGGGATGGACAAAACCCCACCCTTTTCATTAAGGCTGATCATAGTATCACACGGTAGAGAATGGAGATGTCTTAGCCATTAAGAGCTATGGCACTTCTTCCAGAGGATCTGGGTTCAATTCTCACCTACCACATGATAGCTTACAACTGAAAGACCCCTGCCCGGCTTGACTGCTGTAATGCCATTTTATAGCAAGGCTTGAACTAAGAACTAGGACTCATAATAAGGTCACAGATGGTATTGCCAAATATGCACAAACAGGATATCTGTGGTCAGGCACCTGGAGTTATGCCACCTGCATGAGAAAGATTAAGGGGAAAAGGGAAAGTCCCCAACTGCCAACATAGCTGTTATGCACCCAGCTGAGAGCCACCACCTTGTCTCAGGCATGACTTCATGGCCTCATTAAAATTGATCAATGAGATCCCTGTAACTATGCTTCTGCTTCTGTATGCCTGCTTCTGCCTACCCCAACCCTATATAATCTGCCCCAAACCCAGCCCGGGACGCCCATTCCTCCCTACGACTGCAGCACCCACAGGCCCTGTGTGATCAATAAAGTTGCCTCTTGCTCTTGCATCAAGTGGCTCAGATTTGGTTCTTGGGCAAGGGTCTCCAGGTGTTAAAGACACCCTCCGGGGGTCTTTCACAACTGTCTGTAACTCCAAGATCTTACAGTCTGAGACAGACACACATGTAGTAAAAACACCAATGCACATAATATAAAAATAAGTAAATTTAAAAAATGAATACTACCTGTGATTCCACAGAGAGTCCAAGCCTCACAAATATTTCCCACATTTAGTGGGCTTAATTTGGTCATATTCAGATTTGTCTGCTATTAGTCCAGAGTTAGTGAGATCTCACTAATTCAGGTCAACTGTTTCTGTGCGTATCACCATCATGGTCTTGACAACTTTGCTTCTCTTTTTCTTGGGTTGTTCTCAGGTAGATTGGCCCAGTACTTTGCTGTAGATCTCTGTATTTGTTTACATCAATTGTTGTTTGAAGCTTCTGTGATGACAATTAAGGCCAGTTTTGCCAAGAAGAAAACAAGCTGTAAGTGAGTGTCTTTGGTGCCCAACATTCTCTTGGAAATAGATTGGTGCTACCAGGAGCAATTGTGTCTTAAGTCAACAGAACCCTAAGTTATTTGCATTTCATATTCTACAGTTCTTTGAAGTGGTTGAAGATTACCTATCTATGTGGGATATAATTTGTATGTTTCTAAAAAGCATAATTAGTCTAACTACATGTATGACAAATATGGGTGATTATTGACCTATATTTCTTAATAACTGTAAGGCTAAGGTTTCAAATTAGTAGAATATTTACCAATCTTTTAACAACTGCAAAGCAAATGAAGACAATAACCTCAGATTATAAACAATGTATAATTATCTTGATAAGAGGTAGAAATGAAGAGTACAATATGATAGATATATCCTAAATTTATATTAATATACAAATTGTCTTAAACACAGGTAGAAATAGACATACAAGCAATATGGCAAAATAACTTTGCACAAGTGTACAAATATTGTAAAAAAATAGGAGCATATTCAAAATAACAAATATAATTTCAATTTGTATCAATATGCAAGAAACTATACCAAAATAAATTGTCTATATATAATAGCTCATAAGTATTTACTCTATTGCTCACTATTATTATTAGTATAAGTTTACACTAATCTATCTATTATCCCATCAAATTTCTCTCTTTTTTTTAACTCAAAGAGATCCTTGAACCTTCCCAATTTCTAACACAACACCCAACACTATAATAGTTATACTCAACCACAAATTGATGTCTGAAGTCTTAAGGACAAACTGATGAAAGAGAGTACGTTGTATTCTAGAATTACATCCAGAAGTCTTGGGGGGCAATGTACTGTCTTATAAAACTAAAATTATGACTAATTTTCAAGATCACTATATGGTATAATTACAAATATTATCTGAGTAATCGATAGGGTTTTTTCTGAAGTTCTTATTTAGATTCTGGCCAGAACATTGTAAGAAGGTGTAATAATTTAGTTAACCAAATTGGAGTCATCTTGAGCAGCTGGTACCCTAATCTGATGTTAAAGTAGCACTTTGAGCATCATGATATTATATTAATCATGTGGAATTATTGTTGTGGAGTCCCATCTTCTTTCTGGAAACTTCAAGATTACTGCAGGAAAATTTATTGTTCATTGTGGAAAACTTAAACATTATTCATATAGACATATGTTAAATGAAAGGTATGATAGTAACAAAAATAGGTATAGGGACAAGTACTTTTTTTTCCTAAATTCGTTCTTCTTTCTATCACATACCAGACAGCTCCTGAATTTTTCTTTTAACAACATGCTTGGATTTAGAGGAAGATAGCCATTGTCTACCTCCAAATCTAAATTTTATTTTAAGTGATTTATGCTTTTATTATACTGAGAAGTATATATATTTAGTTAATATAATTTTACCCTGTAGAGGATAGGGTACCATAAGTCAAAGTACTCATTGCTTAGTGATTCTTTCTGGATAGCTGTCTTTTCTTCTTTAGGCATCTAAATGTCCAAGGTATCTTGACTCTTTGAAGATGAACATTTTCCTGCAAGGACAAGAACAGAGCCCTGCCCTATTCCTTATGAGACTTTCTTACCAGCTATATGATTGCCATCTCTATGAATGAACTGTCATTTCTTTGTCTCAAGAAATTTCTGTTTATTTCAACTGAATCTCTATTAATTTTGATGGTACCCATAACTTTTCTTCTCCTGTGGAAACAAATGCAAAAACACTTCCCCTGGTTTCCAATGTGAGGTTAACACATCCTTGAAAGATACTGGCTAATTTATTTTATTTTATTTTATTTTATTTTTTCATGATTATTATTATTATTAAAAATTTTTACCTCCTCCCCTCTTCCCATTTCCCCCCCCACACTCCATTCCCCCTCCCCTTCCCTCTTTAGTCCAGAGAGCAGTCAGGGTTCCCTACCCTGTGGGAAGTCCAAGCAACCCCCCCATCCAGTTCTAGGAAGGTGAGCATCCAAACAGACTATGTTCTCACAAAGCCAGTACATGAAGTAGAATCAAAACCCAGTGCCATTGTCCTTGACTTCTCAGTCAGCCCTCCTTGTCAGCCACATTCAGAGAGACCGGTTTGATCACATGCTCCATCAGTCCCAGTCCAGCTGGCCTTGGTGATTTCCCATTAGATCAGCCCCACCATCACAGTGAGTTGGTGCACCCCTCGCGGTCCTGACTTCCTTGATCATGTTCTGTCTCCTTCTGCTCCTCATAAGGACCTTGGGAGCTCAGTCCAGTACTCCAAATGTGGGTCTCTGTCTCTATCTCCATCCATCGTCAGATGAGGTTTCTATAGTGATATGCAAGATATTGATCAGTGTGGCTTTAGGATAGGGCCAGTTCAGGTGCCCTCTCCTCAGCTGCTCAAGGAACAAGCTGAGGACATTTCCGTGGACACCTTGGAACTCCTCTAGAGACCAGTCTCTTGCCAACCCTAAAATGGCACCCTTAATTATGATCTATACTTCCCTGCTCCCATATCCACTCTTCCTCCATCCCAACCATCCCATTCCTACAAGCTCTCCCCATCCTCCCCTTCTCACTTCTCTCTACCCATCTCCCCTTACCCCCATCTCGTCCCCACCCACAATGCTCTCAATTTTTGACTAACAATCTTGTCCACTTCCAATATCCAGGAGGATAACTACATGTTTTTCTTTGGATTCACCTTCTTATTTATCTTCTCTAGGATCAAGAATTATAGACTCAATGTCCTTTATTTATGGCTAGAATCCACTAATGAGTGAGTACGTACCATATTTATCTTTTAGGGTCTGGGTTACCTCACTCAGGATAGTGTTTTCTATTTCTATCCATTTGCATGCAGAATTCAAGAAGTCATTTTTGTATGAAATATTATCTAATTAGGTCTACTTCGTTTTAACCCCGGTTGGTGGTCCTGTTCTGTATGTATGCATTTGTGTCTGTGTATGTGGTTTTTATAATTTTGTAGCTTGAAATAATTCAATTAAATTACTTCATTTGTTATCTTTATTCTTTAAGGTAAGTATCAAAAATATTCTTCAATGGAGTCTTGTTCGAAGTTATAGATTATGAAGGTAGTAGAAACAGGATAGTAACTCAGCCTCATCAACATTATTTTAAATAGCATGAAGAAAGTAGAGTAAGGGTTTTTAGGGGTACAGAAGTCCAAACTCTGCAAGTATACTTGAACCTCAGTAATTCTCACTTTAAGATATTTTTGAAATGGCTCAGTGGAAAGTACAAACAGCTCTAGGATCTAACTGTATAAAACACATATTTGCTGAGCATGCACAAAATGAACAAGAAATGTAAACAATATTTTGCTTTCCTGCTGTTCTTTAAAGCTGGACGAAACATAAATGATTAATCCCCTGCCTACATTTGGCTTTGTTTATGAAATCTCACATGATCAATAATTGATTGTTATCTGAATGTAATCATACACAAACATTGAAAATGACTTAAACTACCATTCTATAAAAGAATGTTTATTTATGTTGAAGAAAATGTGGTAGAGTAGAGGAGAAGGTTTTGTAGGCACTAAGGTGTTTGGAAACACATTCAAGTTACAAAATGTCCTTGTTATCTTTTGAGGGGATCATTGCTTTGATCTCAATCAAAACAAACCACATATCATATACATGTACAGAATTTTTAGTGGAATGCTATGATGTCATTACCAGGTGTTGTGTGCCAGTTCTCTTCAAGATTAAAGGTTTCAAATTTCTTAAGACATAGAATGTTTACAGAAAGATAAAGAAATATAACTCTTAAGAGGAGGTAAAGCGTGGTGTCTTGCTGAGAGACTTGTTAAGTTACACAAGTAAAATATCCAAAATAGCTCCAGGAAGTCTCAAAATCTGATTGCATTTATTAGACTTTACTTCCTCAAGCATATAAAGGTTATAAGTAGTACTTAAATACATTCAGAGCACTCAGAGCTGTCTAAAAAAATGGAGACCAGCCAAGCTGCTAGAAGATCTTCAGATCAAGGGGAAAGGACACTCCAGTCTATTGAGATGTCTGAAAACTGTGAAGTACATTGAATGATTTCTGTTTTCATGTGATGGAATGAGATTTGGTAGTGCTGCTTATTTCAGTGACTTATGTTCCTATCAAAACTCCTGTAAGTAATCAACATAAATCTCATTGATTCACAAAATTTGTCTTTGGTAATATATTGTTTACTTTTCTATGGTAATGATAAAACACCATTAAAAAGGTAATGTGTTAAATAAAACATTTAGTTGATTTAATTGGGTTTATAATTTCAGAAGAATAGAGCCTATTATGGCAAAATAAAGGCAAAGTACCATGAGAACTTATACCTTCATGTTCAAGCAATAAGGCAGAAAAGCACTGTGCATGGTGGAAAACTTTTAAGCACCTCAAAGCCTACCCCTGTGGCATTCCTCAAACAAAACTACACTACCAATTCTGTCTATGTAGTCATACCAGGTAGAGAACAAATATTGAAACATATGAATCTTTGGAATCAATTTTATTTAAACAACCATGTTCTACCCTCCTGCCCCCATAGGCTCCTGATGATATTGCAATATAAAATGAATTTAGTCCTACTTCAAACATACTCATTTTCTTCAAGACTCTACACTACTTAAAAATTCAAAGTTTCTTTCCATGACTCAAGGCAATATAGCACAGAATGCATTACTTTTAAAGGAGAAACTCAGCACAAAGTAAAAAAAAATGACCAAATAAAAATTGAAATCTAGTAGAGTAAATTCCAGTTTCTATATCTCCATGAATATTGTCAGAACTCTTAGAGAGTTTAGCCCTTTCTGCTTTGGTGTCTATACTATAAATACTAATATTGGACTGGTACCAAATCTTATATACAGTTCTCCTTGGTATTTATCCTAGGTCTATGCCATGTCTAACACAAATTTGGGTCACCAATACAGTCCATACTTCAGTTTCACAGCTTCATATAATTGCCTTTCTGGGTCTCAATACAGGAACTCCCCTGTCATATACCTTACAACTTTTCTCAAACAGTTCCATAAAATTGGGATCAATTACTAAAAAGTATAAGAATATGGAGGCCATTTTTATTCAAACCACCACAGATTATTTCCTTCCTTCATTGTCTCATGGATTCACTTTCTACATAACTAGACATATGTTCACTTGGTCCCATAAATAGTGACACACAGTAGCAGTGACTGAATTTTATTACAAATTTGTGTTTAATTTTATCTAGTTTGTATGAAGACATTGTCAAATACTAATATGAAAATTTATATTATTTGTAGTTATTGTAAAGGGTATTATTTCCCTGAATTCACTCTCAGTCTGTTTGCCATTTGTATATAGGAGGGCTACCAATTTTCTGAGTAAATATTGTGTCTGTGTAACTGTAACCATATTACTGAAGACTTGCACCCCCCCAAAAAAACTATAAGTCTTTGAAGAAAGAAACTAAAGATATAAGGAGGTGTAAAGGTCTCCAAAACTTATGGATTGGTAGGTTCAACACAGTAAACATGACCATCCTACGAAAAGCAATCTTCAGACTCAATTCAATCCTGATCAAAACTTCAAAACAATGCTTTACAGACCCTGAAAGAACAATATTCACCTTCATATTTTCAAACATAAAACCCAGAATACCTAAAATAATCCTGCATAATAGAGTATCTGGAGGTATCACCATCCCTGATTGCAAACTGTTCTTCAGAGCTATAGTAACAAAAAAAATGCCAAATCATGGTAGCACACACCTTTAATTTCAAGACTTGGGATTCAGGAGCAGTTGGATTTTTGTAAGTTCAATGCCAGTCTGGTCTACAAGCACTAGGTCCAGAAAGGGCTCCAAAGCTACAGAGCAACCCTGTCTCAAAAACAAAGACAAAACAAAACAAAAACCACAAAACAGAACCAAAAGGAAAACAAAAACCAAAATAAAAAACACTACAGTATGAGTTCAAGAAAGACACATGTTAATAAAAGGAATCAAATTGATAATCTAGACATAAATCATTAAGCCTATGGACACTTAGTTTTTGATAAAGAAGCAGTACACACAATGAAAAACAAAACATTTTCAACAAGTGGTACTATTCTAACTGAATGTCAGCATTCAGAAGAAAGCAAACTGACCCACATATATCAGCCTGCACAAAACTCAACTTCAACTGGATCAAAGACCAACATAAAGCAAGATCCACTGAATCCAATAGGAATAAAAGTGGAGAACAGCCTTGAATTCATTAAAATAATAACACAGGCACTAAGAGCAAAAATCAATAAATGGGACTTCATGAAATGAGAAGCTTCTTTCAGATGAAGAATGTCATCAATAGTATAAAACATACAGAATGGAAAAATATTTTTCAACAACCCCACATGTGATAAAAAATTAATATATATATATATATGTATATATATATATATATATATATACAGAGAGAGAGAACTCAAGACAATGGACATTAACAAACAAAACAATATAATTAAAAGAAGGAGAACAGATTTAAGTGACTAATTCTCAACAGAGAAATATCAAATAATTGAGAAACACTTAAATAAATGTTCAACATCTTTAATTACCATGGAAATAAAAACTAAATCTACTTTGAGATTCTATCTTATACCTGTCAAAATGGCTAAAATAAATAACACAATTACAGCTCATTTGGGAATGTTTTGGAGCAAGGGAACACTTCTCCATTGGTGATGGGAGTTCAAACTTATACAACCATTAAGGTAATCAAAGTGGTGTTTCCTCAGAAAACTGGAAATCAATATAACTCCAGACCCCAATATTCCCATCTTGGGCATACACCAAAATAATGCTCCGTCTTACCATAAGATCACATGCTCAGTATTTATAACTTGTTCATAACAGTTTTAATCACAATAGCCAGAAACTAGAAACAACCTAAAAGTCACTAAACTGAAGAATTAATAAAGAAAATATGATATATACAGTGGAATATATTACTCTGGTGTTTAAAAAAAGTATGACATAATGAAGGTTTAAGGCAAGTGAGTGGAAATAGACAAAGTCATCCTGAGTAAGGTAACCAAATTCCAGAAAGACAAATATGGTATGTGCTCACTTATAAGGGTTTGTTAGCTCTTAAGTGAATGGTAATGATGTTAAATTCAATGAACCCAGAAAGGCAAAGTAACAAAGAAGTTTGTAATAGGGATTCATAAATATTCCTGGGATTGGAAAATTGAATAGATATTTTGGGTAAACAAGGTACATGTGGGAGTACAAACAGGGGGGATCAGGAAGGGGGTAGAGGGAGAGTATATTGGGAAAGATGACTGGATTGATGGGCATTTGTGTTAGGACTGTGGGAACTTACTTTATTAGAAACCCCCAACAGACTACAAGGGAGACTCTAGCAAGGAGTCCTAGTAATGAAGGATATGGAGACAAAACTAGCCTTCTTCTCTACCTAGGCTACTTCCAGTTGTAAGGCTGGGACATCATTCCATCTAAAAAGCCTTTTGACGTACAATCTATCCTGCCTTCAAACTGTATATGGTCAATGGAGGTGCAGAACTCATAAAAATTGCCAATCAATGACTGCTCTATTAAAGGAAGTTCATATCCAGCACTGCTTTCGTGACCAGGTGCAAAAGAGTGAATATCCCAGATTCTTAGGAGAGAGAAAAGAAAATCAGTAAAATAGTTTCTAATGATATTTTGCTATTCTCAAATATCAGTGCCTAACTCAGTTCTCATCACAAAGGCTTACTTTCTCATGTAGCTAATGGGAGCAGATTCAGAGATCCATAACCAATCTACTTCAAGAGAATGATGGGCGTTGAAGAGGCTCCTTATGGAGTTGGTTATACATTTGGGCAAGAAACTGCTCTTGCCTGAACTGATGCATAAACTAGACATGAAAAACCCACAGAGGACTGCTAAACTTGCCTAAAGGTGAGATGATCCTTCAGGGTTCCTGTTTCATGAAAGAGTCTGTGAGACATTTTGCAGTCACATTCACAGAAGAAAGTGACTAAACTGTCTTTGAAATTTCCTGCTTTATGGAAAAGTCTGCTGGATACTATGGGTCTGTAGGCTGAAGATGGATGCCCCAATGGTACAGAAGAACTTTGGGTGACTGTCCAGGCAGCGAGATGTCTCTGTCATTTCTAGAGTTTTGGAAGTTGTTTACAATGTACTTCCTGTTTACTTAGGTAATATTATATCCCTCTGGAGTCTTTGAACTTTGAATTTTGGAGTTGAATAATTTATAGTTATAGTTTTCCTTAGTTATGATAAAAGATAAATTAGGTATAAATATTGTACCTGTGATTCTTGCTTGATAACTGTTTTGTTATATGTAGTTTTACTATGTTAAAGGTAAAGCCTTATTTGTTTAAACAGAAAAGGGGAAAATGGTATAGGAGGTCTTTCTGTTTATGTGTTGCTTTCATTGATTAATCAATAAAGAAATGACTTGGCTTGATAGGACAGAACTTAGGTAGGCAAAGAAGACAGAACTGAATTCTGGGAAGAAGAAAGCAGAGTCAGAGAGAGAGCCGTCATTGAGCTTCCACGTCAGACATGCTGAATTTTTCCCGATAAGCCATGACCTCATGGTTATACAGAAATTATTAGAAATCGGTTAAATCAAGACATAAGAGTTAACCTAAAAGAGGCTAGAGATAATGGTCCAGGCAGTGTTTAAATGAATACAGTTTCTGTGTGGTTATTTCGGATGTAAGCTTTCCAGGCAGCCAGAACAAAGGGCCCCTGCTCTCCTTGCAACAGAGTGCTCAATATCATATAAGATATTTTGTAAACCTCAGTGCCTAGCATATGATAGACACTGTCATACACATTTACTTAATATTTTGATTTAAAGAACTTGATCTGGTTTCTGTCTTTCTTTTAGAGCATTAAGGACAAAATTCAGGAAATCAGGGTTCCTAGATAAGTATGATACTCACGAAATATATTTACCAAAGCTGGAAAGTTTATATTATAGTATATATTTTTATTATTTTCACTTAAGAATAGTATGATTCATATATTGGCTTGCATCTACTTTTATCTATGTTCAAGATAGATGCCTAATTTCACATTTTCACTCTTACTAAAATAAGTTCTCAATATTTCTTTTCATCTTCTGTAAATTAATATTAAGAATTTTCAAAATTAAAAAACCTATATAAATAACTATATTTATTTATATAACTATATTTATAACTATATTTATATTTAGTTATTTATGTATAGATAGAGTGCAAATATTGTCATATTAGTCATGACTACAGCCTACTATGCCTTGTAAAAGAAAGACACTAACATAAACAAATTGCCAGGCATCTTTAATCAGGGTTTTGGAAGCAGAAGGAAGTGGATTTCTGAAGGCTTGAGGCTGTCTTGTTTCTTCTGTTGTATTCTGGGCCAGCTAGGACATGTTAACAAATAAATAGGGACACCACATAAACATTGTTGAAGCATGCCCAGTTTCACATATTCAATATTTTAAGAGAAGAATGGTAGGGAAGATAGGATATTAGGAGCTCTCTCAGTTGATAAACTGCTTGCTATGCATATAGAGTCTGCTTGAATCCCCACCGGTATAAAACTGGGCATAGAAGCACAAACCTGAAATTCCTGATATATTGGAAGAAAAATGAAATCTCAAAAACTTGTTGAGTCAGTCTTATAAATGAGCTATAGGTTTCATAAAAGACACTGTCTCAAAAGGTAATATAGAAAGCAATCAAATAAGGTTCCTAATTTCATACTTATTTTCATTTGTTGATTTTCCAAATCGGTATTTTTATTTTAATTTACCCAAGAGAACTGTTGTCTTCAGTTTTGTGCTTGCAATTCTGTAACAATAGTTCAGTAACAATGATACATCTCAGTACAATACAGCTTAAATACCACCTGTAAAAAGAGCAGGAAACAATATAGTGAAAAATAGAGCTTCAGGAATGGCCG
The DNA here is from genome assembly GCF_982192425.1 of Myodes glareolus. Taxonomy (NCBI): domain Eukaryota; kingdom Metazoa; phylum Chordata; class Mammalia; order Rodentia; family Cricetidae; genus Myodes; species Myodes glareolus. Next base: position 15,301,732 of record NC_142040.1, on the reverse strand, counting down.
GCAATGAATTTGTTAAAGCTAATGAGGTGTAAAGGGTAATAAAGCTTATCTTCATATTGACCAAACTTTGGACATTATAGTGATATATTATTTGTGCTTTAATAAATAAAGCCTGTCTGAAGATGAGTGCAAAACAGTCACACTAATAAGCCATACAGGCCAGGCAGTGGTAGCACACATCTTAAATCTCAGCAGCTGCAGTAGTTAGTCATAAAGAACAGGCAATGGCAGTGCACACCTTTAATCCCAGCACTAGAGAGGAATATAAAATGGGAGGAGACAGATCTCACTAGCAATCTCATCCTGAGGATTATTGGAGGCATGGTTGCTTTTTTCGGTCTGAGTTAGAGGTAAGAGTTAGTGACTAGTTGCTTTGCTTTATTGATCTTCAGTTTGAACCTCAATATCTCTCCTGGGAGTTATATTATTCATGCTACAGGCAATATGTTGGGGAATAAATCCAAGTAAAGATGGGAAATCACTTATAGGTAAATCAGAAGCCATTGTGAAAGAATGATAGTTATTTCTTGAGTCTATAGTAACTAGGTAACCAGTGAGTTTTATCTTCCATGATTAAAGAACTAAATATAATTCTGATCTTAGAATAATTTCAATTCTCATCCTCAGGAGGAATAATGGGGTCGTCATACATTTTTTTCATGTTCTCTTGGTAATATTAATGTGACCTACTAGTTCTGTCTCCATAAGATACATATATGTGATATGCATAAAAGTCTAGATTCTTAATATAAAATTAGTGTATAGAAGAGCACTTTTTCTGTTTTTATCTAGTCCTACTCACATATTCAATGGCAACTAACCTTAAAAGAGATTGAAACAAAGACAATTATGTTTATAGAATGTATTTCTGTCTTCTTTGCCTTTCTTTATTCCCATTCACTCTCCCCCTTTTTTTCCTGTATTACTCTCTTATATAGCAATTGATGGTTTTGAAATTTCCTCATGCAATTACACTGTGGATGGTATGTGTGTATGTTTGCATGTTTGTAGATTTCAGAAATGTGAATAAATTTCCCATGAATGGAAAGTATCAGATTTAATATATGTATGGCTTTTGAACAGGCATCCAATTAGACAAACATACTCAAAATAGGAAGCCTCAGATAAAATATAATTAAATGAACTTCCTAAAATATTATATCTACTTGATAGTATTTTTATTTTTTAAGTAAAATATAATTGCATCTTTTGCCCCCTTTCATTTTCTCCTTCTCAACTCTTCCCATACATATTCCCCATTTTCTCTCATAACATTCATGCAGCATATGTCTCGTGTGTGTATGTGCATGTATTTGCGTGTGTGTGTGTGTGTGTGTAAACTCTGCATCCTTATGTCATTGGGAAGTCTTTTTCCTGCTCTCAGCAGTTCTTAGTTGCCTCTATAGGCAACAAGGTTGTGGCCTTGGGAGATTCCTTTCTTACTCAGAATTGATAACATATATCCGAAACCACTACTATTATAAGTTATCTTCATAAGCAAGGATGGGGGATGGAAGTTCAGTTTGCAGATAAAACAAGGGAAACTGATAGAAACCCATGCTTTGACTCATATCAAAGCTCATATACAATGATGCATACTATTACATTGTACCTTTAATTATAGAGTTATCCTGAAATTGAAGAATATTTAAAGAATATTGAAGTTTTAGAAGCTGGTTAAAGGAACAAAATTTTTATGCAATGGAGCACAAAATTATCACACTGGATTGAACAAAGAAAGGTCAAAAATTTGAATGTGTAGAATTATGATTTGGATATTAGAATCTAAATGGAGTTAAGACAATGATGGGATTAGATAGTACATATTTGAGACTTGATATACCTTTTATCACTATCCTATGTTCTGATCGGGCAATTAAATTTAGGGTTATACAACAGTTAGAATTGATTTCATTGGATAGCTTTACTTGAACCAAGGCTGTATTGACAAGAAAAATAAATCACTTTTGCTTAGTCTATGTAAGTATTCATGCATGTATGCCTAAACACTCACATGCACACATACATAGTCTCATTATGATTAGGAGCTTTGATATTTGTTTTTCTGGGTCTGGGTTACCTCACTCAATATGATGTTTTCTACATTCATCCATTTTCCTCCAAATTTTAAGATGTCATCCTTTTTTTTTTCTGCTGTGTAGTACTCTATCATGTAAATGTACCACATTTTCCTTATCTATTCTACAGTTGAGAGGCATTTAGGTTGTTTCCAGGTTCTGGCTATAACAAACAATGTTGCTATGAACATATTTGAGCACATGACCTTGTGGTATGATTGAACATCCTTTGGGTATAAAGCCAAAAGTGGTATTGCTGGGTCTTGGGGAAGGTTGTTTCCTAATTTTCTGAGAAATCACAATACTGACATCTTGTCAGGGTCTGAGAAATAATATAGGAATTGCTATTAGATATAAATCCCAGAAAACCAGCCTATAAATCACAATTCTGGAGAACATAGACAACAATGAAGACCCAAAGAGAGACATACAAGGATCTAATCTACATGGGAAGTAGAAAAAGACAAGCAAGACCTCCTGAGTAAATTGAGATCATGGGGACCATGGGAGATAGTTGAATGGAAGTGGAGAGGAAGGGAGGAGAGCAGAGAAAAATGTATAACACAATAAAATCAATTAAAAAATAGGGGCTTTGTTCAGAAAATTACTGAGCATGGGGAACTCCATGTACTGCAAATTTATTTACAAATTATTACAATGTTGAAGTATACTTCATATATGTACTCTTTGAAAATCATAAAGAGAAAATGTGTGCATATAAGAAAGGATCAAAAATTATCAACATTAAATCAATCTAAATGTAAGTAATTTTTGTCATTTAATGTCTAGAATTCCTTACTAGATACTAAATAACAAAAATTAGCTGCATTTTTTTTTTTTTACAGATGGGCTCTGCTTGCTGATGGCATGCTGCTGCTCTTTTAAGAGAGGATTTCTTGATTCAGTGGTAGCAGAAAAAAAGCTGCATGGCTTTGAAATGGCAGTTTTCTGGGCCATATTGCCAGTGCAACTGGCTGTTCCAGGAGGCTGAGTATTTAAATGGGGTTTGTGGATAATGTGCTGCAAGTTACTTGGTAACAGCATGAACCAACTGATAATCAGAGTTGAGGTGTTGAGGACGGATCTCACCCTGAAGTTTCAGAGGCAGTAAATAAACTTCTGCTATGTCAGACTCAGTGGAGCAAACAGGCAGGCTGTATTTCCCCTAGCAATGCTACCACTTAAATTCATAAGAAGGGCTTAGCATTTTAATAATCACTTCTGGTCAGAAAAGGATTACAGATACGCAATAAAGATAAATCCTGATTTTTTAAAAAAAAAGACCTCTAAATGTGTCACAGTGTTGGATAAATGTACATAGGCTTGGAAGAGAGAAAGAAAAAGTATAAAGAGTTATAAAAAGAAATGAATTATTAAAAAATAAAACTTCTAAAACAGTTTAAGCTATTGGCATTATCCTTGTTTGCTTCAGTGAAACTGAATGTAAGAACCTATTGCTTAAGACACATTTTCTGGGGTCATCCTGTGGATTTCTGAGAATTTCCCTGGTGCCAGGGTACTTACTAGCTCCTTAAGGATGGCTTCCTCAATCAAGATATCTCTTTCTTTGCTCTCCCTCTCTGTTTTTGCCCCATCTCGACCACCCAGTTCCCTCATGTTTTCTCCCCTTTCCCTTCTTCTTTCCCCCCTTCCACCCTCCCTTCTCTCTCTTGTAATTCCAATTTTCTCAGGAGGTCTTTTCTATTTTTCCTTTCCAGGGGAATTCATGCATGTCTCTGTAAAATTGCTTGTTTGTCTTGAGGGCACAAAATAACTAAAGGAAGGAATCTCCATCTTTAGGGAGCAATTCGTCTTTGTTATTGAAAGCAAGGTAAACACCTGTGGCAGAAGAGGTCATCGACTCTAGGTTTGAACTTACTACTATCATTTTTCTGAAACAATATATTTCCTGATTGCATTCTAAATATTTATCCTTATATAAACCTAAAATTGTAGCATTCACCTCTTATCAAAGAAGTTCACTTTTTTGAATGGATTGAGGATACTAAATGAGTAACAACTGGTTAGAATGTGAGAATAATTACTGAAGAGTTTTCAGCTCAAGTTGGTATATTTATAATGCAATCCAAATATCTAAGTCTTAGGAAAAAATATGCAATAGGTACGAAAAAAAGTGGAAAATCCAGAGGGTCATTATTATTGTTGGAAAATAGCAGAAAAATATCTTAAGAAGTTTCTGCCATGATATCTTAAGAACATGGCTGCATAAACAAGAAATACAGGATGATTTTAACAACAGATGTGCCAATGTGTACTAGAAAAAATTTCACATAGTTTCATGCTAGATAAGAAGGCACAGGAAATTAATTGCTGCTGAGAAATAAAGAATTAATTTTCTTCAGAAATGAGCCGCTAATAAATTATCCAAACCTGATGGTTATGATAGACAAAAACATGTGTACTCATGAGCAACAATAAGGGAACTCAGTGATAGTACGTAAAGAAGAGTCAAAAATTTCAGAAGGTCCCCCCAGAGTCCGGGAGTCAAAGCCGGTTGTCAAGCCAGTCCTGTTCCGTGCTCCTCTGCCTTTTCTTTCTCTTTCAACATGACAGATGTCGCTGTGTCCTTCACCAAGAACTTCTTGGCACGTGGAGTGGCTGCGGCCATCTCCAAGACAGCGGTAGCGCCCACCGAGCGGGTCAAGCTGCTGCTGCAGGTGCAGCATGCTAGCAAGCAAATCGCGGCAGATAAGCAATACAAGGGCATTATAGACTGCGTGGTTCGTATCCCCAAGGAACAGGGAGTCCTGTCCTTCTGGCGTGGTAACCTGGCCAATGTCATCAGATACTTCCCCACCCAGGCTCTCAACTTTGCCTTCAAAGATAAATACAAGCAGATCTTTTTGGGTGGTGTGGACAAGAGGACCCAGTTTTGGCGCTACTTTGCAGGGAACCTGGCATCAGGTGGTGCCGCTGGGGCCACATCCTTGTGCTTTGTGTACACCCTTGATTTTGTCCGTACCCGTCTAACAGCTGATGTGGGCAAAGCTGGAGCTGAAAGGGAATTCAAAGGCCTTGGTGACTGCCTGGTTAAGATCTACAAATCTGATGGGATCAGGGTCCTGTACCAAGGCTTTAATGTGTCAGTTCAGGGCATTATCATCTACCGAGCTGCCTACTTTGGCATCTATGACACTGCAAAGGGAATGCTTCCAGATCCCAAGAACACTCACATCTTCATCAGCTGGATGATTGCACAGTCTGTCACTGCTGTTGCTGGCTTGACTTCCTACCCCTTTGACACGGTTCGCCATCGTATGATGATGCAGTCAGGACGCAAAGGAACTGACATCATGTACACAGGCACAATCGACTGCTGGAGGAAGATTGCTCGTGATGAAGGAAGCAAGGCCTTTTTCAAGGGTGCATGGTCCAACGTTCTCAGGGGCATGGGTGGTGCCTTTGTGCTTGTCTTGTATGATGAGATCAAGAAGTACACATAATTATGTCATAGATGTTCTCCCTGAGAACAGGCATGTTGTATAATACACCATATCTTGAACATTCTGGACAGATTCTCTGTGCTTGTCTGTTTTATCAATGGCAATTATTTACCAGTTGAAAAGTGGGAAGCAATAATATTCATCTGACCAGTTTTCTCTTAAAGCCATTTCCATAATGACAATAATGATGGGACTCAATTATATTTTTTATTTCAGTCACTCATGATAATAAAAACTGAAGAAATAAAAAATATCTAAAGACAAAAAAAATTTCAGAAGGAATCAGAGAACTAAGAGAAAATTTGTAAGTGGAGAGGCAGGTATGTAAATATATAAATATGCTATCCATATAACAACTCTAAAATATATATTTAAAATATATTGACATATATAAGTTATAATATATAGATATAATATATAAAGATACTGATATTTTAATATATTATGAAAGACTATGACAATAATCATGTTGTTAATCAAGACTTTGCTATAATAATATTTGGAATTTAAATACAGATGGGAGATAAAACAAAGTAATTAATTACTCTTTATGTTTGTTAAAATTTGCTCTATAACAATGATGATAAAATTGTGGAAGGTTATGTTACTTCTTCCCAGTATAATCTTGTATTGCTGTCAAACTCATGTTTAACAACATTTTTTTTACACAAAGGTTTAAATGAGCCAAAGAGTTCTGAAATAGTACACCAAATAATAAAAGTTTAACTTACCCTACTAACAGTGGCTGAAATCTATGTCGTGTAAAAACAAGTATGATATAGTGTATGGGGAGCAAGGAAATGTACTTATTGTTATTTAGTAAAAGAAGATAATGCCACATGATTATTTTCCTTGTCTAGGCAAATATGTATGATAATGTGTTCATTATTGACTTTTTTTCTCTGTAGGACTCATGCCATGACTCATTGCTCATTGTAAGTGGATCAGTAACTCACGAGTGTTGTCAGAGCCTCCATACTTAGCTGTGCATCATTTGTTTACAGCATCTGCTCAGCAATAGATTCTGTTATAGATGAGCTCTTACGGACTAAGAAAACTTAGTGCACAGTGCAGGTATACTTTGTGACTGCTACACATTTGTCACACCCACAATGGAGCTGTTTGAAGATAGCAGTTGATAACTGTACTTTAATTTATTCTGTATCCTAAAAGCAAAACAATATCTAGAGTATAGTATGTATCATATCAAGGCTAATTGAATTTAAGAAAATATAAATATAAAAATAAAGGCAAGGGAAATTAATATCCTGACTGATTTTCATACAAAGTGTGCTATGTTATTTGAGGGACTTTCTTGTTCTCTATCTGAAATTTAATATAATTCTTTGCTTCAGATTATAATCTTCATTTTAATTGTTTTTCCACATATTTTCTTTCATTTTTCTTCAATGTTTCACTAAATATTAATACATTAGGTGATTACAGAGTTGTGATTTAAGAATGACAATTCTTAAATGACTTAAATGAAAAAATAAAGGACACATGAAAAAAATTTATGAGAGGTATGATAAATAATAAAATACTAAATAGAATTTTAAATCAATCTTATAAAATCTTGTGCTGTGTTTTACTTTTTAAATTAAAATATTAATATGTGGCACCCCAAAAGTCCTGGTTTGTTAAGTAGACCTTTTAAAAGCATATCTATATATATATATATATTATAAAAAAATAGATGTTTTTCTCATACAGTACCCTGAAAATGGTTTCCTTTTCACCTTCTTTTTCTAGGTCCTCACCACATTTTCTTCTGTTCCAATTCAACTACAGAAGCTTCTAAGGGATAATAATATAATAAAATAAAACAAAACTAAATTTGGTAGTTTGAATGTCATTTGTTCCCATAATCACACACTATTAGGAGGTATGCCTTTGTTGGAGAGGATATGGCCTTGTTGGGGGAAGTATGTCACTGGGAAGGCAGGCTTTGAGGATTCCTATGCTTGGGACACTATCCAGTAAGTCCGTTACTTTCCTATTGCCTGGAAAATGTGGGATTCTCAGCTATCTCTCCATCACCATGTCTGCCTATGTGTTAAGCTGCTTGTCACATGATAATGGATTGAACCTCTGAAGCTTTAAGAGATCCCTCCCCCCCAGTAAGTGTTTTTAGAAGAGTTTCTCTCATCATGATGTCTTTTCAGAGCAATAAAAATCCTAACCTAAATAGAAATTGGTACCAGGAGTTGGGTATCATTATGATAGACCAGAACCTATATTTGTTTTGGAGAAATTTGAACGTTGATACTTTGGGTTATAAAAGCAGTGGAATGCTTTAAGCTCTGCTTAATGAGCAATACTAGCAGGATCACGGAAGACATTCATGTTGAACATGGTTTGATGAACTATGGGAGATTTGCTCAAAAAGTTTCAGAGAAGAATGCTAATATGTGATCTTGAAACTTGTCTTGCGATAAGTAGGTTATTGATTTTTTGCCCCTGTCTGAAGATACTGTCTGAGCCTAAAGTGAAGAGTTTTGGAAAAATTCCATTTGTAGAAGAAATTAAAAAAAATTAGTATTGATTCTGTTGTGTGGATATTATTGATACCTGTAATGAAGATTTATACTGAAAAGGAGAAAACTTAGCAGAATAAATAACGTAAACTTTGAAGAGAAAAAGGGCACCAGAAAGTGGAATGCAGCTATCTCCTGAGTTAGTAGAAACAACTGGATAAAGAAATTTAGTAAAGGGAGTGATGACTTTAAGTAAAGGTTCCATCCAGATAAGTTTCCAAATTGTGGGAAAAAAACTAAAGAAAAGCTTAGAGTTGAGTATAGTGAGGCACACTTTTAATCTTATCACTCTGAAGGCAGAGGCTGTTGTGGAATAATAGTTGAAGATGTATAATATTTGTTTATGTTGTGAAACATTAGTTCAACAGTGCAAAGATCTGCTGTATTCTTTTATGTTTCATTTGTTTAACTCTGTAAAGTTGTGTTACTTTGCCTGTCTAAAACACCCAGTTGGTCTAATAAAGGGCTGTAAGACCAATAGCTAGGCAAGAGAAAGATATGCAGCGTTAGCAGGGAGAGAGAATAACTAGGAGGTGACATCTGAGAAGAAAAGATCAAAGAGTGAGAGAAGGAGATGGTCAGAGCACACCAGAGGCCAGTCACACAGTCAGACAGTTAGACGAGGGAAAAAAAGAGAGATATAGATGTAGAGAAAGATAAAAAGCCCGGAAACAAAAAGTAGATGAAATAATTTTAAAAAAGAAAAGTTGACTAGAGAAAAAGTCCAACTAAAACCAGGAATTAGTAAGAAAAATAAGCCTTTGTGTGATTATTTAGGATCTGGCTGGTGGGCCCTACAAAGAGTAAAGAAGTTTGAACATGAAAACCATTAAACAGGTGTATCAAAAAAATGGGTGTGGATAGACATTGGAATAATATTTTAAAAATAGCAAAATTTTTAAAGAAAGATTAAAGTAGTATAAAATAAGCCTTGTAGAGAAAGGAAATATATAAAAGTCTTAGCTAGAAACATAAAAAAGAAACAAAGAAAGACTATAGGACAAGGGATGTATATGCCGAGGCCTCTACATGGGAACAGCTCTGAGGTTGAATGAGAAATGATAAATTTTTTGGCCACAGAGTCTTCATGACTTATTATTACACTCCATCCTTTCATATATCATGGATAGAGGTTTGTTTATGCTATCTAAACAAACTCACAAAGTTAGGAGGTGCCTTGTACTTGCTCAAATATAGAACAAAAATCATCTTTAACTTTGTCTTGAGCATACTGCACATTCTATACTTGTGCTAATGCAACTATATATTACCTTTTAATTCTATGTATTTTCAGAAAAAAAAATACCAGACACCAAAAAGACAAGTAAATCAGGTGATCCAGCCTCTAAGAATACCTCTGTCATGGTTTCCTCAAAATTCTACCTCCAGAGCAATGTCAAAGCTTCAAGCTGAGATGGTCCAGCCCACAGACTATCCAGCTGAGACTGGATATGCTCCATATGTTCCTATCACATAGACCAAACACAAAATAACACAGCTAGTTCTCCCAGGACTTACCATTATCCCAATTTTCTCAAGGTTTCTCAAATAAGCCATCACCCATGCACAACAGGAATCAATTTATAGAATATAATGCCCACATTCCCAAAAGGCGAGGTGGGTGATTGTTTTGTAATTTAGTTTGCTATCAATGTTTCTCATGATTTAGGGGGATTGATTAAAAGTTGATATAGGATATTGGATTCAGGGATCCCTTTCTGAAGAGAATAAGTGGAGATATAAAACGATGGGATGAAAAGGTGTTTTGTTGAGTCTACTTTTGAACAGTTACTGTTCTCAAGTATTTTACATTGGCATGGGGTTTTCTATATTAATACAAATTTAGGGATATTTTATTATATGCTATATATGTTTCTAGATTTAAGATATTGTATATATGAAGCTCATTTAACATTATAATTTAAAATTCTGGTACTTAACTATTATTATAAAACATTTAATGTAATTAAGGAATGCAGAGTAATAATCATCTATAACAATCAAACTTGTAGTCATGTTGGATATGTTTTCAAAGTCATACATACATACATAGTTTAGAATGATCAATGGTCTTCAAAAACTTCAAAGACCTACAGAATATGGCATTTAAAATATCTTAATAACATAAAGCCTCTCATGATAGTGAGACACAACTGCTTTTGGCAGCAACAACTTATTTCATAGAAGGATAATGGTCGTTGAAGAATCATTATATGGAGCTTATTTTTAATTTGACAAAGTCAGTCACTGAGCAAAAATAAATACTGCCGTTGCCTCAATTGCCAAGAGTATTCTGTTCAAATTGTCCAAGGAAAACACAAAAGAAAGAGACTGCTAAATTTTGCCAAGGAAAAGTAAGACAGTTCTTCAACATTGCTTATTCACAGAAAAGTCTGTCAAGTATTCTAGGCCTGTGGACTGAAGGGTTCCCCACTATTACAGTAGAACCTTTGTTGACTGTCCAGGAAACCAGATGTCTCTTTTTTTTCTATCATTTTGAAAACTGCTTGTTCTGTGATTCATGTTTACTCAGGAAATGTTTTATCCTTCTTGGTTGTCTTATGGGAACTGAAGACTAGATATATAGTTTTTCTTGTTGCCGAATTTAGAAAAAAAACTTACATAAAAGATACAATGTTCATACTTTGAAAACATAAAAGCTTAAATTGTTTATCCAAGAAGATGATTTAAGGTCTAGAAGGATATTTTTAGAATGACAAAACTGGTTGTGATAGAAACTTGTTTAGATATAAAATCTTGAACTCATAAATATAAGAAAGATAATGGAGTTATTTCTCCAGTGATGACAATTACAAATGGATTGTACATTGTGAATCTAATTCTTTATAATTGTTCTTATTATATATAATTTTACAGTATTAAAGTTAAAATTTTTCCTTTTTATTTAGACCAAAGGAGGAAATGTGGGATAGTTGTACACTGTTTGAATGCATATTCCTGTGCTTTATATAGAAAGAGGTTAGGTGGGGCTACTGTCATAGAAAAAGAAAGAGGAGAAGAAATCTCAGCATACAGTGTGACTGTGAACTGGAATGAATTAAACATACAGAATGGGAAAGAGGTAAAAGCCAAGTGATAGAATGTAGATTAATATAAACATGGATTAATCAGAGTTGTAAGAACTAGTGGAACAACCCTTAGGCTAAAGCCAAGATTTCATAATTAGTATTAAGTATCCATGTGATTGTTTGTGAGCTGGAGGCTAATGGAAATTCTTGACTACATGAAGTTTTGATGTGTTTGCCTGGATTGCCTTGGAGGATCCCAAGATGTTAGGCATGCCAGAGTTGTGGGATACCTACCAAGAAGAGCAGCTAACAGGAAGTAGAAAAAGTCAAAGATGAAAAAAAATGTGTTTCAGTGAATAATGCTGAACATAGTTGAAAATTTGAGATCAGACATGATGATACAAAGTTTGGAGTTCGTCCAGCTAGTATTTTTGGTCTTGCTTTGTTCTGGTATTTCCTCACTATTGTTCTTCCTCTATGTTTTGGAATGGCATTGCATACCCTGTGTCATTATATGTTGGAAGTATGTGATCTACTCTTTGATTTTGACTTTTTAGAGGATTTCATTTAAGAAATTTCATGATTCTAGGAAAGAGACTTAGGCTTTTGACTTTTTGAAACAATTTTAGGGCTGTTACTTACTCTGGGGACATATTTTCTGTTATTTTAAAATTTTTACTCATTCTAAATACCAACCATAGTTCCTCCTACCTCTTCTCTCCTAGATCTCCCTACCTCCCCCCAGTAACATCCCCCATCTACTCCTCAGAAAGGGTAAGTCCTCCCATGGGGAGTCAGCAAAATGGGGAGTCAGCAAAATGTGGTGCTTCAACCTGAGGCAGAAACAATCCACTCCACCCTGTATTAGACCTGAGCAAGGCATCCCACAAAAGGGAATGAGCTTCAAATATCCTGGTAGTGCACCAGGTGTAGATCTTGGTCCCACTGTCAGGGTCCCTACAAACAGAACAAGTCACCCAAGTGTCACCCCCATACAGTGGGCCTAGTTTGGTCCCATACAGGCTCCCCAGCTGCTTGTCTAAAGTCTATAAGATCCTATAAGCTCGATTCACCTGATGTGTTAGTTTTCCCATCATGATCTTGATGCTTTTGCCTATGTAATCCTTTCTCCTTCTCCTTGACTGTACTCCCGGAGAGCAAACGGACGCTTGATTGTTGTTCTCTGTGTCTGTTTCCACCTGAACTGGATGAAGGTTCTATGATGACAATTATCGTAATTATCAATCAAATTAAAGGAGAAGGCCAGTGAAGGTACTCTCTTCACTATTGCTAGGAGTCTTACTTAGATGTAATCATCCTTGTGGAATCCTGGGAATTCCCCTAGCTCCTGGTTTCTCGTTAGCCCCATAATGGCTCCCTCTATCAAGATACCCCTTTCATTGCTCTCCCTCTCTGCCCTTCTCCGAACTTGATCAGTCTGTTCTCTCATGTTCTCATCCCTCATCTACTCCTCTCTACAACCTTCCTGCTCCCAGTTTACCCAGGATATCTCTTCTATTTTCCTTTTTTAGACTGATTAGTTAATCTTAGGGTCCTCCTTGTTACCTAGCTTCTCTGGGGTTGTGGACTATAGGCTGGTTATCCCTTGCATTTGTGTCAAATATCCACTTATGACTGAGGACCTACCATATTTGTCTTTCTGGGTCTAGTTTACCTCACACAGGATGATTTTTTTTCTAGTTCTATTCATTTAAATACAATTTCATTATGTTGATTTTTACAGCTGAGTGATATTTCATTGTGTATATGTACCATAATATTTTTTTATCCATTCTTCAGTTGAGGGGCATCTAGATTATTTCCAGGTTCTAAGTATTAAGAATAATGCTGCTATGAAGATAGTCAAGAAATTGACTTTGTGGTATGATTGAACATCCTTTAGGAGTAAGCCCAAGAGTGGTAATGTTGGTTCTTGAGATAAACTGAATCTCAATTTTATGAGAAACTGCAATACTGATTTCCAAAGTCACTGTAAAAATTTACATTCTCACCAAAAGTGGAGGAATGTTCCTGTTACTCCACTTCCTATCCAACACAAGCTGTCAGCATTGCTTTTGAGCTTAAACACTTTGACAGGTGCAAGATGTCTGACAGGTGTAAGATGGTATATCAGAGTCATTTTGATTACATTTCCCTAATGACTAAGATTGCCGAGCAATTCTGTAAATGTATTTAGCCATTTGAGATTCATAGTTGAGTGTTCTCTCTTTAGATCTCATTTTTATTGGATCATTTGGTATTTTGAGATCTTTTGATGTTTTTTAAGTTATATATTTTGATGATCACTGCTCTGACAGATGTGGGGTTGATGAAGATCTTTTCCCATTCTGTAGGCTGCTATTTAGTTTCATTTACCATATTTTTGACTGACAGAAGCTTTTCAGGTTCAGGAAGTTCCATGTATTGATTTTTGCTCTCAGTGTATGTCTACTGGTTTTATAATTAGCAAGTGGTCTCCTGTGCCAGTGTGTTCAAGGCTAGTTGACACTTTCTCTTCTTTCAGGTTCAGTGTAACTGAATTTATGTTGAGGTCTTTGATTCACTTTGACTTGAGATTTGGCGTGGCAATTAATATAGATCTATTTTCATTATTCTACATGTCGAGATCTAGTTATGTCAGCACTGTATGTTGAAGATTTTTCTTTTGTCCATTGTAAAGTTTAGGCTTCTTTGCCAAAAATTAGGTGTTCATAAATGTGTGAATTAATGTCTGGTTATTCAATTCAATTTCAATGTTCCACATGTCTGTTTTTATGCCAATACCAAACTGTTTCTACTACTGTAGTTCCATAGTAAAACTTGAAGTTAGGGATGGTGATACCTTCAAATGTTACTTTATTGTATAGTATTGTTTTAGCTATTCTGGGTTTTTTGTTTGCTTGTTTGTTTTTTCATATGAAGCTCAGTATTATTCTAGATCCTCCAAAGATTCCATTGAGTTCATTTTCTGATGGCCATGGACTACTTTTAATGTTGCCTCACTTTGGGAAATGAGAAGAGAACACATGCCTCTATCCATAACTCAGAGACAATCTCTAATTGGTATCCACATGCTGATGTAAATATGATTTGCTCCAAGAGAATATCAAAGAGGGAGTGGATTGCCTTCTTATTTTAAAGATTCTGAGGAACTCAAAAGTAATTTCCCTTTTCCCCATGAATGCATTAGGTTTTTAACTGATATCTTCATCAGTGTTGACAGCAAGTGTCCTTATCTAATAAGTCACATTTTCTAGCCTATATTATAATTTCTCATAAAAGTAGCTTATTTTAATATATATAAGATGAAGTAAATCATTTAGTAACAGTTTTAATAAAAATATTCAGCTACAAATGATTTCTTTGGACTCATAACAAGGAAGCTACAATTTTAAAAACAAAGAAATTATATAAAAGTTGATTTATTATTTGGTTTATACTAAATAATATGTCAGATGGCAACATTTTCTAAGGAAATATTATTAAATGATATATGTGTCTATATTAATTTTTCCTAGAGAAAGTCAGCTCTCAGGAATTTTATATAAGCAACACAATTACTGTACTTTAATATATGAGATATTTTTTCTCTAACTCTCCTCCAGACTCAAGTTGGTGTTCATTATTTACCTGTGTATTTCATGTCATTTTTATGTACCATTCAGTTCAAGAAACTGTTGACCTATTCAAGCAATTGATTAGATTTTTTTTTATAAAGCTAAACATTTATTACTTAAAGAAGGGGAGAAGGGGAGACATAGACAAACGTAGAGAAAACAAAGACACACGTACACACGACACGAAACAAACACACACACACACACACACACACACACACACACACACGCATGCACGCACGCACCGATTAGATTTATTTTTATCAAGTGAATCCTTTAATAGCTTAGGTAGGTAATAAGTGCTTTAATTGTGTCCAGACCCAATAGATTTCAGTGTAAGAAGTAGAAGGTGGAGTAAAAGACAAACTTTCTGAAGATGAAGCTCTGAAATGAAGAGTGAACCTATATGACTGACACATTTTCTGTTATTAATTTTCATGATGTCCATCTTTCATAGCCTAAGGCTCTGTAATGTAATGATTATGAAATATGTGGCATTTTCTTCATTTTCCAAGATGTTTTGCTTAATTATAAGAAATCAAATATATACAGAGCCTTCCTAATGAAATAAGTGTAATAAGAAAAATTAAGATCAATATGAATGAATTATGCGATGGAAAAAGGCTGCCATGCAATCCAGATAACCTAAGTTTGATCTGCAGAATCCATGTGGATATAGAAAGCAAAAATAGATTTCCTCAAGTTATCTTTATAGTATCACCATAGTATAAATAAACCTCTTCATCATATAGACCAGAAACATATAAAATAAATAAATACATACTGTTATCCCTTTAATCTATAAGAAATTATTAAGAAAACACCTGCTTTACACAAAGGAAAATTGCCTTTGACCTTTTCTTAAAGTAAGTAATTTGAAGCATGTCAATGATATAACTGAGAATGAGCTCCTGATTGTGCAGGATCCCTTTCCTGGGCAAACTGTTCTGCTATAGCATTTAGGTTATGATACATGGCTTGAATCAGGATTGCAATTAGTCTGTCTTTAGCTACCTGATAACACTGTGATGGCTTAGAAATCACCTCCTATGACTGAATGATCATGGTTACGTTACATAAACCATCCAAGTAAAGAAAACTTTTCTCCAATAATCATAATATTTTATTTAGCTTTCTAAAATGTGAGCTTAATATGAAATTCCATAGCACAAAAATTATTATCCTACCAATGATTGAGATTAAAAATATGTAAACCTGTATTTTTCCAAGATTTTTGAGCAAATATGAAAATGACCACACTACAATTCTTAGTAGCAGTGAAAAGCTTTTTAATAACATCCATCTAGAAAAAAAAATCATTTTTCTTTTAAACAATAAGCAATGGGATAAATTCATTTAAAATAAATAAGTATACATATATAGAGTATGTATAACTTAAAATTAAATGAAAATTTCCCATTTGGGCTGAGAATGTCCTCTAGGAATAACAGAGTATTTATCATAGCTCAAAACAACAACAGGCCTGACAAGTTCCTTTAGTTTGTTGTTCAGCCTTTTTCAAGACATTCCCAAAGCAGAATAGACTATTGTTGTTGCCTTTCTTTTCTCCTATCCCATAAAATTTGCCTGAAAACAGCATGTGCTTTAGATAATGTCATGAGTTATTGAGAGCCATGACAAAAATACAGCCAATGATAATTGATAATTCAGATATCAACCCATCAGATGAGTTATTCTCCGATATAGAGAATCAAGGCTTCTAGGACCACAGACTCTGAAAAAAGTCTGTTTCTGTCTGTAGATTTATATTTTCAAAAACAGATGTGGAATTTCCCCATCACTGTTCATTTCCATGTAATTTATACATGAAATCTCAAGATTACATCTCAATCTTCTTGACACATATATCTGTGAATAGTTAGGAAGATGACTTCTCATTATTCTGTAAATTTTTTATGAGCAAAAATATACTAGGATATGCTTCAGAACCAGATCTAGTGTTCCATAAGGACTATAAGATACTTAGAAGCCTGTTTTTTATTTACCAAGACTAACATAAGAAAACAACAATTTCTCTCCAGTCTAAGACAAGTTACAGACATTTAGCTGATTTAAAACCTCAAAACAATTTCAAACTAGACTGTCTCTGTAAAGATAGCGTAAGTTAAAAAACTTTGCAGATATGGACAAGACAGAGTTTACAGATGTCTGGACCAAGGTTATTAGCAAAAAGCAACCTATTTTACTGAATGAATTTTTCTTGTGAAGTCTGGCTGATAAAGACCTACAGTCTGGGCAAATTTCTCAGCAGCTTGTGTTACTGGGTACTATGCCCTATGCGCTTGGCTTCTGGTCACAATTTGTATACCAGGGACTTTTAAGATAGGGTTGCCATAGTTACTCACTCCCCTCAGACATAGCTTTTATAACCTTGTTTTTAGAAATAAGTTTGTTGTTGAATGTGTATATAAGCTTTATGAATAAGGAGCTAGAGAATTGTAACAAGAAGGAATAGGAATGAGAGAATTAGAGCAGGAGAAATTAGAGCGAAGAATTGAAACTAGAGAATGAGAGCTGGAAATAAAAAGTATATGCTCAAATCATGTAATGAGTCTTTTCTTTTATATAGATAGGGAATTTTCCTAAAGTCCTTGCTGCTTTGAATACATTGTTAAGGCTACACCGTGGCAGGGCTGTGAACTGTTGCAGGACAGAAAGTCATTCGAGCTGTATCTGACCTGAAAGTATCCTCCATGAGGACTAGTTTTCTTGGTACCATAAGATGCTATGGAAGTTCCCAAGTTGGGAAACTGCCAGTTTTTTTCACCCAGCTCTGAGGCCTAACCCACAACTATAACCAACAAGGCACAAGGTACAATAAAGGTATGAGTTACACCCATACTTTGGCAATAACCAATAGCTCTTGAATAAGACTGAAGGCACACTCAACAAAAGAGAAACCATAACTGGTACTGGAATCTTAACCAACCACCCAGGTATCTTATTTTAGGGTTCCTATTGCTATGATCAGAGCAACTCCTATGAAGAAAAACATTCAGTTGTGTCTGATTTACAGTTTCAGAGGTTTAGTGTCTCATCTTCATGTTGAGAAACATGGCAGCATACAGGCAGACATGGTGCTAGAGGCAGCTGAGAGTTCTGTAATTTGATCCACAAGCAACAGGACATTTAATTTAACTCTGGGCCTAGCTTGAGCATATATGAGATCTCAAAGGCCATCCCCACAGTGACACACTTCCTTCAGCAAGGCCACACCCACTCAAACAAGGTCACTCCTCCTTACAGTGCCACTCTCTAAGGGGATCGTTTTCTTACAAATCACCATACCAGGAGTGGTGAAGTCACAGATTTTGGACAACCTACAACTGCAATTTACCAAAACAACAAATTTTCCAAGTACTCTCTAAATGTTTATCTTTCTGCCCATAGACAAGTACAGATCTCATTCCTCATAAAAATGTGTCTGTGTGAAATAGCCAGAGACCATTTCCAGAAAACCGCAATGGATGAAAGTTTAAATATAAGTATCTATATGGTGTGTATTCCTAACTCATATAGCTATAACTGTATTCCTGTACCTAAGACTTGGGATTTTACTTGGTGTGGAGGTGCAAAAGTTGCTAAAGCCAGACCCATGGAGTTTCCTATGAGATTTCCTTTACTGGAAACGCCTCAAAATCTACAAAAACGAAGTCTCAGAAACATGGCTAGCTGAACAAGGACTGAACAAAGATAATAACAATGGACATTCTAATAGTAAAGGGAGATATCTCTCAATGTCTTAAACCAAGACAAAAGAAAGGTAAAAAGTGTAATACTGGGATTCCCCAGGTAAGAACCTTTCACAACTGGTTATTCAATATCTAGTACTCGGAGGTTAAATCTTATATATATTTAAAACAAATAAAATTATATATCCTGAGCATATTCATAAATTAAATATAGTTATAAATAAATATATATACATATGTACATATACATATATATATATTCAAATAAAGAAGTAGAGGTCACTAATTTAGAGACAGTAAGGGTAATACTTGCCATGTATAAGAGAAATAGGAAAAATGATCTATAATTGTATTTTAATTTCAAAAACTCAAAAAGCTAAGAAAATGTAAGAAATGATAAAAATAAAACATGATTACGAGGAAAATCCTCATCTTGACTTATGAGCTACTACAAACTAGATTTCACTCTTCAGTGGTTTCTTCTATATCTTTTAGAGCTAATTGAGTTAGACTTCTTGAAAATGTCGAAATGTTAGGTATAGTAAATTTATACCCTATATTTTATTTTAAAAATTTAACAAAAGAGATGAAATCAAATAGATGGTCTGTCTCTGTTAATATTGTACAGAAAAATTACAAAGAAAGGAAAAATAAATGTGTGAAAGTATAGACATTAGAAGTAAATTGAAAGTCATGTCTATTTAATGGCAGTGAATAATTTAAAATACAGTCCCCTCTAAACTAAGTTTAGTCCAGCACCATTCTTTGAATGTCATATAAAAGTTTGGCAGTGCTAATATAATTGAGAGAATTAATAGTTAGAAAACATAATAGTACACAATAATTAAAATTTTATAATAATATAATACTTTGAATGATTTTGAAAGTCACTTGATATTCAAAAAGATTTAAGAATCCATGCTTCTAATTATTAACATTATGTAATTCTAGAAAATAATCATAAAAAAATTATTTCACACATGTCACTGTTCAGGAGACAGTGGGGCCTGGAGAATGAAACGAATAAATGAGGCAGAATAAAGACTTGTGCAATAGCCAAATTCAGGTTGGACATCTGACAGTTTATACTCTGAAGGTTAACACAAGTCACACAAATGAGGTGTAAATCACAAAGGCAAGCTGCAAGAGGTGTACGAGTGGCAATGTGGCTGAGAAGCATCACATGACAAAACTGTTTTTCTACAGAAACATCTGAATAACATCAGCTGAAGTGAACTCACTACTATCTCCTGCACCTGGAGAATCACAAACATACAAACCAAGAGCAATTATGTGTTTTGAAGAAACTGGGGTATTCGGTGCTTGGAGTTTTCTTGCAATCACTCAGAAATCTCCTCCTACAGTCCTCCTTGGATCCTGTTCAGACACACACACATTAATTGAAGTGTCTACAGTGAATAAGAATTCAAGCTGATTGAAAATTTTAAAACAAAATATTGCAGTGTTCAACTTTATGGAATAAGTTAATTAAAAATTTCAGCAACACTTTATTGGTTATATTATGTTCTTTCTGCAACATTCAACCACTTATTTCCCCTCTTTCTAAATTCGAACCAAGTATTCTACATTTTAAATGTAATTCTAGTTAAACTCAGTTTGATATCCTCAAAAGCAAGATACGAAGAGGAAGGAGACCAGCTGAGAGTTGGGGTCCAACTAGAGAAAGGAGGCACGATTTGGGGGAAGGGTTGTTAAAATGACTAAATATGGCATTATATATAAATGACTAAAAGGCATATATAAATGTCAATTTCTAAAATATCCACACATTTAGTTTTATAATTGATTCTATTATATATTTCTTTCCCTCACTGTTTTAGTAAAGAAAACGCTGTTTATTTCTAAGCTTATAGTTCTAGCAGTCTTTTATGGGATGAGGCTCAGTAGAGATTTTGCTATGAAGAAGACTTCAATCTGATTGTTCTGATTATGAAAGACATTGCTCCATTCACTTGTCTTACATATTTCAAACAAAATTATAAAGTTGGGGTGTTTTAAACATCCCAGGTTGTATTAATTTACTTTAAATAAATAAGCATTTGAGAGCAAATACTTTTTGTAATATTTTAACATTTTCAGAGTGTTACATTAATTTTCCCCATCTTGATTTATTTATTGCACAGACTATAAGTAACAGATGTGTTTTTTCAGACCCTGTTTATATTTTTTGTATACATTATGCAATTTAGTCAAACTGTGATATCAAATATTTAAAATAACCATTGTATTCTTTCTTTGATCACTGTGAAACAGCCTGAGTTTGATCATTTATTGAAAAGAAAAGTTATAAGAAAAAGACCTATCATCTTTTTTTCTTCTTTCCCTTACCCAGCTCTTTGTCCATTACAATTTATAATAGTATAGAAAATAACCTCTCCTCATCCAAATAGCAATGAATCTTCTCACAGAAATAGTGAAATGTCTTACATTTCATTTAGAAAATAGAATGATCCCAGATACACAAAGCAATACCAAATCAAAGTAAGAGTAATGCGTGTTTCACCATAGCTAGAGAGCGAAGGGGCAAGCACCAGGCCTGCATGGATCTGCATCAGAATCTGAGTATATATATTGCTGTTTCTGTGGGACTTCTACCAGTCGAATGAGGTGTATTTCTGACTCTGTAGTCTGCTCTTGGGTCTATTTTCCTCCTATTTCTTGTCCATCCTCGATATGAAGCCTTTTGCTTTTTCTTGTTGTATCTTATTTTGTCCTCTTTGTTGTCTTTTGGAAGCCTGGACTTTTCTGAAGAAGATATGGAGGTGGAGTGAATCTGGGAGATGGAGATAGGGAGAAACTATGAGGAGAAGAATGATGGGGAAATGTGGTTTGTATGTACTCTATGAAAGAAGAATCAGTTTTCATTTAAAATAAATAAATACGATGAAGTCATAGTAACACCACCACAATTGTAGAGACATCTGGTTGAAACAAATACAGTCAAACATCTAGATATAAAAGCTTCCTACTATAAACACTCAACTGTTGAAAAACATAAAACTACACTTAAGAAATATTCTTTATTGGAAAATATTTTATAAAAATATATTTTGAATATGTTTTATCTCCCCAATTCCTATAGCCTCCCCACCTCTCAATCCACACAAATCCAAACCCCATTTTCTTTTTCTCTTTAGAAAACAAACAAATAGGCAAATAAACAAAAATGCAAAATCAGAATTTATAAAAATTACAAAGAAAAATACAAGGAACACACACACAAGCTCAATAAAATCTTTCAAGTAACATTCTGGCTATTTTGAAGTGTTTCTTACATGAATATTTAAGCTTTGTCATGAATTATTCTAATGAACACGTGAGTTGATTATTCCCTTATGTAAATAATCCTACAATAAAAATATTAAAATTAAAGTAAGGTATATTTACAATTACTTCATATGTCAAAGTTATAAAATATTTATTTTATGCAGAAAATTTAAACATAAGTATTTAGACTATATCTCCTGGCAGATTATAAGGAATCTTATCGACCTTAGTAATGCAATTCAACATATAGAGTGAAAATAAATAACCAGACTGAAGCAAATACAATATAAATTCATTTTGCTCAAACATTAACAAGTATTAGAATCATATCTACATCAGGGGAATGTAGCATTGTTACTGAAAATATTGCAAATGTCATGATACAGTAGATAAATATAACTTCTTTGCTCTAGCTGAAAATGTGACTCACAGAGTTGCCTTGGTCATGGTGTTTGTCATTTCAATAGAAAAGTATCTAAAAAAAACTTTCTCAAGAGATTTTACTTGTAAATATAGATGTTAACAAAAATTATCTGAAGTTTCCTATATTTTATTATTTTCCCTTCAGTAGTGGTTCGGTGTCATTGAAGTGAGTGAGAATTGATAAAGGTTCAAAAAATTCACACAGGTCGTAATAATCTCTGTTGAGAATAAAGTACAGTTTAGAGTGAAATATTTCTTGTGGGGTTTTTAGGCTGTAGATTGTTGCACTTTCCTTCTAGAAGATTCTTAAGCAGTCACTAAACACTGAATTTTAGTTAAATTTCTATTGACCATATGAACTTAAAAAGGGATTTGAAGAAGTTATTTGGCAACTCAGGAAGATAAAATTTTTTGATTTCATAAATATTTCAGAGACAGATTACATACTACTGATAGCTAGTAGCGAGTTTATACACTCCTTATTTATTAGAACATGTTATATAATTTTCCAGCAATAAAATTTAATACAAGAAATCTCAAGGAAAAATTCATCAGTGTTGAAGCTAAGAATCTGAATATATATGCTGTAGATTTTGTGAATATATTGTATAGTTGCACAGATGCTCTTCAGCATAATATTGGGCAAGGTCCTAATAAACATACTATAAGTTGAAAATATCAAAAATAAGTAATGCATTTAATAAACCTAAAGTACCAATCATCCTTTTTATGAGCATACTATCTTACACAATACTTTTACTGACTCAAGTAATGTCTATATTCACTAGGCTGCCCTGGACATGACAAGAGCATCAGTTCATGAACTAATAGCAAACAGAATAGAAATTCGGTATCTGAAGCAAAGTAACTACTTAATATGCATAGTGTTCACATATTATATAGTTGAAGCAGCACTGAAGGTCGGCACCATGTGTACAAGATTGTTCTTTTTGTATCCATATTTTTATTTCATAGACATATTTATTTGTGATATTTACATCAAAAATTTTTAATGTTATGCTTTGATGTCACAAAGTGAAGCATTCTGTAAAGTTACTATATGCATACATATATGTGATTTATAGAATTAAACATACATATATATGCCATCAACAAAAAATATATAAAATATTATTCTTTATCCACAAAGAGAAAATTATTATAACAATTATGAAGTACTATTTATGGCTAGTTGTAAGAAATGGAAAACACATACACACATATATGATAGACTAATGATATGCAACTTTTTGTCTAACACATATAATGGCATAAACTGACTGGAATGTTAGTATTTGTCAATGTTAATGTAAAGTTTATGGTAAATTTATAAAATGGTGGTTGATAAAGACACTCTATATTTTGGGTGGAAGACTCAGAGGACCTAGACCTTGGAAATCTATTAAAAGTAGCTTAAGCAAAACTTTGAAATACATTTGAGGTTTTTTAAAATTATGAACACAATTGTGGTGATGTGAATTAATTGCCAGTATGAAGTTGAGAATCACAATGGAGCAAATATATTGTTGTTACTCGATGAGCCAAAGTAAAATTTTTTGTTTGATAAAATTCACTTCATTTTAAAAAAAAAGTGAAATTACTTGACTGGGATACTGACTGTAACTGGATCTTGGAAATAAAAATTTTCATATGCCTCTTAAATCACAAATTATGCTTGGAAGTTTCTTATTTCTAGCCATTATAATAAAAATGTATGACCATCAACAATATCACAAATTATTATTCTCAACCTTTACTGAAAAACATAGTTTGACTTTTTTCTTCACTTTCCTTTAAACTCTCATTTCCTACCACGTGCAAGTTTTTGTTCCTTAATCTTTTTTTTTATTTTTTATTTGTTTGTTTATACAACTTTCCATTTCCTCCCCTCCTCCCCATACCCTCCCATTCCCCCCACTCCCTCTCCCCCCGCCACTCCCTCTCCTCCTTCCTCTCCAGTCCAAAGAGCAGTCAGGGTTTCCTGCCCTGTGGGAAGTTCAAGTTCCTCCCCCCTCCCTCCAGGCCTAGGAAGGTGAGCATCCAAACAGACTAGGATCCCAAACAGCCAGTACATTTGTTTCTTAATCTTAATACATAAAAATCTTTTTATTTCTACCTCTTATAAATGCTTCAAATCTTAACTACTTTACATTTCAATTCTCTCTGGTAAATACACCCTTCAAACTATTTTCTACACTGCCCATATTGTGTATGATTGTGTGTTTGTGGCATATGTGTGTTCACACATATGTGTGATTATATGCTATGTTCATGTGTGTACATGTGTGTTTTTGTACATATGTGAATTTCCATAGTTATATGTAGATAATAATCTCTCTCTCTCTCTCTCTCTCTCTCTCTCTCTCTCTCTCTCTCTCTGTGTGTGTGTGTGTGTGTGTGTGTGTGTGTCTGTCTGTCTGTCTGTCTGTCTGTCTGTCTGTCTGTCTGCCTGTCTGTCTGTGCATGATGTTTGGGCCTGAAAACAACTTTAGGATTTGTTCTTCAGAATCTGCTCACCTTTATATTTTATGATAGGGATTTCTGTTGGTCTGCACCTTTCCAATTGAGCCAATCTTACTGGCCAATAATCCCAGGCACCAGGCATCTCTTTTGTATTGTCTATCAGAACCAATGATTGTACTGTTTTTTTTTTTTTGCTTAATACAAATGTGAAATTAAGACTAGAGTCAATAATATCAATAATAGTGTCATAGTGTCATCTCTTAAGGGGGAAGAAAGTATATGTATCATAGCTGTGATAGTATGGTAGGATTTGACTATCTATGTTTATACATACATATATAAATATATGCACATCCTATTCAATACTGTCAACAGAAAAAAGAGTCAGCTAGTAGAATCTACCACTTGAACATTTGTTTTTGTTCTTGTATTTCCTTCTCACGTTAACAATTTGTCTTCCATGTTCAATAACAACTTTTAGTAACATTTAGTATTAATCCCTTTCATAACAACAGTCTTGACTGATTTTTCTTTCAAAGTAAATTTTATTAAGTGTACTTAAAGTATACAGCATACTCCATACATTGCATGTGTTAATTATTTTTCTTGCTAAATTGATAAACTATCCAGGAAAAAGCAACAGAAATATACTAGGGTTAATTTTGACTTATAGAGGCATCGTACCTACAGCCCATCATAGTGTGGAAATGATGATGGCAAGAATATGAGACAAATGTTTACACTTCATCTGCTGTCAAGAATGAAAGAGCAATGAATACTTATACAAAGCTCACTTTCTCATTTTTTACTCAGTCTATGAACACAGCTTATGGAATGTTGTCTTTGAAGATGGGAGAAGATCACAAAGTAAAGTGAGTTAAGCAGTTCCTGAAAGACAAAAAA
This sequence comes from Myodes glareolus, assembly GCF_982192425.1. NCBI lineage: Eukaryota > Metazoa > Chordata > Mammalia > Rodentia > Cricetidae > Myodes > Myodes glareolus. The sequence continues at coordinate 15,276,217 of NC_142040.1, read as the reverse complement.
ATACAAGACTTGTTTTCCTAATATCCTTCAGAAGTATGAGACTGACAACATCTTGAGTTAGCTTTGTGCAGTAGATTAGGCAGTTCTATTGCTTTCAGAATAAGAAATGAATAAAATATTGCTTACACAGCCAACATATTCTAATTTTCTGCCTGCAGTAGCAATAGGAAATTGATGAATGGAGATAGTTCTCTTTGGTCTTCTACTATGACCCCTGCTTCATCCATGATGCTTTCTTCTCCAAAATATCACATAGGTATTCAGCAGAATTAAAATATCCCTCTTTTCATTGAATAGACTTGAAAATCTTCCTTGAACACTTACTATTAAGTAGCTGCATTGCTTTTTCTTTCAAATTTCAGGCTGCTCTTAGTGAACATAAATATCCGTTGTAAAATTGTGAAAGTGTTTACTTCTGTGAAAAATATGTTCTTCAAAAAGTATTCAGGAGCGATCATAAACTCTATGCTTATGAAGTTGGTATATAAGTATATGTCTTGAATGCAACATGATTCACTTGAGATAAATTTAAGGATGGTATAATAAAACAGTGCTCTGTAAATCATCATTAGCTGGATGAAGACTTTCCCCACCCCCGTCGACTTCCTGGTCACCCTGCAGTGGTGGCTCCACACTGCGGAGCTCTCCTGAATCCCATCCCAGCCTTCATCCAGGTACACCTTCCTCTCATTCCCCCTTCCCCCTGGGGCCACCAGATCTCCCCAGAGCAGTTCCCTTGCACACTGGGCCTGGGCTGTGGGCACAGCCCGGCAGGGGCAGTTCCTGTGCTTTGATAGCCTGCCAGAGGACAGGCGGGCCCTGTGTCAGCTCAGCCACATTCAGTCCAGCAAGAGGCAGTGAACTTCTAGCAGACATCCATTGGAGGAGGGGTGAGTTTGCTCCTGGCCAGAGGGCTTCAGCTAGGAGGAATTCAGACTTTCTCCGCCCCCCTTGACTTCCTGGTCACCCTGCAGTGGTGGCTCCACCCTGCGGAGCATTCCCGAATCCCATCCCAGCCTTAATCCAGGTACACCTTCCTCTCTTCCCCCTTCCTCCTGGGGCCACAAGATCTCCCCAGAGCAGCTCCCTTGTGCAATGGGCCTGGGCTGTGAGTGCAACCCAGCAGGAGGGAGTGCCTGTGTTTCAACAGACTACCTGAGGAAAAGTAAGCCTTCTGTCAGTGAAGTCCCTGCCCAACAAGGGAACCTGACCCAGTACCAGAAGGTTGAATAGAGAGCATTTGAAGGAAGAGATGGGCAGACACCAAGGCAAGAACTCCTCCAACAATCTAAAAAAACAACATGAAAACACCAGATCCCAACGACCCAACAATAGAAGGACTTGAACCTCTTAATTCAGAAGAAGTGGAAAAAAGTACCATTATGAAAGCAATAGAGCCCCTTAAACAGGATATGAATAACTCCTTTAAAGAACTGGATGAGAAGTACAATAAAAAGATTGAAGAAATGAGTAAAGAAATGGATGAGAAGTATAACAAAAAGTTTGAAGAAATGAGTAAATCTGTGAATGATACACTGGGAAACCAAGAAAAAACAATCAAACAGGTAATGGAAACAGTTCAAGAATTAAAAACTGAAATGGAGGCAATGAAGAAAACACAAAACAAGGGCCGGCTGGATATGGAAAATCTAGGTAAACAAACAGAGACTACAGAATCAAGCATAACCAATAGGATACAAGAGATGGAAGAACGAATCTCAGAGTCTGAAGATACCATAGAGAAAATAAATGCTCTGATCAAAGAAAACAGCAAATCCAACACATTCTCATCACAAAACATTCAAGAAATCTGGGACACAATAAAAAAACCAAATCTAAGAAATATAGGGATTGAAGAAGGAGAAGAACTGCATATCAAAGGCCCAGAAATCATATTCAACAAAATTATAGAAGAAAACTTTCCCAACCTAAAGAATGATATTCCTATGAAAGTTCAAGAAGCATACAGAACATCGAATAGACTTGATCAAAAAAAAATCCCCTTGCCATATAATAATCAAAATACAAAACATACAGATTATAGAAAGAATATTAAGAGCTGCAAAGGAAAAAGGTCAAGTAACTTATAAAGGTAAACCTATTAGACTTACACCAGACTTCTCTATGGAAACAATGAAAGCCAGAACGTCCTGGATAGAGGTACTGCAGAAACTAAGAGACCATGGATGAAAAACCAGACTACTATACCCAGTCAAGCTATCATTCACTATCAATGGAGAAAATAAAGTATTCCAAGATAAGAACAAATTTAAACAATTCGTAGCCACAAACCCAGCCTTACAGAAAGTAATAGAAAGAAAATCGCAACCCAAGGAATCCAACATTGTCAACACTGCCTACAATAACTCAGACATCTAGAGACCCTTCACGAGCTTAACTCCAAGAAGGGACACATACAAACTCTATTAAACAAACAAACAAAAAATAATAATAACCAGAGTCAACAACCACTGGTCATTAATACCACTTAATATTAATGGACTCAATTCACCTATAAAAAGGCACAGACTAAGAGATTGGATACGAAAACAAGATCCAACATTCTGCTGTTTACAAGAAACACATCTCGAATAATAGGCTCAAAGACCTTTAATTATGGTTAGAATCCACTTATGAGTGAATACATACCGTGTTCCTCTTTTTGGGTCTGGCTTACCTCACTCAGTAAAGCGTTTTCTATTTCCATCCATTTGCATGCAAAATTCAAGATGTCATTGTTTTTTGCCGCTGAGTAAAACTCTAATGTGTATATGTTCCACACCTTTTTTAACCATTCTTCTATTGAGGGGCACCTAGGCTGTTTCCAGGTTCTGGCTATTACAAATAGTGTTGCTATGAACATAGTAGAACAAATGCTTTTGTAGTATGTTAGGGAATCTCTAGGGTATATTCCCAAGAGTGGAATTGCTGGGTCCTGAGGGAGGTTGACTCCCAGTTTCCTGAGAAAGCGCCACACAGATTTCCACAGTGGCTGCACAAGTTTGCATTCCCAACAACAATGGATGAGTGTTCCCCTCATTCCACATCCTCTCCAGCATAGGCTATCATTAGTGTTTTTGACTTTGGCTATTCTGACAGGTGTAAGATGATATCTCAAAGTTGTTTTGATTTGCATTTCCCTGATAGCTAAGGAGGTTGAGCATGACCTTAAGTGCTTTTTAGCCATTCGAATTTCACCTGTTGTGAATTCTCTGTTCAGTTCAGTACCCCATTTTTTAATTGGGTTAATTAGAGTTTTAGTGTCTAGTTTCTTGAGGAGAGATCCCCAGATGGTTCTCTGGACAGGGGAGAGGGTGCCTGAACAGGCCTTGGCCCACAACCATACTGATGAATATTTTGCATGTCACCATAGAACCCTCATCTGGCGATGGATGGAGGTGGAGGCGGAGAACCACGTTGGAACACTGGACCTAGCTCCCTAGGTCCAAATGAGAGGCAGAAGGAAAGAGATCGTGAGCAAAGAAGGCAAGGGCACAGGGAACCTTCATCCGACGTTGGATGGCGATACAGATGGAGACCCATATTGGAACACCGAACTGAGCACTCCACAGTCCAAATGAGGAACAGAAGGATGAAGAAAATAAAAAAAGTAATCAGGACTGCGAGGGATGCGAGCACCCATTGATACAAGGGGACTGATATAATGAGAGTTCACCAAGGCCTGTTGGACTGGGACTGAACGAGGACATGATACAACCAGATTCTCTGAATGTGGCTGGCCAGGAGCCTTTTTGAAAAGCCATTGACAATGACACTGGGACTTGCTTCTTCTGCATATACTGGATTTTGGCGCTCCAGTCTGTTTGGACTCTCATCTTCCCTGGACCTGGAGGGAGGGGGGAGGAACTTGAACTTCCCACAGGGCAGGAAACCCTGACTGCTCTAGGGGATGGAGAGGGAGGAGGAGAGGGAGTGGGGGGAGTGGGAGGGTGTTGGGAGGAGGGGCTGAAATGGAAACTTTTATAATTTAATAAAAAAAAAGAGTGCCAAAAAAAAAAGAAACACATCTCAACCACAAAGACAGACATCTACTCAGAGTAAAGGGTTGGGAAAAGGTTTTCCAAGCAAATGGACATAAGAAACAAGCAGGTGTGGCCATTCTAATTTCCAACAAAATTGACTTCAAACTAAAATCAATCAGAAGAGATGGAGACAGACTTTTTATACTCATAACAGGAACAATTAATCAGGAGGAAGTCTCAATCCTGAATATCTATGCATGCCCCTAATATAAAGCCTCCTACTTTTGTAAAAGAAACAATTCTAGAACTCAAGGCAGTCATCAAACCACAGACACTAATAGTAGGAGACTTCAACACTCCTCTCTCACCAATGGACAGGTCAATCAGACAGAAACCTAACAGAGAAATAAGAGAATTATTGGAGGTATTGAATCAAATGGACTTAACAGACATCTATAGAACATTCCACCCAAATAGGATAGAATATACCTTCTTCTCTGCAGCTCATGGAACCTTCTCGAAAATTGACTACATACTGGGTAACAAAGCAAACTTCCACAGATACAAAAAAAAATATTAGTAACCATCTGTGTCTTGTCAGACCACCAAGGATTAAAGCTAGAATTCAACAATAATGCTACCCCCAGGAAGCCAACAAACTCATGGAAGTTGAACAGTCAACTATTGAATCACCCCTGGGTCAAGGAAGAAATAAAGAAAGAAATTAAAGTCTTCCTTGAATTTAATGAAAATAAAGACAAAACATACTCAAATCTATGGGATACTATGAAAGCATGCTAAGAGGAAAGTTCATAGCACTAAGTGCCCAATTAAAGAAAACTGAAAAAGCACACATTGGAGACTTAACAGTACACTTGAAAGCTCTAGAAAAAAAAGAAGCTGATTCACCCAGGAGGTCTAGAAGACTGGAAATAATCAACCTGAGTGCTGAAATTAACAAAAGAGAAACACAGAAAACAATCCAAAGAATCAATGAATCAAAATGCTGGTTCTTGGAGAAAATCAACAAAATTGCCAAACCACTATCCAAATTAATCAAACGGCAGAGAGAGAACATGCAAATTAATTAGATCAGAAATGAAAAGGGGGACATAACCACAGACACAGAGGAAATTCAGAGAATCATTGGATCTTACTATGAAAGTTTATATGCCACAAAGTTGGAAAATGTAAAAGAAATGGACATTTTTTAAGATAAGTACCATATACCAAAGTTGAACCAAGACCAGGTGAACAATCTAAATAGACCTGTCAGCCGTGAAGAATTAGAAGCTGTTATCAAAAATCTCCCTACCAAAAAAAGCCCAGGATCAGATGATTTCAATACAGAATTCTACCAGAACTTCCAGGAAGATCTAATACCTATACTCCTTAATGTATTTCACAATATAGAAACAGAAGAATCATTGCCAAACTCTTTTTATGAAGCTACAGTTACCCTGATACCAAAACCAAGCAAAGACACAATCAAGAAAGAGAATTACAGACCAATCTCACTCATAAACATTGACGCAAAAATACTCAATAAAATACTGGCAAACCGAATCCAAGAATACATTAGAAAAATTATCCATTCTGATCAAGTGGGCTTCATCCCAGAGATGCAGGGCTGGTTCAACATACGCAAATCTATCAATGTAATCTATCATATAAATAAACTGAAAGGAAAAAACCATATTATCATTTCATTGGATGCTGAAAAAGCATTTGACAAAATTCAACATCCCTTTATGATAAAGGTGTTGGAGAGATTGGGTATACGAGGATCATATCTAAATATAGTAAAAGCAATATGTAGCAAGCTGACAGCTAACATCAAATTGAATTGAGAGAAACTCAAAGCCATTCCACTAAAATCAGGAACACGACAAGGCTGTCCTCTCTCTCCATACCTCTTCAATATAGTGCTTGAAGTTCTAGCAATAGCAATAAGACAACATAAGGGGATCAAGGGGATTCGAATTGGAAAGGATGAAGTTAAACTTTCGATATTTGCAGACGATATGATAGTGTACATAAGCGACCCAAAAATTCTACCAAAGAATTCCAACAGTTAAACACCTTTAGTAATGTGGCAGGATACAAGATCAACTCCAAAAAATTGGTTGCCCTCCTATACACAAAGGATAAAGAAGCAGAGAGGGAAATCAGAGAAACATCACCTTTCATGATAGCCACAAATAGCATAAAATATCTTGGGGTAACTCTAACCAAGGAAGTGAAAGACCTATTTGACAAGAACTTTAAGTCCCTGAAGAAAGAAATTGAGGAGGATACCAGAAAATGGAAAGACCTCCCCTGCTCTTGGATTGGGAGAATCAACATAGTAAAAATGGCAATTCTACCAAAAGCAATCTATAGATTCAATGCAATTCCCATCAAAATCCCATCAAACTTCTTCACAGACTTTGAGAGAACAATAATCAAGTTTACATGGAAAAACAAAAAACCCAGGATAGCCAAAACAATCTTATACAATATAGGAACTTCTGGAGGCATTACCATCCCTGACTTCAAACTCTATTACAGAGCAACAGTATTGAAAACAGCTTGGTATTGGAATAATAACAGAGAAGTCGACCTATGGAATAGAATAGAAGACCCGGGTATTAACCCCCAAACTTAGGAACACCTGATTTTTGACAAGGGAGCTAAAGATATACAATGGAAGAAGGATAGCATCTTTAACAAATGGCATAACTGGCATAACTGGATGTCAACCTGTAGAACAATGAAAGTAGATCCATATCTATCACCATGCATAAAAATCAAGTCCAAATGGGTTAAAGACCTCAATATTAATTGGACCACTTTGAACCAGATAGAAGAGAAAGTGGGAAATAGTCTACAACATATAGGCACAGGAGGCCACTTCCTAAGTAGAACCCCAGTAGCACAGACAATAAGAGAATCAATGAATAAATGGGACCTCCTGAAACTGAGAAGCTTCTGTAAAGCAAAGGACACTGTCAGTAAGACAAAAAGGCTACCTTCGGACTGGGAGAAGATCTTCACAAACCCCTCATCAGACAAAGGTCTGATCTCTAAAATATGCAACGAACTCAAGAAACTAGACACTAAAACCCTAATTAACCCAATTAAAATATGGGGTACTGAACTGAACAGAGAATTCACAACAGGTGAAATTCGAATGGCCAAAAGACACATAAGGTCATGCTCAACCTCCTTAGCGATCAGGGAAATGCAAATCAAAACAACTTTGAGATACCATCTTACAGCTGTCAGAATAGCCAAACTCAAAAACACTAATGATAGCCTATGCTGGAGAGGATGTGGAATGAGGGAAACACTCATCCTTTGTTGTTGGAAATGAAAACTTGTGCAGCCACTCTGGAAATTAGTGTGGCGGTTTCTCAGGAAACTGGGAGTCAAGCTCCCTCAGAACCCAGCAATTCCACTCTTGGGAATATACCCTAGAGATTCCCTAACATACTACAAAAGCATTTGTTCTACTATGTTCATAGCAGCACTATTTGTAATAGCCAGAACCTGGAAACAACCTAGGTGCCCCTCAGTAGAAGAATGGTTAAAGAAGGTGTGGAACATATATACACTAGAGTTTTACTCAGCGGTAAAAAAACAATGACATCTTGAATTTTGCATGCAAATGGATGGAAATAGAAAACGCTTTGCTGAGTGAGGTAAGTCAAACCCAAAAAGAGGAATATGGTATGTATTCACTCATAAGTGGTTTCTAACCATAATTAAAGGTCTTTGAGCCTATTATTCGTGATCCTAGAGAAGCTAAATACGGTGAACCTGATGAAACTCATGTAGTTATCCTCTTGGAGATTGAAAATAGACAAGAGTCCTAGGTAATCTCGGGTGCATGGTGGGTGGGAGGGTTGTTGGAAGGGGAGAGGGTTAGAGAGAAGGGAGTAGGGGAGGAATGGGGAAAGCTCGGTGGACTGGGATGTGGGGGAGGGAGGAAGCATGTATATGGGATCAGGGAAGAATATATCTCAACTAAGGGAGTCATTTTAGGGTTTAAAAGAGACTTGACTATGAATGGGATCCCAGGCCCTTGGAGAGATCCCCAGATTGTTCTCTGGACAGAGAAGAGGGTGCCTGAACCGGCCTAGGCCCATAACCATATTTTGCTCATCACCATAGAACCTTCTTCTGGCGATGAATGGAGATAGAGACAAAGACATACATGGGAACACTGGACTTGACTCCCTAGGTCCAAACGAGAAGCAGAAGGAAAGAGAACGTGAGCAAAGAATCAAGACCAGAGGGAACCTTCATCTGACGATGGATGGCGATACAGACAGAGACCCACATTGGAGCACCGGACTGAGCCCCACAAGGTCCGAATGAGGAGCAGAAGGAGGGAGAAAATGAAAAAGGAAATCAGGACTGCAAGGGGTGCGATCACCCACTGATACAAGGGGACTGATCTAATGAGAATTCACCAAGGCCAGTTGGACTGGGACTGAACGAGGACGTGATCCAACCAGATTATCTGAATGTGGCCGGATTCTCTGAATGTGGCTGGCCTGGAGTCTTTCTGAAAAGCCATTGACAATGACACTGGGACTTGTTTCCTCTGCATATAATGGATTTTGGGGATCCAGTCTGTTTGGATACTTACCTTCCTGGGCCTGGAGGGAGGGGGGAGGAACTTGAACTTCCCACAGAGCAGGAAACGCTGACTGCTCTTAGGGATGGAGAGGGAGGAGGAGGGGGAGTGGGGGGAGTGGGAGGGTGGTAGGAGGAGGGGCGGAAATGGAAACTTTTATAATTTAATAAAATTACTTTCTCATAAAAAATACCCTATGCTTCTACAATAAAGTGCTTTTACATTGGAAAAAAAACAAATTAATTTTCCTCTCTGAAACTATGCACATACATTCTACAAATGCTAGCACTACAAAAAGTAATTATCAGAGTGATACTTATAAAAACTTAGTATCTCCATGTTCAACAACTCAAATATGTGATGTGTTTAACAATAGAGTTTTACCATCAGATATTGAAGATAATAAATAGTATTTGCATTAGTCTATAATATTTGGAGATGTATGGGTCATAACTGGCCGAAAACTCCAAAAGAGCAAAGTTTTACATGGCATGTTTTGGTGCTTGTTTAGAGTGTTGTATCTAGTTACTAGTGGGGTGAAAAGCTTTTCTTGTTATAAGTTCACTACTCTTATGTATATGCACATGTGTATATGCATGAAATATGTACATTCCACATATATGTATGACGTATATGATATATACTTTCATGGCATTAGTGTCTATTTACACACTCCTCTCCCCAACATCCCTGTACTAATTTCCTGACCCTGTGGATATTTGAAATGACAAATATTTATCACTGTTCCCTTCTATTTACCACCTTAGTTTAAGATATTATGTTCCATTTTTTTTATGGTTTATAACATTGGTTCCTATCCCCCATGTCTTCAACTTCTCCTCCCAGATGGTTGCATATTTTTTCTCACCTCTATTGGTATTCCTAACAAAATATGCATATCTGAATCCTCAACACTAACAACATCAAATGAATGCAAACATGAAATCTTCATATGTCTTGGTCTTCATTAGCTAAATCAGACTGTTTCTAACTTGATCAGTTGCCTGAATTCACCAGTTCAGATTCTCTCTCTCTCTCTCTCTCTCTCTCTCTCTCTCTCTCTCTCTTTCTCTCTCTCTCGTTTTTTTGAGACAGGGTTTCTCTGTATAGACGTGGTGCCTGTCCTGGAACTTGCTTTTTTAGAACAGGCTGATCCCAAACTCAGAGAGATCCACTTCTCTCTACCTCCAGAGTGCTCCAGAGTGGCATGTGCCACCACTGCCAAGCCAGTTTTCTTAATAGTTAAACAATATTCCATTTTGTAAATATGCTTTGTTTTATTTTCTGAATCTATTCAACAGCTGTTGGACTTGTTGACCTTTTCTAATCCCTGGCTGTATTGTGATGTGGGATGTCCTTCTGTATATGTGAGGTTTTTTTTTTTTTTTTTTTTTTTTGGTTAAAGAATAAAGTTGTTTTGGCCAATGGTTTAAAAGAGAAAAGTCAAACTGGAAATCTGAGCAGAGATGGAGAATGAAATAGGGAGAGTCAGGGAAATGCCATGCAGCTTCCCAAGGAGACAGTAGCCTTGTAGCTACCCAAGAAGCAAGAGATAACAAATCTTGAGTCTTGTAGTAAAATATAAAATATTAGAAATATGTTAATATAAGATATTAGAGCTACCTAGGAATACACCAAAGCTATTAGCCAAACAGTATTGTACTTAATAGAGTTCTGTGTGATTATTCGGATCTGGGCAACCGGGAAATGAAACTCAGTCTCAGTTTACAAAATGGTGACCAATGTGGGGCCTGAACCCGTGACTGAGATTAAGAGTCTCATGTTCTACTGTGTGCTGGCTAGTGGTCCTATCTACTGGTTAGAATGTTAGAAATTTCCTTTGAATGGTCTGTATCTGGTTGGAGTATGGGTGATTTTAGTTTGTGGTCTTTTTTAGAACCAGGTATTATTTTATCTGAAACTGAGACAGAGGCCTTACATCCTGTTGGTCTATATGACCTGTATTGACAGGTGTGTACCAAGCTTTCCTGGTACACAAGATAAAATTTATTAAATGGTAATGAAATAAAAATACTTTAAACAAGAAGCAGAAGCTAGATAAGATAGTTATATTATGAATGCATTCTCTTACTATTGGAAAAATGAAATGGAAAAATGAACTAGATACTTCTCTGTTCCCTAGTACTGGTAATATTTGCAAAATCCTTCAGGAATCCCTGTTGTTTATAAAGTACTTCCCTCTGTGCTAGCAAATTATTAAATAAGATTATAATGATCATGTCCAGTTTTTAATGCATATTTACCAAACATGCCTCAAAGAAGCCAAGTTAAACAATTATGTTTCAAATTTTCAATATTTCTGACCAGGTTGTATATTTATTTCTTCAAAAACTGGTGCTGGGATACAGTCATGCATGGAAGCTTTTTTTTTTTTTTTTTTTTGCAAAGGCAATAGAAGGAGAGCCAGAAAACAGTGTTGTCAAACTCTGAAGATCAAGCCTGGAAAAATTTCCGAGTTTGTGTGTGATTTGCTCTGCACTGGATTCAAAGACTGTTGATTACACCCTGAATCCCCTGGTCAACTGCAGGCTGCTTAGACAAGCCGAGACTTGGAGGAAACAGTTTCGCAACCGAGGTGGAGTAAAGCTCATAGTTTTCTCATCAGTAGCTTGTATTCTCTATCCACAACACCAATCATCACAATGTGTATTTCTTGACAATTTGGGTGGCACTGCAGTGAAAGATTTATTTTAATTTCTGATTTCTATTTAGAGTTTGCATAGCTTAGTAGAGAGCTCATTATATAAAAAAAGAAGGTTTACACTGTTACTACATCTTATTTGAAATATAGATGGTCCTTGATATATAAGAAAGATTACTCCAGTACCTACTTGGGAAGGCAAACATCCACTGATATTCAAGTTTCTGTATAATTATCACATATAGACTTGGCATATGCCTTTAAGAATCTCTGGGTCACATGTACATATGACAAATTCTGTGCTTTGTAAGGATATTTATATAATATTGTCTGAGGAAAAAGTCAGAAAAATCTTTGTACAAATTTAGTATAAATGCAATTTGCTTTATCTTACATATTTTTAATATAGAATTTGACTCCTTTAATATTGATTTGGCAAATACTGAGGGTTGAATGTATTAAAAATATCATATTTTTTTATCAGAACAGGAGACAGAGATGGATAAAAATAGTATTAGGTAATTATGTACTTGGAAGAATTATTATATATTAAAATTAAAAAATGAGAAAAATATTTGCTTGTAATTTATAAAATAGACTTCTGCTCCATATACTTACAAATAATAAAGTAGGAGCTTGGTTTTTTAAGTTATAATAGATTCTGTATTTTATTCTTTGCTTGTTGTAAAATGCTAGCAAAGAATATTATTTCCTTAAACTTTAAATTCTGCCCATAGTGCATATCTCTCTGTAAATTTAGAATATACTTTGTAGGAACACATCAGTACATTATATTTGTAGATTGTTCACAGTGAACACATATAACAGAGCATATGTACTTAGCAATTTCCTCTAATTTTAAAGAAATGTGATCTCTAAAATCTTCACATTTTGTATCATTCTAAGGTTGTTTGTTTTCCTTTTAGATAGTACTGAAAAGTGCTAGAGATGATATATTTTTAGAATTCTATGTTCACATATTACTTATATGTAGGGTCAAGAAGTGAAATGTGTTGATACAATGAAATTATTATAAAATACATTTTTACATGTCACCAGCCAGTGTTCTCTATGAGGTCATGTGAAATGTGGATAAAAATGTTATGTTTCAGCCCAGGTCACTCTGCAGTGCTGGCTCCCCCACCCCCGCCTGCCATCCCAGGTCCCATCCAGGCGCAGCCCGGCTGGAGGCAGTTCCTGGGTCTTAAAGGCCTCCCTGAGGACAGGTGGACCAGGTGCCAGCTCAGCGACATTCCTGACCAGCAGGGGCCATGACTTCTAGCAGAGGGCCATCTGAGGGGTGAGTTTGCTTTGGGCCTGTGTCAGGGTCCCAGTGAGGAGGAGCTCAGGCATTCCCTGACCCCATAGATGCCCAGGTCACTCTGCAGTGATGGCTCCCACCTCCCGTCTGCCATCCCAGCTCCCATCCAGGTACGAATTCCTATATTTCTCCCTTCCCCCTGGGGCCATAAAATTTCCCCAGCTCAGCTGCCTTGCGAGCTGGCCCTGCATTGTAAGCGCATCCCGGAAAGAGGGAGTGCCTGTGCTTTAATAGCCTGCCTGAGGAAAGGTGGGCATTCTGTCAGTGAAGTCCCTGCCGAAGAAGGGAAACTGACCCGGTACCAGAAGTTCCAATAGAGAGCATTTGAAGGAAGAGATGAGCAGATGCCAAGGCAAGATCTCATACAACAATCTGAAAAACAACATGAAAACACCAGATCCCAAGGACCCTACAATAGAAGGACTGGAACACCTTAACCCAGAAGAAGTGGAAAAAAGTGCCATTATGAAAGCAATAGAGTCCCTTAAACAGGATATGAATAACTCCCTTAAAGAATTGGATGAGAAATATAACAAAAAGTTTGAAGAAATGAGTACAGAAATAGATGAGAAATATAGCAAAAAGTTTGAAGAAATAAGTAAATCCGTGAGTGATACCCTGATAAACCAAGAAAAAACAATCAAACAGGTAAAGGAAACAGTTCAAGAATTGAAAACTGAAATGGAGGCAATGAAGAAAACACAAACCGAGAACCGGCTGGATATGGAAAACCTAGGTAAACGAACGCAGACTACAGAATCAAGCATAACCAATAGAATACAAGAGATAGAAGAACGAATCTCAGATTCTGAAGATACCATAGAGAAAATAAATGCTCTGGACAAAGAAAACGGCAAATCCAAAAAATTCTCTTCGCAAAACATTCAGGAAATCTGGGACACAATAAAAAAACCAAATCTAAGAATAATAGGGATTGAAGAAGGAGAAGAACTGCAGATCAAAGGCCCAGAAAATATATTCAACAAAATTATAGAAGAAAACTTTCCCAACCTAAAGAACGATATTCCTATGAAGGTTCAGGAAGCGTACAGAACACCGAATAGACTGGATCAGAAAAAAACATCCCCTCGCCATATAATAATCAAAACACAAACATACAGATTAAAGAAAGAATTTTAAGAGCTGCAAAGGAAAAAGGGCAAGTAACTAATAAAGGTAAACCTATCAGGCTTACACCGGACTTCTCTATGGAAACCATGAAAGCCAGAAGATCCTGGATAGAGGTACTGCAGAAACTAAGAGACCATGGATGCAAACCCAGACTACTAAACCCAGCCAAGCTATCGCTCACTATCAACGGAGAAAACAAAATATTCCAGGATAAAAATAAATTTAAACAATTCGTAGCCACAAATCCAGCCTTACAGAAAGTAATAGAAGGAAAATCGCAACCCAAGGAATCCAACATTGCCATCACTGCCTACAATAACCCAGACAACTAGCGACCCTTCACAACCACAACTCAAAGAAGAAAAACACACAAACTCTACTACACACACACACAAAAAAAAATAATAACCGGAATCAACAACCACTGGTCATTAATATCACTTAATATTAATGGTCTCAATTCACCTATAAAAAGGCACAGACTTAGAGATTGGATACGAAAACAAGATCCAACATTCTGCTGTTTACAAGAAACACAACTCAACCACAAAGATAGACATCTACTCAGAGTAAAGGGTTGGGATAAGGTTTTCCAAGCAAAGGGACCTAAGAAACAAGCAGGCGTGGCCATTTTAATATCTAACAAAACTGACTTCAAACTAAAATCAATCAGAAGAGATGGAGATGGACATTTTATACTCATAACAGGAACAATTAATCAGGAGGAAGTCTCAATCCTGAATATCTATGCCCCTAATATAAAAGCACCCACTTATGTAAAAGAAAAAATTTTAGAACTCAAGGCAGTCATCAAACCACACACACTAATAGTAGGAGACTTCAACACACCTCTCTCACCAATGGACAGGTCAATCAAACAGAAACTCAACAGAGAAATAAGAGAATTACTAGAGGTAATGAATCAAATGGACTTAACAGATATCTATAGAACATTCCACCCAAAAAGGAAAGAATATACCTTCTTCTCTGCAGCTCATGGAACCTTCTCAAAAATTGACCACATACTCGGAAACAAAGCAAACTTCCATAGATACAAAAAAATATTAGTAACCACCTGTGTCTTGTCGGATCACCACGGAATAAAGTTAGAATTCAATAACAATTCTAACACCAGAAAGCCTACAAATGTGTGGAAGTTGAACAGTCAATTACTGAATCATCCCTGGGTCAAGGAAGAAATAAAGAAAGAAGTTAAAGTCTTCCTTGAATTTAATGAAAATAAAGACACAACATACTCAAATCTATGGGACACAATGAAAGCAGTGCTAAGAGGAAAGTTCATAGCACTAAGTGCCCAATTAAAGAAAATGGAGAAAGCACATATTGGAGACTTAACAGCATACCTCAAAGCTCTGGAAAAAAAAAAAAAAGAAGCAGACTCTCCCAGGAGGAGTAGAAGATTGGAAATAATCAAACTGAGGTCTGAAATCAACAAAATAAAAACACAGAAAACAATCCAAAAAATCAACGAAACAAAAAGTTGGTTCTTGGAGAAAATCAACAAGATTGACAAACCCCTATCCAAACTAATCAAACGGCAGAGAGAGAACACCCAAATTAATAAGATCAGAAATGAAAAGGGGGACATAACAACAAAAATAGAGGAAATTCAGAGAATCATTAGATCTTACTACGAAAGTTTATATGCCACAAAGTTGGAAAATGTATGAGAAATGGATTTGTTTTTAGTTAAATACCATATACCAAAGTTAAATCAAGACCAGGTGAACAATCTAAATAGACCTGTTAGTCGCGAAGAATTAGAAGTGGTTATCAAAAACCTCCCAACCAAAAAAAGCCCAGGGCCAGATGGTTTCAATGCAGAATTCTACCAGAACTTCCAGGAAGAGCTGATACCTATACTCATTAAGGTATTTCACAATATAGAAACAGAAGAGTCATTGCAAAACTCTTTTTATGAAGTTACAGTTACCCTGATACCAAAACCACATAAAGACACAATCAAGAAAGAGAATTACAGGCCAATCTCACTCATGAACATCGACGCAAAAATTCTCAATAAAATCCTGGCAAACCGATTCCAAGAACACATTAGAAAAATTATCCATTATGATCAAGTAGGCTTCATTCAAGAGATGCAGGGCTGGTTCAACATACGCAAACCCATCAATGTAATCCATCATATAAATAAACTGAAAGAAAAAAACCATATGATCATCTCATTAGATGCTGAAAAAGCATTTGACAAAATCCAACATCCCTTTATGATAAAGGGGTTGGAGAGATTGGGGATACAAGGATCATACCTAAATATAATAAAAGCTATTTACAGCAAGCCGACAGCTAACATCAAACTGAACGGAGAGAAACTCAAAGCCATTCCATTGAAATCAGGAACAAGACAAGGCTGTCCACTCTCCCCATCCCTCTTCAATATAGTGCTAGAAGTTCTAGCAATAGCAATACGACAACATAAGGGAATCAAGGGGATTCAAATTGGAAAGGAAGAAGTTAAACTCTCGTTATTTGCAGACGATATGATAGTATACATGAGCGACCCCAAAAACTCTACCAAAGAACTCCTACAGCTGATAAACACCTTTAGTAATGTGGCAGGATACAAGATCAACTCCAAAAAATCAGTTGCCCTCCTATACACAAAGGATAAAGAAGCAGGGAGGGAAATCAGAGAAACTTCACCTTTCACGATAGCCACAAATAGCATAAAATATCTTGGGATAACTCTGACCAAGGAAGTGAAAGACCTATTTGACAAGAACTTTAAGTCTTTGAAGAAAGAAATTGAGGAGGATACCAGAAAATGGAAAGATCTTCCTTGCTCTTGGATTGGG
This sequence comes from Myodes glareolus, assembly GCF_982192425.1. Classification (NCBI taxonomy): domain Eukaryota; kingdom Metazoa; phylum Chordata; class Mammalia; order Rodentia; family Cricetidae; genus Myodes; species Myodes glareolus. The sequence goes on along the minus strand of NC_142040.1, from coordinate 15,259,662 downwards.
AGGATCAACATAGTAAAAATGGCAATCTATACCATTGGCAATCTTCCAAGAGCAATCTATAGATTCAATGCAATCCCCATCAAAATCCCATCAAACTTCTTCACAGACCTTGAGAGAATAATAATTAATTTTATATGGAAAAACAAAAAACCCAGGATAGCCAAAACAATCTTATATAATAACGGAACGTCTGGAGGTATAACCATCCGTGACTTCAATCTCTATTACACAGCTACAGTATTGAAAACAGCTTGGTACTGGCATAAGAACAGAGAAGTCGACCTGTGGAATCGAATAGAAGACCCAGATATTAACCCACAAACCTATGAACACTTGATTTTCGACAAGGGGGCTAAAGGTATGCGATGGAAGAAGGAAAGCATCTTTAACAAATGGTGCTGGCATAACTGGATGTCAACCTGTAGAAGAATGAAAGTAGATCCATATCTATCACCATGCACAAAAATCAAGTCCAAATGGATTATTGACCTCAACATTAATCTGACCACTTTGAACCAGATAGAAGAGAAAGTGGGAAGTAGTCTACAAGACATAGGCACAGGAGACCACTTCCTAGGTAGAACCCCAGTAGCACAGACAATAAGAGAATCAATGAATAAATGGGACCTCCTGAAACTGAGAAGCTTCTGTAAAGCAAAGAACACTGTCAGTAAGACAAAAAGGCTACCTTCTGTCTGGGAGAAGATCTTCACCAACCCTTCATCAGATAAAGGCCTGATCTCCAAAATATTCAAAGAACTCAAGAAACTAGACAATAAAACTCTAATTAACCCAATTAAAAAATGGGGGTGCTGATCTGAACAGAGAATTCACAACAGAAGAACTTCGAATGGCCAAAAGACACTTTGGTCATGCTCAACATCCTAGCGATCAGGGAAATGCAAATCAAAACAACTATGAGATACCATTTTACACCGGTCAGATTAGCTAAAGTCAAAAACACCAATGATAGCCTATGCTGGAGAGGACATGGAGAGAGGGGATCTCTCATTCATTGTTGGTGGGAATGCAAACTTGTACAGCCACTGTGGAAATCAGTGTGGCGGTTTCTCAGGAAACTGGGAGTCAACCTGCCTCAGGACCCAGCAATTCCACTCTTGGGAATATACCCTAGAGATTCCCTAACATACTACAAAAGCATTTGTTCTACTATGTTCATAGCAGCACTATTTGTAATAGCCAGAACCTGGAAACAACCTAGGTGCCCCTCAGTAGAAGAATGGTTAAAGAAGGTGTGGAACATATATACACTAGAGTTTTACTCAGCGGTAAAAAAAACAATGACATCTTGAATTTTGCATGCAAATGGATGGAAATAGAAAACGCTTTACTGAGTGAGGTAACCCAGACCCAAAAAGAGGAATATGGTATGTATTCACTCATAAGTGGATTCTAGCCATAATTAAAGGTCTTTGAGCCTATTATTTGAGATCTTAGAGAAGCTAAATAAGAAGGTGAACCTGAAGAAAATCATGTACTTATCCTCCTGGAGATTGGAAATAGACAAGAGTCCCAGGTAACCTCGGGTGCATGGGGGCGTGGGTGGGAGGATTGTTGGAAGGGGAGAGGGTTAGAGAGAAGGGAGTAGGGGAGGAATGGGGAAAACTCGGGGGACTGAGATGAGGGGAGGGAGGAAGGATGGATATGGGATCAGGGAAGAATATATCTCAACTAAGGGAGTCATTTTAGGGTTTACAGGAGACTTGATTATAAATGGGATCCCAGGTCCAAGGAGAGATCCCCAGACTGTTCTCTAGACAGAGGAGAAGGTGCCTGAACCGTCCTTGGCCTATGACCATACTGATGAAGATTTTGCTTATCACCATAGATCCTTCATCCGATGATGGATGGCGATACAGACGGAGACCCACATTGGAGCACCGGACTGAGCCCCCCATGGTCCAAATGAGGGGCAGAAGGAGGAAGAACATGAAAAAAAACACTCAGGACCGCGAGGGGTGCGATCACCCACTGATACAAGGGGACTGATCTAATGAGAGTTCACCAAGGCCAGTTGAACTGGGACTGAACGAGCACGTGATCCAACAAGATTTTCTGAATGTGGCCGAATTCTCTGAATGTGGCTGGCCCGGAGTCTTTCTGAAAAGCCACTGACAATGACACTGGAACTTGTTTCCTCTGCATATACTGGATTTTTGGGATCCAGTCTGTTTGGATATTCACCTTCCTGGACCTGGTGGGAGGGGGGAGGAACTTGAACTTCCCACAGGGCTGGAAGCCAGGACTGCTCTTAGGGATGGAGAGGGAGGAGGAGGGGGAGGGGGAGAGTGGGAGGGTGTTGGGAGGAGGGGCGGAAATGGAAACTTTCATAATTTAATAAACTTTTTTAAAAAAATCTTATGTTTCTATACTGTTACTCTTTGACTATCGGGAACATTGTAGGGCAAGTCTAGATGCAAGCTTACAAGCCCAGATCCACACAATACTCTTTACCTGAGTAATTGTATTTCAGTTTAGATTACTCAGTGAATACAACAAAATGTTGGAATGCTCCACTAAGCTGTCAAAGCAAGTCAGTGTGCAGGGTCATATTAGAAATGTACATCTATTGGTAACGTGAATTCTTTAAGAAACAATTGATTCAGTGTTATCAGTGCATATAACTACTTGCATGTGTGGTTTTCCTGTGATCTTCAGATTTTACTTCCATTACAAACAAATATTTTAGTCGCATTATCAGACAAAATACATCAGTTTTCATGATCTGTTCAAAGAAAAAAAGGCACAAATGGGTTTTCTGTATTTATTTATTTGTTTATCTATCTATCTATCATCTATTTATTTATTTATTTATATTTTTAGGTCCTTTATAATTTTAAAGTTTGTTTTGCTCATATGTACCCTTCGAAGCTGAACTACTCCCATATGATAACCCCATTGCACCCACTCTACTTTGTATCTACTATTGGCATCCATCAAATGCAGTTTGAGTTGTCCATAAGTCCCTGAATGGAGATGTAGACTTCCACAGAAGCATAGATGGCATATCATGATTTGTAAAGAAAACTGAAGGTTATTCCTTTAGCAAATATCTATTACCATTGCTTCTTAGCAATTACCCTTCTCTGTTGTTCTGCTAATTTTTTTAGCTTGAGTTTGAATAGCTGTTGTGTATAATGCTACGAAAGTTTGATGTTTCATGTGCACCTACTGTGCTTTGCTCAGGTCATGTTTCATTGTGGTCATCCACCACTTCCAGCAAAATAATCTTTCCATCCTCACTTTTGCATGATCTCTCAACCCTTTGAAGAGAATATGTGATAGAGATGTTTCACATAGTTCTGATAATTCTTAATTCTCTTATTCTCTGTACCTTGGCCAGCTGTGGTTCTCTATGTTAATCACCATCTCATACAAATAGAAGCTTTCCTATGAACATTGAGAGATTCACTAATATATAGTTCTAACAATAAGTAATTGGGAAAGAGTTTTATTCTATATTTATTATTTTTAGGATGATCATAGTAGGCTTTTCTGTAAGTCTCCTAGAAACACTTTAGCTACTGGTTCTTGGTGTTATAATGGTGGCATATATGATTTCATCATAAGAAAAAATAGGGCTTAAGTTTATTCAGAGTGGTTGCTTATTCCCATGGCATTCTTACTGTTACCATGCCAGCAGGCATATCTGTCAGGAGAATTCTTAGTTTACTTGAAGAATTACTTTTCTCCTCTGGCAGCTTGCACAACACCTATTTGTAATATGAATGCTATCTAGCAGGAATGAAGGTACCAAGTCAGTACTTATCATGATATCTGCACATTTTATGTGGTGTCGTCAACTCATGAGACAAAACATGAAGTTAATCTTGTTTTGGACAAATACTCCTGAACTTGGGGCCTGCCCAGGAATGTGCTGTATACTTCTCTTAGGCATAGTTTTCTGAACCAAGAGGGGAAGAGTTTCATTAGAACATTCCATATAAGGATAAGAATGACAAAAGTCTCTAATTTTGTGTACATTTTCCACATGAGAAAGTCTGTGTTAGCATCTTCTGCAAGAAGCTTCACAGATGGTTGAGTGATATATTGATCTGTAGATATAGAATGTGTGTTTATAAATAAATTTATTGTTTTTGTCCTTCAGCAGAGTAATAGTAGGTATTCCCCTAGGACCAGGTCCTATCTAGTTTGAGCTTCTTTGTCACTCTAGCAGTGTCAGGCAGATGTTCCCTCCCATGGAGTGAGTCTTAAATGACATATGTACTCAATCTTATTGGTCACTATTGTAGGCTTTAGATTTTGTAGTATTATACTTAGTGCCACCCAGCATTGTGAGTTAGTTAGCTGCTAGTTTGGCACCAACTTGAATTTTTCATTTTCATTTTCATAGTTATGAGGCATCTTCAGCAATAAAGTTTACCAACAGTTTTTGTAAAGTAACCTTATGGAAACCCATTTATATATATATATATATATATATATATATATATATATATATATATATGTATAAATGGGTATATATATATATTGATGTGGGTGGATGCGTGTGGATGTAGGTGTATGTGTATAAAAGTAATGTAAATAAGCTCATTATATATAATGAGGAGACAATGTCCAAATTGATTTTCTATACCACCAATTGAAACAATATTACCAAAAATGGATTATATCTTACTGATATATTACTCAGTAATATTACAGTAATTTTACTGATAATATTATATCTTACTGAGTCTTTGATCAGAGGTGTCCCATTGTCCTCCACCATTGCAGGCTTTTATCAAGGTTTTTTTTTTTATTTTTTATTGAGCTCTACATTTTTCTATGCTCCCCTCCCTCCCTTTCCTCCCACTTCAACCCTCTCCCAAAGTCCTCATACTCCAAATTTACTTAGGAGATCTTGTCTTTTTCTACTTCCCATGAAGATTAGATCCATGTATGTCTCTCTTAGGGTCCTCATTGTTGTCTAGGTTCTCTGGGATTGAGATTTGTGGCCTAGATTTCTTTGTTTTATGTTTATAAACCACTTCTGAGTGAGTACATGTGATAATTGACTTTCTGGATCTGGATTACCTCACTCAAAATGATGTTTCTTGCTCTATCTATTTGCCACAAAATTTAAGATGTTATTTTTTTTCTGCTGTTAATACTCCATTGTGTAAATGTACCACATTTTCCTTGTCCATTCTTCTGTCAAGAGACAGTTAGGTTGTTTTCAGGTTCTGGCTATGACAAACAATGCTGCTATGAACATAGTTCAGCAAATGTATTTGGGGCACAATTGTGCATCCTTTGTATATATAACCAAATATCTTGAGGAGGGTCTTGCAGAGGAAAGTAATTTTCTAATTTTCTGAGAAACAGCCACAATGACATACAAAGGTGCTCTACCAGCTTGCATTACCACCAGGAATACAGAAGTTTTCCCTTTACCGGACAACCTCTCCAGCATAAATTGTCACCAGTGTTTATTTATCTTAGCCATTCTTACAGGTATTGGATGAAATTACAGAGTTGTTTTGATTTGCATTTCTGTGATGACTAAGGATGTTGAGCATTTTCTTAAGTGTCTTTCAGTCATTTTAGATTCCTCTGTTGAGAGTCTCTTTTTGGGTTTGTACTCCATTTTTTTAATTGGACTATTTGTTGTTTTGATGACAATCTTTTGAGTTCTTTGTATACTTTGGAGATAAGACCTCTGTAATGTGGGGTTAGTGATGATCTTTTCACATTCTGTAGGCTCTCGTTTTGTCTTGTTGTCTGTGTCCTTTGATTTACAGAAGTTTTTCATTTTCAGGAGGTCCCATTTATTAAATATTTCTCTGAATGTCTGTGCTACTGGGGTTATATTTAGAAAGTGGTTTATTGTGCCAGTTAATTCAAGTGTACTTCCCACTTTCTCTTCTCTGAGGTTCAGTGTAACTGGCTTTAAGTTGAGGTCTTTGATCCATTTGGACCTGAGTTTTGTGCATGGTGAGATATGGATCTATTTACATTCTTTTTCATGTTGATACCCAGTTATACCAGCACTTTTGTTGAATATGCTTTTTTTTCCATTTGATATTTTTTGCTTCTTTGTCAAAAATAAGTTGTTCTAAGGTGTGTGGATTAATATCCCAGTCTTCCATTTAGTTAAATTTGTCCTCTTGTCTATTTTTTATGCTAATACCAGGCTGTTTTCAGTTCTGCAGCTCTGTAGTAGAGTTCAAAATCAGGGATTGTGATGCTTCCAGAAGTTCTTTTATTGTACTGGATTGTTTTGGCTATCATGTGTTTTTGCTTTTTCATATGAAGTTGAGTACCATTCTTTCTAGGTCTGTGAAGAATTTTTCTGGGAATTTGATGATTGCTTTTGAATCTGCAGATTGCTTTTGGTAAAATTGCCATTTTTATTATGTTAAAATTCTTTGTACCCAAGAGCACTTGTTTTGTCAGGTGTCTTATTCAATTTCTTTCTTCAGATATCTAAAGTTCTAACAGAAGGAACATTGCCAAACTCTTTTTATGTGGCTACAATTACCCTGATACCTATTCCACAGAAAGAAATTACTAAGAAAGAAAATTAAAGACTTTTATCACTCATGAACATTGATGCAAACATACTAAATAAAATACTAGCAAATCAAATCCAAGAACACATCAGAACCATCATTCACCATGACCAAGTAGACTTCATCCCAGAGATGCAGGGGTGGTTAAACATACAAAACTCTGTCAATATAATCCACCATAAAAACAAACTGAAAAATAAAATCCACAGATCATCTCATTAGATGCCAGAAAAACTTTTGATAATATAGAACATCCCTTCATGATAAAGGTCTTAGGAGAGCAGGGATACAAAGAACATACCTAGACATAATAAAGACAATATACAGCAAGCCAGCAGCCAACACCAAACTAAATGGAGAGAAACTCCCAGCAATCCCACTGAAATCAGGAACAAGACAAGGTTATTCATTCTCTCCATTTCTATTCAATATAGTTCTTGAGGTCCTAGATAGAGCAATTAAATAGCAAAAGGAGATCAAGGGGATACAAATCAGAAAAAAAAGTCAAACTCTCACTCTTTGCTGATGCTATAACAGTTTACATAGGCAACCCCAAAACTTCTACCATGGAACTTCGACAACTCATAAACACTTTCAGTAATGTAGCAGGATACAAGATTAACTAAAAAAATCAGCCTGTACACAGATAATAAGAGGGCTGAGAAAGAAATCAGAGAAACATCACCATTCAGAATAGCCACAAATATAAAATATCTCAGAGTAACTCTAGCCAAGGCTTTGCTTAAACTGATAGTCTTAATGTCTGTGCTGTTTTACAACTGGTTAGAATATGGGGTCCTGTGCCAATGATTTCAGTCTTAGACCTCTTCTCCTTTCAGGGTCACAGTATCCAGTCTATTGGTTAGGGTCTTAATCCATTTAGATTTGAATTGTAAGACAGATGAGACATGAGGATCTAGTTCCATTATTCTTAAATTTTCCATTTCTCCTGTGTATATTGATGACTTCTTTGTCAAAATTTAAGTAGCTGTAGGAATGTGGGATTATATGTGTATCCTCAATTTTATTTCATTAATCACTGAGTCTGTTTATATGCAATTATCAAGTTATTTTATAATTATATTTTATAATAATATCTTTAAATGTAAAATGATAATAACTTTGAAAGTGTTTTTTTAATTAGAGGAGCTTTATATATCCTGGTACTTCTGTGTTTCCACAGAACATTTGGGACTGCTTTAATTTTTTTGTTGTTGTTGTTATTTTTGTTGTTTGCTTTTTATTTTCTTCAATTATTGTTAAAAATCACATTGAAATTTTGAAAGAAATTGCATCAATTCTGTAGGTTGCTTTTGGCAGATAGCTGTTTCCACAATGTTAGCAAAAAATTTCCATAAAAACAAAGCAGTCTCTAATGTTATCTGGAAACACAGAGGACCCAGGATATCTATCAGTCTAGAATTATTGGCTATCTTTCTGTTTTCTTGCATTTCTTTCAAATTTTTCAGTGTCTTAAAGCTTTCATTTTGTAAGACTTTCATTTCTTCAGTTACATTCATTAAAATTATCATCTGCAAATGGTGATGTTGACTTCACCTTTAGATATGTAAAGATGGTTCAATGGGTTAAATCAATAGATGTAATATAGGATATAAATAGACTTGAAAACAAACTATATGACCACCCTATTAGATACAATAAATAAAGAAAATCCAACACTCATTCCTGGTAAAATTCCTAGACAATCTAGATATAGAGGACATATCTCGAAATAAAAAAGGCAACATATAGCAAGTCCATGGCCAATATCTTGCCAAATGGTGAAAATCAAAGTATTTATAGTACAATGAGAAAAACAATAAGAAAGTCTATAATCTCTTCTTTCTCAACATAGTACTTTAAGTCTTAACTAGAGTAATTAGACAAAAGAGTTAAAAGGGATACAAATAGTAAAGTAAAAGGAAAAATATCCTCATTTTCAGAAAATATGATTAGATGTACACAATACCTTAATAATTCCAAAAAATTAAACATTTGACAAATAACAGGAAAGAAACAAGACACAAATATCTGTAGCCTTGCCATATACAAATGACAAGCATATGTAGAATGAACTGAGGGAAATAATGTCATGCAGAATCTACTAAAAAAGAAAATGTTTTAAAATGTATTTCTCATTAATGACAGTGAAGAATCATATAAATAACTTCTTTATTTTATACAGAAAATTTTTGTCAACCATAGCCTTTGACATTATATAGTAAATGAAGATATATAAAACTAAAGCTAGAAAATGAATGTTCTTATTTCCTTTTATTCTTCCAAGTATAATTTCACCACTAAAATATTTAAAATGTCAACATGTTTTTATAAATGACACTAATTTATATTAGAATCTAAAATATAGTAACATTTAAAATTATAACATATTAAAATTGAATAATTTTTTCAGATAATAAGAAACCAGTTGTGTTTACGTTTTTACACAGGAAATAATTACCTCCTTTTTACAAGAGTTACAATTTAGTAAGGAAACAATGAAATCTTGACCATTAATGCAGCCTTTCCCTGTCACTGACTCTGACTGTTAACAACGGAGAAATTCAGACTGATATACTTCCAATGTCACAGACTTGGTGTGGGGAAAGCTAAAATCTCTCCTTCCATAACAGTCTTGGTTATCTATCAGCAGATGCCACACTGCTATATACACATGACAGCTGAATTTTTCAAAAATCAGCTACTATATCTAGTCCAGGAAAATCTGAGCTAGAAAGTGAATGCATTTCAAGTAGTCACTCTAAGTTTGATAACCAGAGGAAAAAAATCAACATGACAGAGTTTAAGGAATACCTCTCCTTACTCCTAATATTTTAGTGTCATTTGATTTGTCTTTACAATGCATGTCTTAACTTCATATCTCATTATCTTGCACCAAATCAGGCACTGTAAAATATGTGTAAAAATGAACCAATTGTAAAATAATTGTCACTGTATCTCAACAGAATTAAATAATCTCTTAGTTATTTCTTTGTTTTACTATGAAATGTAGGAGAGCATACCAAAAATTGGTTAGGCAGGAACATCTATCTATATCTTATTTACATGAAAAAAGCAATATTTTCAAATTTTACTGCCCAAAGTGATTGCATATAAATATTAAAATGTAGATTCCAAAACAATAGAAATTCAGAGGTCTGAGATTGGGAAGAAATCTCAAATACACTGTTAATGCGCTTCAGTTTTGGCTAATAAGGATTTGGTTTATATTGATTATATGACACTTTAATTGCTTTCAATGCACTATAATTTATGCAACAGCCAAACATTAAAATTCAACTTCATTTTTTAACAAAAACATTTTTGTTCAAAGCCTTCAAATACTTTTAAAACATTTAAAATGAGCACATTGTGATGTCTTAAAGTTGTTGTAATTTACATTTTCCAAATGAATAAGAATGTTAAACATTTAAAAATAATTTATTTTCAGCAATTTACCTTGTCTATGAGAAATCTATGTTTATTTTGGGACTTCACTTTTTATTGAGTTGTTGGTTTTCTTGATGCTCAGTTGTTATTTTATTTCTTTATATTTTTTCTAGAAGAACAAGTAAAACTATAGGCCCTTTGAAACGTCAATCACTTTTCTAAAAAAATTAGATTTAAGGTCTACTCTATGAGATCAAACTCATTCATTACATTACTAAAATGTAGACTAGATAGGCCATGGACCTAAGGGAACACTTACTACAATTGTTCTGGTAAAGGAGTATAGCGATTAAAAAACTCCCAAAGCTATACTTTTCTACCAATAGATCAAAGCATCATTCAGTCCACATCAAAGAAGATCCTTGTTGCTGTAGATAGGAACTAACATAGAGATCAACAACTTGATACTGTTCAGAATATTAGAAACTTTGGAAAACTCAGCCTTAAATGAAATATCTTTATCAATTCCTTCCAATCAAGGCTCTGCAATCAATGTGGAAGTGGAGACAGTAAAATTGTAACAGCATACAGTAAAAATAGCATCATGAAGCTAATGGGTAATAGTGCACTCATTTAATCCCAGCACTGAGGAGGCAGAGCAAGCAGATCTCTGAGTTGAGGACAGACTTGTCTGCAGAATAAGTTCCAGGACAGTCAGGGTACATAGAGAAACCTTGAGTTGAAAGCAAAACCAGACAAACACAAAAACATGTATCATCAACCAGATACAACAGTACTGAAGTACATATGAAGCCACACAGTCTGTGAAAGGATAAACAAGACATGCACAAGTTCAAACAGAATAAAGCAACATCACTAAAAACAGAATGGAGACACAAAACTCCAACAATACCAAGAAACTTTTAGAAATTGATACCTACTGGTAAAGAAAACAAATACTATTTTTCCTCATTATTTTTTGTAACTTGATGTCACTGGGTATATCATGAACTCTCTCTTTTAAAAGTTCCTAAGCTCAGAAATATTTCAGCAACAGAAACAGCCTCCATGATATTTTTGTCTATTTTTTTGTTTTGTCTTGTTATTTTGAGTCCTATTGTGACTTTCTTTGTTCATTTTGACCTTTGTTGTTTGTTTTATACTTTTGTGGAGTAATTATAGAACATTTATTGATACACTGTTAATATACTAAAACTGGGTAATACCAATTTTACATATACATACATAGAGAAATAGAGATGATAGAAAGAAAGATGATAGTAATGGTGATGATGATGATAAATATAATAGATAGATGATGGATAGATAGATAGATAGATAGATAGATAGATAGATAGATAGATAGATAGATAGATAGATAGATGATAGACAGGCATATGATAAATAATAGGTAGGTAGATAGACAGATAAAGAGATGATAGACATGATTGATAGTCAGATAGATAGGTGTTAGAAAGACAGATGGAAGTAGTCAGACATGAGAGGACTTAGTAAAGGAAAAAGAATAAGATTGATCAAAATACAGCATATTCTGGAAAGCTTAAATAAAAATGTGACAAAATTTCAGCATCAAAGTGTAAGCTGAGGTGCATTACATAACACCACATAATATAATGTCTTGATGTCCATTTGTATTTGAAAACAGGACTTATGTCTCTGAGATTTAATAGTTAATTTATCTTTTTCATTGTGTCATAGTTATATTTCTGTTATTTATAACCACAAAAGCTAATAGAAATGACTACTCATTTAGCTCCCTGTCTCATGTTGTCCTTGTCATTTCTAATATTTGTTCAAAATCCTTTTCTTTTTTGTGTATATTAAAGTAAGTAATTACATATCTTCCTATAATGGTGCCTGAGCCCAATTAGAATTTAGATATTGTTTTCTTTTGTTCTTTTTTGCAAACAAACTAATCAATCATTAAGAAATTTTCTTTTATACTTTTCTCAAGTGTATTTATTAGTAAAAGAATAGATGGAATATTTCTTTGCAAATACTAACTTTTCTGATAAACATTTCTTTCATCTATTAGCTGCTTAAGTACTCAAGATTTTAATTTTCTGTTTAGAAATAATATATATCATATGTGCTCTGTTAAATATGGTCACTGGTGATCACACATAGATGAAAAGGAATAAAGTATAGAACTTGAGTAGGGGTAGGATGCCACAGACCCTGGAATCTAATTGAAAATATTCTGTAACGAAGAAACAAGAATGCTAGAACAATTAACAGTTGTCTATGACCTTCTTCCTTTCCCAATAGAAAACATTCTATTTTTTATTAGTTTCATTTACTGCTTTATTTACATCTCAACAGGAGTTTCCTCTCCCTCATTTCACACCATGGCTTTTCCCACTCCCCTTTCACTCTACCATCCACTCCTTTTTTTTGATTTTCTGATTCACAAAAGGGAGTATCAACCCATGTGTTAATCAGAATAATACTTCACAAAGCTCAAATACTCATAGAAGAAGCACTTACTTCAAAGTGAATAAACTATTAATTGACAGGTTTTGGGGAGTTTGTATGTATATTTCTTGTGTTTTTATCTTTGTATTTCCAAAATTCTGATTTTGTTTTTTGTTTAATTGTTTTCTAAAGAGAAAGGTAGAGAAAAGGTATAAAGTTGGGTGGGTTGATAGGCTATTGGGATTGGGGAATGGAAAATAGTAATCAAAATATATCGCATGAAATATTTTTCAGTAAAATGTATTTCTTATGTATAGTTTTTTCATGTATGTCAACAATTGAGTGTAAGGAGATACTTGTATTTATTTATTATTAATTAAATTCATTTCATTTATTTTATATCCCAAATGAAGTTCGCCATTCCTCCTTTTCTTGGCTTCTGTCTCCATGCCTCTCCAACCAATCATTCCTCCTCTGTAGATTTTTTTTCAAAAAGGGGCTTATCTCCAATTGGTGTCACTAAAGCATGGCTTATCAAGGTGAAGTAAGACGAAGTTCCCACCCACAACCTAGTGTTAAGACTTGGACAGGCAACACAATATGAGGAGTAGGTTCCTGAAAGCCAGCCAAAGCATTAGGGACAGGCCCTGCTTCTACCACTAGGAGTCCCACAAGTATGTCAAGTTATATAACTGTCACATACCTGGTGAGGGCTTAGGGCAGTCCCATGCAGGTTCTCTAGCTTTCAGTCCAGAGTTTTGAGCTCTTATGTGTCCAGGTTGTTGGTCCCTTTGTGATAACCTTGACCCTCCTGCTTCATAAAATCCTTATTCCCCCTCTTCAACAGTATTCCCTAAGTGTTTTGCTATGGATCTCTGCATCTGTTTCCATCTGTCCCTAATTGAAGGCTTTCTGATGATAGTTATCATTCTGATTATAAGAGATGGCCAGTTAAGGCTATTTATCTACTAATTTGGGGGTCCTCATTGTGGATTCATGATAGTGTTGCTGTGGGACAATGCTCTTGTACCCTGTAAAGATTTATTACTTGTATTGGTTTAATAAAACACTGATTGGCCTCATTATTAATCTAACCACACTGAATCTGATAGAAGAGAAAGGGGGAAGTAGTCTACAACACATGGGCACAGGAGATCTCTTCCTATGTAGAACTCCAGTAGCACAGACAATAAGAACAACAATAAATAAATGAGACCTCCTGAAGCTGAGAAGCTTCTGTAAAGCAAAGGACACTGTCATTAAGACAAAAAGGCAATGTACTGACTGGGAGAAGATCTTCACCCACCCCTCAACAGACAAAGGTCTGATATCCAAAATATACAAAGAACTCAAGAAACTAGACTTTAAAAAGCTAATTAACCCAATTAAAAAATGGGACACTGAACTAAACAGAGAATTCTCAACAGAACTTCGAATGGCCAAAAAACACTTAAGGTCGTGCTCAACCTCCTTATCGATCAGGGAAATGCAAATCAAAACAACTCTGAGATACCATCTTACACCTGTCAGAATGACTAAAATCAAAACCACCAATGATAGCCTATGCTGGAGAGGATGTTGAGTAAAGCGAACACTCATCCATTGTTGGTGGGGATGCAAACTTGTGCAACCACTTTGGATATCAGTGTGGCAACTTCTCAGGAAACTGGGAGTCAACCTGCCTCAGGACCCAGCAATTCCACTCTTTGGAATATACCCAAGAGATGCCCAATCATACTACAAATGCATTTGTTCAACTATGTTCATAGCAGCACTATTTGTAATAGCCAGAACCAGGAAACAACCTAGGTGCCCCTCAATAGAAGAGTAGATAAGGAAGGTATGTCACATATACACTTTAGAGTTCTACTCAGTGGTTAAAAAAAATAACATCTTGAATTTTGCATGCAAATTGATGGAAATAGAAAACACTTTACTGAGTGAGGTAATCCAGACCCAAAAAGAGGAATACGGTATGTACTCACTCATAAGTGGATTCTATTCATAAATAAAGAACATTGAGTCTATAATTCATGATCATAGAGAAGCTAAATCAGAAGATGAACTTAAAGAAAAACATATAGTTATCCTCCTGGATATTGGAAGCTGACAAAATTGCTGGGAAGGGGCTCGGAATACGGGTGTGGTGGGGCTAAGGGGAGTTTGGGGGGAGAGAAGAGAGAAGGGGAGGATGGGAGAGCTTGAGGGAATGGGATGGTTGGGATGAAGGAGGGGTGGATGTGGGAGCAGGTAAGTATATATCTTAATTAAGGGAGCCATTTTAGGGTTGGCAAGAGACTTGACTCTAGAGGGGTTCCCAGGTGTCCAAGGAGATGTGCCCAGCTTGTTCTTTGAGCAGCAGAGGAAAGGGTACCTGAACTGGACTTCTCCTATAGCCACACTGATGAATACCTTGCATATGGCCATAGAACCTTCATCTGGTGATGGATGGAGATAGAGACAGAGACCCACATTGAAGCACTGGACTGAGTGAGCTCCCAAGATCCTAATGAGAAACAGAAAGAGGGAGAATATGAGCAAGGAAGTCAGGACCGCGAGGGGTGTGTTCACCTACAGATCTAATGGGAGCTCACCAAGGCCAGTTGGAATGGGACTAATGGAGCATGTGATCAAGCCGGACTCTCTGAATGTGGCTGACAGTGGAGGCTGACTGAGAAGCCAAGGGCAGTGGCACTGGGCTTTGATTCTAGTGCATGGATGGGGTTTGTGGGAGCCTTATCTGTTTGGATGCTCACCTTCCTGGACCTGGGGGTAACAGGGAGGACCTTGGACTTTCCATAGGGTATGGAACCCTGACTGCTCTTTGGCCTGGAGAATTAGGGGGAGGAGGAGTGGGGGGAGAGGAGGGGAGGGAGGTGAGAGGAGGGAAGAAGGTGGAAATATTTAATAAAAAATAAAATGAAAGGAAAGGAGAGGGGAGGGGAGGGGAGGGGAGGGGAGGGGAAGGGAAGGGAAGGGAAGGGAAGGAAAGGGAAGGAAAGGAAATATATAGGCACAACCAGAATAAGAAAGGTTCAGTCTGCAGTCATCACCCAGATGCAGAGGACGCAAAGATGAGAATGCCTCACTGATAAAAGGTACCAAGTTATGAGCTAACATAGATAAGAATTATGGATTAATATAAGATGTAAGCGTTAATTAGTAAGAAGCCTGAGCAAATATGCCAACCATTTTATAATAAATGTAGTCTGAGTATTTCTTTGGAACTGAATGGCTGTGGGACCAGGTGGGAGAGAAACCTCTGCCCCCAAACAACAGAGTGCCCTTTGACCAGGTTTCTACCAGTCTGCAAAATTCCACCCATCAAGATATTTCTTTAATTTCTCTCTCCTTACCTTTGCCTCCATCCCCAAAGCAGTCCCTCACGTTCTCATACCCACTGGCCCTGAGTCTACCCAGGAGATTCCTTCTGTTTCCCTTTCCCAAGGATATCTCTAAATGCTTGTCCCCCTTTGGGCCCTTTTTGTTACCTAACCTATCTGGGTCTGTGGATTGTAGCATGGTTAGTCATTATTTTCAACCACTTTGGAAATCAATATGGAGGTTTTTTACAAATTAGGAAAAATTTCTACTTCAAGACTCAGTTTTACCTCTTCCAGGCACATACATAAAGGTTGCTCAATCATTTCACAAGGACACTTGATTAACCATGTACATAAAAGCATTATTCTTAAAAGCCAGAACCTGGAAACAGCCTAGATGTCCCTCAACTGAAGAATGGAAAAGAGTGTGTGGTACATTTACACAATGAAGTATTACTCAGCAGTTAAAATCTAAGTACATCAGAAAATTTGAAGAAAAATAGATGGAACAAGAAAAACATCATTCTGAGTGAGGTAACCCAAACCCAGAAAGGCAAACATGCCACATAGTCACTCAACTGAGAATATTAGCTGAAACATTATATTTTTACGATCTTACCAGAAACCCCCTTTATAGGGAAAGAGAACTAAATTTCCTGTGCAGATCCAGTGGCTTCTGCAGAGATTACTTGCATAGGAGGAGTCTTCAGAGCCATCCTGTTAATTCAATTATCTAAAGAGACAATAGTCAGGAGTGTAAGGTGTCATAGCAAACTTTGGAGATGTAACTGCATAGCTATGAAAATAATATACATGACTGATGCTGAGACAATTAATTTTAACTACCATTGAAGTGCTTGTGTCCACACAGGAGTACGTCATCTGTTCTCCGATTCTTTTCAAGGGAAGTCAACTCTTTTCCCTCCTCTGTGGAATAATCATAAATTATTATTTAATAATTATATGTATATAATTATTTATATATATTTATATATGTATTTAATAATTATATGTATATAATAATTATGTATTATAATAAAAATACATAATCCTTCATTACTAACTCAACTTTGCATTATTTAGAAAAAATCCTTAAAGACTAGTTAGTGCTACAGAAACACAATCATTTTCAGATGGATGGTCTTTCACTGGAAATGGCTGACTTACTAGAAGCTACACTCTTAGAGAAAATTGTCTCTCCCTCTCCCAGCAGCTTATAACTGTCTATGGTTCCATTGTTTTAAGCGGGACTGAATACCCAACTCCTTTGCTTCCACTGAGAATTTGGCTGGCTTGGGCCTTTAAGGGTTTTGCTCATGTTTTCAGAGCTGTTGTAGGTTCTTATGTGAGGCTGTTCTGCAGTATTCAGAAGATAATGATTCCATATAGTCATCTACCACCTCTGGCTCTTATACTTTCTACTCTATCTTCCAGAGTGATGATTGAGCTTTGAAAGAAGGTGTGGCATGCATGTTATTTTTCAGACTCAGCATTCAGCTATCTCTTATACTCTTTCCAGTTTGTGGGTCTCTGTGCTAACCACAATCTGGTGCAAATAGAAACAATCAAACCACGGATGATACATGCATTAGTCTGTGAATACAATAAGTCATTAGCACTCAATATAATACTGTTTCCATTTTCCATAATAGTAGTTTTTCTTCCTTCAAGGTGACAACCTTTCTTATATTAGATTCTTAGATCAATAATTATTTTGGTATGAGTAATATCTTGTGAACAGAAACAACAATGAAAAAGTGATTTGTTCCTACCATGATGTTTAACTGACTATTGCAGCAGTGGACAAGTCTTTCAGGGTAATTATAACTGTAGCTCACAGTGTACCTAGCTGCATATGATTACTATATCCCTCCAGCTTCCTTCATAGCAAAACCCAGTACTATTGAAGATAACCAGAAAATTGAAGCTTGAAGGTCCATTACAGGTTGATTTAGCCATGTCCTGTTACTCAACTATGTTCTGTTTTTAGTCATAGTGTCTTAGTATCAAGTTATTTTTATTATTGAAAATAAATTCTTCTTTCATAAAATATATTCCAACTTGTCTGCCCTCCTTCCTCTGCTCCAAACTACTTCCCTAACCTCCCCTCTTCTCTATCTGTCTCCCTTCCATTTCTTCTTCAGAAAAGAGCAGGCCTCCAAGAACAAAACAACTGAATGGAACAAAACAAGATACAGTAACACAAGGCAAAATTTCTTATGTCGAGGCTGGACAAGGCAACCCAATAGGAGGAAAACGTCCAAAGAGAAAGCAAAACAAACAAGCAAACTAACTAACAAACAAACAAAAAAATGTCCTCAAGTTCTTGAGGAAACAATGGTAATGGTGATGCCCTTTAATGCTTGAATATCTATGAGACTTCATTGCCCAGCTACACCAAAGGAAGGGACAAATTCCTGCTACTCTTGCTCTTTATTTCTTAGCCTCTGTTTCCCAGAAAGGAAATCTTTACTTTGTTATGAGGTGACTCCATTTTAACCCCTTTTTGGTATATGCAAACACACACCCACACACCCATACGCACATACACACACATACTCACACCTGAAACAATAGATTTCCATTGAAATTTGAGAAATTTTCAGAATGTTTTGTCACTTCTCATACAACTACTTCTAATCTATCCTCTGTTCTCTTACTTCAACGTAATTCTTCCTATTCTGTTACACCAACATAACCCATTATACCAGCATATTCTATCCTGTGAGTATAATTCTTAATAATTATTAGCCTTGAAATTATTTCAGCCATTTAGTGTTGAAATCTCAAATTCTTTTTGTCCGGAGTTGGGATCCTTAAAAATTAGAAGAATTTCCCTGTCTACTGACTTTGACAGAGTGAAATTGTATCTTTTTTCTCTACAGAAATAAGCATAAATTTGGATCAAATTCCCACACAGCATTCCTTTCCCTTTTGTAATCCCATAAATCAAGTAGGTCCATTTGCTCGCATAGGCAATATTACTTCTACTGTCATTTCATACATCTTACAAGGTTTTATATCTCAGTATAAAACAGCACTCCAAATGAGAGAAACACAATATTCTCCCTTTCTACCAGTGACTTACTTCATTAAAAATACCCAGATGCATCTATTTTCCAGGGAAAGTTAAGGTTACTTTGTTCTTTATAGCTAAAACAATCTCATTGTATATATACCACACAATATCTTTATTCATTCTCTTTTACACTTTACATTGGTTTCTATGTTTAATTTTGTACTATGTACCTATATACTAAGAAACAATATAAGGATTTTGATGATGACCGATGAATGCTACAGAATATAGCAAAAGAAGAAACCAGAATAACAAAATATTATCAGTTTGCTACTATTTAGAACTTCAGATTTGGCCCCTGACAGGTAGAATACACTGTTAGAAGTTCATTCATTCATTCATTCATTCATTCATTCATATTTAACTTGGCTGTTTAAAAGCAAGAGTCAACATATATATGGGTAGGCAGGGATGGGGAGTGGATATGGGATAAATTGGACCAGATATAAATTTCATCAAAACAGCATGCAAAATTCTTAAAGAACTTAAAAAAGCTTGTAAAATTGTTAAAATGCACTATATGTGTCTTATAATTAGTTTTGACACTTTTTCACATTTAAGTGAAAGCTGGTATTTGAATTGAGGAATGTCATGCTCCTGCTACAGTTTCTAAATTACACAAGTAAACTATTTTGCAATCTGATGTGTATTTTATTATTCTTTAAGTGTTCATAATTTCTACAACATTGACAGAAAAAGACAGAGGCTATACTATTCATAATAATTTTTAACCAACCTAACTCAATAAAAAGTATGATATTTGAATCAAATTTAGAAACTGACCTATAACAATTATCCCATGACTTGTTATAAAATAATAATTTGTTGAATTCTAATTAGTTGAATTATATTTGTTTGTTAATAAGTCCTGCTTGCCTTAGAAAATTAATTTTAACATAGAATCTTTGAAGATTTCAAGATGTTGCTAGATAATAATAGAATAGACAGATTTAAATATGAGCAAATATATTGGGCTTGAGATTTCTTTTAGTCCCTAGATATAAAAAAATTAAAAATTATATAATTTTGCAGTAATAGTAAACACTCCATTATTGGCAAATCTATGACTATATTCAATAGGATTGATGAAATGGTTGAAAGATTAACATTTGTATTACTACCCTGCTGCATAGTCATAGGTCAGTTATATTCCACAGAATTATTTGCTATGCCTGCAGCAAAACAATATTTTAAAACAACTCCCCTGCTGATTGCCTTCCTTGCTGCCTCACCTTCAGGACAGAAATTTCTGTTAGTCTTTTTCACAGATTTAAAATCATGTTATTGCTGACATTTTTTGAAAGAATATGGCATTGCTTAACTTTTGTGATATGATGAGGACTAGTAGTAATAGATATTTTCTACTTCTTTTATTCTTTCATACAGTACATTCCAACCACAGTCTTCACTTCATTCTCTCCTCATAGCTACTCTATCCTCCTTTTTCCCCAGATTTTCTCCACTGTTTTCATTTAGGAAAGAGCAGGCCTCCCAGAGATATCAAAAGAACACAGCCTACAATGATGGATTAAGACTAGTCATAAACCATCAGATCAAGGCTGGATGAAGCAACCAAGTAAGATGAAAAGGGTTCCACAAGAAGGCAAAAGAGGCAGGAACACTCCTATGCCCGCTGTTCAATTCCCATAAAATTCTCATGTTGAAAAGAAACATTATGAAAACAAAGGGCCAAGATCAGACCCATATAGACTCCATAGTTGTAATTTTAGTCTCTGTGAGACCTGCTGGTTGATTCTGTGAACTGTGTTCTGTTGTTCTTGATCCCTCTGACTCCTACAATCCTTCTATTCCTCTTCCTCTTCATCAGCATTCCTCAGCCCCATATAATGTTTGATTATTGGTCTCTATATCTTCTCCAATCAGTTGCTGGAGGAGGCATTTCTGATGATGATAAACCTAGGTAGTATTCTATGAATATAACAGAATATCATCAGGAATGATTTCATTTACTTTATTTATTTGCTTATGTATTTATTTATTGATTGATTTATTTTCAGTTATATTTTTTTCTACTCTAGATCTCTGAGCCATTCAGCTTCAGGAAGCAGTGTTGGGCATGGGCTGCCTTTTTTGGCTAGGGCCTCAAATTATACTTGTCACGTTTTGGCCACTCCCACAATCTCTGAGCCACCATGGCCCGTGTCCATCTTGTAGTCAGTTCTTTGATTGGACAGACAGTGTATAATATGAAGTTTTAGAGAGAGTAGGGTGGTAGCCCATGTTCATTTGGCCTACCTAATCTTCGGCCTGGCATGGATTGTGGTTGTCAGGGCGTTACAAGTTATTTATGTCAAAATCAAAGTCACCATGGTAGGGAGCTGGAGTAATATTTTATGACTTACTCCTTCAGCTTGCTTTTATTTCTCTGTTTCCTTTTGTTCAAGATATATCACAAAATCATCCACTGAGTGGGAGATAAATCATAAACTTTCCTTTGAGCTCATAATATTATTTTAGCACTGTGTCCCCATTTACAAGAAATTTTAAATTCTAAAGAAATAAGGTCATTTGCAGTGGCACAAAAATAAAAGCCATACATCTTGTTTTGGCTTTATCTATTACTGAAGTAGAAGTATATATCCTTTTTAGATTAAAATACATAATTTTTAACTATTTAAAATTTCCCCCTTATTGTCTGGGTAGACTGGCTGCCACCTGGGGCCATGGTAACATCTGAAGCTGGGATGCTAACAAAGACTAACTCTGGGTTTATGGTCCTATATGTCGGGATTTGTTTTGAAGTTTGTGGCCCAATTTGTCACTGAAGGCCATGTGGATGCTTGGGGTCAGGACAGTGAGTCCGTATTGGTGACAGAGATTCATGCTGGAGCCATGGTCTTACAGATCCATGTGGCCTGCCATGGTGATGTCCAGGCTTGAGCTGCAACTGAGGGCACCCTACCCCCACCATGTTCTGCGGAAAATTTGACCCAGATGGCATGGGCATAGGGAAACTGGTTTCATCATTGATCCATGGGGAGGGAAGTTGTCTTCAGTAGCAAGGACTGACCAGCTCAACTACTACCTAGGTCAAACTCTGGGACTAGCCGCACCTAGTATCTACCCCATCTAAGTCCTGCTAGAGTGTGTGAAGGGACTGGTCCCATGAAAAGATACCTAAAGGATATCCATGACTTCCGGCAGCCACTGGATATTAGAGAGGATTTTGTGTAAGGATGTGATGATGGTGGTATTCCAGAAACCCGAGGACTTGAACCGGACTGATGACTCACTGCAATTAGCATTCACAAGAAGAGGTCATTGGACAAAAGGATATACTGTGTAACAAATCCCACCTCCCAATGCCACCAGAACGAATGAAGAGGTGTTATAGAGGCCGGAGAGGAAGAGGATTTAAGATGGGTTTTGATTTTATTTTGTTTGTTTGGTTTTGGTTTTGTTTGTTTTGTTTTGGATTGGTTTGATTTATTTGGTGGAGGTACTGAATTAGTGAGCAGAGAATATAGAGAGACTAGGATGGGAGGGGAATTGAGGTTATTGATGTTGAAATAGCCTGAGATTCAATAAAAGTAAAAACTTTCAACTTATTAGTCTTCAAATATACATCAAATATACTGAATATTTATTTTAAACTCCCATTCTCTAAGATACTATATTCTGGATATGAATTTATTATATTAAAATATTATCTATTCATGAGATAAAATATGAAATACAGATTATACTCTTGGATATTTTGAAAAATATTTAAATGAAAATATAATTACATTGTTTTATTTACCTTTTTTCTTTCTTCGTCCAGGCTTTCCTACAAATCCAGTCTTGTGCTTTCTCAAATTCTTGGCCTTTATTACCTGAATTGTTGTTACAGTGTTTCCTGAGCTTTAAGTGGGGAAAGGTTGTAGAGGTGAACAATATTTGACCAGGTATTCATTGTCATTTACTCATCACTTGGAATAGTTATGAATCTCCAATTAACTACTATTCTGTGCACAAAGATCTTCTGACCAAAGTTCAGAAAAGTACAAATCAATAAGCAGAGACATAATATTTAGGAGGTTCTTTGTTTGACATTACTCTAAACAGCAGAAATAGCCTTTTTCATTGGGTCTATTTTTTCCAAGTCATGGGTTTTAGTCCAGGTTTATATAACCAGACATACAATAAATCCTTAAAAACAAATTCAAATTACATCAGATGTTTTCATATAGTGAACATATATTGCCTGCCAGGTCTCATCTGTACAACATGAAAGTTCTAGGGCAGGTTAAGACTATTGATGTCTTTGCTTCTACAGCAGCCTTTACAACAACTTACAGCACTATGAAAGCAAACCAGCAAGGGCACGATTCCTTGCTCATTTTGCAATTGATTGCTAGATGCCCTATAATTCATGTGGGCAGTGTCTTCAATGACAGCATTTTGCCATTTAGTTATTATGGGCAATCATAGGCAATACCAACTGACTGAGTTATTTTAGGGATTTTGGATGATCTCATGAGCAGTAATTTATAAGGATCTATCTGATGCCTGATACTCAGATTTTCTTGAAATACTCTGTCTTGTGGGAGTGTTAATGTCCATATAGGCAGGAAATCTCTGATCAAACTCTTTAATTTGATCTATTTAACTCTCCATTCAAACTAAAGAATTTCTGTGAGATTTATTTGTGTATCCTTAGTTCTGGTTAATCTAACTCATATTCTTTGTTCTTCCCTATCCCCTTACAATGAAACTAACTTAAAACTTTAACCTACATTATTCCACCCCACTCTCATAATTTCATATTTTCTATGGTCTTCTGTTTATTTATTTACAAATTTTCAACTTTGACTACAACATCATAGGATTTCATAGAACTTTTCATATAAGCTCAATTTGGATAAATCTTCCCAAATGTTTTCATTTATTCTTTACTAATCTACTCCATATGTGAATTTTTCAGCCATTAATATTATCCCTTTCTGCCTTCTTTTGACTTATATTTTGTTCCCTTCCTTCCTCTCTTTTCAATGGAATATTTCTAATTATCCAGTTTCCACATATATTCTGATAGGTCACATCTAGTTCACCCAATGGACACCTCCAAAGAATTCAGGTTATTTGCCAGGGTTATTGGCTGTTCTTCATAAACTTATGGTAAGGTCCTATTGGTGAAGAAAATCTCTCATTATATGCAAAGAGCTCCAGATGATTTCATCCTAGAGCCTTTACCTCCTGCAGGCTAGTGTTCATGGTACTTAAAGGTACTCTTCATGCTAACACAGTAGAAAGGTAAACATCAACCCAGCTACAAATCCTTTGATCAATAATGCCCACCTGCTTGCATGATACATTGGTGCAATAGGGGCACAAAGCTTGTGGAAGTAGCCTACAACTTTCTGCTTGAATTTAAGGCTCACTTTGCTAGATGATACCTATACCTGACATTTCTAAAGTAGCCAAAATCCTCGTACTAGATAGGCCATGGAACCACATTACTGAGAATGCATCTGTTTAAAGTTTTATTTCAATTTTTAGAATGTAACTATATATTGTTATGTTATATATGCATATGCCAATCCATTACTAAAATTAGTGTACTAGAGGTTTAAAAGGAATATCACGATTTTTTCTAAATTATATTATTATTTATTATAATCATTTACATCTCATTTTCTATTTTTTTTCTAACAAAATCTAATAAACATCTAATTTATTAATTTGGGTTTTCTCTCCTTTGGTTATTTTCACTAATGCATTGTCAATGTTGTTAATCTTTACAAGTAAAATTCTCTCCTTTTCATTGAATCTTTGTGCTGTATCCCTTTCATTTTAATTTAACTAATTTAATCTCTTATTTTTCTAATTGCACTCCACCTACTTTTTCAAGGTTTTCTTTTCTTCTTTTTCTTTAAGATACGTTCTGAGATTATTGATTTATTATTTTTCCATTTTTTTAAATTTAAGCACTTCACAATACATCCTTATATCTTAGGTATGCCCTAACCACGTCTTCCAAATTTTTGCATGTTGTTTCTTAGATTTTCATTCATTTGTAGGCATTTCAAACCTTTTCTTCCTAATTTCTTTGGTGACTCAATTATTTATTCTCCATGATTTATGTACTCCTTTTACTTTTAATTGCTGTTGAAATACAGCTTCTTTCCAATGTACTAAGAAGAAAAACAAAATGATATTTCAATCTGTTCTGTTTATTGAGACTTACTATGTTTCTTAAACAGTAGTCAGTTTTGGAAAATGTCTCATGGACTTTTGAGAATATGTATTCTCCAGTTTTTGGATGGAATATTCTATAAATGTCAGGTTCACTTGATTTATAATGCCATTTAATAATATTTCTCTGTCAAGTTTTTGTTTTCATGACTTGTCTATGTGTAATATGGGTGTATGGAAGTCACATATAATCACACTTTTGTGGTATTCTAAAATTTTATGACTATGTTTTTGATCAAATTTGGTATACCTCTCTTATATGTGTAAATAATTTTAATTATAAAAACCTATTGATTTCATCCAATAGTGATTATGAAGTTATTTCCTTCTCTCTCCTAACCAGATTCATTTTAAAGTCAATTTGTTAGATATTTGATTACATAAATCTGTTAGTTTTCTCATTTTATTTGTTTGACATACTTTTCTTTTTCTATTGAAAAATAGATTCTTTTCCCATACAATACATTCTCACCACAGTGTTCCCTCTCTTCTCTCCTCCCAGATCCACCAACACTCCATTTCCTCTTGGGAAAACAGCAAGCCTCTAGGAGATGACAACAAAGTAGGACAAAGGAAGATACACAAGGCTACAGTCCTCATATTGAAGGCAGACACAGAAACCCAATAGGAGGAAAACAGACCCAAGTTCGGGTAAAATAGTCAGAGATACACCCACTCCCACTGTTAGAAGTCCCACAACACCAAGCTAACAACTATGTCATATATGCAAAGGACCTGGTAAAGACTCATAAAGGTCTTGTGCTTGCCACTTCAGTCTCTGAAAGCCCATAGGAGTGCTGTTTAGTTCATTTTGTGGACTATGATCTCCTGATGTTCTTTTTGCCCTCTGTATCCTAAAATTCCCCCCACCCCTCTTTCTTGGATTTCCCCAAACTCATAAGGAAAGGACTGGTTGGAGAACTCCAATTTAGAACCTCACTCAGCATGATGTCTGGCTGTTTGTCTCTGTACCCACTATCATAAGCTGATTAAGGAAGCCTTTCAGACAAAAACTGGAAAAGGCACTAATCTGTGAGTATACCAGAATACTAGAAATCATTTAATTGATTTTGGTTTGGTTCTATTAATTTCGTGTTTCATTTCTATCCTATGTCTCTGGGCTATCCAGTCTCTTTAAATCCTCATCCTAAAACAGTTGTATCACTAATAATAGTGGTCTGTTTCTTAGAGGTTAGACAAACCAACAGGCAGGGGATCTGTTTTTTATTCCATATACTATACTCAGTCTTCTAACTGAGGAATTAACACTGCTTACATTCATGAGTATGTAGTAATTCATGTAATTTTGTTGACTTTTTGGTATTTACTCCAACTGATTAAATTAGTTATCCAGGTTGTGATTATTTATTACCTGTGCCCACTCATGAGTATTTATTCCTTACATCATACCAAATTACTCTTTTCAGTGTCTGCTGTAATGGTATCTTAGTGACCAGAAATTTCTTAAATGTGTTTTTCTCTCCTGTATTTATTTTAAATTATATTTGCTAACTCTTTCTAACAAAACCGTAAGTTAACAGTAAACAAAGAATATCTGCAGTCTTGTTATATTAACATTATGATTATAGGAACATTGATGTCATCACTCTCCTGCCAGTCTTCATTGTGCTAAAAATGTTTGAGAGTTCACACATTTTACCTTTAAACGTGAATATTCTATACTCAGGCAGACTTTGTATATAAATAAGCACACATGCAGTTTGAAAGGATGAAGTTGTTTGAAATGTTATTCTCCTTATAAAGTAAAAGTAGTCAGTGCTAATTTATCACAGAGACACAAAACTCAGAGTCTATATAATCACTAAGATAAGAGAGCAGTAAAAGAAATACATTTGTGACATCATAGAAGCCATAAACTAAAGTACACAGGTCTAAGGTTTTGAAATAAAATTCAAGAGATGTTTTCAGTGAAACCTGTTGACTTATTAGTTCACCCAGGTGACAGTTATCTCACGGAAACAAATTATGTAAGTAAAAATAGTATGAGAATTAAAAAGTTCAAAGAGCAATCAATCCGTGATACTTGTTTCCTTGAGACTGAAATGTTCCCATGTGCTGCATATTTGAATTCAAGCCCTCAAAGTTTTCTGCTGATTCAGACAATAAATCAGAATGCCCCCCAATACTTTTATGAGTTTTATGGCAATGAATAATGGTGTGAAGAATTTATGAGGGTGAAATCTCTACTAACTACATAGTTATTGCCTTTTCCAAAAGAATAAATCCTACCTACCTCCGACCAGAAGAATAAAGTTCTTGACACTGTAGGATTCATAACTGACAAGCAGGATTCTGGGCCCTTAATCATGGGGTGATGCTTTCCGGTTGTAAAATGTAAAATTGCTCTGAATGAGGAAGATTAATAGATCTTGAACAGCCGAGCCAAATATCCTCTTAACTGCATCTTCCCTGCAGGGGATTTTTCATATTTCTAAAAAAAAAAAAAGGAATTTGTGCCCCTTATGTAATATTATTATTTTCAATTATAAATTATCATGTTCCTTATACTTTTCATGATATCTACTTATGAATTTTAAAATTATGCTAAATGTTTATTAACACAAAAAACTTGTGACTGACATACTGGGTTGAGATAGTGCTCGGTCTGTGAAACACAGCAAAGTCACATATTTTTCCAGTTATGTAGACGGCCATGGAATTGCATATACAAGGCTTATAGTTTACAGAAAGACATAATTTCAAGATACTAAAAAGATATTCTATCTGATATAAAATTGTATGTAATTTTAATGTAAAAATATAATTTAAAGGCTTATCAAACTAGAATACTTAGAAAACACACACATAAGCAAAACTAAAAAAGACTGAAATATTTATAAACATAAGTAGATGCATAACATTAATTTAAGATAAAAAGTCCACAAATTTAAATATGAATACACTGGAGACATTGGACTTGAAGTAAATGCTGTACACTCGTGAATAATAATCTAAAAATATTAAAAGAAAGTAGATAAAGCTTTATCTTAGAAAAGACTTTGAACTCCCACTGATACAGTCATATATTATTTTACTCATATACAGTAATTGTTCATGAATTGCCCTTGTATTAACATAATATCACTATTTGAGATTTATATAAAAATAAATTTTAATAAATAAAAAAATATCAATAAACTGGTATAATTTAATTCATTCTTTCTGGAATAGAACTCAGAATTTTAAAAATCAAGCCATCTGTGAAATAAGAACTCATGCCCCAAATATTAGAAAGATGATAACTATGTTTTAAGAAAGAAAAATATCAGCCATTCCTCATTCTCAATGAATTTAACTGCTTCTTTGCACATACCCTTCATCATCATCTTCATCATCTCTCTCTCCAAGTGTATGTGTATGTATGTATGTATGTAGTATGTATGTATGCATGTAGTGATAAACTCGTGTATATGGGACATGTAGGCATTAATGCACTACCTTTCAAGGAGTTTATGTAACATGTCTCCTTCATTTTAGTACCATTTGCTGTTAGACTGGATAAATTCTACTCACAGGAAAACATAACTCTATATCAACAAACACAAAAAAATCATATGATCATTTCATTGGATGCTGAAAAAGCATTTGACAAAATTCAACACCCCTTTATGATAAAGGTCTTGGAGAGAATAGGGATACAAGGTTCATACCTAAATATTATAAAAGCTAAATACAGCAAGCCGACAGCTAACATCAAATTAAATGGAGAGAAACTCAAAGCCATTCCACAAAACTCAGGAACACGACAAGGCTGTCCACTCTCTCCATACCTCTTCAATACAGGGCTTGAAGTTCCAGCAATAGCAATAAGACAACATAAGGAGATCAAGAGAATTCAAATTGTAAAGGAAGAAGTCAAACTTTTGTTATTTGCAGATGATATGATAGTGTACATAAGCGACCCCAAAAACTCTACCAAAGAACTCTTACAGCTGATAAACATATTCAGTAATAAGGCAGGATACAAGATCAACTCCAAAAAATCGCTCGCCCTCCTATACACAAAGGATAAAGAAGCAGAGAGGGAAATCAGAGAAGCATCACCTTTCATGATAGCCACAAATAGCATAAAGTATCTTGGGGTACCTCTAACCAAGGAAGTGAAAGATCTGTTTGACAAGAACTTTAAGTCTTTGAAGAAAGAAATTGAGAAGGATACCAGAAAATAGGATCTCCCATGCTTTTGGATTGGGAGGATCAACATAGTAAAAATGGTAATTCTACCAAAAGCAATCTATAGATTCAATGCAATCCCCATCAAAATCTCAACAAAATTCTTCACAGACCTTGAGAGAACAAAAATGAACTTTATATGGAAAAACAAAAAAACCCAGTATAGCCAAAACAATTCTATACAATAAAAGTACTTCCGGAGGCATTACCATCCCTGACTTCAAACTCTATTACAGAGCTACAGTAATGAAAACAGCCTGGTATTGGCATAAAAACAGACAGGTTGAACAATGCAATCGAATTAAAGACCAGGATATTAATCCACAAACCTATGAACACCTAATTTTCAACAAAGGAGCTAAAAATATACAATGGAAGAAAGAAAGCATCTTTAACAAATGGTGCTGGCATAACTGAATGTCAACCTGTAGAAGACTGTAAATAGATCCATTTCTATCACCATGCACAAAACTCAAGTCCAAAAGGATCAAAGACCTCAATATAAATCTGTTCACACTGAGCCTGATAGAAGAGGAAGTGGGAAGTAGTCTGCAACACATGGGCACAGGAAACCACTTCCTACCTATAACCCCAGTTACACATCACTTTCTAAAACTGCAAGACAGTAACAGAAATACATTTTAGTGAATATGAAAACTTGTTCAGGAATGGTATCTGAGTTTGGAGTCCAATAATCATGTGAAACTTTAGGCATGATCACACATGTATCTGTAAGTCATCAACTTGTTGTGTGTATCTAGATATATCCATTGGAATATATGGCTTTCAGCATAGGTCAGGACTCAAAAAGAATTTTGCAAATAAGAAAGCAGTAAGTGAAATAGTAGGGTGCCCTACATCCTTTTCTACTCCCTGTGGAAATGTAGAGGCTTATATACCTACAAACACACAAATTCAATACATGGTATACAAATACATGGAGCAATAGCACCAACTTTTCAGCATGTTGAATAAAGAATGAGAGTCAATTATAATTTTATATTCTCATGATAAAATGCATTTTATTATCTTTCAGTTCATGACTCATCAATAGTCATATAGTACATATTCCCTCATCATTATGAGAAAAAGATGACAAAATAAGATAATCATAAGTTTCTTCCTGTAAATATTGCATTCTACAAATTTTATTTAAGAATTCAAAATAACTTATATGTTTATATCATTAATTAAATATTTATTTACGGCTGATAACATGTAAAGTTGTATCTTCTGAAATTTGCAAATGTTGTTTAGGGTAGATATGTATGTATATCAAAGTGGAAAGTATATTACTTTAATCCCTGAAAGTAAAAGGACAAGGAGAATGCTGGGGTCCATAGCTTCTTTATGAATTTTTTGTTGTTGGACATTAAAACTGAAAAGTCTAGCATATTCACATTGTCTAATATTATTTATCAAGTATTATAAGCTGTATTATAAGACAGTTATAATTAGGTTCAGGCTTTGATGTAACATGAGGGCCTGCTTGTTGGATTTCTGTCCCACCTGGTACCCCACAACCAGCAAGTCCCAAAGAAAATCACTCAGAGATCTCCATAAGTTATAAAACTGATTGGCATATAGCTCAGGCTTCATATTAGTTCTTATCACTTCTATTAATTCATTATTCTTATCTATATTAGCCACATGGCTTTGTACCTTTCTCAGCGGAGCAGCTCACATCATGCTTCTTTGCTGATCTGGCCAGAACTGCGAAAGGAACTTCCTGCTTTCCAGAACCCCCCTGTTCTCGTTGCCCCACCTCTACTTCTTGTCTGGTTGATGCACCTGTACTTCCCGCCTGGCCAATCAGCATTTATTTAAAACATGATTGACAGAATACAGACAATTCTTTCTCACCACTTTGAGATTTTAAGACTTACTCCATTGCCAAAATATTTTCTGCCTCCTGTTGATGGATGAAGACATTAGCTCTCTATTACTGCTCTATCTTCTTGTACCCATGTCTTTTGCTGTCCCATAATAGACTCATAAACTACTGGAAACTTAAGCCCAATTAAACTCTTTGTTTTGTTAGTTTCCTTAGTACTGGTGTATTATCACAGAAAAAGAAAGAAACTAATATGCATACATTCGTTTACTTTTTAGTTAGCCCTTATTTCTGTAAGGTTAATTATTTATATACATGGTAATTTTAAACAATATACATAAAGGTAATGATGAGAGTAGGGAGTATCAGTATTGGACAGGAAAATATAAGCAGTATGAGGTTGAAAAACAGTCAGGCAGACCTATAGTTTAGAGACTATACTAAAGTATGCTGTTTCTAAACATGCACACAATGAAAGGAGGAAGGAGGGAGAAAAGGAGAGAGAGAGGAACTGAAGCAAGTTACTTTAGATTGTAGATGTATAAGAAAAAGTAACAACAGGTCAAGGTTATACAAAAAGTAATTAAATCATTCCTGTCTGAAACAGTAATAGAAGTGAATAAAATTTCTCTGATACAATAGTTAATGGAATATATACATTTGTTATGTTTACAGGCAGATGAGATTTACATTTTTTTATTTTTCTGTTTTTGCCTAAAGGAGAACAGAATTTTTAGTACTTCATTTAATCAGAACATCATTGATTTGCATATTTTATGAACTGCAAGCCTACTTTTCCCTCAGACACAATTGCCTTAGCAAAAAATATTTCTTATTTTTCAACTATAAGTCGTATTTGAAATAACTTCAACCATATAAATAAGCAAACAGTTTCTGAGTAGATTAAATCATGACCACTGGCAACTTGTGCATTAAATACCAGCTAAATTTTGAAGGATGCATTGTCTCAAAGGAAAATACTGGGTTCATTGGTTTTGTTACATCTCTTTGGAAAGTTAAACATTAAAATTTAATTAAACATTCATTAGAATTGCAAAAAGGTTACATATTTGCAGTATTTATACATATTACATTTTACATGTTTTTTAATCTACTGACCTTTTGCTTTTACATTATGCTTTCAGATTGTTTGTATGTATATTTCTTACTTGTTTCTTTTTTAATTTTTACATTTATTTTCTAATGAGGCCATGGGTGTTAGTTGGGAAAAATCTGAGAGGAGCTAGGGGAGGCAAAACATTTCAGAATATATTATGCAAAAAGTACATATAAAAATGTATATATAAAAATGTACAAAAATGTACATAAAATACATTTAAAAATAAATTTAAAAATAGCCAGGCACTGGATGTACATGCCTTCAATCCCAGCACTCAGGGCATAGGCAGGCGGATCTTTGTGAGTTTAAAGCCCTGCTGGTCTACAAGATAGTTCCAGGACAGCTAGGACTATTACACCGAGAAACACTTTCTCAAAAATAAATAAATAAATAAATTTAATAAAATAAATGATGTTTAGCAAAGGTTATTTGCATAGGGATTTCATCAGTACAAAGGGCCACTATACTTTGTGAACCTACGCTTTCCATCAATATTCTAAGTCCTTAAAACAGACCAACTCTTGTTGTGGACAGCAATATGAAATCTTCAGGTTTGTGTGTGTATCACACACTAAGTTTATATACTCTTAAAAATTTAACAAATTCCTAGAATATTTATAACTATGAATACAATAACTTACAATAATTTTCAAATTTTTGGCCCAGAATAATTTAACAATACATTTCTCTGTAAAGTACAAATTTGTAAAGATGTACATCATACATCATGAATTAAATTTATGGGTACTTTAGTGCTTAATGCTTGTACTTGTTCTAAAGGTAGTAATAGTTGATATATGTGTTCATTTATATTCAAAACATAATATTTTGAAGCTTAGTATATTTATATTACATTACTTGTAAAGTTTTTATACATATATTAATTTACAATTTTTCTGAAATAACTTGGTTACTCATTTTTACACATTCCACACTTATTAATTTCTTTCTTTTATTATATTTTTACTGAGACCACTTTTTATATTTTTTTTTATATTTTTTACTGTGTTGGACAGACTCTCCTTGTAACTGGTAGGTGACAAGATTGTTATAACATAGACTCAATTATGAGTAAAGAACTGTTGCTAGTACCTATGTGATAAATATAGGGTTAAAACTTATAAATTCATAGACCATATTTAATTTTACTTTTCACCTTAATGTTCTTGGTCTTCTAAACTCGAGAAGTGATTGGAGCTTGTTGCTTGTCCTGTAGTGCTCACCTTCCCAAGCACTGTTATTTCTTCTTACTGTAAACTCTTTCCATATCAGCACCAATACTATTAAATGTAACAGCTACTGTGTCTTTAAAGTTGGGCACCATACAAATTAAGTGCATACCTCAAGAATATTTGCATTCAGATAAAAGAAAACTTTTTAATGAAACATCAATATAAATATGTAAGTTTTCATGATAGGAGTGAAATCTAGCTAGGTTATATATAGGTAAAGATTATTTAAATGTGTATAACTAAATATCTGTGACAAATAGAGGGGGAAGTTGGGCCTGAAGTCAGAAGGGTTGGAGAGCTGACCCTATTTGCCCTCAGCATCAGCTACTGGGAATGCAGAACCTGCACCTCACCTGGACAGCTCATTAACACTAATTCTGCTGGCACTAATTCTGTATGGGTAAAGCAGGTCATGAAAGCATAGGTATGGGAAAGCTGTTCCTGAGGACATGAATGCAAAAGAAATGGCCAGACCCTTTGTTTTTCGTGACAAGGAGTCATGCCTCACCAGGGCAATGCATGAGGGCTCACTCTGTTGATGAGAATAAGGGAGAGCTTGAGGCTGACCAATGCTGCAACTATTCAGGCTCAGAACCAGGGTTATGGGTTGACCCACCCCAGTATCAACTCCATCTGTGATCTGATGGAGCAGGTTAATGGACCTGTCCTTATGACCCAAAGCCGCAGTATTTCCACAGCACAGGGTAACAGCAGGATAACAAAGAGTAGTTCCAGTGAAGGTCCAGCATTGGTATTACAAATAAAAAAGACAAACAAACAAACAAACAAATAATACAAGAGGCCAAAAACCAGACAAGTGATTCTTTGCAATGAACACGTACAAGTAAATATATAGAGACAACAAGATTATTGCTTAACTCACTCTCTCACATTACAGCTTCCATAGCAAGACTTTTTGTCATTTTTTTCTCTTTATTTTTTCCTCTTAAATTTTACTGAGGGGAGGGGCAGAGGAATGATGATGCATGATGTTACAGACACAAAGAGTAATAAAAAGAATGCTAAAAACAGAAAAGAAGGAAATAATATGAGAGGGGACATTATGTTAAGTGCAGTAAACCACTCATTGAATTGCAAAAAAATAGAAAGTAGTTTTCATGAAATGCTAAAGAAATATAAACAATGTTTGGAAATTAACCATCCATTTACAACTCTATTATATTTGTTCAGAAGACATAAATAGTCAGTGAGAGGTCTGCTGTTCTTTAAACCATTCTTCCACATTCTAAAATTTATCAAGTGGCAACTCTCAGAAAACAAAAACTTAGATATAAATTATACATACTATCATACTATCACTGTTATTTTTTTTTTCAGGAAAATAATTAACAATGATAACCCAGACTAGCATTTTTATTGTCTGTGCACAGACTTAGAATTGTGGTCAACACAAAGACCATTAAAATTTCAGTTTACTGGAAATTTTCTAAGTGTTTCTCAATCCTTTATGTTTTATTTTTTCAGAATTCTCTATCCTTCATTTTCTATTAGATTATTGATTTTTCTGATGTCCAATATTTTGAGTTATTTGAATATTTTAGATATTACCCTTCTGTCAATAGTGTAGGACATAAGCTTCTGTAGTCTGCCACTATGTCTGACTGATGGTGCCCTTTGTTTTTCAGAAGTGTTTCAGTCATAAGGCTCCGTTAACTGATTTTGAATCTCAGTGCCTGTGACATCAGTTTCCAGCTTTGGAAATCTTTTTCCATTTCACGAGTTCAAGGCTATTTCACACCTTTCTCTTCGGTAAGAGTTAATGTACAGACCTGTAAGTTGAAGTTCTTAATTTAGTTGAAGTTGAGTTTATATTTTAAAAAATTTTTTCCATTGTACAATTTTAACTCCTTTGTTGAAAATCAGGTGTTCATAGGTTTGTGGATTAATATCTGGGTCTTCAATTCAGTTCCATTGGTCAATATTCCTGTTTTTGTGCCAATACCAAGCTGTTTTCATTACTGTAGCTCTGTAATAGAGTTGGAAATCAGGGATGGTAATGCCTCCAGAAGTACTTTTATTGTAAAGGATTGTTTTGGTTATCCTGGGTATTTTGTTTTTCCATCTAAAGTTGATTATTATTCTCTCAAGGTCTGTGAAGAATTTTGTTGGAATTTTAATTGGGATTGCGTTGAATTTATAGATTGTCTTTGGTAGAATTGCCATTTCTACTGTGCTGATCTTACCCTTCCAAGATCATGGTAGATCCTATCATTTTCTGGTGTCCTCTTCAGTTTCTTTCTTCAAAGCCTTAAAGTTCTTGTCAAATAGATCTTTCACTTCCTGGTTAGAGTTACCCCAAGATACTTTATGCTATTTGTAGCTATCATAAAAGGTGTTTTTCTTAAAAACAAAGAGAATATCCAGGAGTTAAATCTCATCAAAAAAAGCAGGAATTCAAACATTTCATTAGTTCTGGGTGAAGACCTATCTGAGAAGATAATGAAAAATGGGTCGACTGTTGGAATGTCCATTCCAAATTGAGTAGTGATCAGAGAATTTGAGCTTGTTTAGGTCTCTCAGAGTTGTTGACTACAGGTGGCTATAACAGGGAGAGATCCTCACCTAGGGTGTGGTTAATCTGTGTTTTGAGTATAGAGATGTATCAGCTCTATATGGACCAAAGGTTGGAGATGCTCTGTCTATTTCTTGTATCATGTCAATGAAGTTTGTTACCTCCCCCTTCTTTTGGAGTGGGTTATAAAGAAGTGAGGAAAGTAAACAAGAGCTGATTCAGGATTCAGTATTTACTGGATTTCCCTCCTGAGGCTATTTTGTTTTATGTCTTATTTTTCTTTCATGCCTGTGCTCCTTTTCACTATAATTCTAATCCTCATGCTTCCTTACATCAATAATGTACAAGACAGATGGAACTCAACAGCAGGCAGTGTGACCTGCTTTGGATCCCGACAAAATGGCACCATGTGTACATTATTGGTGTAAGGAAATCAAGTTATAAAGAAGGAAACCATGTCTAAGCTTTTTATCTGATAGTGAAGCCTGAATATAAGGGTCAAATCAGAGAAGAGAGAACTTGGAAACCTGGTAGAGGCCACTTTATTGAAGAGCAAGGGCTGGTCATGATGTTCATGGTGTATCTATGGAAATCCTTGATCAGGACAATGTTGTAACATGATAAGAAAGGGAGGAAACAGGCCACAGTATGGAGGGATTAAACACAGACAGAATGTATACAGTGAGGCTTATTTTTATCCACATCTCCATGCTCAGCTCAAGGGTTGTTCATTGGTTTTCTCAAAGGGATCAATTTCTTAAGTTGAGATAACAGAGAGGAAATGGTAGCTCAACAGTTTAAGTGCAGTAGGGAGATAAAATGTAGAGTCAATTATATATTTACACTTAAATGCAATTCAGTGTCTCTCAGACTCCTTTGTGAAATATGTACAGGTGAGTGGTCCTGTTTACAAAACCAAACTAAATGGAGAGAACTTCCTAGGTGAAAACATTAAGAAAGCTGTAGGAAGAGTCTAGAGCTGCAGAAAGAACATCACACGTTTGGTCTGTGGAAAGAAGTCTAAAGAGTACTTCCAAGCTAAGAAAATCCCCGTTGTTCCTTCTGTGGCTGATTCTGTCCTAATTTGAAGAAAGAAATGTCCACAGAGTCAGAGCATGTCTTCCACAAAGCAGAGGAAGAAACTCACAGTCCAACCTCACAACCTTCTTTCAACTCTGAAGACAGAGATAGGATGAGAACAAATTATGGCTTTAACTCAAAGATACTTATCTAGACATGCTATTTCCAAGGTGGAGTCACTAGCTACGTGTTACCAGTTTCTGTTAGATAAATTCCTTTGGATGACTGTCTTCTGCTCCTATGTGTTTAAGGAATAGCTTTTTTAGATGACTTATTCCAGATAGCTTAGATGTAAGGAGGAACCAAGTTCTTTTTATGGGATATTTTTCATTTCAAAGAACCATTTTCCATTTCTTTTGATGATCTTCCTTATTTCAGTATTCTCCTTGAGCACAAAGGTGATTGATTTCTGTTCTTTTACTGTGATAAAACACTATGACAAAATGCATCTTAGAGAAGGAAACATTTATTTTAGCTTCTCGTTCCAAATGTATATGAGTTCTTCATGGTAGAAAAGCATGGAAGTGGGCTATAGGCACAACATCAGGAACAGGAAACTGAGAGATAACATCTCTGTCGCAAAAAGAAAACAGAAGGAGAGAACTGGAAGTGACCTGAAGCTTTTAGCTGCCCAAGGCAGCTCCCCAAACAGCACTACCAGCTGGGAACCAAGTGTTCTAATTCTCAAACCTATGGGGGTTATTTCTTACTTTTCATTCAATTCCAAGCAATGTGAGACATGTTAATTAACATATAAACATGGAAAGTCCTGTTTAAAGTATGTTTCATTGCAACACTGTGGTTATTGTGATATGCATCCTTAATGTTTTTTTAAACATTTCCTTATAACTTCCATGTTAGCTAATATAATCTGAAAAAGCATTTTATGCTATAAATTTTTTGTTTTGGTTTGGTTTTGAGACAGCATTTCTCTGTTTAGCAGTCCTAGCTGCCCTAGAGTTGGCTCTTGTAGACCAGACTGTCCCCGAACTCACAGAGATCCACCTACCTTGGCCTCTCAAGTGCTGATG
Source organism: Myodes glareolus (assembly GCF_982192425.1). Taxonomy (NCBI): domain Eukaryota; kingdom Metazoa; phylum Chordata; class Mammalia; order Rodentia; family Cricetidae; genus Myodes; species Myodes glareolus. The sequence goes on along the minus strand of NC_142040.1, from coordinate 15,221,676 downwards.
GTAGAGTGTGCCACTACCATCAGCTTTATGCTATAGTTTTCATTTGCTTCTAGAAGCCTAAGCATAATAAGCTGTGATAATAAGAAAGAGACTTTCCGGAAAGTATGTATGTAGTTTTGCATATTTTTTAGATATCATGCATGAGTAACCAGAAATATAAAAATTAAAAGTCCAGTTGAGGCAGCAGAAATGTAAACTAGTTAAGGAAACCTGCAGTGTTGATACCTTTAGGCTCTCACCCACATGCATTTCAAATGGTTTGTAAGATAGAGTTTGCTCAACATGTGATACCATTATTAAATGCCATTTTTGGCAGAGATAGGAACCATACCCAAATCACTAATAACTATTAATTAAATAATTTAGCATTTGTGGGTAATTTTGTTATATACAATTTTAAAAACCTTGTCAGTAAAACCAGATAAGTTCTGCTGAAGTCATTGGAAAAAGTTGTGGATAGAAAATGTATACTATACAGTTTCTAGAATACTTTCAAAGAAATAGAAGTGAATAGTTTAATCATTTAGATTTTTAATTTAGGTAAAAGTGATGCATTAATATTTTTGGTGTGAAAATATGTTTCCTTTTTCCTTTATCTTTAGAAGAATAAATGATATGACTGTTTTGCTGCAAGTGTCACCCCAGTCCCCAGCATCCATATACCCAGGGAGTCTGGAATATTTGGGTTAAGAGCACATCACAGTCACTGACATCCATATATCCAAAGAGTCTGGAATATTCGAGTGGGAGTTGCATCCCAAGCACCACCCATCAGTGCAGACTCTACCCCAGAGAAAACCCATCAAAATGACCCCTCCCTAGAGATGTTCAAGACTACTCCCACAGAGTATATAAAGTGTCCCCCAGAGAACAAACATATGGTTTTGCTATCTTTAATCCCTTGCTCCTCTCTGAAAGTTTGAATAATCATTCGGGAGTGTTAATGTCAATTAAAACAGGACTTCTTTTAATTTGGTTTGATTTAGTCTGATTTGGATTATTGCATCAACAGAGATGTTTGTTAGGGTGCAGAAACTTTTCAATAGCCTTGAAGAAACTCTTTTTTTTTTCTGGAAAAGGTAGCTATAGCTATGAAGACTGTAGATTAAAAGAAGTATAATGTGCTTTAAAATTCAGTAAATATATCCAGACACAGTCTTTTATTTCTTTTATTCCAGCTCTTACATTTTGCAGGAAAGAAAAATAATGAGTTCAAGTTACGTTTCTTGAAATGTGAGTTTGAATCCAGTCTGAGATACAGGATATCTAAGACAAAACAACACACAACAGAAATAAAATTAAGGCAGGACAAGGCAAATCAACAATAAAACTTAAAAAATATCCATTTTGTATTTGCATAGACATATGCAATCTCTTTATGAGTAGATTTCCACTGAAGGAATAATTAAATAATAGCTCTTGATTTGAAAGTTTCCTGACATGTGCAACTTGTAATCAGCATTAATTTTTCCCAAGAATTTATCAACTACTGAGTATTCCTTTTAAAATATTGTGTCAATATGTCCACTTTCCATTTCTACTTTGTTTGTTTATGAGTATATATGTTCATGGTAATTACAAAAAAATACAAAAGTTGTCATTGGTTATACCATCTCTATGTTTTTTAAATTTATTAAGTCAGTTTCTCTGTAGCTTTTAATTTTTGTTGTTGTTGCTTCTTTGGTTTTGACAGATGACCTAAATGCAAAGGTTTTGTTGCAGCATGAGTTTCCAGTTTCTAACAAGTGATTCAGTCAACTCTTCCTAGTACCAGAGAGAGCAAATATTGATTTGTAAAACTCTGGTTGCCTCACACTGAAATGATTTTCAGATTTTGAACTGTATTATGCAAGGCATCTGTCGAAGGTAAGTCTAGCAATACAAACAGAAAATTTAAGCTAGTTGGTTTTCTTCTACCTTTAATAATTCACATTGCTGTATTCTTAGATACCTACTTTCTGACCCTATACCTCAATGCAATTAAATAGGAAGGATTTTATCTACTTTATTATTTGGAAAACCCCAACTATATATAATAATATATATTAAAATATATAATATTGATTTTTAATGATCAATGATTTTTAAAAGAATGCTTTGAATATGCTTATTTTTCCAGAAATTATTGATGTCTTTTATGTCCTAATTGTTTTGAATATGAGAAGAAAAAGGAACATTTTTAGTAAGTTTGGCACTATTGGCATGAGGAACAACAATTGGTAATGGCAGATTAATAGGATCAGAATATATGACAAAAGTGCATAAAATGTCATAAATGTTATTATGTATGATGAACATTTACTAATAATGTTGATATCTTATTAATGTGAAAAATATCCTTAGCTTCTATTTAGTTGGGGCCTTTACCCTAGCTCCCTGGCATCTATCTTAAAACGTTGGGTGGAAAACTCTATTCCAAGCCCTCTCCTCTGTGGGTGGCCACAGTCCAGACTCCACCTTCAAGAAAGCCTGCCAAATTGTGACCCCTCCCCAGGGAGGGTCAAGAAAGTCTGGCAAATGGTGACCCTTCCTCATGGAAGGTCAAGAACACTCCCACAGGCTATTTAAACTGCCCCACAGAGAATGAATACATGGTCTCTCAGTTTTCTGTGGTCTTTTGGTTATCTGTTCACCTCTCCGTGTTTGCCCTGGGTGCTACCCAAGAGTGTTACCATCCTTTAAACCTGGGCATCTTCTATTTGGTATGATTTGGTTTGATTGGAAATACTGCATTGGCAGAGAAGTTTTTCGGCCAAGGAAAAATACTTAACAGCTTCCAGATCATCACACATGTGTATACATTTATGCAATTTTTGTGATTTTTGCTTTAAATTTACTTCAATTTTACAGTTTTTAATCAAGGCACAAAGATTTCCATTTCCTTGAAAATAATCTTTTTATATCTTTTAATCAATACTTTCTTAATATTCTTTTCAATAAACTTTTTCTGGGTGGAAAAATATATAATTAATTTTTATTGCCTATTTTAAGTACTTCAAAAACAATTTTATAATCAAAAGACAATGATGCAGAACAACTGTATGATAATACTAGCCAAGAGAAATTCAAAGATAAAGAGTGCTTCTCTTATTTCAAATTAATTTCTTACTTCATACCTGTGATGCAGGGATTGTTCAACATGCAAAAAACAAAAAACAATGTAATCCACCACTTAAGAGAAACCCCATATGATCATATTAATGTGAAAAAAAAACCTTTGAGGAAAATCAAACCCTTCTTCATGATAAAAGTCTTGGAGACATCAGAAACATAAAAAACTTACCTAAAAACAGTAAATAGTAAGTCAGTATTAAATGGAGAGAAACTTAAAGCAATTCTATAAAATCATAGATAAGACAAGGACGTCTACTCTCTCCATACCCATTCAATATACTACTTGAACTTTAGAGATTAAAAAAAAACTAAAGAAAATCAAGGGGATGCAAATTAGAAAGGAATAAGTCAAATTATTGTTACTTGCAGATCATATTAGAAGCAACTGTAAATTTTTTTTTCTACGGTATTCCTACAATTGATAAATAACTGTGAAGTGCCTGGATAAATAAATAAATAGCAACAATAACAACAACTACAAAAACTCAGCAGTCTTCCTATGCATAAACAATGAATGGGCAAATGAAGAAATAGAAATTAGGGAAGCAACACCCCTCACATTAGCAACAAATAATATATAATATCTTTGTATAACTCTAAATAAGTAACTGAAAGACCTGTATTGTAAAATGCTTAAGTCTTTTAAGAAGGAAATTGATGAAGATTTCAGAATATAGAAAACCCCCATCTCATAAATTGGATGAATTAACATAGTAAAAATGGCCATCTTACCAAAAGCATTCTACAGATTCAATGCAATCCCCACCAACAATCCAACACAATTCATTACAAAAATTGAAAACAATCAATATTAAAATTTATATAGTAAAACAAAAAAGCAAGGATAGCAAAATAAGTGCTGTACAGTAAAACAGTCTCTAAAGGTAACAGAATTCCTGATTTTAAGATGTACTAAAGATCTGTAGCAATAAAAACTGCACAATATTATCTTAAAAACAGACAGGTTGATCAACAAAACAGAATTGAAGACCTGAATATAAGTCTATAGACTCATTGACACCTAACTTTTTATGAAAAATTCAGGAATATACAGTCAAAAAAGTACATCAACAAATGATGCTAGTCAAACTGGATTTCACCATGTAGAAGAATGCTAAAATTTCCATATCTATCATGTTACGCAAACTCAAACCCAAGTGAATCCAAGACCTCAACATAAAATCAGATACACTGAACATGATAGAAGAAAAAACGAGTAATAGCTTTAAATGGCTTAGCACAGTTGACAACTTTTTGAACAGAATACCAAGAGCACAGGTACTAAGATCAACAATTAATAAATGAACCTCATGAAACTGAAAAGCTATATAAGGCAAAAGACACCATCAATAGGATAAAATTACAGCCTAAAGAATGGGAAAAGATCTTTGTAATCCCACGTCTGACAGAGGACTGACTTTCAAAATGTATAAAGATATCAAGAAAGCAGATGTCAGCAAAACAAATAATCCAATTAAAAAGTGGAGTGCATATTTAAACATATATTTCTCAACAGAGAAATCACAGATGGGTGAGAAACACCTAAAATTCAACATCCTTAACTTTCAGGAAAAGCCAAATCATTACTCTGAGATTTCATCTTATACCTATCCTAATGGCTAATATCAAAAACACAAGCAACACCTCTTGCTCCACATTCTTTGGAGCGAGGGGGACACTACTGCATTGCTGATGGAAGTGAAAATTTGTACAGCCTTTTCCTAAGTCAGTGTGATGGTTTCTGAAAAAATTGGGAATCCATCTGCCACCATAGCTATACATCCAGCTCTTTGTTGTAAGGAGGCCGCTCGGTTGTTCCAGCCCCTCAGCAGCTCAGACCTGAAATAACCACACACAAACTATATTTTTTAAATCCTTGCTTGGCCCATTAGCTCTAGCTTCTTATTGGCTAACTCTTACACCTAATTTAATCCATTTCTCCTAATATCTGTATAGTGACTTTGATGTGGCTTACCGGGTAAAGTTCCGTCGGGCTCCAGTAGGGATACATGGCTTCTCTCTTAGTCCACCATCTTCGTCTCCATGTTCAGTTTAGTTCCCCCACCTACCTCTATTCCCTGTGCTGGACCAAGATAGTTTCTTTATTAACCAATGGTATTCACCCCATACATTAGCTCTTGGTGATGTATTGAAAGGATGCTCAATCATAACAATGATTAATGCTCAATGATGTTCAAAATTATTTTATATATAATAAGCAGAACTTGGAAACCTCAGTGTGACTCATTGGAAAAATGGAGAAAGAAAATATGGCACATTTACACAATGGAGCATTTTAAGTTGTTAAAAACAAAAACATCAGGAAATTTGAAAGCAAATGGATAGAACTAGAGAGAAAATCATCCCAAGTCCTGTAACCCAGACAGAGAAAGACAAGCATGGTATTTACTCACTTATTAGAGGATATTAGTGTAAAATAAAGAACAATTATGCTATAATGCACAGACCCAGAAAGACTGGATAGTAAGGAGGGCTCATGGGATGAGGGGAAGAAATGCAGGTCTCCCTGAGAAGAGGAAATAGAATAGATTTTGCAAGTGAACTGAAGTAGGGTGTATCAGGGTCCTCTGAATACCAACATTAGGGCCCCATCAAGATCCAAAAAAAAGCTACAGCATGTGTGTATCTTAGAAAAAATCTGAGTGAAAAATAAATTTTCAACTATGAACTTTTCTGCCTCAGTTTCTTTATTGTTCTGCTCCTGTTGTAAGTGCTCTTATACATGCACACAAGGGCAGTTCTTTGGTAATCATGAGGAACAGAGTTCGTGTTTCTTAGGTCAAAAACAGATAAGGGTTGTCCTGTTAGCAATTTAATGGCCCTGGAAAGGCATGACTAGAAGGCATCTGGGCAAGAAGACTGATTTAGGAGACTATAAATTCTAAAAGGAGAATAGAGAGTTTGTGCATGAAACTATTTTCTTGTCTAAAATCTGTATCAGTCAACCAAATTGAGGATTGGTGTAAAGAATTAGTAACTATTAATTCTTAATAGGGTTAACACAGGGATAAACTGAGGTTACCACCTTCATAAGTCAACTGTAGGTAAATTTTGGACACCCAGTTTTCCTTATCAGGAAAGACTATGAATAAAGCAAGCTTGGATATGGCATGTTCTGATTTTGAATGTCCCAAATGTGATCTGTTTGAAAAACTCCTTTCCTGACTGTGCATTGTGCCAAATGGCAGAAAATTGCAAGGAATTGGCTTTTAATTTTTCTTAGGGAACAGAGCAGAGATTAGGCTGTGGGAACCAAGTTTTCTAACTATGTGACTAACCTCACACACTGAAGGTCTCACAGGGTGGGGAAAGTCACAAAATAATCAAAGGAAAAAAAGGACAGCTTTTAATTGTCCATGGTTCTTGTGGGACATATAGATCCAAATGTGAAGTGTACTGTGGTATATTTTCTATATATTAAGCCTATATTTCTAAATAAAAATTGTTCTTCTTCCTGACCACCAACAGGTATATGCACCCATAAGATTGAGATGCCATTTTGAGATTACCTATACACATCACATGAGATTACACACTACAATGTATGGGAGACACCAAGTTGATTTAGTCAAACTGAGCAGCAACAATTTTCAGTCAATGGCCCTACAGATCTTGTCTGGACAGAATTGATTCCATCAGATAGTCATTCCTCTGGTAAGTTGATATCTGGATACTAATTGTTACCTGTTTTAGCTCTCATGACCCTGGACAACAGTGGGAATGGGAACACGACCAATTAGAATGTAATGAAGAGTACTGAAAGACACTACTGGAAAAAGATGGCATTCCAGAGTCAAGTAAACACCTAGAGCAAAGGAATCTCCCAGGTATCTGCAAGGATGACCACTTCCAAGACTTGTAGCAATAGTGGATAGATCATTTAAATGGCCATCTCCAGTGACCAGATTCGTGCCTAGTCCATATTTCATCTGAAAGTTGTTATTCAGTAACTGATGGAAACACATACAAACCAACAGATAAACATCAGGCAGGGTTCAGGGAGTCCTGCAGAAGAGGAGAAAGAATTTTAGGAGTGAAAGGGGTCAAGAGCACCACAAGAAAACTCTCGGAATCAAGTAAGCTAGGTTCATAGGCACTCACAAAGACTGAACTGACAACCAGGGAGCCTTCATGGGACTGACATAGGTATGTTGCACACATCTTACAGTTGTGTAGCTTGTTCCTCTTGTGCGACTCCTAACAGTGGGAACTGGGGCACACAATAACTCTTTTACTGGCTTTTAAGACCCTACTTCTCATACTGGGTCACCTTACCCAGCCATGATAATGGGGAGGTGCTTCTTCTTACTGCAGTGTTTTATGACAACTTAAGCCTTACTGCCATGTTTTGTTGACCTGACCTTTCCTAAATACTAATGGAAAAGAAGAGGATGGGGGGGAATGGGAATAGAGCAGGAACAGGAGAGTGATTGGGAGGAAAGGAAGGAGGGAAAACTATGGCGGGGATGTAAAATAAATATATAAATTAATAAATTTATTCAAACAAAATAAATATCTGTTATCAAAAACAATCTACAATTCAATGCATCAGAACCCCAACAAAACTTTTCACAGGCCCTGAAAGAATAATACTCAACTACTATATATGCAAAAACAAAAGCACAGTAGAGCCAAAATAATCCTGTAAAACTAAGGAACATTGGGAATTATCACCATCCCAGAATTCAATCTCTACTATAGAGATGTAGCAATAAAAGAGGCATAGTATTTACATAAAAGCAGACAAGGTGATCAATGGAATAGAAATGAAGATCCTGGCCTTTACCCATAAACCTATGAACACCTGATTTTTGATGAAGAAGATAAAATTGTACAATGGAAAAACAAAGAAACCATCTTTAAAACAATGGTGCTAGCACAACTAGACGTCAACACATAGAAAAATGCAAGTAGATCCATATCGATCATCATGCACAAAACTCAAGGCCAAATGAACCAAAGACTTTAGCATAAATCCAGGTACAATGTTGATAAAGAGAAAGTGAGAAGTAGCCTTGAATGCATTGACATAGAAGAGAGATTCAATGGAAAGTTTAGGCTAGGATTCTAGGCAAAGGAATTCTAGGGGTAAAATACTTTCATCAGTATTTGTCATAAATATTTCTTAGCATTCTTCCTCTCATGCATATAAAATATAGAAAGAACAAAACTTACTAAAGAAAGAAAGAGGTATCCTCACACAGTCTGCACCATATATCGTCCAATCAAAATATTCAGGTCACATTAAGCATCAGCTGTCTGTTTGTAAGTGCATTTTTAACAAATCACAGTAGGATAGGTGTATGTGTGGAATCTTTCCAAGGCACTCAGAAATCTTCCAAAAAATGTTGATATATTTACTCTTAAGCTCTTATTATGGTAAAACTCTTAATAGATGGTTTAAATTTAATAAGAATTATGAATAATTCATTTGTCTTTAAATTTTATGAATGAACTATAAAATATTTCACAACATTTATAATAAAGCAAATAATTTTATCCTTTTGTATAGAATGCCTATTATAATCCCCATTTTAAGGAAAATTTTCAAAAGTCATCAACTAAAGTTTATCCATATTCCTTTGTATTCAGGTTTCTTTTATGATCTATGAGCATAAATGATTATTTTCAACTTTGGATATATTCATGAATTCTCCTTCAATGTATTACTGTTTTTGTCACTTTTTTGCTTAAAGTAGTCTTATGGTATTTTCCTTTTTTTCGACTATTGTGAAAGGTATTGTTTCTCTGGATGCTTTCTCCTTCTGTTTCTCGTATGTAGGAAGGATACTAATTTTCATGTTTGTGTATCAATTTCTATCCTTCTATCTTTCTATAAGTGTTTACCAGCTGTAGCAGTTTCCTAGTGAAATTTTGTGGGTCATTAATTTATACTATCATAGTGTCTGCAACTAAATATATTTGTAATTTTTCCTATCCTATTTGTATTAACTTTATTTTTTCACTTGCCCTATTATTATTGCTAAAATTTCAAGTACTATATTGAATAAATGTGGAGAGAGTGGACAATGTTTACTCATTCCTGGATTTAATAAACATGCTTAGTTTTTCCTCTCCATTAAGATTAATATTAGCAGTGGGCTTACTTATATTGTCTTTATTTTGTTGATGTATATTTCATATATCCCTATCTCTTTAGAACTTTTTTATGAAGGGGAGTTGGATAGTAGCAGTGGCCTTTTATTCGTGTAATGAGATGATTATTTGTTTTTTTTTCTTCTAGTCTATTTATATAATGGATTACATTTATTTATTTATGTGCATTGAAGTATTCCTGGATCTCAGGGATGAAGCCTGCATGATCAGGGTGGATCATGTTTTCAATGTGTTCTTGTTTTTGAAAGTATTTTTTGAGAATTTTTATGCCTATATTCATAAGGAAAATTGTTCTTTAATTTTCTTTATTTTTAATGTTTTTGTGTGCTTTATGTGTCAAGGGAACTGTAGCCTAATAAAAATAATTGAGCAATAGTCTTTCTGTCTATATTTTGTGAAGTAATTTGAGGTGTATTGACATTATTTCTTCTGTGGAAGTCTGGCATAATTCTGTGCCAAAACCATATGACCCTGGGATTTTTTTTTGAAGACTTTAAATAAATTACTGCTCCTGTTTCATTAGGAGTTATGTATCTGTTTAAATTTCTCATGTGCATGACTGATATTGATTTAAATTTCATAGGAAGTATATATCAAGAAAATCGTCAGCATTTGGCTATACATGTCAAGGAGAAAGCATGGCACTGCCTAGCCCTTCATGGACTGAACAAGACAGGCAGATGCACAGGCCTGCCCAGGGCTGCCCACATCCCCGCACCCATGCTGAGGAGAAAACATGACCTTCCCACAAGAGGCAATGAGGCAATCAGGAACTCTTTTGGTGAGGAAATGTTTGGTGGAGAGGGAGAGAGAGAGAGAGAGAGAGAGAGAGAGAGAGAGAGAGAGAGAGAGAGAGAGAGAGAGAGAGAGAGAGAAAGAAATAGAGACAGAGACAGAGACAGAGACAGACAGAGAGAATGGTTCATATCCTGTGAAGAGGTGAAAATAATGAGAAGCAGGTTGTGGTGATCTTGATTGACACCAGGTCTATGGTGTTGTCTGGCCCTGGGCTGCAATAAGGGCACATTTCTGGGTTCATGGCCCTGTTGCAGGCACGATCTACGTTGATGTCGATGACTCCTGATACCTCCAAATGCTGAGAGATTAGGGCTGTACAGAGTTGGTCCCACCCTTCAGTGGATGCAACATTAATGAAAACTGGTCCTGTCCTTAAACAGCTGCAGAACTTAGGAAAACGGGGTCCTACACCACAACTCGGCAGCACACTAGAGTTGAACCTGTTCTCAGGGGCATGTGTGAGCTGGTCCTGGTGACATAAGAATGTAAGAACAGGTCCCTCCATCTGCCCTGGTGTGGCATGGGTATGACAAAAATGTCTTCCCTCTTTTCCCCTACAATCTGCAAGAGTTGACATTTATCTGCAGCAAAACTCTAGAAAGTGGGTACGGCAACTCTTCTGGACAGAGCAGACTGACCTTGTTTGTTGGGGTGTGGGTCAGCCAGACCGAAGGTGTGGCACAGGAAAGCTGGTCCCAGTACTCAGCTGCCATGCAGCAGCTTGGGAAAGGGTGAGAAACTCCCCCTTGGCCCTTAGTCCTTGCCACCTGCAGCAAATGAGGGAGCTGCAGCACTGGGGAAAGCAGGCCCTGCTCCTCACTTGGGCACCATAATAGAGCTGACCCAGTTGTTGGAGGCACTGGTGAGTCTGCCCTGAGGACATGAGAACAGGAGAGCTGGCCAAAACCAGAAGTCTACCATGTGATGGTGAGGGCAGGGAAAGATAATTTCCTCTCTTGCCCCTGCCACCAGTGCCAGGTCAGAGAGCTGACCCTCCCCCTTACCAGCTGTAGTACTCAGGAAATGGGGTTCTGCACCTCTTCTGAGCAGCACAGTAGAACTGACCCTGATGGCTTAGTGCTGGGACAGCTGACACTGAGGGCATCAAAGCAAGAGAACTGTCCTGCCACTTGTTTATTGACTCATAGAATAGAGTGTACTAGCCAGACAACGTCAAAGAGTTCACCCAGGTGGTGAGGACTGGGGAGAGCTGGTGTCTTGACCAATCCTGCAACTACAGAGTCAGGAACAATATTATGAGTTGGACAACCACAACATGCACCCCATCTACGATCTGTGAAGCACATAAAGAGGCAGGTCCTACAGATCCAATGTTGCTGGATCTCCATGACACAGGGTAAGATCAGGATATCCAAGAGGAGTTCCAGTAAGAGACTGGTGTTGATGGTGTAGCAGAAACCAGAGACCACAAGCCAGGCTACTGACTCTGTCATGAACACTTGCAAGTAAAGATACATGGAGAAAAAGACACACTGGGTGACTCACTGTTTCCCACTATAGCTTCCATGACCCAAATATTTAAAACATTTTTCTTCTTTCTTAAATTTTATTTTATTTTGTGGGATGATGTAAGTGCATAGGATAGATATGAAGTGATGGGAAGATGACTGGAATCTAGATGCATGATGTGAAAGATGAAGAATAAAAGAAAGTAGAATAAAAAAAAAGAAAATTGTCAGTTTCTGTTAAAAGCCCTATCACATTTTATTCTAAATCCTGCATGACTTTAGATTTGATTGGAAATTAGTATTCACTTTTTATATTATCTAGAGCATGAAAAGTGAAAATAATTATTTATTGTAAGAGTATAACTAATTTACCTGCCATAATATAACCTGATTTTTTAATCTTTTTCTTAAAGTGAATGATTAGACATGCCTGTAATCTTATTTTTCAAGCCTATAAAGCCATAAGTGCCAGCACGTACATACACATGCAGCGTGAATCCAAGGCAGCATGCTTCAAGTCAATGGTGAAACAGATAATTCTTTATAAATTTTAGATATTCTAAAAATTAACTTCATAAAATATTATAATAATAATTATTAATCATACAGAATATGCTTTTTCTCTATGAATTTATATTGGCATTAGTATAACTACTTGGCAAAATCGTTGATATACATAATCAAATCTTTGCTTTTATATACATAATATTTAAGAAAACCAGAAATAGCTAGTTTGTCAAGAATATTACCTTGTGTTGTACTATTTCTTAGGATATTCAGACAGACTTTTTTTTCTGAGTAAAATGCTTTCAAAGCCCTGTGGAAAATCTTATCTTCATAATTTAATTGTTATGTAATGAATCTTTTATGCAAATAAGAATATTTTAAAATTTGAAGTTCAACAAAGTAAAAACATTATAAATATTGACAGCATTATCTTCAAATTATATTTCAAATACAGTTTGTGAATCGCTCTTTGTCAAGTTTTATGGTGTTACATTTTAGTGTAGATCAGTGTGAGGCTAGATTCTCAGTTTCTGAAAATGGATTGTGCCTCCAAGAAATAGCAAGGAAAGAAGGGACAGATAGTTAGCTGTCTCACTAGCATAATTAAAAATGTTATGCTGCTTCACAAAGGGATTTTGAAGCAATAGCTTTAGATTCACCATAAAATAATAAAAATGAAACTTACAAGATTCAAGAAGGATTTTCTCTTTAGATTGCATATAATGAATTTGAAAACTAAGACTTCAGTCTATGAGATGGAAATTATTCCTAGCACTGCTTGGTTGACAATGAACCTAAAACTTCATAGTCCATGTACCTAGGGTAAAACCAAATACTGCCTATTGTTTTACTAAAAGAACACAGCAATAAAATGACTCCTAGTGACATTCTTCTGCATTCATAGATTAGTTTCTAGCTCAGCCATTATCAGAGAAGCAGTTGAAAAGAAATACAAAGACCCACAGCCAGTCATTATGCAGAGAGGGGGAGTCTATGGAACCTCTAGTCCCAAATGGGATGTCACCATCAAATTTCTTCCCTTAGGTATTAGAGAAACCTTTGAAAGAGGAGCCAGAAATAATATATTAATCAGAGAGGATGAAAGACACAAAGAAAAATAATACCTTCTAAGTCAAAATGAACAAAGCATGCACTGGACCTATGTGGGTCTGCAAAAGTTGGTGTTCTAGAATAAATTATCACAGAGTTTAGAACATTTTTGGATTATAAAATTATTATTTTTTAATATACCCGAAATAAAATGAAATCCAAAATGTGACTGTCACGCTCATTGCATTGATCCCATTGACTCTCATTCCTTGGCTAAAATACTTGTGAATCTAGCAATACATTCCACAAGACCTAAATGTCAGACACCACATTTAGTCCTTCCATTATGGAGTATTATTAGAGGTAAAGTGTGAAAGTAAGCCCTTCTCTTATAGAAATATAGACTTGGTCAGAAAAGTACTGCCAGTGCACTTTCCTCTAGAGGAGCTAACGTTAAGGCTTTTAGTCTCTGCAATCAACTTCAGGTAGTGTGAAGCTTAGAGTTGAAGGGTGTCCTTCCTGTTAACATTTCTCTGTTTATGTCTCCAATTATTTATTAAGAATAAAGCATAATGTCTATGCACAACTTCATTTTACATCATCTCCTCTTTGTAATTATGTATGTACAATATTAGATTTATCTCCTAAGAGTTTGAAAAAAATGTAAGTAAGTCATCTTTCCTGCTAAGCATTTTTGACATCTTTCAGTGGATTCCTTCATGGGTGTTTGCATGACCTCTGACTTGTCTGTCTTTTTAGAGGAGAGGCAGTTTTGTTCTCATTATACATTTCATATAATTCCCGACGTTCATCTTACCCCTTTCTACTTACAGTTATACTTTATAGAGAGTACAACCTCCAAAAATGTGGTAGCAGTAAGCAACATATGGCATTCACAATGCTCCCATATGTTGCTATGCTTCATCATGGAACTTCAATTATTCTGAGAATAATCTGCCAACTACTGTCATTCTTTGTCCATGGTAAGCAATCTTTACGTTTCCTTCTTCTCTATTTTTTTTTCTTTCTATTTGGATTGACTGCAGCTGAGTTATAAAATTTTATTCCTCATCTTGTTTGACTTTGACTTTTATGACCCAACATTCTCTCATTTTCTTTAGCTATTCCTCTGTATGAAGTGTATCTTAGGAGAACCTCAAACTAAGTGGCAAGCACAGAGTTCTTGATATTACAGATATCAATCTGTCCATAACACTGGTGAACTTTTGAACTGCTATAAAATTGTTGCTACATCTCTTACTCCATAAAAATCATGAAATTACCTCTGAAGCTACAAAAAGAGGTGAGGAATCATTGTATGCATTTTACAACCAGAAATGCTAGGTTAAAACAATGTATTTCTTTCTATTCCTTTGCATAATAGAGAATACTTATCAATCTTTAACCAGTTATCCATTATTCAACCAACTATTTGGCTTTATTTGGCTTAAGAACTACATAATGATTCTCTTATTTTATTGCTAGTTATTGATAATTGCACTAAATTTATAAGGAATCCAAAATCTCTATTTGTTTATCTTCAATACATCCTTTGCTTAGTTTGTATTCTTCATAAAAATGTGTTTTCATTTACATTATTATGATTAAAAATTGTCTTTATTGATTGTTTAATGAATTTAAATTACTATTTATACCTTGAGGTTGCTCTACAGTTTCAGTCCTCTGGACATTTTAATTCCACTGATCTATGGCCAATCATATAATGACTAAGCTTCCTAACTTAATATATCATGCTGTGCCAATTTTCATGTTAACTAGTATTTTTGCTCTCCAGCATTCCCCTAATTTACTGAACTCTCCTCAAACATAGTTTTCTCAAATAAACTTTAGTATCATAATGAATTTGAACAATTTTATCTTTTGAAGTCTGATTTTTGTCACCTGAAAAACAATAGTAATCCAAAAATACATACTTTTGGTGAAGAACTGTGTGAAAGCATGCAAAAACATAACATTCCATGGTATAGCTACTTCATCCAGTGTAATATAAGTGCAGTTTAGAAGAATATTATCATATTTCCTTCTCAAACCCAAAATAAAACTTCAATATCTGACAATATTTTTATTTAATATGCTATTGTTTATGGTGCATTGTGTTTATCATTCAAAAGATTTAAAGAGGTAAGATTTAATAAGAGAATATGAAAGCTTTATTAGTAAGAATACAAAGTTTTAAATTGAAGATTATTGTTTCTGTCAACTTACTTGAATACTCTTCTCCGCAAAATTACTTGTTTAGATAGGGTATTTCAATATCAAGAAATTATTTGAAGAAAAAGGCAATTCATAACGTTATTGTAAAGTAGCAAAATTTAAAGTTTATGGATATTTTTGTTCATTGTATTTATTACAAATAATTTACTGGTCATAAAGTGTTTTTCAACTTTATATAAATGCTAATAGTATTGCCAATCTATCTTCATAGAGCCCAGAACATGTTAAATTTTTTGTGTTCTAATATTTATCTTATTTGATTTACATTGACATTCATATGTCAATTTGTGCCAAAAGTGGGATGTTTATATTTTTCCAATCCCAGTATGATCACTTAGAAATTTTGGTTTATAAAATTTGATAAATCATTGGTTTATGTGATTTGATAGAAGCTTGTGAGTGTTATTAAATTTTCTTATTCTTTGTAAAATTAGTAAATCCCGAGAGTCATGAACAATAAGAATAATGACAGTAATATATTAAAAAATAAATCTCAGGATATACATTTTAAAGGAATTATAGTATAAAAATAATAAATGACTACTCTTACAAAAACAATGTCTTATGTTTCAAAAGTTGTAATATTTTATGGTATTTGCACAACCACTTTCACTATTAAACAGATTACCAGAATATATGTTACAACTTTGAGGAGCACAAATACAAGTGAATAAGTGGATCATTGGTTATCATATATGCTATAACAATGCAGAAAGATAATGTTTACATAGAAGTAGGTATTTTTTATCCTTTTGGGTAATATTAAACTTTATTTACATGTGTATCTTGATATTTATATGTTTACATGTAAATATATATGATTACTGATAGTGCTTCATTATGTCAACTTGTCTTTTTTGTGTGTGTGCGTGAATTTATTTATTTATTAAAATTTTATTATGAATTCATCTGTTGTTAACAAACTAGATTGATTTTAATTATTGCTCTAGTGAATAAAGTAGCAATAAGCATTGCTGCAAATATCTCTATGATAGGGTGCAGAATTCTGTGTGTATTGTCTTGAGTGAAATAGCTGGATGATATGATAGTTCTATTTTTGAGTTTTGACAAATTTTCAAACTGATTGCCACAATGGTTATATAGTTTCCAAACCCACCAATAATTAATAAGGGTTCCAATTAGTCTACACCTTTATTATTATTATTATTATTATTATTATAAAAAAATTTCTGCCTCCTCCCTACCTGCCACTCCTCTCCCCCTCCACCCACTCCCCTTCCCATCCCTTCCTAGTCCAAAGAGCAGTCAGGGTTCCCTGCGCTGTGGGAAGTCCAAGGTCCTCCCCTCCATCAAGATCCAGGAAAGTCCTCAACCATACAGACTAGGCTCCCACAAAGCCAGTATAAGCAGTAGGATCAAAACCCAGTGCCATTGTCCTTGGCTTCTCAGTCAGTCCTCATTGTCTGCCACGTTCAGAGAGTCTGGTTTGATGTTTGATCACATGCTCCATCAGTCCCAGTACAGCTGGCCTTGGTGAGCTCCCATTAGATCAGCCCCACTGTCTCAGTGGGTGGGCACACCCCTCGCGGTCCTGACTTTCTTGCTTATGTTCTCCCTCCTTCTGATCCTCATTTGGAACTAGGGAGCTAAGTCCAGTGCTCCAATGTGGGTCTCTATCTCTATCTCCATCCATCGCCAAATGAAGGTTCTATGGTGATATGCAAGATATTCATCAGTGTGGCTTATAGGATAGAGCCATTTCAGGCTCCCTCTCCTTCGCTGTCCAGGGAACTAGCTGGGGACATCTCCATGGACACCTGGGAACTCCTCTAGAGTCAAGTCTCTTGCCAACCCTAAAATGGTTCCCTTAATTAAGATATTTACTTCCCTTCTCCCATATCTACCCTTTCTCCATCCCAACCATCCCATTTCCCCAGGGTCTCCCCATCCTCCCCTCCTCACTTTTCTCTCCCCATATCCCCTTACCCCCACCCCACTCCCACCCCCAAGATCCCAATTTTTGCCTGGCAATCTATTCTATTTTCAATATCCACGAGGATAACTATATGTTTTTCTTTGGGTTCACCTTCTTATTTAGATTCTCTAGGACCATGAATTATAGGCTCATTGACCTTTATTTTTGGCTAGAATTCACTTATGAGTGAGTATATATCATATTCATCTTTTTGGGTCTGGGTTACCTCACTCAGAACAGTGTTTTCTATTTCCATCCATTTGCATGCAAAATTTAGGATGTCATTGTCTTTTACTGCTGAGTAATACTCTAATGTGTATATATTCCACACTTTCTTTATCCATTTTGTTTCCCAGATGCCCAGACCTGAATAATCACATGGAAATTATTTTATTTGCAATACTGTTTAGGGAATCGCTCAGATATATTCCTGGCTAACTCTTATGTTTTATTTTAACCCATTTATATAAATCTGTGAATCACCACGAGGCTGTGACTTACTGGTAAGATTCTGGCATCGCTCTCCTTCAGCAGCTACTTGGTGACTGCCTTCCTTCTCCCAGCATTCAGCTTTCTTTTCCCCTGGCTCTATTCTGCCCTGTCATAGGTCAAAGCAGCTTTTTGTTAATCAATGTTAATGTAATATATTCACAGCACATACAGGGGAATCCCACATCATATATATCCACATGAATAAAGACAATATGCTTAATATGCATAATGTTACTTATATGTAAGTTGTCTGGGCTGCTCTTCCCTATAAATGACTACTTTTCCTACTTTAGGTATTCTTTAGTTACTTTTAGCTCTTTGTCTATCTTTGAAGTCTTCTTGTCTTTACCATAGTCACATTCACATGTGTATTTTTGTCCTTGTCAAGCTCCTGCATAGGCCAGTTGGTGAGACCTTATGATCATAGCTTGTGACATTCTTAAGAGACACTATTTCACAGAAAATTCCCTGCACTTCTGGATTGTACAGTCTTTCTTCCCCCTCCTCAGCAATGTTTCCTGAACCATAGATGCAGGAGTTGATTTTTGAATGTATTCTTTTTGCTGGGCTCCATAATTATCTGTTTGATATTTTGTGGTTTTCTGTAATGTTCTCACTCTGTTACAAGGATAATATCCTTAGTGACTGGTGAAAGCTACATTTATCTTTTGGCTATAAGGACAAATATTTAGCACGTAGTTGGAATTTTACAGATATAATAAAGTGATGATTCTTTGGTTGGAAGCGTCACCTCTGCCCCTAACATCCTTATACTCAAAGACTCTGGAATGCTTGAGTTCAGGCTTCACCCCTTCCCTTGGCATTCATGAATCTAAGGAGTTAGAAATGTTTGTGTGGAAAGTTCCTCCCCAAAATCCCTCCTCTGGGAGTTGCTGCAGTCCAGACTCCACCACTGAGAAAGCCCACCAAAGGGTGACCACTCCCAGAGAGGCTTGAAATCACTCCCATAGGTTTTTTAAACTGTCCCCTCAGAGAATAAGCATAGAATTGCCTATGTTCCTTTTCCCTCTCCTGGGATTTTAGGTCTTCCTTTCCTAGCTCCTCTCTGAAGGCCTGGAAGGCCGCCCAGGAGAGAAGGCATCCATTAAACCTGGGCCCTTTCTAATTTGGTTTGATTTTGTCTGATGTGGATTATTGCATTTTCGGAGAGGATTATTGGGAGGTAACAACTTTTTATCTGGTGGTTCAATGATATTATAGGTTCTCTTTTCAAGAGTCATGACATCACAAACCATTGTTATTTGACCAAGATTCCTGTACCATGTTTTCTCTCTTCTTTAGCATGTATTAAGTATGTTTGCCATTATATAGCTTTTAATTTACTGAATTTTGAATAATAGACAGTACTTTACTGTGTAATTAAAATAGAGTTTACATTTTAAAATGACGTACTGGAACATAGCATTATTCCTTGAAATAAATCTTGCATATTTCATCCTAAATTATAATAAAAATTTGAGATACTTGTTCATGTTAGAAATCCAGCACTCTAACCATTGATCTACAGAGTTCCATTCAAAACAAGTTATTGTGAATTTCGGGGTGAGATTCCAGGTGCAGTGGGAAAAAAGTAAGATTTACTACTATTTAAAGACTGCATGTTTTTTTTTTCTCATTCTTTGTATGTCGCCTTCACTAAATGTTACCCTTCTTGAGGCATGTAGATCACTATGGACTCAATGTGTTAAAAATTGTGCCTGCTGCAGGAAAACACACAAACCTTGCATACCTCATCTTTTTTTTACATGCATAAACTGGCATTAGAATATGTGGACCTTACTGAACAATGAACTTTTGTCCAATCAGGGAAGTTTCATTTGTAGATACAAGATTTCACATTGAAATAGAAGGGAAAGATGATGGTGAAACTGCCATGCACATGATAAATTTTCATGAAAATGTCTTTCTAAAACCTATCACTATGTACATGTACAGTGACTGTATGCCAATGAATGAAAAGAAATTTATATTAAAAATAATAAAAATTTCAAAGTAAACTTGAAAACAACTGACAAGAAAAAAGTAAGGATATAATAATTTGGGATTTTTGTAAATAAATTGCACTATCTAAAAGGAGTTTTTCTTTTTCAACTATTTATTAGTATACTTCCCTGCTAAAAATAAAAGATTTCCATAGATTGAAAGAAAAGGTGTATTTGTTGTTTCATGATGAATAATTATGGTATTTGGAATAATACAAATAAAAAATAAGAACATAGAATATTACAGATATTTTTGTTTTGTTTTTCTTGTTGTTTTTTGTTTTGTTTTGTCTTAATTGAGCTCTACATTTTTCTCTGCTCCACTCCCTGCCTCTCTCCTCCCCTTCAACCCTTCCCCAAGATTCCCATGCTCCCAATTTACTCAAGAAATCTTGTCTTTTTCTTCTTTCCATGTAGATTAGATCTATGTATGTCTCTCTTAGTTTCCATATTGTTGTCTAGGTTCTCTGTGATTGTAATTAGTGGGCTGCATTTTTTGCTACATGTTTCAAAACTACTTACGAGTGATTACATGTGTTAATTGTCTTTCTGGGTCTGGATTACCTCATTCAAAATAATGTTTTCTAGTTCCATCCATTGCTGCAAAATTCAAGATGTCATTGCTTTTCTTCTGTGTAGTACTCCATTCTGTAAATGTATCACATTTTCTTTATCCATTCTTTGGTTGAGGGGCATTTAGGTTGTTTCCAGCTTCTGGATATGACAAACAATGCTGGTACGAACATAGCTGAGCACATGTCCTTCTGGCATGATTGAGCATCCTTTAGATATACACCCAAAAGTGGTATTAATAGGTCTTGAGGAAGGTTTTTTCCTAATTTTTGGAATAATTTGCTACACTGACATCCCAAGGGACTGTACCAGCTTGCATTCCCACCAGCAATGCAGAAATATTCCTTTTACCCCACAACCTCTCCAGCATAAGTTGTCATCAGTATTTTTGATCTTGGCTATTCTTACATGTGTAAGATAGAATCTCAGAGTTGTTTTAATTTGCATTTCTTTGATTACTAAGGATGTTGAACATTTCCTTAAGTATCTTTTAGCCATTTTATGGTGAGGGAGAATTGTCTGCATTCTGTTAATCATGTTTAAATAAATGCTGATTGGCCAGTCAGGAGGTGTAGGTAGGAAAACCAGACAGGAAGTGGAAATGATGCAAGGAGAGCAGGAGAATTCTGGGAAGGTGAAGCTGATTCCTCCCACTCCTGCCCAGATCACTGAAGCAGCAGGATGTGAGCTGCCCCACTGAAAAATGGACTGAGCCACATGGCTAACATAGATCAGAAAAATGGGTTAATCAAGATGTGAGAGTTAGCTAGTAAGAAGCCTGACCTAATGGGCCAATCAGCTTTATAACTTAAAGGGATCTGTGTGTGATTTTTCTCTGGGACTAAATATCTGGGGGACCGGGCAGGACAGAAAACCTACAAACAAGCAGGCCTGGACTTCTCATGTTACAATTTTAGATTCTCTTCAATGTGTAAAGACCTAAACAGAATGTTACAGAATTTTTATATCACTTTTATTTTAATTATCTTTAATCAGAAGTCATATATTATACTAGATTAATGATATAATCACTCTTTTTTCTATTGGTGGTTTTGCATAATATTTAAGTACTCTATTTAAATACAAATCTAAGTATTAATTTTTTTGTAAAATATCTGCTTTTGAATATATTTTAATTAATGAGTGTTGTTTAGAAATACATTTTTCTAGTTCACCAGAGAATACTTGCATTCCCTTGAAAATGTACACAATCAAGGTTGTGCAAACATGATTTTGTATTTTAATCTATATCAAAGTGATGTAAAAGGTGTGTCCTTTAAAAACACAGTCTTAGCTATTATGTTCATTTACTTTTCTGACTTGCAAAAATCTGTTTTAAGTCTATTTCATTACAGTAATGAGTCACTTTACTTACATCACAAAGTGTTGTTAAGGAATTGGAGTTCCTGTAAATGGAACTGCCTCTCTAAAAATAACAGCTTATGTCATTTTATTGTATGATTAAAGAATATGTATACTTTTATATACATATTTTATGTATATTGTCTTAAATATGTGCATATAATTACATATATATGATTGATAGATACACATACAAACACATATATATTAATTATATGACTTTTCAAACAACTCTTCCTTAGGGCCTCCATTTTATGTTGTCTGTGTCAATACTAACAAATACAGCAACACTTTATAGAGCTATTACTATAACAAATTATTGAATGGTTGCTTTGTTTCAAAAGTAAAATGGAATAAAGCATATCATTTATGATATATAAAATTTAAAAAATTTTATTGGTAGCAGTTGAGTTAATTGTTTGAATAGCACTTGGATCCTTTTGGGAAGCCTATATATATATACTGATTAGTTTATACATCAGAATCTGAACAAAGCTTCCTAATATTTTAATCATATGCAATAAGAAGTTCTGGTAAGGTAGTTGAAGTATTAATTAATGTAAAATAATGAAATTCAAAAAAACAAAGATAAATGTTTTCTAAAGTGTTTTTCTAAGGGGATAAAGAAATTTTGACCTTATGCAGTGCAGAAGCTTAATAATGGAAAGTGTACAATATTAGATGACATATATTAATACTCTAAAAATCCAATATAACAGATATATGTAAAATTGTATATTAAAACAGAGGTGGAACTTTTGATAGAAAATAAACAAACAAATAATATGTCAAAGAAAAAATAAATGGTTACAAACAAGACAGACGTCACTTCAAACAAGGAGATAACAACATCAAGCTTGTATAATCTAAAGACACCAGTCACATTGGAGACTTTTTATCAGTGTATAAAATCAAGATGAAATCAAAAGTAGATTATATAAAGGAGTCCTTCTTTCAAATAGAATGATGTAACCTAAACTCCATAAATACAAATATAAAATGTGCTTATTTTATTTTTGGATGTTAGCAGAGAGATTAAGGATTAAGATTAAGAGGCAGGAGATTAAGAGAGAATCCCTTAAAGAAGGGCAATAGAGTAGGTAATTATGTAGAGACAGGGAAGAGACCGGAGTAGAAAAATTGAATGACAAAAGGAATCAAAGTGTAGGAGTAAGGAGAGAAAACAGGAATGGACAACTAACACTATGGTGCATTTGAGAATTCATATAAAAAGTACTAGTATATTTTAAAGAGAAATCTAATTGGAGTCACCAAATAAATTGGAAGACAATGTCTCTGTTAGACATCTTTTACTACCAAGTGAACTTTTAGTGTAAGGAGTGGATTACATCTAGTAAAATTGATGAAAAAAAGTGCCCATGGAAACCTGAAACAACTCAGGCAATTGTCAAAGGTACTGATTGCTCTCCACAACTTATGATAATGTCTAACTGTTGAGGACAATTCATACATAACTCAGTGAACTTGGATAAATTTGCTCCTTCCTAAATAGAACCATCAACACTAGTGTTTATACTACTCAGAGGTAGTCTACATGCTCTGAGGAACATGATAACCACCAACCTAGCTATAATCCTTGAGACCTACATTGGTGATCTGTGTGCATGATAGACTATGGCAATGATGGCACAAATCTATGGGTATAACCAAATACTCTCTGATTGGATTTAAGGTCCATTACATGAGATGAAACCAATGACTGACAATGGTATGTGGTCTAGAGCCTGAGACTGAATGGGCCTAAGGAAAATCCAATAATATTCTGATAAATTATACAGAAATAAAATAATACCCACTTGAGTTCTGGTGTACCTATAGATGAATACATTCCTCAGTCTTCATCAGAAATATATCCCTTGCAGTAGGTGAGTAATAACACAGACTCACAACTGGAAAATTGTTTTATAGCTTGGAAATTTTTGGAAGAAACTATTAATAGTGGAAATGAAAGAATCTCTGATTCTTTTGCCTACACTTGGGACCCTTTCCCTCCTACTAGTCTGACTGATCCAGCTTTGACATGAGGATTTATGTCTAGTCTTATTTCATATTGTTATGCCAGGTTTGGTTGATATTCCTAGAGGTCCTATTCTTCTGTGAAAGGAAATTGAACAGTAGATATTGGGAAGATAAAAGATCAGGATGAAATGAGAGGAGTGGAGAGAGGGGAGAATGCAGTAGAGGTATTTTGGTAGAATATTAAATAAAAAGAAAATATGAAAAAGGAGAATTAAAGAAATAGCATAGAGTTGGCTGGTTGAGTAAATGTGAAAGACATGGAAGGAGTTGGGAGAAAGGAAACTATTAACAGAATATATTGATATTTGATAATTTTAATAAAACAAGAATAAACACTTGGATAATTATAAATGAATATTTAAATATACAAATACTATCTCAAAAAATGGGAAACTCTATAAAGGAAAGAGTAATGTTATATTTGTTTCAATTCAACATGAAGACATAGGAATCATACACATTTATTCACCTTCAAATAAGCGATAAATATCCTCACTGAATCTTTGATTGTAGAATTAGTAAGTTATATATTTGAAGACAAAAATCTGTCTTCTCAATATTGGCATGTAATGAGGATAATAGTCTATAAATCTCTAGAACTTCTTAAGTGACTGCCAATCAGCATGATACAATTGATGAATTTAGAACAGTATATTCAATTAAAGCAGAATATTTACTTTTATAAGCTAACAGATTCTTTGACAATAAAGACAAACTTCTACTTAAGAAAATGCTCAATTCCCGAATCCTGTCCTAGCCTTTATCCAGGTACACCTTCCTCTCTTCCCCCCTACCCTCTGGGGCCACAAGATCTCCCCAGGGCTGCTCCCTTGCACGCTGGGCCTGGACTGTGGACACAGGCCGGCAGGGGCATTTCCTTTGCTTTGAGAGCCTGCCTGAGGACAGGTAAGCTCTGTCTCAGCTCAGCCACACTCCTGGCCAGCAAGAGACAGTGATCTTCTAGCAGACATCCATTGGAGGAGGGTTGAGTTTTCTCCTGTCCCGAGGGTTTTGGCTAGGAGGAATTCAGACTTTCCCCGCCCCCCTCGACTTTCTGGTCACCAGGCAGAGGCGGGCCCTCCCTGCGGAGCTCTCCCGAATCCTGTCCCAGCCTATATCCAGGTACACCTTCCTCTCTTCCCCCCACCCCTCTGGGTCCACAAGATCTCCCCAGAGCTGCTCCCTTGCACACTGGGCCTGGGAAGTGGGCTCAGGCCGGCAGGGGCAGTTCCTGTGCTTTGAGAGCCTGCCTGAGGACAGGTAAGCTCTATCTCAGCTCAGCCACACTCCTGGTCAGCAAGAGAAAGTGATCTTCTAGCAGGCATCCATTGGAGGAGGGTTGAGTTTTCTCCTGTCCCGAGGGCTTTGGCTAGGAGAAATTCAGACTTTCCCCGCCCCCCTCGACTTTCTGGTCACCAGGCAGAGGAG
The DNA here is from genome assembly GCF_982192425.1 of Myodes glareolus. NCBI lineage: Eukaryota > Metazoa > Chordata > Mammalia > Rodentia > Cricetidae > Myodes > Myodes glareolus. The sequence goes on along the minus strand of NC_142040.1, from coordinate 15,196,531 downwards.
GCTTCTCCCTGCAGAGCTATCCCAAATCCTGTCCCAGTCTTTATCCAGACACACCTTCCTCTCTTCCCCCCTTCCCTCTGGGGCCACAAGATCTCCCCAGAGCAGCTCCCTTGCGCACTGGGCCAGGGCTGTGAGTGCAACCCGGCAGGAGGGAAGGCCTGTGTTTCAATAGACTACCTGTCGGAAGGTAGAACTTCTGTCAGTGAAGTCCCTGCCCAACAAGGGAACCTGACCTGGTACCAGAAGATCCAATAGAGAGCATTTGAAGGAAGATATGGGCAGACGCCAAGGCAAGAACTCCTCCAACAATCTAAAAAAAAACATGAAAACACCAGATACCAATGACCCTACAATAGAAGGTCTTTAACCTCTTAATTCAGAAGAAGCAGAAAAAAATGCCATTATGAAAGCAATAGAGTCCCTTGAACTGGATATGAATAACTCCCTTAAAGAACTGGATGAGAAGTACAACAAAAAGATTGAAGAAATGAGTAAAGAAATGGATGAGAAATATAACAAAAAGTTCGAAGAAATGAGTAAATCCATGAATGATACACTGGGAAACCACGAAAAAACAATTAAACAGGTAATGGAAACAGTTCAAGAATTGAAAACTGAAATGGAGTCAATGAAGAAAACACAAAACTAGAGCTGGCTAGATATGGAAAATCTAGGTAAATGAACAGAGACTACAGAATCAAGCATAACCAATAGGATACAAGAGATGGAAGAACGAATCTCAGAGTCTGAAGATACCATAGAGAGAATAAATGCTCTGATCAAAGAAAACAGCAAATCCAATAAATTCTCATCACAAAACATTCAAGAAATCTGGGACACAATAAAAAACCCAAATCTAAGAATAATAGGGATCGAAGAAGGAGAAGAACTGCAGATCAAAGGACCAGAAAATATATTCAACAAAATTATAGAAGAAAACTTTCCCAACATAAAGAATGATATTCCTATGAAGGTTCAAGAAGCATACAGAACACCGAATAGACTTGATCAAAAAAAAAAAAAACATCCCCTCGCCATATAATAATCAAAACACAAAACATACAGGTTAAAGAAAGAATATTAAGAGCTGCAAAGGAAAAAGGGCAAGTAACTTATAAAGGTAAACCTATCAGACTTACACTGGACTTCTCTATGGAAACCATGAAAGCCAGAAGGTCCTGGATAGAGGTACTGCAGAAACTAAGAGAGCATGGATGCAAACCCAGACTACTATACCCAGCCAAGCTATCGTTCACTATCTATGGAGAAAACAAAATATTCCAAGATAAGAACAAATTTAAACAATTCGTAGCCACAGAATCAGCCGTAATGAAAGTAATAGAAGGAAAATCGCAACCCAAGGAATCCAACATTGCCATCATTACCTACAATAACTCAGACATCTAGCGACCCTTCACGAGCTTAACTCAAAAAAGGTACACATACAAACTATATTAAACAAATAAACAAAAAATAATAATAACTGGAGTCAACAACCACTGGTCATTAATATCACTTAATATTAATGGACTCAATTCACCTATAAAAAGACACAAACGAAGAGATTGGATACGAAAACAGGATCCACCATTCTGCTGTTTACAAGAAACACACCTCAAACACAAAGATAGACATCAACTCAGAAAAGGGCTGGGAAAAGGTTTTTCAAGCAAACGGACCTAAGAAACAAGCAGGTGTGGCCATTTTAATTTCCAACAAAATTGACTTCAAACTAAAATCAATCAGAAGAGATGGAGATGGACATTTTTACTCATAACAGGAACAATTCCTCAGGAGGAAGTCTCAATCCTGAATATCTACCCCCCGAATATAAAGCCTCCTACTTATGTAAAAGAAACACTTCTAGAACTCAAGAGAGTCATCAAACCACACACACTAATAGTAGGAGACTTCAACACTCCTCTCTCACCAATGGACAGGTCAATCAGACAGAAACCTAACAGAGAAATAAGAGAATTATTGGAGGTATTGAATCAAATGGACTTAACAGACATGTATAGAACGTTCCACCCAAAGAGAAAGAATATACCTTCTTCTCTGCAGCTCATGGAACCTTCTCGAAAATTGACCACATACTGGGTAACAAAGCAAACTTCCACAGATACAAAAAAATATTAGTAACCACCTGTGTCTTGTCAGACCACCATGGATTAAAGTTAGAATTCAACAACAGTGCTACCCCCAGAAAGTCAACAAATTCATGGAAGTTGAACAGTCAACTACTGAATCACCCCTGGGTCAAGGAAGAAATAAAGAAAGAAATTAAAATCTTCCTTGAATTTAATGAAAATAAAGACACAACATACTCAAACCTATGGGACACTATGAAAGCAGTGCTAAGAGGAAAGTTCATAGCACTAAGTGCCCAATTAAAGAAAACGGAAAAAGCACACATTGGAGACTTAACAGCACACTTGAAAGCTCTAGAAAAAAAAAGAAGCTGATTCACCAAGGAGGAGTAGAAGACTGGAAATAATCAAACTGAGGGCTGAAATCAACAAAATAGAAACAGAGAAAACAATCCAAAGAATCAATGAAGCAAAAAGCTGGTTCTTGGAGAAAATCAACAAGATCGACAAGCCCCTATCCAAATTAATCAAATGGCAGAGAGAAAACATGCAAATTAATAAGATCAGAAATGAAAAGGGGGACATAACCACAGATGCAGAGGAAATTCAGAGAATCATTAGATCTTACTACGAAAATTTATATGCCACAGAGTTGGAAAATGTACAAGAAATGGACATTTTTTTTAGATAAGTACCATATACCAAAGTTGAACCAAGACCAAGTGAATAATCTAAATAGACCTGTCAGTCGTGAAGAATTAGAAGCTGTTATTAAAAATCTCCCTATCAAAAAAAGCCCAGGACCAGATGGTTTCAATGCAGAATTCTACCAGAACTTCCAGGAAGAGCTAATACCTATACTCCTTAATGTATTTCACAATATAGAAACAGAAGAATCATTGCCAAACTCTTTTTATGAGGCTACAGTTACCCTGATACCAAAACCACAAAAAGACACGACCAAGAAAGAGAATTACAGACCAATCTCACTCATGAACATTGACACAACATACTCAATAAAATACTGGCAAACCGAATCCAAGAATACATTAGAAAAATTATCCATTATGATCAAGTGTGCTTCATCTCAGAGATGCAGGGCTGGTTCAACATACGCAAATCTATCAATTTAATCCATCATATAAATAAACTGAAAGAAAAAAACCATATGATCATTTCATTGGATGCTGAAAAAGCATTTGACAAAATTCAACACCAATTTATGATAAAGGTGTTGGAGAGACTGGGGATACAAGGATCATACCTAAATATAATAAAAGCAATATACAGCAAGCCGTCAGCTAACATCAAATTGAAGGGAGAGAAACTCAAAGTCTTTCCTCTAAAATCAGGAACATGACAAGGCTGTCCACTCTCACCATACCTCTTCAATATAGTGCTTGAAGTTCTAGCAATAGCAATAAGACAACATAAGGGGATCAAAGGGATACAAATTGGAAAGGTTGAAGTTAAACTTTCGTTATTTGCAGACAATATGATAGTGTACATAAGCGATCTCAAAAACTCTACCAAAGAACTCCTACAGTTGATAAACACCTTTAGTAATGTTGCAGGATACAAGATCAACTCCAAAAAATCGGTAGCCCTCCTATACACAAAGGATAAAGAAGCAGGGAGGGAAATCAGAGAAACATCACCTTTCATGATAGCCACAAATAGCATAAAGTATCTTGGGGTAACTCTAACCAAGGAAGTGAATGACCTATTTGATAAGAACTTTAAGTCTTTGAAGAAAGAAATTGAGGAGGATACCAGAAAATGGAAAGACCTCCCCTGCTCTTGGATTGGAAGAATCAACATAGTAAAAATGGCAATTCTACCAAAAGCAATCTATAGATTCAATGCAATTCCCATCAAAATCCCATCAAACTTCTTCACAGACCTGGAGAGAACAGTAATCAAGTTTATATGGAAAAACAAAAAACCCAGGATAGCCAAAACAATCTTATAAAATAAAGGAACTTCTGGAGACATTACCATCCCTGACTTCAAATTCTATTACAGAGCAACAGTATTGAAAACGGCTTGGTATTGGCATAAGAACAGAGAAGTCGACCTATGGAATCTAATAGAAGACCTGGGTATTAACCCACAAACGTATGAACACCTGATTTTTGACAAGGGAGCTAAAGCTATACAATGAAAGAAGAATAGCATCTTTAACAAATGGTGCTGGCATAACTGGATGTCAACCTGTAGAAGAATGAAAATAGATCCATATCTATCACCATGCACAAAACTCGGGTCCAAATGGATTAAAGACATCAACATTAATCTGACCACTTTGAACCTGATAGAAAAGAAAGTAGGAAGGAGTCTACAAGACATAGGCACAGGAGACCACTTCCTAAGCAGAACCCCAGGAGTGCAGACAATAAGAGAAACAATAAATAAATGGGACCTACTGAAACTGAGAAGCTTCTGTAAAGCAAAGGACACTGTCAGTAAGACAAAAAGGCTACCTTCTGACTGGGAGAAGATCTTCACAAACCCCTCAACAGACAAAGGTCTGATCTCCAAAATATACAAAGAACTCAAGAAACTAGACACTAAAACTCTAATTAACCCAATTAAAAAATGGGGGTACTGAACTGAATAGAGAATTCACAACAGATGAACTTCGAATGGCCAGAAGACACTTAAGGTCATGCTCAACCTCCTTAGCGATCAGGGAAATGCAAATCAAAACCACTTTGAGATACCATCTTACACCTGTCAGAATAGCTAAAGTCAAAAACACCAACGATAGCCTATGCTGGAGAGGATGTGGGGTGAGGGGAACACTCATCCATTGTTGGTGGGAATGCAAACTCGTGCAGCCACTGTGGAAATCAGTGTGGCGGTTTCTCAGGAAACTGGGAGTCAGCCTCCCTCAGGATCCAGCAATTCCACTCTTGGGAATATACCCAAGATATGCCCTAACATACTACAAAAGCATTTGTTCAACTATGTTCATAGCAGCACTATTTGTAATAGCCAGAACCTGGAAACAACCTAGGTGCCCCTCAATAGAAGAATGGTTAAAAAAGGTGTGGAACATATACACATTAGAGTTTTACTCAGCGGTAAAAAACAATGACATCTTGAATTTTGCATGCAAATGGATGGAAATAGAAAACGCTTTACTGAGTGAGGTAAGCCAGACCCAAAAAGAGGAATATGGTATGTATTCACTCATAAGTGGATTATAACCGTAATTAAAGGTCTTTGAGCCTATTATTCGTGATACTAGAGAAGCTAAATAAGAAGGTGAACCTGACGAAAATCATGTAGCTATCCTCCTGGATATTGGAAATAGACAAGAGTGCCAGGTAACCTCGGGTGCATGGGGGGTGGGGGGGTTGTTGGAAGAGGAGAGGTTTAGAGAGAAGAGAGTAGGGGAGGAATGGGGAAAGATGGGGGACTGGGATGGGGGGGAGGGAGAATGGATAGATATGGGATCAGGGAAGTATATACCTCAACTATGGGAGTCATTTTATGGTTTACAAGAGACTTGAGTATAAAGGGGATCCCAGGTCCAAGGAGAGATCCCCAGATTGTTCTCTGGACAGAGGAGAGGGTGCCTGAACCGGCCTTGGCCCACAACCATACTGATGAACGTCTGGAGGGAGATGGAGACGGAGACCCACGTCGAAACACTGGACCTAGCTCCCTAGGTCCAAACGAGAGGCAGAAGGAAGGAGAACGTGAACAAAGAGGGCAAGAGCAGAGGAAACCATCCGACGTTGGATGGCGATACAGACGGAGACCCATATTGGAGCACCGGAGGGAACCCTCCACGGTCCAAATGAGGAGCAGAAGGATGAAGAAAATGAAAAAAGAAATCAGGACTGCGACGGGCGCCATCACCCACTGATACAAGGAGACTGATCTAATGAGAGTTCACCAAGGCCAGCTGTACTGGAACTGAATGAGCAAGTGATCTAACCAGATTCTCTGAATGTGGCCGGATTCTCTGGATGTGGCTGGCCTGGAGTCTTTCTGAAAAGCCATTGACAATGACACTGGGACTTGTTTCTTCTGCATATACTGGATTTTTGGGATCCAGTCTGTTTGGATACTCACCTTCCTGAACACGGAGGGAGGGGGGAGGAACTTGAACTTCCCACAGGGCAGGAAACCCTGACTACTCTTAGGGATGGAGAGGGAGGAGGAGAGGGAGTGGGGGAAGTGGGAGGGTGTTGGGAGGAGGGGCGGAAATGGAAACTTTTATAATTTAATAAACTTTAAAAAAAAAGAAAAGAAAATGCTCAATGATAAATTCAGGTCAAGAAATAACACCATCTAGAAATAATACCAAATATTCTCAGTCTATCAAATGCTTAAACATCAAAAAGAAAGCAAATATTTGCAAAGTATGTAATTTATCATGTAAAGTATTTCCTCTAGAGACAGTTTAATTTATTTTGAATATGCGAAATTGGGTGTCCAAAGTTACACTTATAAAGATAGTGATTATTTTCTTCTTTAAAAAAAAGATTAATTGGCCAATAGATGGCGAGAAATTTAAGTAGAACCTTTGGACAGAGAGAATTCTGGGAAAGAGGAAAGGGGGTAGTTATGAGCTAGTTGCTAGAGAATGCAGCATGAGCAGTAACTAATAGTTTTTGTCCATGCCGCTATTTGGGTGTTAACACTTCAGAAAAAGACTTGCTAAAATCAAATGTGGTGTAAAATGTTGAAACTAGTTCTTTTAGTTGGATTTCTAACATTATATAAGTTGTTGTTTTGCTATTTGCTCCGGAAGGTAATAAGAAATATTAAGACTCTGGAAACTAATGATACTCACAAGGCCAGGGAAGTGATAAAATTTACAAGTTTATAAAAGTTGTAATCAATTACGCCATTGAAGAGACTCTTTAGTGATTTACATTTATGTTGGGAATTGGGCTCTAGAATTGTAGGTTTTACAACCTTCACTCAATAGTGTGCTTTTCAATTATGAAGCTGACCTTGAGAGAACTAGTTCTGTACCTAATCTCTCATCTCTGATCCTGGAAGTGACCACTATAAACTCACTGGTACACAAGGGTAGATTTTGTTGAAATTGCCTCTTTTTTATGTATTTTTTGTTTTATTTGTACTTTTGATGTTACACCTAAGAAATTATTTCCAATTCAAGCTTATAAAGAGTGATCTCTTTCCCCCCTAAGATTATTATGGTTTTAACTCTTTTTTAAATTGATTTTTATTGAGCTCTACATTTTTCTCTCCTTCCCCCCCATCTCTTTCCTTCCCCCTTCAACCTCCCCCCGAGGTCCACATGCTCCCAATTTACTCAGAAGATCTTGTCTTTTTCTACTTTCCATGTCAATTAGTTCTATGTAAGTCTCTCTTAGTGTCTTTGTTGTTTTCTAAGTTGTCTGGGATTCTTGTCTGTAGGGTGGTTTTCTTTGCTTTACATTTAAAGACCACTTATAAGTGAGGACATGTAATAAGTGTCTTTCTGGGTCTGGGTTACCTCATTCAAAATGATGTTCTTTAGCTCCATTCATTTGTCTACAAAATTTAAGATGTCATTTTTTTCTGCTGTGTAGTATTTTATTGTGGAAATGTACATTTTCCTTACCCATTCTTCAGTTGAGGGACATTTAGATTGTTTCCAGGTTTGGTTATGACAAACAACACTTTTATAAACATTATTAATAGAGCACATGTCCTTGTAGCATGATTGAGCATCCTTTGGATATGTACCCAAAAGTGATATTACTGGGTCTTGAGGAAGATTGTTTCCTAATTGTCTGAGAAAACATCACACTGGCATCCAAAGGGGCTCTATACCAGCATGCATTTCCACTAGCAATACAGAAGTGTTCCCTTTACCCCACAACTTCTCCAACATAAGTTGTCATTAGTGGTTTGGATCTTGGCCATTCTTACTCACTAGAGCAATAAGACACCAAAAGGAGATCGAGGCAATACAAATCAGAAAAGAAAAAGGAAAACTCTCACTGTTTGCTGATGATATTATAGTTTATATACGTGATTCTGAAAATTCTATCAAGGAACTTCTACAGCTCATAAATACTTTCAGTAATGTAGCACAATACAAGATTTACACACACAAAAAAATCAGTATCCATCCTATACACAGATGATTGTAGTATGAAGAGCAGGCCATGTCCTGCTGCCCAGCTAGCAGAACCCCTGAAATGACCACACAGAAATTATATTAATTAACACACTGCCTGGCCCATTATATCTAGCCTCTTCTTGGCTAACTCTCACATCTTGATTCAACCCATTTCTAATAATTTGCATCACCACTTGACTGTGGCTCACTGGGATGAATCTAACCAGCATCTGTCTCGGGTCAGAGAATCATGGCATTCTCCTTCTTCCCAGCGTTCTGTTCTGTCTACTCCCTCACCTAAGGGCTGCCCTATCAAAAGGTCAAGTCAATCACTTTATTCAACCAAATAAAGTAACACATAGGAAGAAGAACCTCCTGCACCAGATGATTAAAATATATGGGGAAGAAATCAGAGAAAAAAAAAACGTCCTTCACAATAGCCACAAATAGAATAAAACATTCTGGAGTAACTCTTACTAAACATGTGGAAGACTTGTATGACAAGAACTTTTAATCTTTGAAGAAAGAAATTGAAGAAGATACCCGAAAGTGGAAAGATCTCCCATGGACTAGGGTTGGCAGAACTAATATAGTAAAAATGTAAATCTTACCAGAGGCAATCAATAGATTCAATACAATGTCCATCCAAATCCCAGCAAAATTCTTTACAGACTTCGAAAGAGCAGTACTCAAATTCATATGGAAAAGCAAAAAAACCAGAATTGCCAAAGCAATCCTGTACAATAAAAGAACATCTGGAGATATCATAACCCCTGACTTCAAACTCTACTATAGACCTACAGTACTGAAAACAGCCTCGTATTGGCATAAGAACAGGTTGGAGGACTAATGGAACCAAATAGAAGACCTGGATATTAATCCACACTTCTTCAAACACCTGATTTTTTACAAAGAAGCAAAACATACTAAATGGAAAAAAGAAAGGATATATAACAAGTGGTGTTGGCATAACTGGATATCAACATGTAGAAGAATGAAAATAGACCCATATCTATCATCATGCACAAAACTCAAGTCCATATGGTTCAAAGACCTCAACATAAAGTCAGTCACACTGAACCTTATGGAAGCAAAAGTAGGAGGAAGTACACTTGAAAGCATTGGCAAAGGGAACCACATCCTAAATATAACTCCAGGAGCACAGACACTTAGGGAAAGAATTAAATGAGACCTTCTGAAACTGAAAAGCTTCTGTAAAGCAAAGGACACTGTCAACAAGACAAAATGACAGCCTACAGAATGGGAAAAGATATTCACCATCTCCACCTCAGACAAAGGTCTGATCTCCAAATTGAAATTACTCTTTAATCTGATTTTTGAGATGTATGATGAATAGATTACTTGTTTACATCTCTCTAGAAATGGTCATGCAACATAAGTTTTGGGAAATAAATAAAGATAAATCTATAATTTGAGAAACAAAAATAAAACAATAATTTACATCAAAAATAAGCAAAAGAAAGCAAATTACATAAGATATAATTAAAATAGACAATAAGAAACAACAAAGCAATAACCACATATTTTCCTTATTTGAAATTATCATTGAATTTGATATGAATGTTACATTAATAAAGGAAAAAGAGAGATAAAACTAAAACTTCAAGGAAATACCTATACAATATGTATTTAAGCATGAAAACCAGAGGCCCAGAAATTGAAAAGGCAATGAGGAGGGTCATAAGGAAGGTCTCAGAAGGAGGAATGAAAATGGGGTGTATGCTATTATCTCAAAAAATAAAAAAAAATTGTAAAAAGAATAGAATATAAACTTTCTGGAAATTGCTTAATAAGTAATTTAAATTTTTTCCAATTCAAAAAATATTTTTGCTTTACAAAACAGCAATTAAATAGCTTCATAATCTTTATATGACTGTAAGAATAAATAAAAAACTGGAACACACTGTGAAATCTAGGAATAAAAAATTATCTTCAGGAGAATTGATCACATACAAAAGTGCAGCAAGCACCAAAGTTTTAGTCTGGTTGAAAATAGAAACAAAGCAGAATCTTTCAAGAGCAGAATCTTCTGGAAGAAATTATTACTTTAGAATAATCACCTGAACTGACCCCCTTAAAATGGTAGAGACATTTTATGTGAGAAATAAAGATGTGATAGACTCACAGTCTTCAAAACATTGAGTTTTTAAACCAGTAGCCCATCAGTATACCCAAAGTAAACATTGGTGGAAAACTCATATATCCATCAGGTGGAATAAGGAGCCATAATGGAATGTATGAGTTGTCTATTCTTTATGAGGCTTGTTCACAGGAGACTGTTTTACCAAGAGTGTGTATAGAGAAGTCTAAAATATCTACAAGCTAATGAAGACTCAGACAAGTTTGTTTAGTTGTCCATAACAGAAAAAGGAAAATACAGTTCCAAAATTTAATTGCCTCACATACAGAAAAGAGAAAACATGACATATAGCATATCAGAAGCAAATATTTAAGTTATAAAAACTAGTCAATATGACAGTTCATTGTATGAAATTTCAGACAACAAAAAACTTTTACTCTGCAAATTTTACTACCCCTTCAACTGTGATCATCTACAGAAGTAAAAAAACAATTAGATGGCATTTGAAATTAAAATTTTAGGTTATTATAATAGGAAAATTATTATTAGAAAGGAATTTAGTTTAAATAGGTTGTCTTTCCATAATTAAATCTTTCCTTACATTGGTCTTTTGAAATGTTAGCTTTAGTTCCATGCTTTGTATTTTCTGATTAAATTACTCATGACTTCTTAGTTTGAATCCAGTGAAATGAATGCAAACCTTTAGAAATATAAATAATCTCTCAGTTCAAGAAGAAAATGTCTCGGTTCAGAAGTAATATTACTATCTATTTGTTACCTATAAATGATAATGTGTTTCAAAGACATCTCAACATTTGTTCACTAAAATATAAAAGAAAAGTTTTTGGATACGTTAATAATATCAGTTATGGATTACATTCAATCAGAACATGACTACTATCATAACATTAATGACATTATTTTTCCAGTTCATATATATTATCAGCCTACTCATTATTTTTTGTAAAACTTTCAAGTCACAACAGCACAGTTGTGTGCATGCACTCACAGATTGAGACAGGATATACAATAGCTGTAAAATTTCAAGTTTGTAAAAATCGTAGCATGGGGACACAGAGATGAGAATGAAATCCAGCCACTAGCTAAGGGCTATGAACATTTTCACAAAACAGGGCAGGTTGTAATCCCAAATTTAGTTAGACAACAGAGATGGAATTTTGGAGAAAAGCAGAGAATTAAAGTTTTATGGTAGGTAGATGAGTTTGGATATGGAAGGAGTTATTTGAGGGATGGCAATAGGATCAAAATACATTACCTGAAATTCTCAGATACATCAAATATGCTCTTGAGTTCCTCATCTATGTGTAACTTCACATCCAGCATTGTACTAAAGAAGTAGATCGATTTATTGATATTTTCTAGTAGTGATAGTTACATTCAGTAAAAATAGAGAGAAAAAAAGAAAATACTGAAAGTCAAAAACAAGCAAATTTTTCCCATGTGGCTCTCAAAATCAATCAGGTAAGAGCTAGACTCCTTTTGACTTCTAAGGAAATTTATATATATGAACACTTTTCTCTTTGACTAATCATACATACCTCTGAAGGTATTGAATCTGGGTTATAAATACACTGACAGAGCTAGAGGGTAGTGTTCTAGTATTAAGTTAAATGCCAATTCTCTACAGTTTTCAGACTTCATGGTAGTTATAGATGAACAGTTCTATCTCCAATTGTAGTGGTTAGGAAAAAATTCCATTTGTAAGAATCCTGACAGCATAACTCTGGTTTATGGTTTGTGCTTGCATCCATCTCAACTTGACATCACTTCTGTTTCTTTCTGTAGCTCTGGCATGTAGTTAATATATTCTGCCAAAATACTTATCAGACAATTAATTTCTGTAGGGAAATTTGTCGAAATAGTTTTCAGTATTATAAGGAGGAAATTTGAATGCTCTACAGGAATGGTATATACTAGGGTTTTCTAATTGCTTTCTTGGTTATCTCATTTCAAAAACTCAGAAATTTTTAGATGCCTGAGAGAGGTAATGTACATCTTTTAAAAATACATCTTTTATAAATGTACAATTTTTATAAATAATTTTTTAAATTTCATATTCCAACCACAGTTCTCCCTCCAACACTCTCCCATTGTTTATGAAACAAATGAAGTTCTCATATATAAGTATCTATGTTCAGTATAATAGTTATATATACATGTATATCAGTATAAAAGTGCTATGTACATGATGTCTTCTTTGTTTTCCTTCATTGTTTTAATGATGTCTAATTTAAAATAAATTACAATCCAGTTATTGACTACCTTCAATGAGAAGGTCTTGGGCATTTTTATAAGATTTGACTCTACTTTATATACACATGTGTATTTATAAGTACACAAACACACATAAACATAAGTAAAATACGAATTAGTTTTCCACTTTATAGTAAGAATTGACAGGTTTACTTCATCTCATGGATTAGAGGATAGAAGTAATAGCAGTGCAGAAGATATTGCACTTGAAGAATAGGTGTCAATAATTAAGACCTTCAAAGGTGACTGCCTGTGCTGAGTTTATCTTCTTTTATTCTATTATATTAAGTTTGGGACTGAGGTCATGGCCGGCTGCCATGTACATTCAGGACTGATCTTCTTTTCTCAATGAATATTTCCTGGTAAGGATATCAGACATATGCCCAAATGTATGCCTTTTACGCAATTCTAAATTCATTTATATTGACTAACCCCTTAAAAATCACACATGCATAGTTGCAAAATAAAAAAAAGTAATCAAAATTCCACAGGACAGATATAATTTTTTAAGCTAACCCTTTTGAGATATCAAGCATGTATAAATGAAATATGCATAGACAGCAATAATTGCTGATTTCAATGTACATCTTTATATATTTTGTTTAATACATAGTAGCTAAGTCCAGGAAAGATATTAGGTAAGACACTAACAATAATCAGAGAGACTAAGACATGAGCAAAACCCCACTCCTTAAAATAAATTTGCTGTATTAACTGAAGAAATAACACAATTAAATGTCTATAGTTTTATCAGATGCACTATTACAGTGAAAGTTAACAATTCTGATAGGCAAAATTCCCCAAATCTTTTTGTAATACAGTAACAGAAAAATTTGCTTCAGAAATGTGGCTATGTAATTGTTCAAATGTCATGCTTTCTTAAAATCATTTATTAATAGAGTAATCTTTGAAAACAAGAATGATATCAATATTAATTGGACTTAGTTGTTCCTTTAATTTTATATTATGTATCTAAATATCTGAAATATATGTCCAGTGATTTTGTTCTAGTATAGAGGTTGAATAAAAATGTGTACAAGTGATAAAGTTAAAATATTTTCTATCAGGAAGACGAATTTGAAATATCTTCAAAAAAGATTCAGGATACAAATTGCTAGTATGAACTTTATACATTAATTTCTTTGTTATTATATACCTATACTCATATATTTGTAGTAGCAGTTTTTTGTAGCAAGTGTTTGCTGGCTTTTAACCATATTTTTATAACTATCATTTTTTTCTTTATTTATTTGTAATTTTATTTTACATCCTATCCATAGTTCTACCCCCACCCTTCTTCCCACCCCACCTCCTGCCCTCCCAGCACAAATTCCATCCACTCTTCTCAACAAGTAAGGGATCCCATGTGAAGTCAATGAAGCCTGGCACATTTTGTTGGGGCAGGATCAATCCCCTCCCTCTACACTAAAAGCTGAGAATGACATCTCAACATCGAGAATGGCCTTCAAAAGGTTAGACCGTGATCCAGTGATTGATCCTGGTCTTACTGCCAGGTGCCTCTCAGATAGTCCAAACATCACCACTGTCTCCCACATCTGGAGGGCCAAGTTCAATTCCATGGAGGCTCCATAGCTGTTGATCTAGAGTTCATGAGTTTTCAACAGCTTGGTTCAGATCTCTCTGTAGATTTCTTCATCATGATCTTGACCTTCCTTGTTCATAGTCCCTCCTCCCTATCTTCGATTGGATTCCCAGAGCTCAGCTTGATGCTTGGTTGTGGATTTTTGCATCTGGTTCTGTCAGCTGCTGGATGAAGGATCTATGATGGTGGTTGGGGTATTCACCAATCGGATTATAGAAAAAGGACTTTGGATTACAAATGTTCCTCTAACCACTCAGCTGTGTTCTTGTATACACTCTGTACTATTCTAGATGGTGATAAATCATTTCTTTGGTTGTCTTTAGTTTTACACATGGGTGAATGGAAATATGCCTTTATAACATTGAAGTCATAACAGAACAAAATATATTCTACAATTCACACTCTATCTTTATTGTCTCTGTACAATGTTTAATTACTTACATTATCTGGACCTCACCAACGCATAAGAGCAAATGATATTCTGGAAGCTTCATTTGTAATTTTTCTAAAAAAGTTTGTTCAAGAAAGAAATGGCAAAATATTCCTCCAGAAGAGATCAGGTCAATGGATTTTTAAATTTAAAAAAATACAGAATTTAAGACATATATAGATCTAATCTACATGGTAAGTAGAAAAAGACAAATTCTCCTAAGTAAATTGGGAGAATGGGCACCTTGGGAGAGGGTTGAAGAGGAGGGGAGGCAGGGAGGGGAGTAGTAAAAAATTAAAAAAAAATAGCCTTGAGATATGCCAGTTATGTACACATTTTTTTTGGAGACAGAAACTCATTTATCCTGTTTATTTTCAATAATGTGACTATTAAATGAATTTAAATAATGTATAGTAATTAGTATGTTCTTCTGTATATGTGTGGCTTTTATTGGTTGATGAATAAAGCTGTTTGTTTTTTATTTATTTCCACCTTCTCCCCACCTACCTTTTCCTTCCCCCTCCCTCTCCAGTTCTAAGGGCAGTCAGGGTTCCCTGCCCCGTGGGATGTACTAGGTCCTCCCACCTCCATCCAGATCTATGAAGGTGTGCATCAAAACAAACCAGGCTCCCACAAAACCAGTCCATGCAGTAGAATCAAAAGCCAGTGCCATTGTCCTTGGCTTCCCAGACAGCCTTCAATGATAGCTACGTTCAGAGAATCCGGTTTAATCACAGGCTCCATCAGTTCCAATCCAGCTGGCCTTGGTGAGCTCTCATTAGATCAGTCTCTCTGTCTCAGTGGGTGGACACACCCCTCGCTCTCCTGACTTCCTTGCTCCTTCTGGTCCTCATTTGGACCTTGTCCAGTGCTCCATTGTGGATTTCTGTCTCTATCTCCATCCATTGCTAGAAGAAGGTTCTATGGTGATATGCAAGATATTCATCAGTGTGGCTATGGGACAAGGCCAGTTCAGGCACCCTCTCCTCTGCTGCCCAAGGAACAAGCTGGGGACATCTCCTTGGACCTGGGAATCCCTCTAGAGTCAAGACTCTTGCCAACCCTAAAATGAAGGAAGGATAGATATGGGAGCAGGGAATAGAGCTGTTTTAACCAATGGCTTAGTGGAATAAATAGCAGGTCATAGAAAAAGAATAGGTGGAGTCAAAGAGACTCCATGTAGCCACCATAGGATTAACATATGACATCTGTAAGCCACAGTCTCATGGCAAAAGACAAATTAATAGAAATGGGTTAGTTTAATAGTTAGAGCTAGCCAGTAAGAAGATTATGATATTGACCAAATAATTATAATTGACAATAAGCCTCAGAATAATTTTTTCATGAGTTGTTTGGGGAACTTGTGAGAGAAAAAAAATATCCAGGAGATTAGCAGCACAGGAAATACTTCTAACTACAGTATTGGGCAAAGCAAAATAACCTGCAGAGATAAAATTAATCATGACAAGGCACAAATATAGCCTGCCACAGTAATGTAATACTATAGGCAATTGAAGAGGGATAATTCATTTGAGACTAGCCTTTATGATTTAGTTATTGAATAGCCTAAAATACTTAATTGGACCTAGTGTCACAAAACAAAACAAAGAAAAGCAAACAAACAAAAAACAGAAATAACAACTATTTAGTTGCATAAGGAGTTTAGATAGAATATTTTTATATTGAAACATAGTTGTGACCTTCATTATTTGAGCAAAAAAATCATACAGATGTATTGCATCCTATACTCTGAATTTGATGTTTAAGGTTTTGCTAATTTAAATTACCTTTTTATTATCTCTTATCAATATGACTCTATACATGTAATCCATGAAAACAAGAAGCCATTTTATGCGTATTATCGATAGTCAAAAGTAATATTTGATAAATAATTTCTGAAAAACACAGTTTTTTCTACATTCAAATGAGTATGTGACCTACCTTTTCCTCACTATCTATTTTTTTTCTCAAGGATCAGAAAGTTCCACTTTAAAAGTTTATAAAGCTACAAGATTCAGAGAAGCTTTACTCTAGACAACAAGAGACTCGAGTCTAAATGTGATTAGCAATGAGCTTTAAAGTCAACATGACTGAGTACAATCAGCTTATTCCACTGGAAATGATGTGTTTCAGATCAACATTATTTGAATTGCTCAGAAGTTAGGAGGGCTCTGTCCTGTACTACATAGTCCAAAGAGAAAAGACAAATGATTAACTAGGAAAATAAATAAATATTATTTATCAATTATTTTGATCAACTTATACAAACTCAAAATGTCAGATGCAGCAAAGAAAAAGGAAAAGCAAGATAGTCTGATGCTGTTCTTCTTTAGATTAATATATCCAGAAATCTTTGCATAGGAGAGACGTTTGATGTGTATCTAAAGTAGATGCAGTTTACATTACCAATCCTTCAGTTATGCACTTCTATTTTGCATTTGTTATTATGTCAGGTACTCTACTCTATTCGTGCTTTGTAATGACAGTCTATGTTTATAGAAATCATAACATATAAATAATGGCAACATAGTATTCTTGCAGATAGTCTGCTATATAAAATATGGACAATATTTCAATTTACCTGTTCATTGTATACTTATTACAATTTTGAAGTATGTTCAAAATTCACTAAGGTGGCTTAAATTTACATAAGTTGTATAATTATCACATATATGCATTTTAGTTTGAAATCTTTATTTTTTTAAGCAGGTCAGATAAACACTTATAAGTTATTCTCTTTGCACTAATGCAGGAACACTGCAAAGATGTTTACTTATATTATAAACTACGAAACACTGAGATGAAGAGTTAAAGGAGGAAGGGACCTGATGATTAAGTTATTATTATGTTGTACAATAAGTTTTAAAGCATGCTAATAAGAAAGAACATAATAAAGAAAATCAAAATATAATCAAATAGAGAGGAATGTTCCTCTTCAAAAGGTCAGTATAATTTTTACTAATATTTAATCAAAACCAATTAATCTAATCACATGTAGCACTCTAGTGATCTAAGATTCAAAGTAGTCAATAACCATATGGAATCTTGTTTGAATATATGGATATTCAATTTACTAGATAAATAAGTGCACATCAAATTGAAAGTGCCTATGACCATATAAACATGGTTGGTGGTCAACATTAGGTTTAGTTGAAGATTAATAATTCATAAAAAATATACAAAGGTATGATCAAGTACTAAGTTGGAAATATTTATCTGTATTCCTCATTTCTACACTTTTGAATAGAATTCTTCATAAGATGATTGTTTTTATTCCTTGCATTTATTTCCTCCAAATCCTTTCATATATCTCTCTCCACTCTCGTTAGAATTCATAGTCTTGTTTTCTCTGTTATTTCATATATATGTATATCCTAATACATATATCTTCCTACATATATCCATATTACTTTCCCAGTTTGTACAATTTACATCCATGTATATATTCAGGGTTGGAATTGTCAATTGATATGCTTTTTCCCTGGACTTTCCTCAGTTGGGTACAGTTCTTTGTATGATTGAGGTCTTGTGGGCTTTTTCTTGTACATTTTAGTACATCATCCTTTGGAACAACGAAAACCAAACTTATCTGTATGCATACTATAGAGATTATGCTGATTTAGTGACTGATTGATTGTGTATTCTCCTTGATAACCATGACTTTATTAACAATGAGTAGTTACCTGGAATTTCAAAACCAAAAATGCTTTCTCTTTTGTTGAGTGGATCTTATGTTCAATTAGAGAGCTCTTTGTTGCAGTCAAGGTATTTGTGTAACCACTATATCCTGTGAGTTATTGAACCATACTGGTTGTTAGTGTGAGTCACAGACATCATAGGCATGGAGCAATTTTAGTTATCTTTCTGTTTGGAAGCTTGCATTGTGTCTTCTGTAACTATGAAAGTTGTAACTCAGTTAGAAACATTCAATTCAATTCCAACTCATGGGTTGTTGCTCCCTGTTCCTGAATGGTATGGTGTATTATAAGAATTCATCTTTTTTTTCAGGGGGCAACCAAGAGAAACAGCAACAGTCTGTATGCTTTGGAAACTCTTGGCCAACAACTTAAAAAAGAGTTCTTAAATATATTATTCTGGCTTTGTGGTTCTGTGGATCTTGGATAGAGCAATTCCACTCAAGATGAGAATAGTTCATTAAAACTATATATGTACACTTATACACACAGAATTATGTATATTAATATTCCATTTTAGGTAAATAGTTAATACTATGATTCCCTGTTCCTTTTAAAGACATGCTTATTTTTTTTTTTATTTTACACCCTTCTTCCTTTGTCTTCATTTGCCCCTCTTTTTAACTGACTCTTCAATTTTCCCCTCAGATCACTTGTATCCTGGGATTCCCCTTTACCCTTCTCTTGCCATCTTTTATATTTACATCCTCTTCCTATCTAAGAAGCTGTTCTTTCCCATTTTTCTGAGCAGACCAATTCCATACTTCTATTTCTCTCTTTATTCTGTACATTTCCCCTATCCCGGATATGGTTTTCTTTTCTGTTTTACTTTCTTGGTGTCTGTGGTAACTTCAGGCTGTGTACTCACTCCGATGATCTGGAGGTTGGAGCCTCCAAGGAGAGACCACATGTGTCAATTGTGTTTCTGTGTCTGGGTTGACTCACTCAATATGATCTTTCCTAATTACATCCATTGACAGGCAATTTTCAATATTTCATTTTTCTTTACTACTGAACATTCCATAGTGTATATGTCCAGCATTTTCATTATTCCATAATCAGTTTTAAGATATTTAGTTTAGGCTGCTTGTATTTCCTAGCTATTATAAATACAGATGCAATGAAGACAGATGAGCAATATTTGTGATGAAAGATGCCACGTTCTTTGGGCATTTATAGGTTTAGCTAGGTAATGTGGCAATTTGCTTTTAAGTTTTTGAGAATACTCCACACAGATTTCTATAGGGGGTGCACCAATTTGCAATCCCAGCAAAAGTGAACGAGGATTTTGTTTTCTCCATTTCTCCATCATATAGACAAACAGACACACACACAGATACACATGCACAAATATTCACATACATTCACAAGCAAACACATAAATAAACATCACAGACACACAAACACATACACACACAGATAGAGAGAGAGACTACATTGTTTTTTAAGATTGTTCATTCAATAACCATATGTCAACATCATTTTAGAAATTTCTGGCTCATGAAATCTCTATTGTAGTTCACTTTTGAAATGTTTTATATATATATATATATATATATATATATATATATATATAACACATATGTAACCTATGTATAACATATATATGATATATACAGTCTTTAGGAACCTATAATTTTAAGACTAGAAGTAATATTCAAACGTGCTATTTACCTTCTTTTCATTTATTCAATGTGTCTTTCACATCATGCATCTCAAGCCCATTCATTTATTTGTCCCTTCACATGCAACCTCTACTGCTAAAGCACCCCGAATAAAAAAACATTAAGAGAAAAAAGGAAAACCATTAAAAACTTTGTCATGGAAACTCCTTCACCGACCTCGGAAGTTCATGGATGGAGTAGATGTTGGGATAGGCCAATTCATAATCTTGCTTCTGGTCCTGGGTAGCTGCACTGTTAGTCAGTCCACCAGTTCTCCACTGTCCTCAACAACATAATGAGATCTCCAGCATTGCCCCAGTTAATTCACACCATACAGTAATGAGCAAGGGGTGGAAGGGGTGGGGCCAGTTCTCTTGCTTTCATGCCCTCAAGGTAAGCTCTACTGTGTTGCTCAGGTAACATACGGAGCTTGGACTCCTGAGTGTTACAGCTGATAGGCAACAGGAACAGTTCTTCTGTTCTTATGACTTTAAGGCCAATACTCACTTCTCCCTCAGGTGTTGCTGGAGGTGGGAAGGAGGGTATCTCTGTCAACTCCCGGAATGCTGTCACAAGACAGATGAGTAATGGGGACAGGTCTTTCATTCTCTTAACTTCGAGGCTGGCTCACCCACACCTGTACCAACATGGTTAGATGTAGTGGTGCTGCCCAAGCCAGTTATAGGGTTTGCTCTCCTGAATCTGACAGTTCATGGGCGATAGGGACAGTTCACCCACTCTTATTATCTCAGGGTTAGCTTCCCCACCTGCCTCAGGTGTTGATGGGTGAGGGTGAAAGTGAAGGATGGGAATGGGGTGTTTATTTTTTTACCATGTTAAAAATGTAAGTTAGATACATACCTGATTTACATTATTCTATTTTTCGTTTTTTGCAAAAACTTATTATATGGATGATAAACACAGATACAAACTTACAAAATACTGAACATAACTTTAGTAAGCATACTAAATATAGTCTTGAATTTGAGATGGGATTCTATATCTTTAAAACCATTTTGAAATTATTATCGGAAGGTCACAAAGATATGGTTTTGCTTGCATTTACAGCAATGTTATCAGAAACTTATTTTAATTTTAAAATAAAATGGTGATTGATTTAGCTATACTAATTTGATATTTATGGATTTTTTTAGAGTTTAAAACTAAATACTAAATTTACTGAATAAGTAAATTCCATTAAAATGTTGTTTGATTTATAAATAATTAGTAATGTGCCCGTTACCTGACTTAGCTTTATCCAGCTCCTCATATCACTCCCAGTGTCACCTCTTCATTTTGTGTGGCATAATACAAGTTTATACAAATTGTAGTTAATTTTATTAAAACAAATGAGAATCAACTTTACTAGGGGATGTGAAATTTTAAACATATGATAACCATTTTGATTCATTATTCTCAGGAATTAAATGATATTACTTATCAATTATTTAGTGAAATATTTTCACATTTTAATAGGTCAGATTTGGACATACTCTTTAATTTATAATTTTCTTCAGTGAATTAATCCTGATGTTTTCTTCTTTTCCACATTGTTAATGAGATAAACATACACATACAGATGATAGGTTATACACACAGTATTATTGTATCTAACAAGCAACTTATAGACAATAAGTGTATTGTCAAACCAAAATGGCAAGGGCAGTTAATGCATGAGTTTGTTTGAAAACTATTTTTTAAAGTTACATTATTTTATTTTAGCAAAATAGCTAGGAAATGAATAATACATATAGTAATGACTTGGGAATGATCTTGTTATCTGCTGTAATAAAAAGGGAAAGGAAAACAGTAATTTTTCTAACTGCAGTAAATCAAGAAAATAGGGTATAATGAGTGCCGCTGGAACCCAGGGGTACTTCTACATGAGGCACTACATAAAATAGATAGAAACCATTACCTTCATTGCCACCTTTATGAATATACAGATGACAAGGTGTTTCAGAACTATTAATCTATCACCTCTAATGGGCATTAAATCTTGGTTTGTCTAACAAACACCTATGTTACAGTCATCAGAAATTAATACACCATGGACTGTTTATCCTCTGAGAGGCATGCTATTCAATGCAAATGCTTCTGACACATTTTTCATTTTTGGAGATTGTTCTCTAGAAATTTATGTCATGAATCAGAATTGTAGCCCATTTACCTACCCCCAAAGCTTCAAGCAGAAAGCAGTGCAAAACACTATCTTTTGTCATTTTTGTAGCCATGATTTCTCTCCACAAGCATTTATAATAAAAGAGTTAGGCTTGTTTAGTAGATAAGTGATCAGAGAGGAAGTTGTGACTCCTTTTCCTCAGCTCTATTTTCAAATAAAATTCTCTTCAAAATGAACTGAGTTGGGAAACAAATATGCTGTGTTTTTAATTACCTTGTTAATATTAGATTAAAAACAGGAAATTTATAATTTTAGGTAATGGCCATGTGTTACTGAATAGCTTTACAGATTGAGACATGTAACAAAAATGAATCATCATTTTTAGTCCACCTTATTTAAAATAAAAGCTGATAGGAAAGTTTTTAGCCTGTACCACCAAAATCTTTCATAGTCCTTAATTTATAGAAGGTGATATTTCGCCATTTAGTAATCTTTAGAAATGTTCACCTATGCCTGGAATGGTTTACATACATAAGAGAGCATAGAGAGATTCAGTTACTTTTCTAAGATATCACAATTAAGAACAGTAAGAGTCAGGATTTCACAAAAAAAATTATCTTCACTGATTGAACTCAATAGAATGAGTTCTACTCAAAAACTGCATCCAATTAGAACAGCCTATAAGAAAGTAATTTTTCCTTCCTCTGGTAGCTGGTCTAGTATCTTGTATAGTCAAAAATATAAAAATATAATTTTTGGATGTTCTCAGACAGTGAGCACATGTGATCCAAGTACAAAACACTAGGTCAACAAGAGCTATTATTTTACTATTCTGTATTGAAGTATTTTTTCTATTATGTGGTATGCTATTTCTACTGCCTTGATAATATGGTTATACTGAAGGTTTATTTTTTCATGATTGATTGATAGTTCCCTAATATTCATATACAGCTGGTGTTCAAAGGTTGATAACACATTTGTAAAACAAATTCAGGGGTGTATTTGATAAAAGGAAGGCAAGCACATGCTTGAAGGGAGACTATTGCATATAGTGCAGAGCAAGAATCATATATAAGGAGTAGAAAACTGGGTAAATCTTCATTATTGCAATGTAAATATTTTTTATTTGAAAGTAATAGAAATGCATTTTCATGATATATTAAATATTTATATTTATAAAGAAACCTTCCCCTTTTCTTATAGAATAAATTTTATGAATAAAGCTTGGTTACAAAATAAGACAATTGGTTCAGTAAGAATAAAATTCAGCTAGGCACAGTGGGTCCACTTTTAATTACAGGAACTGGGAACTGGGAAGGAAGAATCTCTGTGAGTTCCAGGTCAGCAGGTTTCATTACAAAGTAAGACCCTATCTCAAAAACTATCAAAAGATGAACAAAACAAAATAATAAAAAGATAAATTTTGAGTTTAAGCTGGCACTCAATGTTTTGATAGATGTGATTTTAAAACTACCAGGCTATAGAAAACCTTGATAATCTAAAATTCCTGACATTAGATCTATGAGGTGGCTTCGTAGTATGTACAAGCTTCATGTGAATTCTTCTACGGCTATTTTACTTCTAGGAATAAATGGTATTAAAGAAAACTCCATGTTTCTTATTCACTATATCATTACAATTAAGACTGGTAGTGTTAAATTATTTTTCTCATTATACAAGTTGCTCCAAGTATCTTGAAAGTCTCAACTCTCATGTCTAATTCCCCACAGTGCTATCATGACAAATGTATGCAATAATATCTCAGTATTATTCTTCAACTTTTGGTTTCTTATCTACTTACTAATTTTAGAGTAAGAATGAGTTCTCATTTAAATTTTGGTTAACAAACAAGGTTTTAGTTTTATCTTCATATCACTTTCATTTCAGAACCTTCAATAGAAATACTGACAATAAGAAGTAAAATAGAAATTTTGATTCATAAACTAGCTGATTATACACTATCACATTTTTTTCAAGACAAAGCTTCTCTGTAGCTTTAGAACCTGTTCAGAAACTAGTTCTTATAGACCAGACTGTCCTTGAATTCATAGAGATCCACCTACCTCTGCATCCCGAGTGTTGGGGTTAAAGGTGTGAGCAACCATCACCCAGCCTGATTATACATTATCAGTTTGGCTCAGAATACACATTCACTAGCAGAAATACAAAGGAAATATTATATTTTTGTCTGTATTGCAGCATTAAATTTTATAAGCTATATGATTTTATTGTCTTTGTTGTCAATATACTTTTCTTGACCCCATTTTCTCTTTTATATGAATTATAGTTTTGATGATACTGGTAATACACAATAAAGAAAAATTTTATTGCACCCTTTTAAACATACATAATTCTATTTGCATTGATGATGTATGTGCATTGGAAAAGAAATAGGGCATAATCGTTCAGACAGATATAGAGAGTGTTTGATGTTTGACATTGGTCACATTTTGCTTCTCTATCTGATATAGCATGGTTTTCTGGTGAAAAGAGCCCTTATTTAAATTTTGGGTACAAAACAAGGTAACCAAACAAGTATTAGACAGCTGTTAAAATGTTATGTATTTTTGAGAATGATATTATTCATCTCTTCTTGTTTCAAATAGAATTATATGTACCACAAAGTCAAAGTAACCTATTATTAATTTACCTTTAAAGAAACTCATAAAATTTTAATATGACTGATAAAAAATAGATGCTATTTACAAATAATTCATATTTAAAAGTTAAAACATGTGTAACATGTTTTTAAAATATAAGTTAATTCTTAACACTATTCAAGTATAATAATCCACTTATAAGTCTTTAAAATAGATAAAAAGTGTATATAATTGACTATATTCTATTATTTGCATTTTGACAAGTTCCTATGTGACAAAACATTTAGCAGGTAACATAATGAAAAAATATGACTGTTCATATTGTAAATATGAACCAAATTATCATTAATTTTGCAATGCTGTTTCATTTATTATTCTTTCATTTGCTAAATATAGCTAACCTTTTCTATTTGTATTTTAAGCCTGATCCACAAGTTACATGGCACCCTCCTCAAGGCCAAAACCTCTCTCTTGACAGATAATAGGCCCTAGGGAAGTTCAATTACTTTTACTATGCTAAATAAATACTGTATTACATTTACTCCTAATGCTTATTGTTTTACCCATAGATTGGTGCACATATAAACACTCATCAGTGAAGTGTCTTTTGCATCAAATTAAAATAAGCATTGAAACATGCAGCTTGTCAGAGCAGAAAGCGAAAATCTGTAAGAATCTGCAGGATGATTATCCCTAAATGAGACTTCTTATAACACAACTCCTCTTCCCAAGGCTCAGGGAACATAACAAAGATGAGGCGGAGAGACCTTGGAGTCAAGGATAGAGAAGACTACAAGAAATTATGTACATATCTATGTGTTTGTTATTTACCAAAGTAACTGGATTATTAAAGTTTCATATATTATGAAATATGAAAAGTTCAGATGTGCAAAATGTATCCAGGGTTTGCATAGGTATCACTTAATTTCATTTACCCTTTTTGCTCAACCTTTTAGTAGAAAAGAGTATTTAGAAATTTTCCACTTATGCATTTATTTTCGAAAATCCAGCAGTAAAATTTTCATTATTCCACATTTCTTTGCATTATAAATATTTTACAGACATTGATTCTTTGTCATGAGTCTAGGTTCAAATGGACACATTAAGAAAAATTTTGTTTCTGTGAAAATAAACTAATACTAGTAGAAGTAGAATAATTGAATTCATACAAAAGAAAAAGAAGCATTTGAGTACTTAAATTTAATGTATATAAATTGTATTTTTGACTAACATAATTGACCACTCAAATCTCTTTCTATGCTAATTCTTTAATGTCCATTATACTCTCCAGACATCTAAATAAGTCCACTACACTAGAACTTGATTTTTTTTCATAAACTACATTTCTAACTATGTTTTCTTTATTCCATATAATCCCGAGGGCTGTAATGTTGTCCCACATAACTAAATCCTTTAATATGACATAGAAGTCTGGGAGACTCTTTTACATGTAGATCACTTAGTACTTTTAAAGTGAATGCTAAATAATAAATAACCTATCACTTTGTTTAATTAAATCATTGTTGATTGATATAATTCTCAAATGTTTTCCTCTACCTGGTATACCAAATATGTTTAAGAAATTCATAGAAGAAACAATAAAGGAATAAATATTGCAAACGGAACCACCTAAAACCCCCTCAAAATCAATAGAACTTCAAATTTCTCTTAGTTCAGAAACAAATGTACATGTAATTTAAATAGATTGTACAGTGTTGACAATCTCAATATGATCAGAAAAACACAGGATTCAGTACAAATTCAATCTTTCTCATAATATGGAGTTATTACTGGTTTCTCTTTTGTAGGAATTCAATGTTCAGTAAATGTTTATATTGTGGAACGTGGATTTAAACAGAAGAAAGTAAGATGACTATATAAAATCAAGCTTAGTGTTATCTTTTGCCCACACAATTCTGAGAATATTTCTGTAAGCAGTCTCTACTTGAAGAGCAGATACCCAAACGTACTCCTATAATGTCAACAAGAACTACAAAACAATAATAAAGGCTGTAATTTCTGAAAGAAAATTCAGTCAGGGAATAATTTTCTCCAACTGAAATGAGAATGTGGGTCAGTCAAGTTTCACAAGCTTTCAGAGTTCCAAGACTATTATTTTTCCATCTAAACTCACACCTGTTGCAATGTTTGAAAACAATGCAGTAGGTTAGCAATTTAAATTCAGAAGTCAGAATAACCTTAGTGCAATCTCATTGACATTTTACATTATAAATTGGTTCATATTTTAGAGTTTTCTTTCATTTATAAAGGATCATTGATAACTTTAATAGTATTATTTTTCTAAAGACTTTACCAAAAGTTAGGCAGAATCTTTCTAGGTGTATTACTATTCATTATTGTGTGACTATTAAGCATTTTAAGCTGAATAAGAAATTCAAGCTATTTTTCTTTACTTGCTCTGAATTTGCATAGTGTTAACAAGTATGCTGCTTTTCATATGAACTTACTGAATTAACTTGCAGATTCAGAGACCTTGAATTCAATTTAGTCAAGATAGTACATTATCTCTGTGTGTAGAAAAAAAACCAAGTTGTTAGCTGCATTATTTCCATCTAATAATACCCTTGCCTGCCTAACTGAATCGAGATGAGAACATAGTTAATTTAGAAGTCTTGTATATTACTATAATTTATATAGTTTTGTTTACTCTATTAAAAGTGTGATATGGTTCAAGTTTCTAATTACAGACCACCAAAAATTTATTGTAAGTTTACAATTTACAATTAAATATTTTTATTTATTTGAAAATTTTCAAATACTATTTATAAAACACATTTTGCTAAGGACAAACAGAATAATATAATTTGGAATCATGTAAAGGAAGGGTGATTTACTCGTCAATCAGATTTCAATGTAATTATTTCTACATATATGAAAGATTATTTCACAATTAACATGACTTTTCAGTATCATCCTCAAAATTTTTAATTACTAATGTAGTTGGTAGTTTTTCTGTCCTGAGCTACTTCCAAATAACTACTCTGGAATATATTATCAGACTTGTTACTAAACAGTTTTTACATTTTAAGTTAGCCCATGTTCCTTATTTACCCTCTGACATGTAGTGGTACCTTTATTAACATGGAACTCCACCCATCTTCATTCCATGATTCTCAATTTCGCTTTCCCACCTAACTGCATTCTTACAGCTGTTGATCAATCACACATTTGTTAGAAGTTATAGCCATCATGGGTATACCTATATAAATTAATACTGAAAATGTTTTGGCATATGTCTGTAGTAAAATTAAAGTGTTTTTGCATATTGCAACATACAGCATATTACAAGTATAACACTCAGTCCTACAGAGCAAACAATTATAGAAAGATCTAATCAAACCTTGAAAGATATGCTTAATGAACAGAAACAGGTAATAAAGACAACAAGATACAAATTCACAATGCTTTGTTAACTTTAATTCTCTTAAATGTTAATGATAAAGGAACAACAACTGCAAAGATAATAGAAAATACTGCAGAATTAAATTAGCCTGTATAGTTTAAACATGTGTTGGTCTCATAATGAAAACCAAGGTATGTGTTATATTGGTAAAGAGATTTTTCTTTGCTTCCATAGGAGAAAAGTTATGGATAGCTTCAAAACTGAAAAAGATTAAATTCAAACAAGAGAGACCTCTTGACTAAAAGAGGCAATAGTTCATCAGGAGCAAGATCATTCAATCTAAACTAACTTGTTAAACAAACAATTGTTTATTATTTTATGAGATATAACTTGCAAAAGGGAAACACTTTTGGTTGAGAAAGAGTTTTGTTTTTGTCTTTCCAGGAGAATGAAGGCCTCCAGTTTTATTTCAGCTATGATTCACTCTGTAATCTGTGAATACTTTTCCCAACATTAATATTAAAAGAATTTAAGCTGGGATACTCAGTTCCTTTTTTTAAAATTTCTTTTTAAAATTATTAACCCAAAGCACAGCATATAATATGTTTTCTCAATAGAAACTCTTGTATTTTAATTGTGTGACTCTGCTTTGTTTTATTTTTTCATTCTCTGCAGCATCTACTTTATCAGAGGCAGGGACAGAATTTTATCTTACCTTTATCTATGTGAATTTCTTGCTATATTTATTAACAACCCTCAATCATCAAAATAATATTTAAACTAACGCTATTATTGTATAAAATCATTGCTTCAGTTAAACATTGCAGCTTAGGAATAAATCATCTTCATAATAATCCACAGGCAAAACTGCAGAGTAAAATGGAATATTTCCTAGAGATGATCTTACTGCAATAAGAACAATGGGAATCTCCTGAAGTCCATTCACATCATTCTAGAAAACAGAGAAAAATCCCTGTAGCAAACATATAGTCACAGAGGCAGCAAGAAATATTCTGCTGCCAAGGCTCTTGAGACTTTCTGCATCTGAGATTCTTCCACCAAAGATTTGTTTTCTGCATCCATCGCCAGATGAGGGTTCTATGGTGACATGCAAAATATTCATCAGTATGGTTGTGGGCCAAGGCCGGTTCAGGCACCCTCTCCTCTGTCCAGAGAACAATCTGGGGATCTCTCCTTGGACCTGGGATCCCATATATAATCAAGTTTCCTATAAACCCTAAGATGACTCCCTTAGTTGAAATATATTCTTCCCTGATCCCTTATTCATCCTTCCTCCCTTCCCCCCATCCCGGTCAACCGAGATTTCTCCATTCCTCCCCTACTCCCTTCTCTCTATCCCTCTCCCCTTCCAACAACCCTCCCACCCCACCCCCCATGCACCCAAGGTTACCTGGGACTCTTGACTATTTCCTACCTCCTGGCGGATAGCTAAATAATCTTCATCAGGATCGTCTTCTTATTTAGCTTCTCTAGGATCACGAAAAATAGGCTCAAATACCTTTAAATTATGGTTAGAATCCACTTATGAGTGAATACATACCGTGTTCCTCTTTTTGGGTCTGGCTTACCTCACTCAGTAAAGCGTTTTCTATGTCCATCCATTTGCATGCAAAATTCAAGATGTCATTATTTTTTACCGCTGAGTAAAACTCTAACGTGTATATGTTCCACACCTTTTTTAACCATTCTTCTATTGAGGGGCACCTCGGCTGTTTCCAGGTTCTGGCTATTACAAATAGTGCTGCTATGAACATAGTTGAACAAATACTTTTGTTGTATGCTAGGGAATCTCTAGGGTAAATTCCCAAGAGTGGAATTGCTGGGTCCTGAGGGAGGTTGACTCCCAGTTTCCTGAGAAACCGCCACACTGATTTCCACAGTGGCTGCACAAGTTTGCATTCCCACCAACAATGGATGAGTGTTCCCCTCACCCCACATCCTCTCCAGCATAGGCTATCATTGGTGTTTTTTGGAGATGGAGGCGGAGAACCACGTTGGAACACTGGACCTAGCTCCCTAGGTCCAAATGAGAGGCAGAAGGAAAGAGATCGTGAGCAATGAAGGCAAGGGCACAGGAAACCTTCATCCGACGTTGGATGGCGATACAGATGGAGACCCATATTGGAACACCGAACTGAGCACTCCACAGTCCAAATGAGGAACAGAATGATGAAGAAAATAAAAAAAGTAATCAGGACTGCGGGGGATGCGAGCACCCACTGATACAAGGGGACTGATATAATGGGAGTTCACCAAGGCCTGTTGGACTGGGACTGAACGAGGACATGATCCAGCCAGATTCTCTGAATGTGGCTGGCCCGGAGCCTTTTTGAAAAGCCATTGACAATGATACTGGAACTTGCTTCCTCTGTATGTACTGGATTTTGGCGCTCCAGTCTGTTTGGACTCTCACCTTCCCTGGACCTGGAGGGAGGGGGGAGGAACTCGGGCTTCCCACAGGGCAGGAAACCCTGACTGCTCTGGGGGATGGAGAGGGAGGGGGAGAGGGAGTGGGGGGAGTGGGAGGGTGGTGGGAGGAGGGGCTGAAATGGAAACTTTTATAATTTAATAATAATAAAAAAAATTAAAAAAAAAGATTTGTTTTCTGGTGGGCCAATCACCTGAAATTAATTGCCAGCTCCTGTTTCTCTGAGATCGACAAAAGTAATTGACACTGAAACATGAATAATTAAAAACATTAATCCTAATATCTTAATGTAAGAAATATCATGCAATATTTTTATTTTGTAGTCTGGGTTTCCTAACTCAGGATGAATGTTTCTAGCTCTACATCCATTGTAATGTGCTTTACTTACACAGCTGAATATTATTCATCCACTAAGGAAAACAAACTATTAAATTCAAGATTTAACCATAGTTTTAGTTTATTGTTTAGCTGTATGCTGAAGCACCAATTCTATTTATCTCAGTTCTATAATGCAAAAGAGCTAGAAAGCCACATAATCTGAGAGGAGTTCTAGAGTTTGAACACTTTAAGAATGAATAATTCTTCCTCAGCTAGAGAGGCAAAATTGTGATTCAATTCATAGCAGCAAAACAAGAATGAAACTAACTTTGTTCCCTATCTGTGGATAAATGTATGTTCCTTCAATATCAAACAATTAAGTACTTTTATAATATCACAAACTCAGATACAGAATGAAAGAATTAAAAGTTACTTGTAATCACACATTTTCACTAATTTTGGTGGTCAATTTGAAGCAACCAATTCCATCAATGATGTGGCAATAATTTTCACATTTCTGTCATCAATACATACATTAGTATATATCCCTACTCACATAGTGTAGCTGTTTCTCTACTAGGAGGTTTTAATTTAGTTCACTTAGATTACTACATTTAATGTGTATTCAGCAGATTTCCAAAATTTCAAAAGCATTTTTTATCAGGATAAATATGCTTTCACCATATTCATGGTGGACAGGACTCTTTAAAGCATATGGCTAAATATTAATAAAAACAATATGGTACTGGTATGAAAGCAGATACATAGAACAATAGTGAAAATCAAGAGCCCTAACATGAGTACAAGTAACCGCAGTCACATATTATTTGACAAAGAAATCAGAAAACATGCTGGAAAAATGGTGCTGTGAAAACTGGATATACCCATTTGAACCATATTTCTCACTTTGCATAAAATCTAACCCCAATTGGATTATGGAAATAAGCATGAAACTTGAAATTCTTAAAATATTAGAGAAAATAGGTAGAGTTCTACATGTTATAGGTATAGGAAAAGGTTTATTTAATTGGAGCCCATTTGCCAAAGAATTAAGACAAATGATTGACAAGTAGACATTCAAAAAACTAAAATGATTCTGCATTGCTAAAGAGACAGTATACTTGGGGAAGAGAAAGTACACAAAATAGGAGAGAATATTGACTAATTATACATCAGATAGAGGATTAATATCCAGAATATATAAAAATTCAAAGAGGAAATAAAACAAAAAATGCAAAAACAAAGAACCAATATGATTACTAAATAGTGAATACTCAAAATGATTAGAAAAATACCTGAAAATATATTTAAAGATGTTCATCATCCATAGTAATGAAGGGCACACAAACTAGAACGACTTTGAGATTTCATTTTATTCTATTCACAGTGTAATAGAACAATTAGTAAACAACTCCTTCCTTTTTGAAATGTCATAAAATAACTTTTATAGTATAAACTTTTCTGAGAATGCTGAAAATTAATATTTTCATTTTGACACCTAACTTTATCTAACTACAACTTCTATCTTCACCATCGAACACATTCATTTCTCAATGTAGTCATTTTATTGAATTATGCAGGAATGAAGTTTAAATTCTCTTCATTTGACAAAAAATGGAGGAACCTTGTAATAAAATACATTTTATTTACATACACACACATACACACACAAAAACACACACCACACACACAAAGCACAATAATTCTTGAAAGGTACTTCAATGACCAACTGTTTGCTGTGCGAAACAAAATTCATCCTTGATACTGGATTAAAAAAAATCAGGAATGATAATGCATTCATAGAAGAAACAACATTTATGAAGCAAAAGTGCTGTGAGATAATGCTTTTGTACATTGTAAGGATTTGTCATCCACATTAGTTTAGTGAAGCTCTGATTGACCAGTAGCCTGTCAAGAAGTGTAGGCAGAGCAACCATACTAAGAAAATTCTGGGAAGAAGAAAGGCAGTCTCAGTTACTTGCCAGATACAGCGGGTGGGAGAAGAGAATGCCTCACTGATAAAACGTTCCAAACCATGTGGCTAAATATAGATAAGCATTATGGGTTAATTTAAGTTGTAAGAACTTTTTAATAATAATCCTGAGCTAATAGGTCAAACAGTTTATGATTAATATAGTCCTCTGTGTGTTATATTTAATGGGAAATGTTTCCAGTTTAGCAGGACTACTCAAATATTTGAAAAAAATCACGGATTCATTTAATGTAATATTATTTTGAATGAAGCAGACACAGACAAATATGGGGCAAATAAAAAGATGTGGGCAGGGGGAGGAAAGATCAGCAAATCCTCTCATGCATATGGGACCTGAGATAGGATCATAAATTCAAGAAGAAGATCACCAGAACTCTTCAGCACAGGAAATGCAATTGCAAACCCTGGCAGTATCTTCGGCCTCAGTTTTCATTATTTGCTCCATCATCATGGAATCAGAGGGAAAATGTCCATGTCTTAATCTCTGGAATCTAGGAATATGCTTTACTACACAAAATTTGATATTGCTGGTGCAATTAAGGATGTTAGACATTGAATTTGTTTAAATGGATGCTGAGAGAGCAATTTTGCAAGGAAGAGCACCCATCTTTCACAGTATCAATTGATTGCTTGTAGCTCTTCATTGGAGAAGAACTCATGAACTTTTGCCAATGCATACTGTAAGTTATACAGGTCAAACTGCAAAGTAGATGTGACTAAGAGGTGTCCAGCCCCAATTGGTACTACTATGATAAAATACTTATGCCTAAAGATCTTGATCTTGGTGGTGAGCTACAAAATATTTTAGATGCTATAGTAGTTACTTTTTCTATTGTTTAATAAAGCATAATCACCTAAAGCAACTTGAAGAGAAAGCAGTTTATTTCACTTTGTAGTTGTAGTTAAGCATTAAGAGAAGTTACAACAGTAACTACAGGTAGAAAAATGGAGGGAGTAGTTGAATCAAAAACCATGAAAGATTGTTGCTTAGTGACTTGCTCCCCATTCCTTGCTCAACTGCTTTCTTGTAAACCCACCCAGGAATGGTACTGCCTACCATAGGCTGATTTCGCTCAAATCAATCACTAATTAAGAAAATGTCAGATAGGTTTGCTAATAGACCTCATCAGAACATTCTCTCATTGTAGTTCCTTCTTCTAAGATGACTCTTGCTTGTATCAAGGCGATATAAAGCTCACCAGCACAGCTGCTGAGGTTTAATCTGAGATAGTTGAAACCAGACACATCATTCCAATAGACTGTGTGGGCTCAAATTTCAGTAAGTGATTGAAAGAGTATCACAGTTGTCTTTTTGTTGTTAATTTAGGGAATTGCTGTTGATTAGTTGGTCACTTTATATCTGCGGTCCTCAATCATTGCTTCACAAACCCTTTGGGGGTTGCCAAAGATCATAAGAAAACAAAGGTATTTATATTACCATTAATAACTGTAGTGAAATTACAGTTATGAAGTTTCAATGAAAAAATTTTCTGGTTGGGGGTCACCATGAAACAAGGAACTGTATTAAAGCATTATAGAAGGTGGAAAACCAATGCTTTAAATAGGTCTGAATATATTGACATTGATTTTAGGATAACACATTTGCTATCAAAAATTGCATTATTTATATGGCTTTTACCCATTAATCAAATGCTTTCTTATTAAATTTTTGAATTAGTTTTGGCAGTTTAATTTCCTTGAGAGGGCCAACTATGTGAGAGTCCCAGACTAGGAATGCTTCTCTGCTACCTTTTGTATTCCTTGAATGTGTGATTGCATTATTATGGTAGGAATGCAAACTTGTGCAACCATATTGAAAATCAGTGTGGCGGTTTCTCAGGAAATTCGGGATCAGCCTACCCCAGGATCTAGCAATACCGCACTTGAGAATATACCCAAGAGATGCCCTATCATACTACAAAAGTGTTTGTTCAACTTTGTTCATAGCAGCATTATTTGTAATAGCCAGAACATGAAAACAACCTAGATGCCCCTCAATGGAAGAATGGATAAAGAAGGTGTGGAACATATACACATTAGAGTACCACTCAGTGGTAAAAAAAAAAATGACATCTTGAATTTTGCATGCATATGGATGAAAATAGAAAACGCTTTACTGAGTGAGGTAACGCAGACCCAAAAGATGAATATGGTATGTACTCACTCATAAGTGCATTCTAGCCTTAAATAAAGGACATTGAGCCTATAATTTGTAATCCTAGAGAAGCTAAATAAGAAGGTGAACCCAAAGAAAAACATAGAGTTATCCTGCAGGATATTGGAAGTAGACAAGATTGCCAGGCAAAAATTGGGAGCTTGGGGGTGGGGGTGCGGTGGTGGTAAGGGGAGATTGGGAGAGAGAAGGGAGAAGGGGAGGATGAGAAGAGCTTGGGGGAATGGGATGTTTGGAATGGAGGAAGGTTGGATATGGGAGCAGGAAAGTAGATATCTTAATTAAGGAAGCCATTTTAGGGTTGGCAAGAGACTTGACTCTAGAGGGGATTCCAGGTGTCCAAGGAGATGTCCCCAGCTTGTTCCTTGGGCAGCTGAGGAGAGGGCACCTGAACTGGCCCTTTCCTATAGCCTCACTGAAGAATATTTTGCATGTCACCATAGAACCTTCATCTAGCGATAGATGGAGACAGAGACAGAGATTCATACTGGAGCACTGGACTGAGCTCGCAAAGTCCAAATGAGGAACAGAAGGAAGGAGAACATGAGCAAGGAAGTCAGGACCGCACAGGGTGCGTCCACCCACTGAGATGGTGGGGCTGATCTAATGGGAGCTCACCAAAGCCAGCTGGACTGGGACTGATGGAGCATGTGACCAAACCAGACTCTCTGAATGTGGCTGTCAGTGAGGGCTGACTGAGAAACCAAGAACAATGGCACTGGGTTTTGATTCTACTGCTTGGACTGGCTTTATGGGAGCCTGGTTTGTTTGGATGCTCACCTTCCCAGACCTGGATGGAGGGGAGAGTACCTTGGACTTCCCACAGTGCAGAGAACCCTTACTGCTCTTTGAACTAAGAGGTAGGGGGGTGGGGAGGGGAGGGAGGGAGGGAAGTTGGAGGAGGTGGAAATTTTTAATAATAAAAAATAAATAGTAAAAAAGCATGGAAGACCACGATGAGAGAAGGAAAGAAGGCTTGTAAAGGTGCTGAGGTGTGTTACACTTGTAAAGGGGGAACTCACATCATCAAGAGGGTGCATTGGTGGGAAGAGAGTAAAGATTTGTGTTATATTGAAAGAAAGACAACTATTTACTGTTTCAATGGTTTGACCATGAACAAGATAAGTGCATTGGTAAGACATACTTTTGAGCAGAAGTAGCATCAGGGAAGGTTGCCGAACTAAATAAATTTATCTGACAGCTGAGAAAATGGTTCTCCATTATTTGAAAAATTTATATGTAGGAAGTAGAATCCTGTGTCCATGTATTGCAGGCTACTTCCAACTTTCTCTTCTATCAGGTTCAGTGTGGTCGAATTTATATTGAGGTCTTTAATCCATTTGGACTTGAGTTTTGTGCATGGTGATAGGTGTGGGTGTATTTAGATTCTTCTGCAGGTTGACATCCAGTTATGCCAGCACCATTTGTTAAAGATGCTTTCTTTCTTCCATTGTATAATTTTAGCTTCTTTGTCAAAAATCAGGTGTTCATAGCTTTGTAGATTAATATCCAGGTCTTCAATTTCATTCCCTTGGTCAACGTCTCTGCTTTATGCAATACCATGCTGTTTTCATTACTGTAGCTCTGTAATAGAGTTTGATGTCAGGGATAATAATACCTCCAAAAGTTCCTTTATTGTATAGGACTGTTTTAGTTATCCTATTTTTTGTTTGTTTGTTTGTTTGTCCATATAAAGTTGATTATTGTTCTCTCAAGGTCTGTGAAGAAATTTGTTAAGATTTTGATGGGGATTGCATTGAATCTATAGATTGTCTTTGGTAGGATCACCATTTTTACTATGTTGATCCTAACAATCCAAGAGCATGGGAGATCTTTCCATTTTCTGGTATCCTCTTCAATTTCTTTCTTCAACGCCTTAAAGTTCTTGTCAAATAGTTCTTTCACTTCCTTGGTTAGTGTTTCCCCAAGATACTTTATGCTATTTGTGACTATTGTGAAAGGTGATATTTCTCTGATTTCCCTCTCTGCTTCTTTATTCTTTGTGTACAGGAGGGTTACTGAATTTTTTTTTGGTAGATCTTATATCCTGCCCCATCACTGAAGGCATTTATCAGCTGTCGGAGTTCTCTGGTAGAGATTTTGGGGTCCTTTTGTACACTACCATCTGCAAATAATGGAAGTTTGACTTCTTCCTTTCCCATTCAAATCCTCTTGATATCCTTATGTTGTCTTATTGCTATTGCTATAACTTCAAGTACTATGTTAAAGAGATATGGAGAAAGTGAACAGCCTTGTGTTCCTAATTTTAATGGAGTTGCTTTGAGTTTCTCTCCATTTAATTTGATGTTGGCTGTCAGCTTGATGTATATTGCTTTTATTATATTTAGATAGGATCTTCGTATCCCTTTGTATCTCTCCAAGACCTTTATCATAAAGGGGTGTTGCATTTTGTCAAATGCTTTTTTGGCATCTAATGAAATGATCATATTGTTTATTTTTCCTTTCAGTTTATTTATATAATGAATTACATTGATAGATTTTTGTTTGCTTAACCAGCCCTGCATCTCTGGGATGAATCCTACTTGATCATAATGGATGATTTTTTTTTTGTTTTTTTTATGTGTTCTTGGATTTGGTTTGCCAGTATTTTATTGAGAATTTTTGCATCAATGACTATGAGTGAGATTGGTCTATAATTCTCTTTCTTGCTTGAGTCTTTGTGTGGTTTTGGTATCAGGATAACTGTAGCTTCATAAAAGGAGTTTGGCAATGACTTTTCTGTTTCTATTGTGTGACACACATTAAGGAATATAGGTATTAGCTCTTCTTGGAAGTTCTGGTAGAATTCTGCACTAAAACCATCTGGCCCTGGGATTTTTTTTTTTTTGGTTTGGAGGTTTTTGATGACAGCTTCTGTCTCCTCCCAATTTGTAGTCATATGACCCCAGGAACACAGACAATAAGAGCAACAATGAATAAATGGGACCTCCTAAAACTGAGAAGCTTCTGTAAAGCAAAGGACACAGTCATTAAGACAAAAAGGAAATTTACTGAATGAGAGAACCAACCCCACATCAGACGAAGGTCTGATCTCCAAAACATATAAAGAACTCAAGAAAATAGACATTAAAATTCTAAAAAATCCAATTAAAAATGGGGGTACTGAGCTGAACAGAGAATTCTCAACAGAAGAATTTCAAGTAGCCAAAAGATGCTTAAGGACATGTTCAACTTCCTTAGTTATTAGAGAAGTGCAAATCAAAACAACTTTGAGACACCATCTTACACCTGTCAGATGGCTAAAATCAAAAACACCAATGATAACACTTGCTGAAGAGGATGTGGAGTAAAGGAAACACTCATCCATTGTTTGTGGGAATGCAAACTTGTGAAACCACTTTGGAAATCAGTGTGGCGGTTTCTCAGAAAAGTAGTAGTCAACCTACCATAGGATCCAACAATACCAGTCTTGGGAATATTCCCAAAAGATGCCCAATCATACTACAAAAGTGTTTATTTAACTATGTTCATAGCAGCATTATTTGTAATAGCCAGAACCTGTAAACATCCTAGATGCCCCTCAATGGAAGTTTGGAT
Organism: Myodes glareolus; assembly: GCF_982192425.1. NCBI lineage: Eukaryota > Metazoa > Chordata > Mammalia > Rodentia > Cricetidae > Myodes > Myodes glareolus. The sequence continues at coordinate 15,158,003 of NC_142040.1, read as the reverse complement.
AAAGAAAGTGTGGCACACCTACACATTAGAGTACTACTCAGTGGTAAAAAACAATGACTTCTTGAATTTTGAATACAAATGGGTGGAAATAGAAAACACTATCCTGAGTGAGATAATCCAGACCCCAAAATATGAATATGATATTTACTCACTCATTAGTGAATTCTAGCCATAAACAAAGGACATTGAGCCTATAGTTTGTGATCCTATAGAAGCTAAGTAATAAAGTGAGTACAAATAAAAACATACATAGATCCTCTTGGAAATTGGAAACAGACAAGACCACTAGGCAACAGTTGTAAGCATGGGGGTGTGGTGGAGTGGGGGAAGGGCAGAGGAGGAGAGAGAGGGGAAATGGGGAGTGCTGTTGAGAGCTTGGGGGAGTGGGATGGTTGAGAGGGAGGAAGGAGGAATATGGTAGCAGGGAAGGAGATATCTTAATTGAAGGACTATTTTGGGCTTGGCAAGAGGCTTGGCTCTGGAGGGGTTCCCAGGAGTCCTCAGGGATGATCCCAACTGGGACCCTGGACAGTGGAGGAGAGGTTGACTGAACTGGCCTTGTCCTGTAATTAGACTGATGACTTATCTTGAATATCACCATGGAACCTTCATCTGGCAATGGATGGAGATAGAGACAGAGACCCACATTGGAGCATGGGACTGAGCTCTCAAGGTCGAGTTGAAGGGCAGAAAAAATGGATAAGATGAGCAAGGAAGTCAGGACCACAAGGGTTTGATCCACCCACTGAGACAGTGTCCCTGAGTTAATGGGACCTTACCAAATCCAGCTGGACTGGGACTGAATAGCAAGGGATCAAACTGTACCCTCTGAATGTGGCTGACTATTTGATCAGACTGAGAAGCCAATGATAATGGAACTGGGATTTTTCCTTACTGCATGTACTGGCTTTTGGGGATCCTATTCTATTTGGGAGCATACCTTATAAAGCATAGATGTAGGGGGAGGGCTTGGACATTTCACAGGGTGGGGTATCTTGCCCTCTCTTAGGACAAGAGGAGAAGGAGGGAAGGGTGCATGGGGAAGTGGAAGGGAAGTGGGAGGAGGGGAGGAAGTGGAAATTTTGATTGGTATTATTTATAAAATTAACAAAAGTCTAAAAAAATAATAAAAATTCATGAGTGAACAGTACAAGGGTAAAGCCTGGTATAAGTGGCATTGGGCCATGAAAATATTTAAACATGTAGTTTTACAAGCCTTACAAAATAAATTCCATGATACCATCATATCTGCTTTAGCACCATGTTCTCTGTAGGAAAATTGCTTTAGTTTACCAAGATTTGTAACTATAACAATCGCCTAACTCAAACATCAAAAAAAAAATCATTCAGTATTTTTTATAAATTTAAATAATATTTTGCAAATATCATAATTTTTATTATTCCCACCACAGTTCAATGTATTATTAATTTAATAATATTTAAGTTTGCAAAGTCTTTGATACAGATACTTAAAAGTGATTTCAAGCCTAGAGGTGTTGAAATACCAGCACTCTGGAGGCAGAGGCAGGCAGATCTCTGCGGGTTCCAGGCCAGTCTTTTCTACAGAGTGAGTCCTAGGATAGTCGGGATTATACAAAGAAATCATATCTTGAAAAAAATAATAATTTATTTCAAATATAAAATGGCATACATTTTAAAACACTTTATGTAGTTTTATTTTCATCAAGAAACCTCCAAAGTAAAATGTTTTTCATGAAAGTAATTCAGAGTATCTCCATGTGTGCTGTAATGGCTCTCTCCACCTCTGTTCCAAAGCAGTGCATGATAATCCTTAAGAAGTGCAAGAGAGTTGGGTGGGGTATCCTCTTTGGTTTCTTCATTAATGTTTGATTGAAAGTGAATTCTGCGGCTTTCAATTACCATGCTGCATAGATTCAGCTGGTGATAAGAAGTTACTTAATTTGCTGTCAGGTTTGACTATCCTCACTGTGACAGGGCTTCTGAGTACTATCTTAGACAGCTTGATAGGATCAAAGCAGCTGCTCTCAGGGTAAGGCTGCTTTTGGTCATAGAAGTAATGAGCTATACATTAATGGGCACAGAGTGTTTAAAGTACTCTTCATATAAACTATCAAGGTCCTTTTATATTAAAGCTGTTCTTTGGTCAGGAATACTTAGTCAGTAGTTCATGTTTATCTGGTAAAATATTATTTAATTCTCCTCTTAAAGAAAGCCTATTAAAATATTACAAAGTGTAATATTGGTTTGTACTAACATGCCTGTGTGAGGAATATGTGAGGACGAGTGGAAAGTGGATTTTCTAGCAAATTATGAAAGTAAATGTTGCAGAAATTATAAATTAGATTGGTGTAAAACATAAATATAAACATTAAAGGCAAGAGCAAGGTTTGAGCCTCAAGCAACTAATCAGAATAATTAAGATCATTAAAGGTAACATAGTAGAGCATTGAAATTTGATACTGGATAAAAGAAAATTATTTCATTTGCTGAGGTTTCTATAGTGACACTTCTGGTGTTTGGAATTAATGTTTAATTGCTGTGCCTTTGTTTCTATGTCACTTTTACTGTTTATGTTTCTTCACTTATTTTCAGTTCCTACCATATCTCAGTACTTTTCATCCTAGAGCCATAATTTCGTGGACTCCTTACTGGTGAATGTTGCATCATAAATACATTCATCATGTTTTCTTTTAAGAAAAATACATAACAAATAAGATATGCAAGGTACTTTAAGAACAATATTAATTTTATTTTATATATTTTATTTTATATTCATACATACACATTAATTTTTCCAGTCCTTTAACTCTTCCCCTATGTCAACACTACATATTTTTTCTTCGTTTTTCAAGACAAGGTTTCTCTGTGGGATTGGAGCCGGTCCTGGAACTAGCAGGACCAGGCTGGCCTCGAACTCACAGAGATCCACCTGCCTCTGTCTCTCGAGTGCTGGGATTAAAGGAGTGTGCCACCACCACCCAACAGCTAATTTTTAACTCAAAATTCATGAATCTTTTTTTTTAAATATACCTTCTGCCTATACATGCATAAGTATGTGAACATCTGGATCATGGGAAAACTCCTGATACACAGCCATGAAGAAAACTTACTGTCCCTCCAATATCAACCATCAACAGCCAATAGTTCCTCAGATAAGTATATTTCAGAAATGGTGGGGTCTGCTAAGGCAGAACATTTATTGAAGATAGACCTAGACAAAACCGATCAATTGTAAATTATTGGAGGAATATATGAGCATTTTGATATATATATATATATATATATATATATATATATATATATATATATATTTCCATAGAACATAAATAGATGGTTTAAACTTAGTGGAATATCAATAAATCAATAAATAGTACATTTCCCTTTCAAATATAGCTACAACAAGTTAAATGCAGTACAATTCCCGATTTAAAAATAAACATAGAGCCAAAGTACTCAAAACAGGTTAATAATTTTATAGAGTGAGAGAAAAAGAACTAGAAAAGTTTTTCGGAAAATATTGTTCCAGAAACATATGTATATACATATAATTTTTTAACAAGAGACCCAAGAAAATAGCGAAAAGGTGTATGCTGGGTAAGAGTGAACTTGAACTCTTAGACCGATCATGAAACTCAGCTCACAAGAGTAATACACGAAAATATAACTTTCCTAGAAGCAAAATGTAGAAGAGGAACACTTTACCTTTGAAATGGGCAGTAATTTCTTGAATGTCGTGCCAATACTTACTTTATGAAAGCAAATAAATGACGAAACATCCAACAAGATACTTTAGCTATAAAGAAAAAAATCAAGAAAGCGAAGGTGAGCTGCCGATAGAAAGGAACATTTACCCACTCTGTATATGTGACCAATGCTTTTGTTACTTTTTCAACTGCCATAAAAATGACCAATGGAAATCATATAAGAAAGTATTTTTTTAGGGCTTGTCGTTTCAGAAGGTGAGAGACTTAGGTTAGGGGAGGAACACAGCAAGAGGAAGGTAGGCACATGAGAAGTCACTGACATCTTTCATCTGATCTACAGCACAGTCAGAGAGAGATAGCTATGAATGTTTAGTGTTCTAAAAATTCCAAGAACATCCCATTGACACATATCCTCCAACAATAACAAATTTCCTAATCCTTCCCAAAGAGTACCACCAACTGGACACAATATATTCAAATATATGAGCACATTGGAAACATGCTCATTCCAACCCCATTTACATTGCAACGCTTATCACAACTTTATTAAATCCCTAGCCATAGAGGGATTCAATGAAAAGTCCATCAAAATTCCAGCTAAATTCTTGACAGACCTCAAACAAACAGTACTCAGCTTTATATGGAAAAGAAAAAATTCCTGGATAGCCAAAACCATGCTGTATATTAAAGGAACTTCTGGAGGCATCATACTCCCTGACTTTAAACTCTAGTACAGAGAACAGTACTGAAAACAGCCTGGTACTGGCATAAAAACAGACAGAAGAACTAATGGAACTGAATTAAAGATTTGGATATCAATTCACACGCCTACGAACATCTGATTTTTGACAAAGAAATAAAAAGTATAAGACTGAAAAAAGAAATCATATTTAATAAATGGTGCTGGCATAACAGGTTGTGAATATGTAGAAGAATTAAAATAGATCCACATATATCGCAAGCATAAAATTCAAGTCCAAATGGAAGAAAGTCCTCAATCTAAAACCAATCACACTGAATCTTCAGAGAAGGGAAGTGGGAAATATGCTTGAATGCATTGTCATAGGAGACCATTTCCTAAATATAACATATTCGACACAGACACTGAGAGAAACAGTTAATAAACGGGACTGCCTGAAACTGAGAAGCTTCTGTAAAACAAAGGACACTGTTAGTAAGACTAAATGGCAGCCTACAGAATGGGAAAAGATCTTCACTGACCCCACATCAGACAGAGGACTGATCTCTGAAATATACAAAGAACTCAAGAAATTGGTAATCAAAAGAACAAATGATCCAATAAAAATTTGGGGTACAAACCTAAACAGAGAACTCTCAAAAGATGAATACAAAATGGTTGAAAGGCACTTAAGGAAATGTTCAAATTCTTAGCCATCAGAGAAATGCAAATCAAAACAACTCTGAGATTCCATCTTGCATCTGTATGAATGGCCAGGACCAGAAACACTGATGAGAGCTTATGTTTGAGAGGATGTGGGGTAAAGGAAACACTCCCTCATTGCTGGTGTGATTGCAAGCTGGTACAGCTGCTTTGGAAATCAGTATGGTGATTTCTCACAAAATTCAGAACTATCCTACATCAATATCCAGCAATACTACTTTGGGGTATATACCTAAAGGATTCTCAATCACACTGCAAGGACAAGTGCTCAACTATGTTTATCACAGCAATATTTGTCACAGGAAGAACCTGGAAACAACCTAAATGCCCCTTGATGAAATAATGGATAAAAAATGTGGTACATTTGCATAATGAAGTACTACACAGAGAAAAAAATAATGACATTTTGAAATATTGGGACAAATGGATAGATCTTGAAAACATCATATTGAGTGAGGTAACCCAGACCAAGAAAGAAAATATTATCTTTACTCACTCGTAAGTGGCTTTTAGACATAACAGAGAGACAATCCAGCCTGCAAATGAATGGAGGTAGAAAACATCATTTTGAGTGAGGTAGCCCAGACACAGAAAGACAAATATTACATATACTCACTCATAAGTGGTTTGTAAACATAAAGAAAAGTAAACCATCCCACAAATCACAATCCCAGAAAACCTAGACAACAATGAGCAACCTAAGAGAGACATACATAGATCTAATCAACATGGGAAGTAGGAAAAGATAAGGTCTCCTTAATAAATTGGGAGTATGGGGACATTGGGAGAGGGTTGAAGGGGAGGAGAGAGGTAGGGAAAGAAGCAGAGAAAAATGCAGAGCTCAATAAAAGTCAAAAAAACCCAAAAAACAAAAACCTAGCATTCAACTGACAATTCCAGAGGACCTAAACAACAAAGAGGACCCTAAAAGAGACAAACATGGATCTAATGTACATGGGAAGTAGAACAAATCAAGATCTTCTGACTATATTGGTTGCATGGAGTCAAGGGAGAGGGTAAATGAAGAGTGGCAAGTAAGGGAAGGGAGCAAAGAAAAATATATAGCTCAATAAAAACAATTTTAAACAATACTAAAATCAAATAACTTCTGCTTAGAAAACAAATTATACCTCTTGTGGGACTCCTAACAATGGAAACATGGGGGTCTCCACCTATTTTATTGATTCTTTGGGATCCTACTCCTCATACTGGGTTGCCTTCCCTAGCCTAAATAAGTAGGAGGTGCTTAGTTTTACTGTAACTTGATATGCCATGTTTTCTTGATACTCATGGAAGACTTGTCCTTTTTTAAACAGTAAAAGGAGTTGATTGGGAGATGGGAATAGAGGGGGCTGATTGGAGCAACTAGGAGGAAGGAGAAATTACACCTGTGACTTGAAACAAAATAAGAAAGAAAGGAAGAAATAAAGGAAAAAAGAAAGAAAAGGAAGGATGGAAACAAATTATAACAAGTTATTTCCCTTGAGGAAGATTTGGAATAACTATGTGACTTGTGTCTATAAGATGGACATTTTTTACATTGAATGTAGCATTAGATTTGAAAATGTACAGATATCCAAATAAGCACATCAAATGATAAACTATTCACTGCAAATATGACCTATGTTTTGGCCTGAAGCCTCAACAGTCCACATTCAATAGAGTTAATCAGTCAGTTTAGATAAGACTTGTGTGACTGTATAAGCAACTAATGAGTGTATTGAATATATATGAGGACTTTTTTTTAGTTGACAGCTTTCTTTCACTTGGATATTTGAATATTCTCTAATATTTGTATGAGGGGAACAAGAAATATATAAGAATAATTATGAGACATTTATCCTATTATAAATGAAGTCAGTTATTGATAAAATATTAGGTGCTCAGTACATATTTATGTATTCATATCTCTACTGCTTAAATATAATGTAATCAACATGTAAAATTGAATTTATTTTGAAATAGCAAACCATAACTATTTTATATTGTACATAAGAACTGTAGAAATGTTGCAAATGGGAAATAACCAGTCAAAATCATTAGCAAACAAAATATTCCAAATATTAGAATTGAACCCTGACTGCTCTGTGTGAATATCCATTGATGCAGGATTCCCCTCTGTATGCTGTGAATAGCAATGGTTTATAAAGAAACAGTCTTGAGCCCGTGATAGGATAGAACAAAATTTGTTGGGGGAAAGTGAACTGAATTCTAGGAGGAATAAGGCAAAGTCAAAGTGACGCCATGTAGCCCTGCCAGGGACAGACAAAACTTTACCCAGTAAGTCACAAACACGTGGCATCACACAGATTAACGGAGAAGGGTTAAATTAATATGTAAGAGTTAGCCAATAAGAAGCTAGAGCTAAAGGATCAAGCATTCATTTGATTAATATAGTTTCTGTGTGGTTATTTCGGGTATGAGCAAGCAGCCCTCTTACCACAATCCTTCTTTTAGTTGAAATCAGATACTACATATCGTTGTTTTCTTTAAGGCCTACATTTTATTTTTATTTGGCATGCTCTTCATAATTGAATGGTGGCCTTTTCTGGTTTGTATTTCTTAATATTCTTTCACAGTTTGTTTTTGTAACTCCACTGGTGGATCAAGTGAGAGCAATGATAGGTGACCAGAGGGTGATGATGAGACACTCAACTGGTCTCGATTCTTAAGTATCAAATGAAACTTTAACCTCTTTGTGCAGCCTCTTCAATCGATTTTTTACTATTTCCAAACAATCACTATTTACAAGGCTCTATGTCATGCTTAGACATTTGGATATTATGGCAAATATTTAAAACAGACTTCTTACATTCTTTGGTTAAAAATGTTCTAACTTGAATGTGCAATCCACATCAACTAGAATGAAGAATGATGTCTTATGAAATTTAATATTCAAAAATAAATAATGCAGAAATATTATATTTGTGCTGTTACATGATTAATAGGTTCTTCACTTGGCTTCTACACTGTTACTGTTAATCAACATAACAGGGAGGAAATGTGTATAGCAAAAAGGTCAAGGTATTTCTTTTCTTTTTAGATATTTGGGGACAATATCAAAAAGTAAAATAAACCGGCAATTTTACAATTTCCTTCTCACAATTAATAAAACTTACAGAGTGGAAAATTTTGAATTGAAGGAACTTCATGAAATATTAGTAAATCCAAAATATAACTCACTCCAGAAATATTTTTTTAAAAAAACATTAAGTGAACCTCAAGTGCCTGTAGACTATGACATGTTAACTATTTTTGTAGCAGCTTAACAGCCAAAGGGCTGGTATCTTAAAATGTGACTGTATTTTCTGCTGTCTAGTTTAGTACACAGAAGTGGAAATTATAATCTGTGACACTGTACAGCATGTTTTTGAGACAGGCGTGTGGCACGAAGAGCAGTGATATTTAAGAGTGACAGAGTGGAAGAACAAGGAAAGAGACGTCTTAGAGAGAGCCACCATGGGGTTAGAGAGAAACCTAGTGCTAAGGAATTCCTAGGAACCAAAAGGATGACCCCAGCTAAGACTCCTAGCAAAAGTGGAGAGGGGGCCTGAGCTGGACTGCCCCTGTAACCCCTGTAATCTGATTGATGAATACCCCAACTGTCATCACAGAGCCTTCATACAGTAAATGATGCAACCCGAGGCAAAGATCCACAACCGAGGATCAGATCAAGCTCTGGGAATCTAATCAAAAAGAGGAGGGAGGACAGAATATATGAGCAAGGGAGGTCAAGATCATGATAGAGAATCTACAGAGACAACTGATCAAACACTTGGAAACTCATGAACTCTAAACTGACAGCTGTGGATCCTCCATGGGACTAAAGTAGGCCCTCCATATGTGGGGGACAGTATGAGACATGTATTATCTGAGGGGCCTCTGGCAGTAGGACCAGGATGTATCCCTGGTTCATGAGCCGACATGTTGAAACTCATTCCCTGTGCTCAGTCTTAATGCAATGAAGAGGTCCTTGTTCCTGCCCCAACTTAATATGCCACACTTTATTGAGTCCCCATGGGAGCCCTTAACTGATTGGAGGATTGGATGTGGTGCTTGCAGCAGAGAGAACTGTATTTGGAATGTAAAATAAAGAAAAAAAGAGTGATGAATAAGAGAAATATTGTGGTTTTTTGATCAGTGGTATTAAGATACTGATATTATACAAAATAGCTGTCTTTACATTCTTGTTTCCCCATCTTGCCTATTACATTGCTGCATACATTTCTTTGTAGCTTTATTATACAAACAAACCTAGAACTAGGCATCATAGTAATCATAGACTACGTACATTGTGTTATTGTAGTAGAAACTTGGCCAGTTTTAAACAATTGGGCCCCCAAACTAGTACCTCTCTATATTTTACATATACCTCCGTTATACCAAAGAAGCAAACTAGTCTTATCAAGTATGATAAGAATTCTTCAGTTTGCTTTTTTTCAGAACAAAGTATAATGTACTGGTTGTGAGAACAGATTTACAGCCTAAAGTTCTTTATCTGACACATTCTGTCTCAAGAAAGTTGCCACACATTTCCCTATTCTGTAAACCATCCAATGAAAGAGACAATAATGTTACTGCATATTTTATCAATCTGGTAGGAGATTTAAAAGACATATCTCCAAGGTGCTTTAGGCAGTGTTTGTTTCAGATAAGTTTCCATGTGTAGTGATTAAATGCACACAAATGGAAATTTGTTTGCCATCGGGTCATATAGCTTAGATACATGGAGCATTACCATTCTGTGGAACAGGAAACTGAAAACATATTAACATAAATATGATGGTTCAGAAGTTTCTTAAAATCCAAATCTATACTTTTAAATATTTTATCTAAGTTTTAAAATAGTTTTGGGGGAAAACTGTGAACATATCACTTGTTAAGTTGCTGTATCTTTTCATAATTAATTTTTAAAATATGTTCAACTCTCTGTCTCATTAACCAAATCTTAAATAATGATAATCTAGTGTGAGTAGGCACATAATTTGACAGGATCTACTAATGTAATGAAAATGGTTGTATAAAAAGTGAATAAAGAGAAGTCAATTAAGAGAGATTACTCATTCTGTGTGTTGTCACTTTATGTCAAAAAATTTCCTTATGAGAATACTTTTCAAGAATTTCCTTTCTTCTAAATATCTGCCTCTTTCTTCAGAAAATATATTCATCAAACAAAAATATCTTTTAGTTTATTATGTGACAGATTTCACATAATAAAATTTGGAAATACAATTTATGTTTTCCATAAAAATATACTCACTCTTCCAAGCTTGAAAATTATAATCACCACTTAGTAAATAATAATTTGTTTTCATTACTTTCATTAGAATTATTTAAAATGCTAATAAGCATATATAAGTTGTCTATGTTCAGAAAATAACAAAATTTTCTCCAACCCATATCCTACATAATTCTTTTATCTAAATCTCAATATATCTATCAATAAAATATCCATTAAATTTTTCTCCCTTGAAAGGTTTCCACTTCTTATGATGTTTACTTTATGTAATCATAATTATACCACTGATACACAAAGAAAAAAATTATGTGTGCTCTACCATTAAGTCACACAACTCTGTATTCCTGTCATGTTCAGTATATTAATAATTGTATTTCATGTAATAATTAGGCCTTGCTGTCATTGAAACAATTTTGATATTAGTTTTCATAGAGTCACAACCAATAGCTACTACTACCACACAATTTTTCCTACTACCTTTTAACCATGTATACAATACATATAATCTTAAGCATTGGCAAAATGTGTGAAATGTTTTCAGTGGCTGCTGAACAAATGGTTTGCAACTTTTTTCTATCCTTAAGCTCTGATAAATGAGCTTCTCCAGTCAGTACGGACTTTGTATTTCAAAGATCATGTTAATTCAAGCCTTTGATCATTTCTTTCTCTCTTCATTGGAGATTCATTGTTCATCTGCCTAGAGGTTCCCTCTTCACTCCAAAAATCATTATTTTCAGCACAATGATTTCTTTCTTATATTAAATCAGTAACATTGAATTCAGTGTCAAACATAGGACATAAGTTGTCTTGTGCAATAAAAATCTAGTTGAGTTATCCTGTTTTATCCTTCAGTGAGTTCACAAAGACACGTTCAATGTTCTTTATTACATTGATAAAGTTGAAAATTATTTTCTTCAGATGTTAATCAATATAAATAATCAATATCCATAATTTCATATAGTTTTGTTAAAATTCTACTTACAGTTGGCAGAGCACAGTGTCAAATATGTATTACTTCAGCTACTTGAGATGGTAAAATGCAAGTGTTGATCCCAAAGACTTGGAATAAAAAAATCAAATACTCCACACTAATGGACACTGCTAAAAGAAAGTAGAATACTTTCATATTTTATACTAACCACATTTAAGAATAATTCATGCTAGCATGATGAAATAATAATAAATAGTAGGCAAAAGCTTTTCAGGTGGCCCAGTGAGTAAATTAACTAATTGACAGGTCAGATGATCTGAATTTGATTCCCAGGACATAAGTTGTAGAAGGAGAGAATCAAGTTCTACCAATATATTGTCCTATAATCTACACACACACACTGCCTCTCTTACACAAAAACATACATGCACACACTTTGTATAGCATGTTCCTCTGATAGTGAAACATTCCATCACACTGACATTGAGAGAACAATAATCAAGTTTATATGGCAAAACAAAAAACCCAGGATAGCCAAAACAATCTTATACAATAAAGGAACTTCTGGAGACATTACCATCCCTGACTTCAAACTCTTTTACAGAGCTACAGTATTGAAAACAGCTTGGTATTGGCATAAGAACAGAGAAGTCGACCTATGGAATCAAATAGAAGACCCAGATATTAACCCACAAACCTATGAACACCTAATTTTCGACAAGGGAGCTAAAGGTATAAAAAGGAAGAAGGAAAGCATCTTTAACAAATGGTGTTGGCATAACTGGATGTCAACCTGTAGAAGAATGAAAGTAGATCCATATCTATCACCATGCACAAAAATCAAGTCCAAATGGGTTAAAGACCTCAACATTAATCTGACCACTTTGAACCAGATAGAAGAGAAAGTGGGAAATAGTCTACAAGATATAGGCACAGGAGGCCACTTCCTAAGTAGAACCCCAGTAGCACAGAAAATAAGAGAATCAATGAATAAATGGGACCTCCTGAAACTGAGAAGCTTCTGTAAAGCAAAGGACACCGTCAGTAAGACAAAAAGGCTACCTTCTGACTGGGAGAAGATCTTCACCAATCCCTCATCAGATAAAGGCCTGATCTCCAAAATATACAAAGAACTCAAGAAACTAGACACTAAAACTCTAATTAACCCAATTAAAAAATGGGGTGCTGATCTGAACAGAGAATTCTCAACAGAAGAACTTCGAATGGCCAAAAGACACTTAAGGTCATGCTCAACATCCTTAATTATAAATTTTTAAACATCACCACTGAAGTCAAAGAGATCTCTACATATCTTTGATTTGTATCTATGACTTATCATAAAAACAAAATAAAAGTTGATTAACAAAAATGTCATAGGATTTTAGATTCTTGAATAGGTGAGCAATGAGAAAATAATTTATATTACTCAGGAATAAAATCTGTTGTTTAATGATATTTTTAGAAAAAGTTAAATGATGGCTCCACTTTTAGGAGCTCTTGGCATAGATTGAGATTATTTCTGAAGCTATTAGTTTGAATCATGTATAAGTAAGGAAAAATAAGCATCTCTAAGTCAAAGTTAATGTTTTTCCAAGCCAATTCATGTAATAATTCCACTTCATTAATATTAATTTTTGTGTAAAATTGCATTCATAATACTGTAGGATTTCACTGTAAAAGTAATTCAATTTGAAGCCATAAGATAAAATAAATTCAATATGCCTATCCAAAGAATTAATTATGTCATTTAATATTACAAAATTGTTAAATATGCAAATTTGTAAGCAAATAATTATATACAAATGTTGAAGACAGTGTTTTTCCTGCTCTAAAAATATTAATTTCAAGCCAGTAATAAATTTAGAAATTTTCATTTTACAATATACTTAGAGGAAGTACGTTCTGTACTATTTGATTGTTTTTTAAAGCAAGGAATTGCTCAATGTGTAAATAATATTAGCTTGGAATTCCCTGGGGAGTCAAGCTAGGTAGCCTTAAACATTCTATCCTTAATCATCAGAACCTGATTGCTGGAATCACAACCACAGTTATGCTCTTGGTATGATCGACTTACATTCTCATCTCGACAAGTAAAATTTCAAACACATGTGTGAAAACATCTTAAACTTTCTCCACTATTACTTCACCATGAAAAGTGTGATAGGTATACCATATAAAAATGATTACTTAAACAAATCAACAAACTGAAAGATGAAAAGCACATGAGCATCTCATTCGATGCTCAAAAAACTTCAACAAAATACAGCATCCCTTCATGATAATGATCTCAGAGAGAACAGGGCTATGAGGAGCATATCTAAACATAATAAAGGCAATATGCAGAAAGCCAACAGCCATCATCACACTAAATGGTGAGAAACAGTGATTTCACTGAAATCAGAAACAAGACAAGGTTGTCCACTCTCTCCATATCTATTCACTGTTGTTCTTGAGGTTCTAGCTAGAGCAATAAGATAACAAAAGGAGATCAATGGGAAGAAAGTAGAAAAAGAAGTAAAACTCTCACTATTTGCTAATGACATGATAATTTATGCAAGTGAACCCAAAAATTCTATCAAAAAACTTCTACAACTCATAAGCAATTTTAGTAACGCAGCAGGGTACAATATTAACTCAAAAAATCAGTAGCCCACTTTACAAAGAAGAAAAATAGGGTGAGAAAAAAACCAGAGGAACATCACTCTTCACAATAGACATAATAGCATAAAATTCTTGGAGTTTCTCTAACCAACAAGTGAAAGACCTATATGACAAGAACTTTAAATCTTTGAGGAAAAAATTGAAGAACACACCAGAAGATGGAAAAATGTTCCATGTTCATGGGTAGATAAAATTACCATAGTAAAAATAGCAATCTTTTCCAAAGCAACCCACAGATTCAATGCAGCACCCATTAAAATCTCAGCAAGATTCTTGACAGAACTCAAACAGTACTCAACTAGGTATGGAAAAAAATCCTGGATAGCCCTAACGACTCTATATATTAAAGGAACTTCCAGGGGCATCACAGTCCCTGACTTTAAACTCTACTACAGAGTACAGTACTGAAAACAGCCTGGTATTGACATGAAAACAAAAAGAAGGACCAATGAAATTCAGTTGAAGATCTGGATATCGATTCACACACCTATGAACACCTGATTTTTTACAAAAGAGCAAAAAATATAAGATGAGAAATTGAAAGCATATTCAACAAATGGTGCTGATATAACTGGATATCAACATGTAGAAGCATGAAAATAGACCCATATCTATCACCATACACAAAACACAAGTCCAAATGGGTCAAAGACCTCAATGTAAAGCTAACCACACAGAACCTCACAGAATAAAAAGTGGAAAGTACACATGAACACATTGGCACAGGAGACAACTTCTTAAATATAACCCTAGTAGCACAAGCACTGAGTGAAACAATTAATAAATTGAACCTTCTAAAACTAAAATGCTTCTGTAAAGCAAAGGACATGATCAATAAGACAAAACAGCAGTCTGAGGAATGGAAAAGTTCTTCTCCAACCCAACATCTTACACAGGACTGATCTTCAAAATATATAAAAACTCAAGAAATTGGTTATCAAAAGAACAAATAATCCAATAACAATTTGGGATACAGACCTAAAGAGAGAATTCTCAAATGAGGAATATAAAATGTCTGAAAGACACTTAAGGAAATGCTGAAAATCCTTACCCATCAGAAAAATGCAAATCAAAATTAATCTGAGATTACATCTTGCATCTGTAAGAATGGCCAGAATAAAAAACACTGCTGACAACTTATGCTGGAGAGGATGTGGGGTAAAGGGAATACTCCTGCGTTGCTGGTGTGATTGCAAACTGGTACAGCTGCTTCAGAAATCAGTATGGTGATTTCTCAGAAAATTCGGAAACAATCTACATCAAGACTCCGAAATACCACTTTTAGGTATATACCTAAAGAATGCTCAATCATACCACAAGGACATGTGCTCATCTATGTTCATAGCAGCATTGCTTGTTATAGCCAGAACCTGGAAACAACTTAAATACCCTATGTCCTACGACTGAAGAATGGATGAGAAAAAAATTGGTACATTTACACAATGGAGTACTACACACAAACATACACATGCAAAGAAAAAAGAACCACGATATCTTGAAATTTTCAGGCAAATGGATGCATCTAGTAAACATTATTTTTAGTGAGGTAACCCAGACCCAGAAAGACAAATATATGTACTCACTCATAAGTGGGTTTTAGACATAAAGAAAAGAAAATCAACCTTTAATTCACAATCCCAGAGAAACTATACAACAATGAGGACCCTAAGAAATACGTACATGGACCTAATCTACATGGGAAGTAGAAAAAGGCAAGATCTCCTTAATAAATTGGGAGCATGGGTACCATAGGAAAGGGTTGAAGGGGGGGGGGAAGGGAGGAGATGAGAAATAATTGTATACTCAATAAATTCAGTATATATATATATATATATATATATATATATATATATATATATGAATGGGTAATTAATGCACTTTTTAGAGAAGGGAACCCATCTATATAACCGGGTTGAGAACAATGATAATGTATTATTTCAAGAGAGAAGAGTTTGTAATCCAACAGACATATAAAGATCTTCAAATGAGAAATAAGATTTACATTTCATATTTAGTTTCTCTTCCTATTAAAACAAATATTTTCAATATGTGTGCCTAGTGAAATAATGAATCAAATTTTAATAAATTACTGAACATTGTTAAGTTGAATTTAAAATTTGAACTATAGGCTTAATGCCCTTTGTTTATGACTAGAATCCACTAATGAGTGAGTACATAGCATATTACTCTTTTTGGGTCTGAGTTATCTCACTCAAGAGAGTGTTTTCTATTTTCATCCATTTGCCTGCAAAATTCAAAATGTCATTGATTTTTACCACTGAGTAGAACTCTAATGTGTATATGTGCCACACTTTTTTTTTTTTATCCATCCTTCCACTGAGTGGCATCTAAGTTGTTTCTAGTTTCTGGATATTACAAATAATGCTGTTATGAACATAGTTGAATAAATGTTTTTGTAATATGATTGGGCATCTTTTGGGTATATTCCCAAGAATGGTACTGCTAGATCCTAACGTAGGTTGATTCCCAATTTTTTGAGAAACTGCCACACTGCTTTCTTAAGTGGTTGCACAAGTTTGCATTCCCTCCAGCAATGGATGTGTGTTCCCCTTACTTCACATTCTCTCCAGCATAGGTTATCATTGGTGTTTTTGATTTTAGCCATTCTGACAGATGTAAGATGGTACCTTAAAGTTGTTTTGATTTGCATCGCATTTCCCTGATAGCTAAGGAAGTTGAACATGTTCTTAAATATCTTTTGGCCATTTGAAATTCTTATGTTGACAATTTTCTGTTCAGTTCAGTACCCCATTTTTTAATTGGGTTATTTAGACTGGGACTGAAGGAACATGGGATCAAACTGGACCCTCTGAATATGGCTCACATTTGAGGCAATCTGAGAAGCCAACAATAATGGCACTGGGATTTGTCTCTACTGCATGTACTAGCTTTTTAGGATCCTATTCTATTCAGATACATACCTTCCTAAGCCTGGATGGAGGGGGGAGGGCCTTGGACTTCCCACAGGGCAGGGTACCCTGCCTCTCTTAGGACTGGAGAGGGAGGGGGCGTGAGAGTGGGGAAGTAGGAGGCAAGTGGAAGAAGGGGAGGAAGTGGAAATTTTGATTCCTATTATTTATAAACTAATAAAAATTATCAGAGAAAAAAAGAAAGTAAAGTTTGAATATTCCGTGTATTATCTACAAACATCAAAAAGACTGGGATAAATGCTTACTGTTAGGAATGTTTTCTACAGATTTCCATATTGTGACCCATGTCACAAAAATCACAGGATCCATTCACCTTTGGACCCATGTGAGCCACATAATATATCAGATGGCTTTCCCTTTAGGTTTATGTGTAAACTCTGCTGCAGTTAAGCTACAAATTGAATGAAACATGTAACATGATTGGGGTATTTGAGTAGTAACTACAAACCTGAAAGAAGGATTAGATGAGACAAGACATGAATATCCCTCTCTTTATAAGTGAGACTTTGATTCTGGATATCTAAACATGTGTTATTGAACAAGTATAGATGCTAAGATTCAATGTGCCTATATATAGGCACACTCTTCTATGTACTTTGGGTGCTCAGCCAAGTCCTCTGCTTCAGATCTCTGCATCTGTTTCCATCAGTTGCTAGATGAAGGTTCTATGGTGGCATTTAAGATATTCATTAATCAGACTACAAGGCAAGGCCAATTTGGTTACCCTCTTTACTACTGCTTAGGGTCTTAGCTGGGGTCATCTTTGTGGATTCCTGGTAAATTCTCTATTGTCAGATTTCTTTCTAACCCCATAATGGTTGCATCAATCAAAATATCTCTCTCCTTACTCTCATCTCTGTCTTTTATCATCTCATCTATCCTGTCTTCTCAAGTTCCCCTCCCCCATCCCCTTCTCTCTTCCTCTTCCTCTTCTCCCAACACCCGTGCTCCCAATTTTGTCAGGTGATTTTTATCTATTTCCTTTTTCCAAGTGGATCTATGCATGTTTTTCTTAGGGTCCAACTTGTTACTTAGCTTGTCTAGGACCATGGGATCTAGGTTCAGTATCCTTTGCTTTACAGCTACCATCCATTTATGAGTGAGTACATACCATGTTAATCTTTCTGGTCTGGCTTACCTCACTCAGTATAGTTTTTTTTCTATCTTCTTCCATGTGCATGAAAATTTCAAGATGTCATTTTTTTAATCACTGAGTAGTATACCACTGCAAATGTACCACATTTTCTTTATATATTCTTTGGTTCAGGTGCATCTAGGTTGTTTCTGGGTTTTGGCTATTACAAATAATGCTGCTATGAAAATTGTTGGACAAATGTCCTGTAGCATGATTGAGCACCTTTGGGTATATGTGGGATTAGTGAAAATCTTTCCCCATTCAATAGGCTGTCATTTTGTCTTATTGACTCTTTCCTTTGCTCTCCAGAAGCTTCTCAGTTTCAGGAGGTCCCATTTATTTATTGTTGTTCTCAAGTGTCTGTGCTACTGGTGTTAGATTTAGGAAGTATTCTTCTGAGCCCATGCATTGAAGGCTACTTCCCACTTTCTCTTCTATCAGTTTCAATATGGTTAAATTTATATTGAATCCTTTAACCCATTGGACTTGAGTTTTGTACATTGGGATAAATATGGATGTATTTGCATTCTTCTACATGTTGATCTCCAGTTAGGCCAGCACCATTCGTTGAAGACGCTTTCTTCTTTTATTGTATAATTTTAGCTACTTTTCAAAAATCAGATATTTGTAGGGATGTGGATTAATATCTGGATCTTCAGTTTGAGTCCATTGGTCAACCTGTCTGTTTTTTTTAGCAATACCAAGCTGTTTATATTACTGTAGCTCTATAATAGAACTAGATGTCAGGGACAGTGATGCCTCCAAAAGTTCTTTTATTTATAGGATTATTTTGGCTATCCTGGATGTTTTGTTTTTCTACATGATATTGAGTATTGTTTCAAGGTCTGTGAAGAATGTTTTTGTTATTTTGATGAGGATTGCATTGAATCTATAGATTCCTTTTGGTAGAAATGCTATTTTTATTATGTTGATTCTACCTATACATGATCATGGTAAATCTTTCCATTTTCTTGTATATTCCTCAATGTCTTTCTTCAGACACTTAAAGTTCTTGTCTAACAGGTCTTTCACTTATCTGGTTACTGTTACCCCAAGATATTTTATGTTATTTGGAGATATTGTGAAGGGTGATGCTTCTCTGATTTCATCTCAGCTTCTTTATTATTTGTATATAGGATTGCTACTGATATTTTGAGTTGATATTGTATCCTGTCCCATTTTTGAAGGTATTTAACAGCTGTAGGAGTCCCTGGTTGATATGGGTTTCACCTTTTTATGCTGTGAATACTATAGGTTAATAAAGTAACTGCCTTTGCCTGTTGATAGAGTAGAACAGAGGTAGGTAGGGAAAACTAAGCTGAATTCTGGGAGAAAAGAGATGGAGTCAGAAAGAAGTCATTTAGCCTCCCGGACATAGACTCTGAAACTTTAGCCAGTAAGCCACAGCCATGTGGACATACACAGATTGATAGAAATGGGTTAAATTAATATATGAGATAGCCAATAAGAAGCTAGAACTAACGGGCCAGGCAATGATTTAATTAATACAGTATCTGTGTAATTATTTCAGGGCTGAGCAGCTGGGAACCAACAAGTGACCTTCTTTCAACTTCTGGTAGAGTTTTGGGGTCACTTATGTATAAAATCATATTGTCCGCAAATAGCCAAAATTTAACTCCTTCCTTTCAAATGAGAATCCTCTTGCTCTCCTTTTATTGTCTTATTGCTTTATCCAGAACATCAAGAAATTTGGTGAATAGATATGGAGAGACTGGACCGCATTGTCTTGTTCCTGATTTTAGTGAATTGCCAGTATTTTATTGACTATTTCTGTATCAATGTTCATGAGTGAGATCGGTCTGTAATTCTCTTTCTTGTTTGAGTCTTTCTGTGGTTTTTGTATCAGGGTAACTGTAGATGCGTAAAAAGTGTTTGTTTGGCAATGTTCCTTCTGTTTCCATCATGCGGAACACTTTGAAGAGTAGTGGTATTAGCTCTTTTTGGAGTTCTGGTAAAATATTGCACTGAAGCCATCCAGCCCTAGGCTTTTCTGGGGGAGGGGGTGGAGGGTGTTGGGAGGCTTTTGATAACTGCTTCTATTTCCTTGCAGGTTGTGGTTTTGATTTAATTTTGGTAAGTGGTACCTATCCAGAACATTATCCATTTCATTTACATTTTCCAATTTTGTGGAGTATAGGTTTTTGTAGTATAACCTAATGATTCTCTGTATTTCTTAAGGTTTTTTTATTATAGTCCCCTTTTCATTTCTTATTTTGTTAATTTGGATGTTCTCTCTCAGCCTTTTAATTAGATTGCATAAGGGTTTGTATAGTTTGTTGATTTTCTCAAAGATTCATTTCTTTGTTTCATTTTTGTTTGATTTTTTTGTATTGTTTTCTTTGTTTCTGTTTTATTGATTTCAGCCCTCAACTTGATTATTTCCTCTTGGCTACTCCAGGGTGAGTCTGCTTCTTTTTGTTGTAGAGCTTTCAGCTGTGCTGTTAAATCATAGTGTGATATTTTTCCACTTTTTTTATGTAGGAACTTAGCGCTATGAACTTTCCTCTTAGCACTGCTTTCAGTGTCCCATAGGTTTGTGTATGTTTTGCCTTCATTTTCATTGAATTCTAGAAACTCTTTAATTTCTTTCTATGTTTCTTCCTCAACCCAGGTTTAATTCAATTGAGCACTGTTCAATTTCCGCAAGTTTGTAGACTGTCTGCAATTGCTATGGCTGCTAAATTCAAATTTTAAATCATGGTGATGCGATAAAATACAGTGGGTTACTCCAATTTTTTTGTCTCTGTTGAGGTTTGCTTTGTAACAGTGTATGTGGTCAATTTTAGGGAAGGTTCCGTGAGGTGCTCAGAAGAAGGTATATTCTTCTGTGTTTCAAATGTTCGAACAGTTCTGTGGTCTGTAGATGTCTGTAAAGACCATTTGAGTAATGACATCTGTCAGTTCTCTTATTTTTCTGTTAAGTTTCTGTCTGGTTGACCTGTCAACTGGGGAGAGTGGGGTGTTGAAACTCCTACTGTTAGTGTGTGGGATTTGATGTGTGATTTAACCTTTATCAATGCTTCTTTTACATATGTGAATACTCTTTTATTTAAGGCATAGATGTCCATAATTGAGGCTTCATCTTGATGGATTTTCCTGTGGTGAGTATAAATTGTCCTTATCTATCTCTTCTGATTGATTTCAGTTTGAAGTCAATTTTGTTAGATATTAGGTTTGCTTATTCCTGGTTGCTCTTAGGTCCATTTGATTGGAAAACCTTTTCTCAATCCTTTACCCTGAAGTAATGTTTGTCTTTGAGGTTAAGGTGTGATTCTTGTAAACAGCAGAAGGGTGGATCCTGTTTTCATATTCATTCTCTTAGCCTGTCTTTTTATATGTAAATTGAGTCCATTCATATTAAGAAATATTATTGACAAGTGTTTGTTAATTCCTGTTGCTTTTTGTGGTGGTTTTTGTGTGTTACCCTTCTTTATGCTTTGCTTCTTTTGCTTTTGTGGGTGCAGTTAGCTTCTTGGTTTGGAGTTTTTGCTATTCTCCTGGGGAACTGCATTTCCCAAGAGGCCCCTATGTGCAGGCGCAGAGTGAAGCATGGTCTGCCTGACTCGAAAGACTTCATTTCCCAAAAACACATGCACCCACAATCCAACACGGACACAGAACCCAGCATCTGATGCGTGGGTACACTGGGTTGGTCTTTTAAAGGCAGAGCCGCGGTACCCCTCTCCTCTTTTTCACTTCCTGCTTCCAGCCTGCGCTGTCCCCACGTCCCTTCCCTGTAATAAAGTTACATGTGGGTCTGTTTGCACCTTGTGGTCTCTTTTGTATTCCACAGAAACAACAACAGTTTTCCTTCTAATATTTTCTGTAAGGCTGGATTTGTGGATAGGTGTTGTTTAGGTTTTGTCATGGAATATCTTGTTTTCTTCATCAATTGTTATTGAAAGCTTTGCTGAGTATAATAGTCAGGGCTTGCAGCCATGGTCTCTTATGTTCTGCAGCACAACAGTTCAGGTCTTCTGGTTTTTATGGTTTCCGTTGAGAAGTCAATTGTAATTCTGACAGATTTGCCTTTATATATTACTTCCCCCCTTTCCTTTGCAACCTTTAATATTTTTTCTTTATCTGTAGATTTTGCATTATGGTTCTAATATGGCAAAGGAGACTTGGTATTGGTCCTGTCTATTTAGTGTTTTGTACACTTTTTGTGTTTCATAGGGGTATCCTTGTTTAGTTTGGGAAAGTTTTCTAGGAGTTTTCTTGAATATATTTTCTTTCCCTTTGAGTTGGAGTTCTTCTCCTTCTTTCCCTATTATGCTTAGGTTTGGTCTTTTTATGGTGTCCCAAATTTTCTGGATGTTTTATGTTATTCATTTGCTGGATTTAATGTCTTATTTGATCAATGAACCTTTTTTCTCTATACTATAGTCAACACCTAGGATTCTGTCTTCTATTTCTTGTATTCTAATAGTTAGTTATGCTTGCCTCTACAGTTCCTGTTTGTTTACCCAGATTTTCATATCAAAAATTCCCTTTGATTGTGTTTTCTTTATTTCCTCTATCTCAGTTTTCAAGTTTGTAACTTTTTGAACTGTTTGCTTCACCTGTTTGACTGTTTTATTCTTAGTTTTCTTGGGTTTCATTGAGCAGTTTATGGATTTCTTCCATTTTTTGCTTGTCTTTTACTTTGTTTCTTTAAAGTAACTTTTCCATTTCCTTCTGAAATGTTTCCATCATCCTCATAAAGTTATGTTTAAAATTATTTTCTTATGTTTATTCTGGGTTAGGATGATAAACTCTTCCTGTGGTATGACCATTACATTTTTGTGTTACCTAATGTTGCTTTTTAGGTGGTTGAATAAATTCGTGCATTGGTACCTACACATCTCTTCCTTCAACTTGTGCCAGCAATGTTTTTGACTCTTGGTTAAATCCTTACAGTGGCTGACTATGTCTTGGGGAATTGTGTAGAGGACCGCAACCACATACTCCATTACAAGATGGCGCTGGCATCCGGTTCCACCACCAGGTGAACTAGGTAACGCACACGTGCTTGGTAACTTTCCACTACTTCGTCCCTGCCTGCTCCCGAGGCATTCTCTGGGATTTTGGGCAGCGGGCCAATCCAAGGGTGATACATCCAAAGCGAGGACTGTTTCATATATAAGGGCTGGGTTCCCCTCGTCCTGGGTCCCCGTCATGTTAGCTTATGCTCTCTCTCTCTCAAGACGCATTAAAGCTTCTCTGCAGAAGGATCCTAGTGTCTCGCGTGGCTCGTGCTGGCGAGACGGTAGCATGGGGCATCTGGTGCCGAAACCCGAGACACCGGGAGACCCTGACCGCGTCGCACCAACGGGGACCCCTTGGATTCAGGGAGGATTCAGAACTTCAGGTCTACATGCTCAGAGAGGTATGATTATTCCTGGATTTTTCAGTTTTGGACTTGACTTGTTTCCTCATTGGGAAGGTTTTGTAGAGGCCTTGATACTTATTTTAGCAGTTCTCTTATTTTTCGCCAGAAATTACTTAAAAGATAAATCCTGCCAGGTGGTTGTTGCAAAAGCGGAGGAAGTCCAGGATAGCATATCAGAAACTGAGTGCAGTAGGAGGTTAGACGCGCACACAAGAAAAGAAAATAAACAAAAAGGATCCCTCGGTGGTTCTATGAAAATGGGGGAGAATAAGAAAAAAGGACAGATGTATGTTATATTGTTTGTGTTGTCTCTTGTGTACTGGACAGGAAAAAGATGTTTAAATTTAGAAACTGCTAAGGATATGATGTTTTGAAAAAGAGGTTCCGTTTTCGTCTCCACAGAAAATGAGAGCCTAAAGGTGTACTTGGGATTTATGTGGTTTGAATCACCGAGACCTCCTGAAATGTTGTAGTGTATACCCCTAAAATACAACGTCCCAATTCAGCAAAAAGTAGCCAGAGAAACTAACAATGCCCAAATTCCCTAAAAGATTGAATGAGGTCCTTTCAGTGGTTGCAGAGCAGCAAGCCTGCTTCTCTGAGTTCTGCTTTACTCCGTGCACCAGTTTGGACTCAGAATAAATGCAGCTGAGGCTGGAGTGGCTTCTGCTCCGCTTGGCTGAGCTGAGCTGTGCTGAGGACTGGTCGTAATTATCATAATAAAAGCACGTCAACATGGTTACCCGTATCCTAGGTAACAAAGGCGGACCAATAGCCTGGGACAACGCGGGGCGAACAATGCCGGATACTAGCCCTAGAAATTTTCCATTTGAATGAGGAGCTGAAGAGATAGCTTAGGGGTTAAGAATGCTGCCTGCTCTTCCAAGGGTCGTGAGTTCAATTCCCCAGCGACCACATGGGTTTTAAATCTAATGTTTTAATCAACTATTTGGTTTTTAATCTAATGTTTCAGGATCCACAGGAAGGTAGATGCAAAAAAACCCTTGGATTTTTAAGGTAATTGGGTCATTGGCTAAATCTGTGACTGTGGCACAGATGTTGAGAGTCTGTTAATTATCCCATCTGCCCTGTGAGCTGTAGTGGCTCCGGCGCGGACCTTGAGATGTTGCTGGCCTGTGCTGTCTCAACTACCGGTCCGGGTGTTGGCCACCAACACAGCCACGGAGAACTAGGCTAGCCCCGCAGAAAAGGCAGGGACGTCTGGGTGTGGAACCACCACTTCCTGGCCCGGGACACGCGGAGCTGGAGCCGCACACTGGGCAGGCCCAGGGCCGCGCAGCCCTCGGGTGGCGGGGCGGGCTCTGGAGCCCGAGGCCACCTTACCCAGGGGACGGTCTCAAGGGAGGCTGACAAGCCGCGTCCCCATACACGGAGCCCGGGGCGGGCGGCGAGGCTTCCCTAAAGGGGCAATATCCAATGAGGTTTATGCCTGCCGAGTGCGGCCTAGGGGAAAAAAGTCCATAGTTTCCAACACGCCTCTGGTAGACTTCTTGATGCAGCTGGAGAATTGTGCCCCTGCGATCCCAGATTATTAAGCAATTGTCTAGTTATCTTCTAGGTAATTGGACTGGAGAACTTGATGAGAAAATAACAAGGATGACCCTCTACACAATGACAAGGGCATGGCCTATATCGATACCAGCTTTTGTTAAAAATGAAAAAAGGGGGAATAATAAAGGAATTGCCCCCGACGCTAACAGTGGCTATTGCCATGGCTCTGTTCATTATAAATTTTTTAAATGGAAAGATGTGTTTTCTAATGAATGGAAAGGCCCGGATCCCATTCTATTGAGATCCAGGGGAGCTGTTTGTGTCTTCCCACAGGATCAAGAAAGCCCATTCTGGGTGCCAGAAAGACTGACCCGAATGGTGAAGAGTGACTCACAACACTCAGACTCGCCTGAGGATTTGGCTTCTGTTCCTCCTGCCATTTTGTGGATGGATGACAGCGGCTGTGACAGAGCACCAATGGGAGATACTCTCAGCCTTCCCGAAGCTGATACCAGTCAGCCATAGAGTGGCGGTGTTTCCTCGGTTTTTTACAACCAATAAGACTCTGGGGCTCCCTTACCTTCCTAGAGATGATTTATAAGCTTGGTCATAGGATTCCAGTCCTGGATCGTGTCCTTCATCTCCTACTTCAAAGAATGGATGGGGGTGGGAATGTTTGGAGCAGCCCTATGCTGTGGAATAGTGTTTCTCCTCTGGATGGTCTGCTGACTCAAATCCCAAAGTCGTAGGGATAAAGTGGTTATTTGCACAAGCGCTGGCTGCCCTAGAACAGGGAGCCTCTACTTATATGTGGTTATCTATGTTAAAGCAGTAAGGTTTATGCCAACCAGCTCCTGCACCCCTAGGACAGTGGTCCATGGCACAGGGTGGAGTGCTTGGCTTAGCTGGCCCTAAAGGTTGTCGAGCTGAAGAGCATCGCACAGAGAATGACCCTCTCTGAGAGATATGTCGCCCTGCATAAGGGTTTCCTGCCACATATTCCCTTTCCCAGAAAAATGGCAGAGGGCAGGCCGGATAAGTTCCAGGTGTCATGAACCTAGGGGCAGATTCCATACAAGCCCATTATAATGTTTCCACTTTGAGAAGTATGACCTCTATCTTTGCCTTCTGAGGGAGTTGCCTTTCTGCAAAGAAGTAAAAAAAGGGGGAGATGTAGAGAACCGCAACCACATACTCCATTACAAGATGGCGCTGGCATCCGGTTCCACCGCCAGGTGAACTAGGTAACGCACACGTGCTTGGTAACTTTCCACTACTGCGTCCCTGCCTACTCCCGAGGCATTCTCTGGGATTTTGGGCAGCAGGCCAATCCAAGGGTGATACGTCCAAAGCGAGGACTGTTTCATATATAAGGGCTGGGTTCCCCTCGTCCTGGATCCCCGTCATGTTAGCTTATGCTCTCTCTCTCAAGACGCATTAAAGCTTCTCTGCAGAAGGATCCTAGTGTCCTGCGTGGTTCTTGCTGGCGAGACGGTAGCGTGGGGCAGAATTGTTTTTGATCTACTCTTTACTGTCACTGTCTGTGTCTCAAGGAGCTACTGAGGTCTCCATTGGCCTGCTCTCATGGTATGCTCTCTTCATTTGCTTTATTGGTCCATTCTGTGCAGTCACAGCTTGTGCTTCCAAGTTCCATTCTCTTGGTCCTCTATGTGCAGTTGCATCTTGCATTTCAGCATTCCTCTCTGAGGTTCCTGGGATTTTGAGGAGGGTTTGGGGGCAGAATGGGACTTATAGCTAGCAGAGTCCAACAGATGGGGTGAGGATGTTAGAGGGGCCTTGTTAGAACCCGCCTTCCAGTGGATACCCACACCCGATCTAGGCATGCACCTTCCTGAACTCGGGCCCACGAGAATGGACGATTGTCCTGAGGGTTTAAAACAGACACACACACAAAAGAGACCTTTGCTCATTTACCAAGAGTAAATGGCAACTTTATTAAACTCAAGTTGGGTATTTATACCAGTGGGCAACCGGGATCAAAAGGGCAAGGCCTCCTCCCATCCAGGAGCAGGAGGAGAAGATTACAGGCCCCAGTAAAGGAAAACTCCTCCCACCCAGAGGGGGCTGGGGAAACTGGCCTCTGTGGGAGTTTTTCCCCAGGCAGGTGGTCAAGGGTTCAAGGCAATGTCAGACAGGTTAGATGGGCCTTGGCGCCTGAGCTTTTTTAAGACAGGTTGAGAAATTACCATTTTAAAGTAAAATAGATCCCTCAGGCTAATGTACCAGGCTGTAGCAGAACCAAGGACGGAACTAGCAGGAAGCTTAGCTGGTTAGCATAAACATTATTTGCATCCAGTATTTTGGTCTCAAGGATCAGGGAGGACAGGGTCCCACAGAGCCTACCAAAGGGAAACTTACCTGCTGACTGGCAAGAGAAGCTGAGGCAAGTGGGGGATGGGGGTCCCAGGGTTTTGCCCCAGTATGGAGGACCTAGAGAGGGTGGTGTCCAACTGAGGTTGGTTATCACTCACCTGTTGATCCTCTCTGTGTAATAGCAGGCTGTGTTTCAGAGTTTCACTGAGGTTGTGGGTGGAATAGGAGGGTGTGGGGGTGGAGTGGGACTGTCATTTAATAATTTTTTTTAAAGGCTAATATCCACTGGGATAATCACATCTTCAATTATGTTGTTAGGCATACTCCTCAGTTTATCAGTTTTTCTGGAAAAGGTTTCAAAGACAGTTTATGGAAAAAGAAGTCAAGAAAAACTGTTTTTGAAGCACTCATTTTTCTTTTTTCCTGCAGTTGGTGCTTTAAGGAAGTATCGTTTTTTTCTCATCCTTTAGAGTTTGATGGTTAATCACAAGCAGATATAGAATTTAAGAGTCCACTAACAGAATCCCAGGGTGGGAATAGCAATGGGATGTAGAGATGAGTCCTCATTTAGACTCCAAAGAGCTCAGTATTGTGAACAAAATAAATGCCTTAATTGCTTCATAAAACAAATAAAAAGTAAATATACCTAAAGCGCATGAGTTTTCTCTTAGCAGCTCAATTCTGTAGAATTCCGTATCATATAAATTCCTGAGTTCTGGAAAATTTGTTATTATTCATAATTGATTAATAAAATGGAAGAGAAAAAGAAAGAGCTATTCAAGATTCAAAGGCATTCCTGATTGATATCTCTAATACAGAATATGTGTGCTTAACTTTCCTCTCCAAACCTATTTTATCCAGATGTTTGATAATGCTACTGTGAGAAGAAAGCAAAACAGATATTTTATATTCCTAATTTAAGTGCTCTGCATGTGTGATCCACAGAATATACAAATATGCAGCAAATACCTTTGCATCAAAACAGACCCACATTTTATTGTCAGAAAAAGACAACAAGTTGCCATCTGCATGAATAAGAGCTACAAAATATTTAAATTATCCTATTGTGGCATACTCTGAATTTATATACAATTCATATTCATGTTAATTTGTTATCTGAAAGCAAAAGATGTCTAAAGAAAATAAATTGGTGGTTCCTGGCATTCCGAAGTTTTTAATATAAACTTGGAAGGGGATTGTCATATGGTAGTTACTTATGAGGAAAATAGCATAAGAAAATTACCATCTACAGCAATATTGTTTAACTACATGTAGATCTTTTCAAGACAAATATCTTGAAGTATATACAAAACACCTGCTTTTTTTATTATTGATAAGGACAACTTCTACAAACAAAGCATGCTAGTTCCTTTGGTACTATTCATACAGAGTGCTGTCAATCAGCTTCCATACCCACTGTAACTGCTAATAGAAAAGTACACTATAGGATCTTAGAAGAAAATGATACCAAAATGTTAAATAAAGAATCATGTAGTTTTACTCCATGAAGTTCCAAGCACACTTTCTACAGTGAGTTTATAATTAACTTGAAAAGTATAGGTAAACAAATTTTGCCCAAAAGAACCCAAGCTCCAACAACTGCAATACAAATAAGAAGTGAAATAAATGCTGACCATGATGGAACTGTCTTTTTAAATTGTTCCAGAATATCTTCAACTGCTTTTGTAGCATTCAAATCCAATTTAGCCTTTTTCAGTTTCAAAATCTCTTGATGTAATTTAGCCAAATCTAAAAGATTCATTAGAATCATGCCAGATTACCCCACAATGCTCTTTAACTCTTTTCCTGATGTTCTTTTGCCTGTGAGAAAAGAACATGCTATCTAGTAGACAGTATGCTGCTGACAACAAACCTCAGGGGCATCAAGAGAGAAAGTAAGGCTGCTTCAGAGCAGCAAGCACATGTTGAAGAGGAGGCTGCTCGCTCAAGGACAGAAATAGTCTTGTGGTTAGATACTGACTGACCGTCTGTGCTGTGCTTTCTTCTGTTTTTGTATATAAGCAAGTTCTTAAATAAACTCTGGACTGTTAACCTGCTTCAACATGAGCAGGGAGACCTCCAAAAAAACAAAACAAAAAAAAAGAATCATGTAAACTCCACATTGATATAAGAAATGTAGATGAAGCAATGAATTATTAAAAATTAACAGGATAAAAAAGATTAACAGGATTTATTTTGTTCCTAATGCTGTTTTAAATATAGATTCTATTTATTGGTATTTAATGTATTATTAGTGTTTGAAAAATTTGTTACTATTACATAATTTTAGTCTCCAAAGCTATTACTAAGAAATTAAATTTTAAGTGGCTCAATATATACATGCATCTGCCAACAGTAAGATGAGTAGAGTAAATACATTTAACACTACAGATGACAGATTTTAAAAGACATTGACTATTTCAGAATCACTGACATGTTAGTCTTTGGAAAATCATGAGACTGCTGTTTTCCTTGGAAATAACTTGGTTGTACAAATTATATTTAATCAATGCTATCAACTTAACTGATCGGATTTTCAAAACCAAGATGACTACTCAGTATTGATGGTTTCCAAATTATTGTTTCTTACTTGTTATTGGGATTCAGATGATGTTTGGTGACACGAAAATTGAGTTCATGCAAGGACACAATGGTATTCATAGAGAAACACAAGCTTTACCTGAAAGTTTCAAATATTTCTTCATTCATGTAAGCCCTATCATGGAACTATTAATATGATTGATCGTGTAACTTTAAATATAATTTTAAAATATAAATATTTGAGAAAAACTTTATAGGCACTATGTAAATCTGTCATGGCAATAGTGAGTAAATGAGAAATAGAATGGATATGTTAGAAGATATTGTGTTAAGGTAAAGTTTTCACTTACAATGCTCAAACGTGTAACTCCCAAATTCAGAAAAGTTTGACTCAGGTAAACATATCACACATATCTAAACATGCATAAATACATTCAAAGATACTACCTATAATATTTGTCCAATTCAGGCAATGAAACTTTCAAAATGAAATTTTTGTTAAATTATACTGTATTTTAAAATATAGTAGTAATATTTGTATAAAATATAACTATTAATGGCTATTGAATTTTAATTTTAAAATTTGCAACAGTGGAATGTGAAATAAAAAGATTTCCTCTTCTTTATTTTCAGTTTGTACAGAATTAATGATATTCCAAAATTTTAAGAATCAAATTAATATAAAAGTTTATTGGAAAATATCAATCCAATACTAAACATAGTATGCACAGTATCTTGCTATTTTGGTAAAAAAGGCAAATTGCTGTATTAGAACATTTATCCCCAATATGATTATGTATTTTGGTGTTCTAAATAATATTTTAGTCATCTTTTGAAAATTTTATGTATGTATACAGCAAATTGATCAAATTTGCCACTTCTACTACCTTCCTCTATGTGCCCCTGGGACCCATGAACCATTCTCCCTACTGCATTCATGCCTACTGTTATTGTTACTATTTCTTTTTCTTCTTAGTAGCAGTAGTAGTAGCAGCAATATGTGAATTAGTATACCACTGAATCCAATTAGGGTCATCCATGAAGAATGAGTATAAGGTCATCCACTGTGGCATAGGAAACCTATCAGCAACACCATCTTCAGAGAAAATTGATTCTTCCTTCTCAGCAGCCACCAATGGTCAATAGTTTCTCAACTCTGTGTGGGGACTCTGGACACACTGTATTCGTACTGAAATTTGACTCTCTTTATCTTATGTAGACATCATGGTGATCCATTTAATTAATTCACTTAGAAACAATTGGCTCATTTTCCAAATACTCTTTTGAATTTCTATATGAATACACACCTACAAAGTAGTTCTTAAAAGTGATATATGAACTTATATAGTATACATGTGCATATGCATGTGGTATGTACTTATGTGTACATACCTTCAGAGACAGATTTTATTATATTTTGATACTTTAATAATTATTTTCTTTTCAAGACTGAATCCCTTGACAGTTTGCTCTTTCCTGTATGTTCTTCCTCTTTGTTCTAGAGTCCTAGATCTCCTCTGGGCTAATGCAATTCTCTTTACATTGACAGATACGTCCCTAGGGAACCTTGAGAGAAGGGCGAATGCTTTTGTGATATATCACACTGTAAAATTCAGTGACTTGTACTATTGCTCATATGGTCTCACAGAATTTTAACAATGACATTGAAGAATCAATTATTACCAAAGCATGGCTTGTTTAATAAGTACTTTTCAATCCAAAATGTCATTTTCCTTCAACTTCTTTCTCATAATCTTTGAATAAAATATTTTAAAATATATATTCAATTCTATACATCCTAATTTGAGTCTTGTACTTTTTAAAATGTATTTCAAAACTATTTTGTAAAACTAAAATACTGATCAAGTGCAAGTTCTAACTTTGCTTTAAATTTCTAAAGATCAAAATTTATTTTATAACGCAATTAGTAAGAATTCTATTACCTTATTAATTCTGCTTCCTGGAAACAAATGATTATGCTGTTTGCAGATATTAACTTTGGTTTTTACATTAAATAGCACGAAGACAATTTTACTATAAATAATAATTTTACTATAGAATTTATTAACATATTTCTTGCTAAATATATAGTAATTTCACTGTCTTAAGCACTATTTACTTTATCCCCATTAAAATCATATTAAAGACTTAAAGGTATATATTTTATGAGTGTGTTTTACTATGACTACTTTTAGACATCGATAAACTTCAAAAATATCCTGTATGTCTGCAATATAATATAATATATAACAATCATTTATGCCCCAGTATGCTTCTCTGATACCCTACCATGATAGTTCCTCTTATTTTCATTCTTTTATTTTTATCATTTTTATATATTACTCCAACCAAATATTCCTGCACATATTCACATGAGTAAGAGTATATCCACTCAAACACAGGTAACATACAATTGGAAGAGAGAAAGAACTATATAATTAGAGAATATCCAAGCAAAGATATATACACCTATCAAGCAAATTTCTAAATAAAGACTCTGGAGTGCTCAGACCTAAATTATATATGCTTATTTAATCCTTCCTTTACAGTTTCAGGGAACTACACTGAATAAGAGGCAGAAGGACTAAGAACCAGAGGGCGTGGAAACCGCCAATCAAACAATAAGAACTTATAGAGACTGGTAGAATGCACAATCCCTGCACAGACTTCAGCCAGAAGTCTCACTTCTAAGAGAGTGTAGATACAATCTTCCATCACTAACCAAGAAGCTATCTTGAATTGACATCTGCTTGCACAGGACAAATTAGTTCATGCCAATGGAGTTTCACAGGGTATGTAAAACATACCAAGATAAGGCTCCATGTCTAGCAGTAGATGAACAGCACCAAGTAAACTCAATGGTATCTTTACAACATTTTTCTCATATTGTCTTTTTGGACATATTTTTATCATATGTATTTATATTTTGTTTGTATATTATTGTTTGTGATTTTGTGTGCTTATGCATTATTCTGTGTGTGTGCATGTGTGTGTGTGTGTGTGTGTGTGTGTGTGTGTGTGTGATTTTTGTGGTTTTCTTTTGTCTTTTTTTTCCAGGCTGATAGGAACCTTTAATTAGTAAGGACATTCTATGTTTGTAGAGATTTCCCCAAATCAGGAAGTTTTATCTAGGCCCTCCAAAATCAGATGTTCACCGACTGTCCCATTGTCTCCCCAGGATCACTTGCTTCTTCTCACCACTGTCCCTAACTCCAGATGTTTTCTGGTATAATCACAATCA
The DNA here is from genome assembly GCF_982192425.1 of Myodes glareolus. Lineage (NCBI taxonomy): Eukaryota > Metazoa > Chordata > Mammalia > Rodentia > Cricetidae > Myodes > Myodes glareolus. The sequence continues at coordinate 15,124,978 of NC_142040.1, read as the reverse complement.
TGGGGTTTAGCTGACATTGGACCCATCTTCAGCTTCAGAGATGAAATGGTCCTTTTCATCTCCTGAAATGGTACTTCAGGATTTATCACTGCATCTAGCTGTCAATTGCTCGTTTGTGGCTTGCATAAATTCAAACCTCTGGATGTATGTTCTTTGTGAGAATCCATGATTTCTGTCCCATAAGCAAATATGTAAAGTTCAACCCCATTGAAGGCAGCAGCTGTATAATTTACTTTTCAAAACTTTAAGCCTGTGATATTGACATAAGTTAGAATAAATAAACAAGTACAACAACATGCAGAATACAGAAACACCATGTGGAAATAAGGACAAATGCCACTGTAAATAAACAGAAAACAATAGACTGTCCTATAATGCTTCTCAGACAACTACTTTATTGTATAGAAATCTTTACACAAAATAATCATCTTTTTGCAATGTTAATTAAAATGAATTCCCCATGCTTTATTATTTCCAGTATTACTAAAAAACTGAAACTTGATAAAGAACATTATAGGGAGTGGTATAAGGTATAACTTTGGGTAAGGGTGAATTCTTAAGACAAAAAAAGTACAAGGAGACAATAATAAAGTGAACAATCCTATTTATGAAAGCTTCATCTGGGCATGGTTGCTTATACTTTGCGATGAGTAATTTTTATTTTCAACTTTCTTAGTTCAAGAAACACCTAGGGGAAATGGAAGTCATGGCACAGCAGCTACAAGAGCTGCATGGTAGGACATTATACAATATGAATCAGTGTATTAAAAATGAAAAGAGATAGAATATATGAAACTATCTTGCAACTTATAAACTACAAAACATCAGACAGTGAATGAAACTACACTGTCCAGAATGATAACTATCAGGGGATGTTGGGCATTCAAAACCGGGTTGATTCGAACCATGCTACAGGAAGTATGAAATGCCATGTACATATTTTGAGGGTACTGCATGAAAAAAATACAATTCACTGTGTCTCATTTGTGATTTCCAAACGTGCTAAATATTGAAATAATATTTTATTTTTGATATATATTAAATATATTATTAAGATGAATACCAATTGGGTCTTACTACTCTCCTTAATGCATTTATTAGCAATTTTTTTTGTTTTTTGTTTTTTGGTTTTTTGAGACAGGATTTCTCTTTAGCTTTGGAACCTATCCTGGAACAAAATCTTATAGACCAGGCTGGCCTTGAATAATGAAAAAGTTATAGAAATTCAAAAGTCTAAAAAAAGGTAAAAAATCTAATGATCAAGAAAATATAAATTTAAATAACAGTGTATATCACATTGGCAAGTTTTTAAATATCTGATCTTACCTAGTTTTTTTTTTAATCCTGCTTTTCGTTTGTATGGAATTCTCCTCTGTTTCTAAAGAAAAACAAAGGAAGTATGGAGTTAGGTGGCTGGGAGCTCAGAGGGTTTGGGAGGAGTTGAGATAGGAAAAAACATGATCACAATATTATGCATGAAAAACTTATTTTCAATAAAAAGACTACAAAAATGAAATAACATAAAAGAAGAATACTGATAGGGGTCTGTCAATTATTAGCAATGGAATTAAGTCCATTGGTAAGGATTGTCTGCAAAATTAGTTATTATTATCATTATTTTCAGGATATTTGGCACTTTTATTGCAAAGCTTTCAGTGACTTCCTATGTCTCATTTAGTTACAAATATTTACTGAGTATATCATATTTTTAAGAGATCAATCTTGGGTCAGTGATGAATAAAACAGAAATTATTGACTGTTGTGATGATACATCAGAAAAAAATTCTAGAAAAGATTTGTCTGTATATCAGATGCTGTGCCACAGGTGAACTGGATTTTCTCTTCTATGTCAGAAAAGACTGGACTCAAGATGGCTGAGATTCAGATTCACTTGAAGTTCATGGCCTTTACATTGCTGACAGAATTCATTATGCTTGGTTTTGGATTGAGGTTGACATTGGTCCCCTCTGAAGATTATCTACTTCTATGTCTACTTTTCTACAGAACAGTTAAGGAGTCTCTCTGATATTTTGCATTCTTTTACTTCATCCTCTAAACAGTTCTTCTCTACTTAGTTCACAGCAATTAACTCAACGTTTTTTCCTGATTATTCACCTACACGTAGCATATAGTCCATCCTATTCACAGGACTTATGTTCAATGAATGGGAATTACATAGGTTATAGGTCAGTGATTCTCAACCAATGGGCCACTACACTTTTGGGGTTGTATGTCAGATGTTCTGTATATCAGATATTTACATTACTATTCATAAGAGTATAAAATTGCAGTTATTAAGTAGCAACAACATAATTTTATTATTGAAAGTGATCACAACATGAAGAACTGTATTTAAAGGGTTGGAACATCAGAAAGGTTGAGAAACATTGGAGTAGGTAATTGTGGTAACATCTAGATTCTTCATGTGGTAGTAAAGCTTCCCTGAAAAATTCATTTGTATATCAAGACAAAAAGATTGACTAGAGTTATAAAAGCATAAGAATTGGAGAAATTAATTTTAATTTGTGCATCTCTTAGAAGTAGAAGAGATTATAGAGTAACTTTAGAACAGGATAAAAGAAATCACCTTTCTTTGAAGAGGAAGCCACAAGAGAATAAAATAATCTATACTACCTAATGACAAACTCTAGTGCCATATACAATACAATGTATGAACAAGTTTTTTAAAAAAAATTAAATAAAGTTATTTTTTCATTTTTTTCTTTTAGATAAAATAGATAATTTTCTCATACAATATATCTTGATTACAGTTGCCCTGCTCTCTATTCTTCTCAGGTCCTCTCCACTTTGTTCCCTTCAAGATCCACTCCGTTTTTGTCTCTCAGGAAAGAAAAAAAAAGGTTCATGGTTCAAAGAAATAGCAACCAAACCAGAGAAAATGAAATATGATAAGAAAAAGCAGTAAACTTCATTTTTAAGTTTGACAAGGCAATTCAACAGAAAAAAAGAGCTAAAAGAGTAGGCATAAGAATTGGATACCCACTCATTCTCACATGTAAAAGTTCCATAAAAATAATAAGCTTAAACCTGTAATATTTACATACAGGTCCTGGTACAGACCTGTGGAGGCTCTGTGAATGCTGTTTCAGTCTCTGTCAAGTTATATGAACCTTGCTTAGCTGATTTCGAAAGCCTTGATATCCTGGTGTCCTCCATCCTCCTTATCTTTTATACTTTCTACCTCCTTTTCTCCTGATTCCCTTAGCTTTAAGAGAACAATGTTGTACAAAGTTGGTTACCACTATAATTATTATCAGCATATTTGGCACTTGAACTTCAAATCTTTCAGTGACTTCCTATGTGTCATTTAGTAACAAGTATTTATTGAGTGCATATTCTATTTAAAAGACCAGTCTTGGATCAGTGATGAATAAAACAAACAGCTTTGATCTGATGGAGACATGCCAGGTAGACTCTCTCTCTCCACGTAGTGAATGTCCGTGAGTCTCTGCATTTTGTTCAGATCCTCTTCCAGTGGAGGTTTGCTGATGATGATTGAATACTGCACTGAACTCAGAGTATAGTAGAATATCATGAGGATTCATTTTATAGATACATTTGTTTGTTTATTTGTTTGTTTTTAGGCCATTGTTTTATCCTTTTACCTGTCTAACTGTCTACTTACCTATTTACTAGAAAGGTCTCAGGGCTGTCTACTCTCTGGTTCTTGGTTACCCAATAGGTATGATTCAAATGAGGCATTGATCTCCTGGTATAATTAACTCTTTTTGTTATGGATATCCTTGGTATTCTATAAGTTACATAAATATTGCTTACTAACATACTGTAGTGATTCATTTGGTTTTGTTTTATATAGTAAGTATAAGATCTATATTCATTGTTTCCTAAGTATGAGTGTCATTCAGAGTCTATGTAATAAGTTTCAATATCTACTGTGTTGACATCAAGAAATAACTGACATTTATGGTGTTGGAGGTGCCTCATTTAAATCTTCCTTCTTCTCTTTTACAACTACAACTATGTGGTAATACAGAATTTCAAACACTACCTTAAACAATGAAATTGGTCTTCATTAAATTTCAAACACATTTATATCTTTATCCTCAGCTGTTTATTCTCTAAAATTAAGATAAAATTTCCTGATTTCCATGTATTTCAAGCATCATAATTTGAATTTGTAACATATCACAAAGGTTCGTGTGATATCTAAGACTTGTTTATCCATCATTGTCTTGGTGTCACCTATTTAGAAGGAATTCGTTCATAATGGAGCTAATTTCATCAATGGAATATTAGGAACTGAGGCTTGTTTGAATGAAGTGATTGTCTGCAGGTAAAATACTGTGCTGGCACTTGGCAGTTTGTTTCTGCTTCCAGTTGTTTCTGAGGTGAGTTACTTTGCTGTGCTCATGTCCTCATTTTTGATGTTTCAGTCCAGTGTGAAACTCAAAACAATGCTTTCAATTGACATTAAACTAAAACCACTGGAGCAGTGAAACAAAGTTATAACTTCCTCCTTCTGTGTTTGCTCAAGTCCTTGTCACAGACATGAAAAGCCAAATTATCCACAGTATTTGTAGTAGAGCAGATGATGAAACCCCATTTCAACCTTTCTATCCAGCCTTTCTACTCAAGAAATAGACGCCCTTAGAATCCAACAATTCCACTCTTGGGAATATACCCAACAGATGTCCAATTCTACTACAAAAGCATTTGTTCATCTATGTTCATAGAAGCATTATTTGTAATAGTCAGAACCTGGAAACAACCTAGATGTCCCTCAATGGACGAATGGATAAAAAAGTGTGGAATATATACACATTAGAGCACTACTCAGCGATAAAAAATAATGATATCTTGAATTTTGCTTGGAAATGGATGGAAACAGAAAACACTCTCCTGAGTGAGATAACACAGACCCAAAAAGATGAATATAGTATGTACTTACTCATTAGTGGACTCTAACCGTAAACAAGGGACATTGAGCCTATAGATCACAAGCCTAGATAAGCCAAACAACAAGGTGAACCCAAAGGAAAACATATATTGATCCTCCTGGAAATTGGAAGCAAACAAGATTACCGGGCAAATGTTGGAAGCATAAGGGTTAGGGTAGAGGTGAGGATGGGGATGGGGGAAGGGGAGAGGGGCAGTGAGAAGGGAGAATGGAAAGACTGGGGAGAGCTTGGGGAAGTGGGAGGGTGGAGATGGAGGAAAGGCTGAAATAGGAACAGGGAAGAAAATATCTACAATAAGGGAGCCGTTTTAGAGTTGTCAAGAGACTTGATTCTAGAGGGGATCCCAGGTATCCTCGGGGATGTCCCCAGCTAGGTCCTTGGGCAGCAGAGGAGAGGGTGCCTGAACTGTCCTTGCCCAGCTATCACACTGATGATTATCTCAAAGATCACCATAGAATCTTTGTCCAGAGACTGATGGAGATAGAGACAGAGATCCTCATCAGAGCAATGGACTGGGCTCCCAAGGTCCGTGTGAAGAGCAGAAGGAGGGAGAAGATGAGCAAGGAAGTCAGGAGCACAAGAGATTGGTCCACCCACTGAGACAGTGTGCCTGATCTAATGGGAACTCACCAAATCCAGCTGGACTAGGAATGAACGAGCATGTCATCAAACCGGACTCTCTGAGTGTGGCTGCCAATGGGGGCTGACTGAGAAGCCATTGATAAAGGCACTGGGACCTGTTTCTACTATATGTACTGGCTTCTGGGGACCCTAGTCTATTTGGATGCAAAGATTCCTAGGCCTGGATGGAGGGGGGAGGGCCTTGGACTTCCCACAGGGCAGGGTACCCTGCCCTCTCTAAAGGAGGGAGGAGGAGGGAGGAAGGGAAGTGGGGGAGCAGGAGGGGAATGGGAGGAGGGGAGGAAATGTAAAGTTTTGAATGAAAAAATAAAAGAAAGAAAGAAATAGACGCCCTATGAGAATAACAGTGTTGATCTTTACAAACAATGAGTTAAAATGAAAGTAAAACTAGAAACAAATTTTTTAAAAGATCCAGTTATTACATGTTACAACATGCAAACACTTTGCTTTCTAGTAAGTTTCAGCTCATTGCAGCAGTAAATTAAGTTAAAGAGAATTCCAGGAGCAAGTTTAGTCCATGAGAAACTATCGTTTTCATGTGCATAATTCCCTTCATGTCAACAGCTAGGATAAAAACTGCACACATGGATGAATTTAAACCTAAAGTTTTCAGTGTTTGAAATGTATTTGTTTAATTAAAGCTTTTTTCTTGCTGACTAGTGCCTAACACATATTGAGCACTGGTGTCTTATTAAGTACAATTTGACAACTAGAGACTAGAGTTCTACTTTAGAAACACTTGCTTATTATAAGATAGTGAATATAAATAACTATTCATGTGCTTTGAATCCATCATCAACTAACTTCTCTTTTGACCTTGATAATTCATGAAAAGGAATTAATTTACCATATTTAATGCTAGTTTGACAATATTAGATTGATTAGGTTAGTTAAATATTAATTTATTATTATGATAAAGTAAGTTAAAAATACATTCATATGTATTTTTCTAAGCATTTAAATAATAGGAAATACAAAATTTGTAAAAATTTCTATTTCACAGTATTTTCAGAGGTTTATCTTTACTGATAATTTGTCTAAACCATATCATTAATCTTTTAGAGTAATGCAACACGCAAAACTTTCTCTAACATCTTTGCTAGATATAAGCTTTAGACAAATGCTGGAATGTTTGCACAGCATTTCATCATTATTAAAAACAAGACTGCAACTTGGCATATCTTGTACCTTGCTCTGAAGAGGTAAAAGTCCTTGAAGAGTTCAGGGCACTTGTTTGAGCTTAGCTTCAGGTATTTCTAACTAAAGTATTATCTAAATCTTTGATAACCATTTGATTAATGCCTTTCATTATGACCAGGCACTAGTAATGACAAATTGAACTAAATAAAAGTAGCTTTCAAAGAAAAAATGGCAAGTTCAGATAGATTGTGCATGGAAAAGCACACAGGAATTCTAAGATGTGGACTAGAGAAAGCTGTGCCTTTTCAATGCTTATAGTAATAATGAAGACAAGTTAGCAGATTTTCTTAATTAAGGGATTCACAGTTACATGGCTATACCCTTATTCTAAGACATTTGGAAAAAGATCATTTACCCTGTATGCAGTTATGAACTCTAATGGAGAAAAACAGAAAAAAAGTAGACATTGGTTCAACTCTTAAAGACTCTACATGTGAATGAATGCAGAGATCATAAAAATACGGAATGCAGAAGTAACTCTATCTATATACATATATACCTTCCTAACCAGAACTAACATGAAATTTGGAACCTGAAAGCACAGTAGGATAAACAATTAGACTAACATATAGTGTTAATAATATTTCCAAAAAGTATAGAAAGAATAGTACCTTACTTTTCATTAGTTGAAGAAAACTCAATTAGTCCAAAGATACTCATGGGGCACTATCATAAAATCAACAGTACTCATAGTAGCAAGCATACAACAATAAAACAACAGCTTTCCCACTTACACTGGTCTCATATTTTCTTGGGAGAATTAACTAAAGGTAGCACATTAAATATTAAAGAACTCCCACTAAGTATTATGGATAATAACAACACCTAGGAATAAAATTCAATACTAAAACTCTTAGAAGACCCTAAGAAAGGTCCTTATTACTTAAAAATATTAAAAATAGAACAAGAAGAAGATAAAATGGACTTGCATACCATCTTACTGTGCCATAATAACCTAACCAAAACTCCTTAAGGGGACATAGTTTCTTTTGGCTTATAAGAAAAAAATGTATAGCTCATCATGGTAGTCAGGAGATGAGATCTCGAAGCTTCTGGTGACTATGTATTCATTGTCAAGAAGAGAGAATGAATATCATCATAATTAGTAATCTAGTATTCAGTCCTCAGGAGTGATGTTACCTACTAATCAAGCAGGTCTTCATTTTTGTGCAGGTTAGGATTTGCCATATTTACACAATCCAGGATTATTTTGAAGAGGAACCTTCAATTGAGGGTCCAAAATATTGATGTGCAGGAAAGTCTGGGGTGAGTGGGTTGTGTTTTCTTAATTAATTGACTAATAATTAATGACAAAAGACACATCCCACTCTGGGTTTTGTCAGTCCTTGTCAGGTGCTCACAGTGTATGAAAAAGCAAGGAGAGCTAACCATAAAGAACAAACCAGCAGGAAGCATTGCTCTATCGCTTCTGTTTAAGCTTCTGACTACAGGATCCTATATTAAGTTCCTCTTTATATAGTCTATGAACTACAAGATAATATATATATTTTCTTCCCCAAGCAATTCTTAGTCAAAATGTTTTATTGGAAGAATAAAAGCAAAACTAGAAAGGCCTCAACTAAGTTAATATTGATAATCTTCCATAAGTGTAGTCTATTCTGTTTAAGGAAATCTCTAATGAATTTTCCTAGAATCATAGTTCAGGGATTATAAATCCTGTCAAGTTGATTGTATCAATCCTCACAGAGGGAAAGTTGGGGTAGAAACTGAGAGACATGATTAATAAGAATCTGTCATGTTGGAATCCCATTCCAGCCTTCATCCAGGTACACCTTCCTCTCTTTCTCCCTTCCCCCTGGGGCCACAAGATCTCCCCAGAGCTGCTCCCTTGCAGGCTGAGCCTGGGCTGTGGGCTCAGCTGGGCAGCAGCAGTTCCTGTGCTTTGAGAGCCTGCCTAACAGGCAGCCCCTGAATCAGCTCAGCCACATTCCTGGTCAGCAAGAGACAGTGATCTTCTAGCAGACATCCATTGGAGGAGGGGTGAGTTTGCTCCTGGCCCAAGGGCTTTTGGCTAGGAGGAATTCAGACTTTCCCCGCCCCCATTGACTTTCTGGTCGCCCTGCCGTGGTAGCTCCACCCTGCGGAGCTCTCCCGAATCCCATTCCAGCCTTCATCCAGGTACACCTTCCTCTCTTCCCCCCTTCCCCCTGGGACCACAAGATCTCCCCAGAGCAGCTCCCTTGCGTGCTGGGCCGGGGCTGTGAGTGCAACCCAGCAGGAGGGAGTGCCTGTGTTTCAATAGACTGCCTGAGGAAAGGTAGACCTTCTGTCAGTGAAGCCCCTGCCCAACAAGGGAACCTGACCTGGTACCAGAAGATCCAATATAGAGCAGTTGAAGGAAGAGATGGGCAGACACCAAGGCAAGAACTCCTCCAACAATCTAAAAAACAACATGAAATCACCCGATCCCAACGACCCTACAATAGAAGGACTTGAACCTCTTAATTCAGAAGAATTGGAAAAAAATGCCAAGATGAAAGAAATAGAGTGCCTTAAACAGGATATGAATAATTCCCTTAAAGAACTGGATGAGAAGTACAACAAAAAGATTGAAGAAATGAGTAAAGAAATGGATGAGAAATATAACAAAAATGACAAAAATGACAATGACACTGGGACTTGCTTCCTCTGCATGTACTGGATTTTGGCGCTCCAGTCTGTTTGGACTCTCACCTTCCCTGGACCTGGAGGGAGTGGGGAGGAACTCGGGCTTCCCACAGGGCAGGAAACCCTGACTGCTCTGGGGGATGGAGAGGGAGGGGGAGAGGGAGTGGGGGGAGTAGGAGGGTGGTGGGAGGAGGGGCTGAAATGGAAACTTTTATAATTTAATAATAATAAATAAAAAAAAGAACTGGATGAATAATTCCCTTAAAGAACAGGATGAGAAGTACAACAAAAGGATTGAAGAAATGAGTAAAGAAATGAATGAGAAGTATAACAAAAGTTTGAAGAAATGAGTAAATCCGTGAATGATACACTGGGAAACTAAGAAAAAACAATCAAACAGGTAATGGAAACCGTTCACGAATTGAAAACTGAAATGGAGGCAATGAAGAAAACACAAAACGAGGTCCGGCTGGATATGGAAAATCTGGGTAAACGAACAGAGACTACAGAATCAAGCATAACCAATAGGATACAAGAGATGGAAGAACGAATCTCGGAGTCTGAAGATACCATAGAGAAAATAAATGCTCAGATCAAAGAAAACAGCAAATCCAACAAATTCTCATCACAAAACATTCAAGAAATCTGGGACACAATAAAAAAACCAAATCTAAGAAATATAGGGATTGAAGAAGGAGAAGAACTGCAGATCAAAGCCCCAGAAAATATATTCAACAAAATTATAGAAGAAAACTTTCCCAACCTAAAGAATGATATTCCTATGAAGGTTCAAGAAGCATACAGAACACCAAATAGACTTGATCAAAAAAAAAATCCCCTCGCCATATAATAATCAAAACACAAAACATACAGATTAAAGAAAGAATATTAAGAGCTGCAAAGGAAAAAGGTCAAGTAACTTATAAAGGTAAACCTATCAGACTTACACCAGACTTCTCTATGGAAACCATGGAAGCCAGAATGTCCTGGATAGAGGTACTGCAGAAACTAAGAGACAATGGATGCAAACCCAGACTACTGTACCCAGCCAAGCTATCATTCACTATCAACGTAGAAAACAAAATATTCCAAGATAAGAACAAATGTAAACAATTTGTAGACACAAACCCAGCATTACAGAAAGTAATAGAAGGAAAATCACAACCCAAGGAATCCAACATTGCCAACACTGCCTACAATAACTCAGACATCTAGCAACCCTTCACGAGCTTAACTCAAAGAAGGGACACATACAAACTCTATTAAACAAACAAATAAAAAATAATAATAACCGGAGTCAACAACCACTGGTCATTAATATCACTTAATATTAATGGACTCAATTCACCTACAAAAAGGCACAGACTAAGAGATTGGATACGAAAACAGGATCCAACATTTTGCTGTTTACAAGAAACACACCTCAACCACAAAGACAGACATGTACTCGGAATAAAGGGTTGGGAAAAGGTTTTTCAAGCAAAAGGACCTAAGAAACAAGCAGGTGTAGCCATTCTAATTTCCAACAAAATTGACTTCAAACTAAAATCAATCAGAAAAGATGGAGACGGACATTTTATACTCATAACAGGAACAATTCATCAGGAGGAAGTCTCAATCCTGAATATCTATGCCCCTAATATAAAGCCTCCTACTTATGTAAAAGAAACACTTCTAGAACTCGAGGCAGTCATCAATCCACAGACACTAATAGTAGAAGACTTCAACACTCCTCTCTCACCAATGGACAGGTCAATCAGACAGAAACCTAGCAGGGAAACAAGAGAATTATTGAAATAAATGGACTTAACAGATATCTAAAGAACATTCCACCCAAATAGGAAAGAATATACCTTCTTCTCTGCTGCTCATGGAACCTTCTCGAAAATTGACCACATACTGGGTAACAAAGCAAAATTTCACAGATACAAAAAAATATTAGTAACCACCTGTGTCTTGTCAGACCACCATGGATTAAAGTTAGAATTCAACAACAGTGCTACCCCCAGGAAGCCAACAAATTTATGGAAGTTGAACAGTCAACTACTGAATCACCCCTGAGTCAAGGAAGAAATTAAGAAAGAAATTAAAGTCTTCCTTGAATTTAATGAAAATAAAGACACAACATACTCAAACCTATGGGAAACTATGAAAGTAGTGCTAAGAGGAAAGTTCATAGAACTAAGTGTCCAATTAAAGAAAATGGAGAAAGCACACATTGGAGACTTGACAGCACACTTGAAAGATCTAGAAAAAAAAGAAGGTGATTCACCCATGAGGAGTAGAAGACTGTAAATAATCAAACTGAGGGCTGAAATCAACAAAATAGAAACACAGAAAACAATCCAAAGAATCAATGAATCAAAAAGCTGGTTCTTGGAGAAAATCAACAAGATTGACAAACCCCTATCCAAATTAATCAAACGGCAGAGAGAGAACATGCAAATTAATAGGATCAGAAATGAAAAGGGGGACATAACCACAGACACAGAGGAAATTCAGAGAATCATTAGATCTTACTACGAAAATTTATATGCCACAAAGTTGGAAAATGTAAAAGAAATGGACATTTTTTTTAGATAAGTACCATATACCAAAGTTGAACCAAGACCAGGTGAACAATCTAAATAGACCTGTTAGTCGTGAAGAATTAGAAGCTGTTATCAAAAATCTCCCTACCAAAAAAAAAAAAAATCCAGGACCAGATGGTTTCAATGCAGAATTCTACCAGAACATCCTGGAAGAGCTAATACCTATACTCCTTAATGTATTTCACAATATAGAAACAAAAGAATCATTGCCAAACTCTTTTTATGAAGCTACAGTTACTCTGATACCAAAACCACAAAAAGACACAAACAATAAAGAGAATTATAGACCAATCTCACTCATGAACATTGACGCAAAAACACTCAATAAAATACTGGCAAACCGAATCCAAGAATACATTAGAAAAATCATCCATTATGATCAAGTGGGCTTCATCCCAGAAATGCAGGGTTGGTTCAACATACGCAAACCTATCAATGTAATCCATCATATAAATAAACTGAAAGGAAAAAAACCATATGATCATTTCATTGGATGCTGAAAAAGCATTTGACAAAATTCAACACCCCTTTATGATAAGGGTGTTGGAGAGATTGGGTTTACGAGGATCATACCTGAATATAATAAAAGCAATATACAGCAAGCCGACAGCTAACATCAAATTGAACGGAGAGAAACTCAAAACTATTTCACTAAAATCAGGAACACGACAAGGCTGTCCACTCTCTCCATACCTCTTCAATATAGTGCTTGAAGTTCTAGCAATAGCAATAAGACAACATAAGGGGATCAAGAGGATTCGAATTGGAAAGGATGAAGTTAAACCTCGTTATTTGCAGACGATATGATAGGGTACATAAGCGACCCCAAAAACTCTACCAAAGAACTCCTACAGTTGATAAACACCTTTAGTAATGTGGCAGGATACAAGATCAACTCCAAAAAATCGGTTGCCCTCCTATACACAAAGGACAAAGAAGCAGAGAGGGAAATCAGAGAAACATCACTTTTCATGATAGCCACAAATAGCATAAAATATCTTGGGGTAACTCGAACCAAGGAAGTGAAAGACCTATTTGACAAGAACTTTAAGTCCTTGAAGAAAGAATTTGAGGAGGATACCAGAAAATGGAAAGACCTCCCCTCCTCTTGGATTGGGAGGATCAGCATAGTAAAAATGGCAATTCTACCAAAAGCAATCTATAGATTCAATGCAATTCCCATCAAAATCCCACCAAACTTCTTCACAGACCTTGAGAGAACAATAATCAAGTTTATATGGAAAAACAAAAAACCCAGGATAGCCAAAACAATCTTATACAATAAAGGAACTTCTGGAGGCATTACCATCCCTGGCTTCAAACTCTATTACAGAGCAACAGTGTTGAAAACAGCTTGGTATTGGCATAAGAACAGAGAAGTCGACCTATGGAATCAAATAGAAGACCCGGGTATTAACCCACAAACCTATGAACACCTATTTTTCGACAAGGGAGCTAAAGGTATACAATGGAAGAAGGAAAGCATCTTTAACAAATGGTGCTGGCATAACTGGATGCCAACCTGTAGAAGAATGAAAATAGATCCATATCTATCACCATGCACAAACTCAGGTCCAAATGGATTAAAGACATCAACATTAATCCGACCTTCTATCTTTGAACCTGATAGAAGAGAAAGTGGGAAGTAGTCTACAAGACATAGGCACAGGAGACCACTTCCTAAGCAGAACCCCAGGAGTGCAGACAATAAGAGAAACAATGAATAAATGGGACCTACTGAAACTGAGAAGCTTCTGTAAAGCAAAGGACACTGTCAGTAAGACAAAAAGGCTACCTTCCGACTGGGAGAAGATCTTCACAAACCCCTCATCAGACAAAGGTCTGATCTCCAAAATATACAAAGAACTCAAGAAACTAGACACTAAAACCCTAATTAACCCAATTAAAAAATGGGGTACTGATCTGAACAGAGAATTCACAACAGATGAACTTCGAATGGCCAAAAGGCACTTAAGGTCATGCTCAACCTCCTTAGCGATCAGGGAAAAGCAAATCAAAATCACTTTGAGATATCATCTTACACCTGTCAGAATAGCCAAACTCAAAAACACCAATGATAGCCTATGCTGGAGAGGATGTGGAATGAGGGGAACACTCATCCATTGTTGGTGGCAATGCAAACTTGTGCAGCCACTGTGGAAATCAGTGTGGCGGTTTCTCAGGAAATTGGGAGTCAACCTCCCTCAGGAACCAGCAATTCCACTCTTGGGAATATATCCTAGAGATTCCCTAACATACTACAAAAGCATCTGTTCAACTATGTTCATAGCAGCACTATTTGTAATATCCAGAACCTGAAAACAGCCTAGGTGCCCCTCAATAGAAGAATTGTTAAAAAAGGTGTGGAACATATACACATTAGAGTTTTACTCAGCGGTAAAAAACAATGACATCTTGAATTTTGCATGCAAATGGATGGAAATAGAAAACGCTTTACTGAGTGAGGTAAGCCAGACCCAAAAAGAGGAACACGGTATGTATTCACTCATAAGTGGATTCTAACCATAATTAAAGGTCTTTGAGCCAATTATTCGAGTTCCTAGAGAAGCTAAATAAGAAGATGAACCTGATGAAGTTTATTTAGCTATCCGCTAGGAGGTAGGAAATAGACAAGAGTCCCAGGTAACCTCGGGTGCATCAGGGGTGGGTGGGAGGGTTGTTGGAAGGGGAGAGGGTTAGAGATAAGGGAGTAGGGGAGTATTGGGGAAAGCTCGGTGGACCAGGATGAGTGGGAGGGAGGAAGGATGAATATGGGATCAGGGAAGAATATATTTCAACTAAGGGAGTCATTTTAGGGTTTACAGGAGACTTGATTATATATGGGATCCCAGGTCTAAGGAGAGATCCCCAGATTCTTCTCTGGACAGAGGAGAGGGTGCCTGAACTGGCCTTGGCCCATAACCATACTGATGAATATTTTGCTTATCACCATAGATCCTTCATCTGGCGATGGATGGCGATACAGACGGAGACTCACATTGGAGCACCGGACTGAGCCTCCCAAGGTCCAAATGAGGAGCAGAAGGAGGAAGAAAATAAAAAAGTAAATCAGGACTGCGAGGGATGCGATCACCCACTGATACAAGGGGACTGATCTAATGAGAATTCACCAAGGCCAGTTGGACTGGGACTGAATGAGGACTTGATCCAACCAGATTCTCTGAATGTGGCCGGATTTTCTGAATGTGGCTGGCCCGGAGTCTTTCTGAAAAGTCATTGACAATGTCGCTGGGACTTGTTTCCTCTGCATATACTGGGTTTTGGGGATCCAGTCTGTTTGGATACTCACCTTCCTGGACCTGGAGGGAGGGGGGAGGAACTTGAACTTCCCACAGGGCAGGAAATCCTGACTGCCCTTAGGGACGGAGAGGTAGGAGGAGAGGGAATGGGGCGAGTGGGAGGGTGTTGGGAGGAGGGGCGGAAATGGAAACTTTTATAATTTAATAAAATTACTTTCAAAAAAAAAAAAAAGAATCTGTCATGTCCTCCACACCTGTTTGAAAATGGGGCCCTTCCAATAACACTGTTCTTATAAATTTTGGGTATTAGCAACATGGCTTCTGGGGTAAAAGCTCTTACTGCCAACTCAATTAAACTGAATTCATCTCTAGCTCCTGGGTCACATGAAATGGAAGGAAAGAATGAGCTCCTGTAAATAAATAGTTCTCTGACCTCCACACATGGTATGTGAGATATGAGATCATACACAGACCTACACACACAAGCATAAACACACAGACACACACACACACACACAACCCACACAACCCACACACACATTTGGGAGATCAAATATTGAAAGTGCAATGTCATAACTTGCTAAACATGTTATATACAATCAAGATTAATTTTTCTATTGAAATTAGACTTAATTTCCTTTGAGAGATTTTTCTTGTTTTAAAAACATTTTTTCATCTATCATCTTCCTTCTTTCCTTCCTTTTTTATTTTCTTTCTTTCTTTTCTTCTTTCTTTCTATTTTCTTCTTTCTTTCTCATAATCTGTCTTCCATCTTTACTTTTATTTGTATATGCACATATGTACCTGTTTGTGTGTATATATCAGGTTGGGAGAACTGGATGACCAGTATGTGTATAATTATACATTTGGAGAAAAAAGTTCAAGATAAAATATCATTCCTCAAAAAGTCATAAATTTTGATTTACTTATTTTGTATGTTTTGAAGCAAATTCACTGCCAATTTGAACTTTTGAATGAGGCCAACCTTGGTAGCAAGCATGTCCTGGAATCTACCTGTCTTCTCTCCCAAGTACTTATTTTGAGGGTATGAAGAACAATTCTTGACTTTTCATTTTTATGTGTTTACTCATCCTTGAGGAAAACAAGAATAACAACAAAATATTTTACTATCTTACCAGTTCTGTTGAAGACATAATTATTTTCTGTTTTTTTTTTTTGTAGGAAGACATTGCATGCAGAAACTCTGACTGTGAAGTAGAAAGTAACATTCCATTTGTGTTGTAATTAGAGAGTCCCCACATTTTGACTGAGATTCTTCATTATTTGATTTTGTTGATTCTTTCTGAATTTTTGGTGCTAACAGAATCAAATTAGCAATATTAATAGCAATTTTTGCCATAAACATCAATACTACTTTGTTCTGAAAGTGTTCCAACATTGGCTATTTTGCAATTATTTACTTGTTCATGTACTAACTTACTAATTTTATATCACTCCTTAAATCTTGAATCATACAGTACTCCAAGTATAAATGTTTGAAATTTATCATAGTCCAATAAGCAGGCATTCTTTTTAAAATGGTTTGCTTCTTTTATTAACGATTGTTGTTAGAAACCAATATCTGGTTCTAACTTGTTGTTATTGGAATGGTGTGATATATAAACCACTTACATTTGTCAGAAATAACTTTAACCTACTCAAATTCCATCATGACTCAAATATAAATTATAAAGAAGACTAAGGTAAGATTCTACTAGGAATTGCTAACAAGATGGAATTTAGAATTATATGTTAGGCAATAAATATTTTATGAGTATACACGAAGGTAAAAATATTATAGATTTTTCAAAATCTTTCAATTTAAATGTCACTCAAATAAAATGTTTTCATTTTGAGAGGTCATACAGATTGACAACACCTGAGGAATATTTAAAAGTGTTAGTGAATTAGAGATTAAATTTAACTCTTACTGTGCCATATGTAACTGCATGCCTTTTATTAGAAAAAATTAGAACTGATCAGATATTTGATTCATTTGGGGAATTTAAATAAAACATTGAAATTTACTGTTGTATTCCTCAATTTCTTACCTAGTCACAAGGCTGTTTTGATATTTTGTAGACTTGTCAGAAAATATTATAGAAAAGCATTTTTAAAATTCTAATCCTTTTGATAACTGAATAACTTATGAACTTTTTTCTAGGCGAAAACTGTGGTTGAAACAGCTAAGAAATTGATGTGATTATGGTAAGATGAGTGAAGAAAGGTTAATTACTGAATGAATGTGCTTAAAAGCAATGAAGTCAGTGATTTGAAATGTCATTCTGCTTCCTAACTTGACATCTGGAACCAAGGGTGGAGAGGATCAGAGTGGCAGCTTCATTTTCCTGTACTTATGAATTCCTCTTTCTACATGAGCAATACACAACCTAATAACCCCAGAGCCTCAGCTATAAATAATCACCTGAAATGCTGATCCCTACAAAACCATAGTTATAGCAACGAAATCCAGTTATTAAGTAATGAAAAATTATGTTGTGTTTGAAAATGGAGTGCAATTAGCCTCATGATTATTATAATAAAATGAATCTTTCAAAATAGGAGGCAATTTCTTTTCTTATGAAGGAGGAATGACATTTTGCATTGCATTTTTCACACATTTAATCCAACCAATAATAAACGAAACCAACTTTGAAAATGTATATGAACTAATGATGTAAATTGACAATTTTATTTCCTCATAATTATTAGCATTATTTTGCAAGGCACTGTCTTGGTGTAGGAGGTTCTTCTTTTTGTGTGTTGCTTTCATTGGTTGAATAAAGAGTCTGCCTTGGTCTTTTGATAGAGCAGCCCTTAGGTAGGCAGAATATATAGAACGGAATGCTGAGAGGAAGGGCAGAGTCAGACATTTCTGCCATGGAGCCAGCCACCAGGTCAGACATGCTGAATCTTTCCCCGTATGCCACGACCTCATGGTAGCATACAGATTATTTGAAATGGGTTGAATCAAGATGTGAGAGTTAGCCAATAAGAGGTAGAGCTTATGGGCCAAGCAATAATTTAATTAGTATAATTTCTGCATGATCATTTCTGGTGTAAGGTAGCCAGGCAGGAAGGAACAAGAGGCCCCATGCTCCTACTACATATTGGTGTACAACATGATGGACTAAATCCACTTAAAAACCTAAGAGGCCTTAAAAAAGAGAGAAAGACAGTTTGACACAGCTTTTTGCTGTTTGTTGGGTTGTGCCACAGAGAGATTTCCTGACTCAGCAATAGCAGTAGGAAAAAAACAACATTTTAAAACAAGGCTTCCTGGGCCCTACCCCACTGGTGCAAACTCTGGCTACATAGCATTTGTTGGCCCAGATGTTGGTGTGCCCACTGGAGATTGGGAAGAAATTACTCTGAGACCATGTCAATGGCTAAATGCCTGCATCTGGGTAGGCAGTGGGGTCAGGTCTACTAAAGGTGCACAAGCAGGAGAGCATGGCCAATTCCTGCCACCATACATAGAGATATTTTCAGGCTGCGCAGTGCTCTGCCTCACAGATTTGTCTGTAACACAGATAAAAAAGAGTTTATGTGTTGCACGCTCATTCTCTGGGTGGACTGCTGAGCACAGTTCCTGCCTGGTGGCCCTAGAGATATCAAAAATTATATGCCCACCATTTTGAAACTGGAGAGAGGTGGAGCGAACATTCACAACAGCCTCAACCAAGATGCTTAGCATATTAAAAGCTCTTCAAGACAGTAGAGAATTAAAAACAATGCAATAGGACAGATTTAGACATAAAAGACCTCTAAATGAGTCACAGTGTTGGATGGATGTATATAGGCTTGGGAGAAAGAAAAGATAAAGAGTATACAGAGTCATAATACAAAGTTAATCCTTTAAAAAACAGATAAAGTCTTTAAAGAGACAGACAAAAGTAATAGAGTAAAAAGAAGCCACATAAAATTGGAAAATTCACAGAGTCTGGATTCTCTATACTGTTGTGTTTTCTTTGAATTTTTTGACTGTAAAAGAGCTAAGTACAGAGAGACATTTCATTGTATGGGCTAAGCTAAACCAGCATGTATATTATAAAGGTATCTTGACTTCAAAATTTGGGTCTGAGGGTCTGAGGTTCTTCTTTTGTTTTCACAGAGGATGAGACCCTGTGGATTCCCTCTAGACCAATATTATATGATAGACCAAGGCCTCTGGAAAGGTTGCAATGAACACCCTCCAAAAATTTCTTCACCCAACTGGTGACTGAGATGAACCTAGCACATATGATACACCATGAAAGACCTGATTAACAGTGCCCCCATACAGCACAAAGCAGTTTGGAGAGAAAAAAACTATGCCCATATTCCCAAAAATTGTTTATAAGTGTTCTTTTACATTTAAAGATGTATATGATATAAATGTGAATAATTTGCTTTGATATAGATCTTGGTTTATTGATAGAAATTGAAGGTCAATCTTGTTGTATGAATAATTCTGCTCTTTTGAGGTATTTTGATTGTGTAGTTCATTTAAAAATGTAATGTATAATCGAGAAATATAGGTTGGTAATGGATAATCATCTTTAATAGTCAAGCTTATAGCTATGTTAGTTAGATTTTCTGGATGTACATAGATATATTTCAGATAGGCATTCTTCATATATTTCAAATATTACAGAATATGGCACTTAAGATGTTTTAATAAGTTTGAGTTTGGGCTTTTCATGACAATGAAACATGTCTCTTCCTGGCATCACCAAGCTACTTCGAGAGGAAGATGGGCATTGAAGAGGCTCCTTATGGAGTTGGTTAGCGATTTGGTCAAGAAGCTGCTCTTACCTGGACTGTTGCATAAACTGGACATAAAGAACATGCAGAGAGAGGACTGTTGAACTTGCTTAAAGGTGAGATGATCATTTGGGGTTCCTGATTCATGAAAGGGTCTGCGAGACATTGTTCAGGATACAGAAGAAAGTGACTGAACTGTCATTGAAATTTCCTGCTTCATGGAAATGTCTGCTGGATACTATGGGCCTGCAGGCTGAAGATGGATGTACCAAGGGTACAAAAGAACTTTGGGTGACTGTCCACGCAGCATGATGTTTCTCTCATTTTTAGAGTTTTGAAAGATGCTTACTTCTCGTTTACTTAGGTAATATTATATACTTTTGGAGTCTTTAATGGAGTTGAAGAATAGATAGAAAGTTATAGCCATAGTTTTCTTTTGTTATGATAAAAGATAAAATAGATATAAATAATGTAACTGTAATTCTTGTTTGATAACTGTTTGATTATATGTAATTTTACTATGTTAAAGTTAAAGCCTTTCATTTTTGGTTAAACAGAAAAAGGAGAAATGATGTAGGAGGTTATTCAGTTTGTGTGTTGCTTTCATTGGTTGAATAAAGAGACAGCCTTGGCCTTTTGATAAAGCATCTCTTAGGTAAGTGGAGTAGATATATTGGAACACTGGGAGAAAGGGCAGATCAGACATTGCTTCCATGGAGCCAGCTGCCAGGTCAGACATGCTGAATCTTTCCAGGTACACCATGACCTAGTGGTGACATACAGACTATTTGAAATGGGTTGAATCAAGATGTGAGAGTTAGCCAATAAGAGGCTAGAGCTTATGGGCCACATAGTAATATAATTAAGACAATTTCTGCATGATTATTTCTGGTATAAGCTAGCCAGGAGGGATGAAACAAGGCACCCTGCACTCCTACTACACTGTCAGCTTCACCATATTTTCTAATTTGGACCTTGACAACCTTTTATTTTCCCTTTGAGTCAAGCAGAATAAACTATTTGTTATTTTAAGAAAAACATCTAGAAATAGGTTAAGTTTTCTCTTAGAAAATAATTTGGAGGTCTGCAAGGTTCCTAGCAAGGAATTGGCCCTGATCTGGTACCAGAAGATCTATCAGAGAGGAGAGTTTGTTCTTGACTGGCCGGTAGACACCCTGGAAAGGGAGCACAAACAACCTTCAACCTCCTAAACTTTCTGGTCATTCAGTAGGGGCTTCTCTCCACAGCTACTGTCTTTCTTTTCCTATTTCATCCCAGGCACCCCTTCCTTCTGTGGGATCATAGGATCCCCCAACTCAACTGCTTTGGGACTGAGGGTCTAGGGACAAAATGGTGAGTGCTAGTGTACAGGAGTTCTTCTGTTTCACTGAGCCTGTACATAGCAACCCTGCCCTTTTGTCTGCAAGGTCCCTGGACAGCAAGTGGCCCTGATCCTGTATCAGATGATCCTTTGGAGAGTATTTGAAGGAAGGGATGGACAGGTGTCAATGCAAGAATTCCTCCAACAATCTGAAAAACAACTTAACACCAGAATCCAGCGAACATACAACAGGAAGACTTGAACACCCTAATCCAGAAGAAGTAGAAGATATAGACATTATAAAAGTAATAGAGTACCTTAAACAGGATGTGAAAAACTCCCTTAAAGAAATGGATTAGAAAAATAACAAAAAGTTCGAAGAAATGAATAAATCCCTAAAAGATACCCTAGAAAACTAAGAAAAAACAATCAAATAGGTAATAGAAACAGTTCAAGACTTGAAAACTGAAATGGAGGTAATGAAGAAAACACAAATCAAGGGATGGCTGGATATGGAAAATCTGGCTAAATGTACAGGGACTACAGAGACAAGCATAACCAACAGAATACAAGAGTTAGAAAAAAGAATCGCAGATGTTGAAGACACTATAGAGAAAATGAACACACTGATCTGTAACATAAAGGGCCAGCTTGTTGGGGTTTGTTTCCCAAACAGTACCCAACAGCTGGCAAGTCCCAAAGAAAATCACACAGAGTCTACATTAGGTTATAAACTGATTGGCCCATTAGCTCAGTCTTCTTATTAACTAATTCTTACATTTTATAGTAAGCCATAATTCTTGTCTGTGTTAGCCATGTGCTTCAGTACCTTTACAAGTGGGGCAGGTTACAACTTGCTTCTCTGTGATCTGAGCAGAAATGGAGGAATGGGCTTCCTCCTTCCTAGATTTCTCTTGTTCTCATTGCCCTGCCTCTACTTACTGTCTGGTTGACCCACCTATACTTTCTACCTGGCCATTCAGTGTTTTATTAAAATATACGATTGACAGAATACAGATAATTCTCTTACACCACTTCCCCCTCTTTTTAAAAAAATAAAAAAGGAAAATATCCATAGTCCATTTGTTTGGAATGTGGGTGCAATATTTCAGACTACTTCTGGCTGGTTGGGGGCACTGATAATCTTATGGGGACCTAAAGAAAATTTAGAGTTATAATCAAGTCCTGACTGGAGTATCCTGTGAGACCTGATCATCTCAGGCAGCATCTTGAATCGGTTCTGCATGTAGAACTCAGACATCTGAACCATCTATTCTTACTGGAGATTTCTCAGGTGATCTTCCTTGGTCCAATTGGAGTTTTCTTAACTCAGAATGAATACACAGCCTCTCGTTTTCTGTGGAAACAAAAGCAAAATCTCTTCTCTAAAGTAACACATCTTTTGACTTCAATTTTGAAGTCAAGATATTTTTAAAGTACCTATCATGGATTAATTCTGAAGCATTTATAAGCAAATATATTTTAGCAGCTGTTGTTACTTTCTCAGCATCCAAACAAATCAAAGAGGGCATAATAGCATACAGTATCAAGATTCTCTGTGTATTTTCCATCTTTATGTTGCTTTATTTTAACCTCTATTTCTTTTATTTTTACCTTTACTTTTTGAGACAGGTTCTCTGTATATCTTGGTCCTGGAATAACTCTGTAAATCAGACTGTCCTTGAACTCACAGAGATCCACCTGTCTCTGCCTCTCTAGTGCTAGAATTAAAGGTGTGTGCTACCACACCTTAAACTCAGAGATCTGTCTGTCTCTGCCTCCCAGGCATTGGGATTAAAGGCATGTGCTACCACATCTTGAAGTCACAGAGGTCAATCTACCTCTGCCTCCCAGGCATTGGGTTTAAAGGTGTATACCACCACACCCAACTACTCTCTTTCTTTTTTCTTTAAGAACTTTAGCTTTTAGCCTGTATGTATTTTTAACACACTGTAAACCATTTAGAGGTTTTCTTCATCTTTGAATCTCTCTTTACTGTATATCTCTCTTTTTCTGACCACATGAATATTTAAGGAGAGGATTAAAGTGGTGGCTTTGAAGGCTAGATTCAGCCCATTCCTTAACATTTCAGCCTCATGGAGGAAGTACCAGTTGTAGCCATTTTTATTGCCACAACTCTATGGCATTTCAAGGTCCTTGCCAGCAAGCACGCTGCAACATTCTGCTCACAGACCACACTCAGTCAGACTGCCTGCCTGAAAGACTCAGAATTAGCCCTGGCAGGATGTCTTAGAAAGCTAGCATTTTAAAACAGCACAGCTTTTTTTCTGCTACAGCTGAAAACTGAAAAAAATGCAGTCAGCTTTTCATCAACAGTATTTAAGTGTTTCTTGGCAGGACCTCTTAATGATCTGCAGGTTTTTGAAGCTAAAGCTGAGTCAGGAAGCTTCTCTTAGCTGAGAGCCTGCTTGCCTCTAACAAGCAGAGCAGACCTGAGAAATTAATGCTACCAAGAAAACATGTTTTACTCTATTCTTTTCCAAGCTTTCTCAAGCTTTCTGGGGATTCAGTTACCCACGTGGGTGTCATCTGTAACATGAGGGCCGGCTTATTGGGGTTTCTGTCCCACCTGGTATCCCACAGCTGGCAAGTCCCAAAGAAAATCATACAGAGGACTCCATAAGACTATACACTGATTGGCCCATTAGCTTAGCCTTCTTATTAACTAATTTTTACATCTTAGAGTAACCCATAATTTTTGTTTGTGTTAGCCATGTGCTTCAGTACCTTTACCAGTGGGGCAGGTTACATCTTGCTTCTCAGTGGTCTGGGCAAAAATGAAGGAATGGGCTTCCTCCTTCCTAGACTTCTCTTGTTCTCATTGTCCCACCTCTACTTCCTGTCTGGTTGACCTGCTTATACTTCCTGTATGGCCAATCAGTATTTTATTAAAATACATGATTAGCAGAAAACAGATAATTCTCCCACACCACTGATCATAGAAAATTGCAAATCCAACAACTTCTCGTCACAAAACATCCCGGAAATCTGAGACACCATAAAAAGACCAAACCCAAGAATAATAGGGGAAGAAGAAGGAGAACAATTACAGCTCAAAGGCCCAGAAAATATTTCTAAAAAATTACAGAAGAAATCTTTCCCTACCTAAAGAAGGATGTTCCTATGAAAGTACAAGAAGCATACAGAACACCAAATAAACTGGATCAAAAAAAATCCCCTCACCATATAATAATCAAAACACAAAATATACAGAATAAAGAAGGAATATTAAGAGCTTTAAAGGAAAAAGTCAACAATTCATAAAGGTAAACCTATCAGAGTTACACCTGACTTCTCTATAGAAACCATGAAAATCAGAAGGTCTTGGATAGATGTGCTGCAGAAACTAAGACACCATGGATGAAAGCTCAGACTACTAAACCCAGGCAAGCTTTCTTTCATCATCAATGGAGAAAACAAGATATCCCAAGATAAAAACAAATTTAAACAATGCGTAACCACAAATCAAGCCTTACAGAAAGTAATAGAAGGAAAATCACAAGACAAGGAACCCAACAATGTCCACAATAACTCAGACATTTAACAACCCTTCACCAGCACAACTCAAAGAAGGGAAACACACAAACTCTACCACAAAAAAAGTAGAGTTAACAACCACTGGTCATTAATATTACTTAATATCAATGGACTCAATTCACCTATAAAAAGGCACAGGTTAAGAGATTGGATGCATAAACAGGATCCAACATTTTGCTGTTTACAAGAAACACTCCTCAACCACAAAGACAGACATCTACATAGAGTTAAGTGTTAGGAAAAGATTTTTCAATCAAACGAACCTGAGAAACAAGCAGGTGTGGCTATACTAATATCTATCAAAATTGCCTTCAAACTAAAATCAATCAGAAGAGATGGAGATGGACACTTTATACTCATAACAGGAACAATTCATTAGGATGAAGTCTCAATCCTGAATATCTAAACCCCTAATATAAAGGCACCCACTTATGTAAAAGAAACATTACTAGAACTCAAGGCAGACATCAAACCCCACACACTAATAGTAGAAGACTTCAACACTCCTCTCTCAACAATGGACAGGTCAATCAGATAGAAACATAACAGAGAAATAAGAGAACTAATGGAGGTAATGAATCAAATGGACTTAACAGACATCTATAGAACATTCCACCCAAATAAAAAAGAATATACCTTCTTCTCTGCAGCTCATGGAAACTTCTCAAAAATTGATCACATACTCGGTAGCAAAGCAAACTTCCACAGATACAACAAAATTTAGTAACCACCTGTGTCTGATCAGATCACCATGGAATAGAGATAGAATTTAACAATAATTCTACCCTCAGAAAGCCTACAAACTCATGGAAGCTGAACAGTCAACTACTGAACCACCCCTGGGTCAGGGAAGAAATAAAGAAAGAAATTAAAGTCTTCATTGAATTAAACAAAAATAAAGATACAACATACCCAAATCTATGGGACACTATGAAAGCAGTAATAAGGGGAAAGTTCCTGGCACTAAGTGCCCACATTAAAAAAAAAATGGAGAAAGCGTACATTAGCTTTAGAAATGCTCTTTAGAGAAGCATACAAAGCTCTAGAAAAAAAAAAGGAGCAGACACACCCTGAAGGAGTAGAAGACTGGTAATAATCAAACTGAGGGTTTAAATCAACAAGATAGAAACACAGAATTCAATCCAAAAATCAATGAAACAAAAAGCTGGTTCTTTGAGAAAGTGAACAAGATTAACAAACATTTCTCCGAAATAATCAAAAGGCAGAGAGAGAATATGCAAATTTACAAGATCAGAAATGAAAAGGAGGCCATAACAACAAACACTGAGGAAATTCAGAGAATCATTAGGTCTTACTACAAAAGCTAATATGCCACGAAGTTGAAAAATGTAAAAGAAATGGAATTGTTTTTAGATAAATACCATTTATCATAATTAAATCAAGACCAGGTGAACAATTTAAATAGACCTATAAGTTGTCAGGAAATAGAAGCTGTCATAAAAAAACCTTCCAAACAAAAGAAGCCCAAGACCAGATAGTTTTAATGCATAATTTTATCAGAACTTCCAAGAAGATCTGATACTTATACTCCTTATTGTGTTTCACTTAATAGAAACAGAAGAGTCCTTGCCAAATTCTTTTTATGAAGCTATTGTCACCCTGATTCCAAAACCACACAACGATCCAACCAAGAAAGAGGATTAAAGGCCAGTCTCACTCATGAATATCGATACAAAAATTCTCAATAAAATTCTGGCAAACCAAATCCTAGAACACATCAAAAATATTATCCATTACGTTCAAGTAGGCTTCATCCCTGATATGCAGGGCTGGTTCACCATATGAGAATCTATCAATGTAATCCATCATATAAATAGCCTGGAGGAAAAAAAACATATGATCATTTCATTAGATGCTAAAAAAGCATTTGACAAAATTCAACATGCTTTTATGATAAAGGTCTTGGAGAGGTTAGAGATACAAGGATAATACCTAAATGTAATAAAAACAATATATAGCAAGCCAACAGCTAATATCAAATCAAATGTATAGAAACTAAATGCCATTCCTGTAAAAGCAGGAACAAGACAAAGCTGTCTCCTCTCATTAGATCTCTTCAACATAGTTCTTGAAGTTCTAGCAATAGCAATAAGACAACCTAAGGAGATCAAGGGGATTCGAATTGGAAAGGAAGAAGTCAAACTTTAATTATTGGCAGATGATATGATAGTGTACATTAGTGACCACAAAGAAATCTACCAAAGATCTCCTACTGATGATAAATACCTTCAGCAATGTGGCAGGCTACAAGATCAACTCGAAAAAAACAGTAGCCCTTCTATACACAACGGATAGTGAAGCAGAGAGGGAAATCATAGAAACTTCACCTTTTATGATAGCCACTAACAGCATAAAATATCTTGGGGTAACTCTAACCAAGGAAGGGAAGGATCTATTAGACAATATCTTTAAGGTATCGAAAAAAGATATTGAAAAGGACAGCACAAAATGGGAGGATCTCCCATGCTCTTGAATGGGGAGCATCAACATAGTAAAAATGGAAATTCTACCAAAGGCTATCTATAATTTCAATGCAATCCTAATCAAAATCCCAACAAAATTCTTCACAGACTTTGAGAGAACAATAATCAACTTTATATGGAAAAACAAAAAAAAAAACCCAGGATAGCCAAAACAATCCAGTATAATAAAGGAAATTCTGGAGTCATTACCATCCCTGACTTCAATCTCTTTTACAGAGTTACAGTAATGAAAACAGCTTGCTACTGCCATAAAAACAGAGAAGTCGACCAATGGAATTGAATAGAAGACACAGATATTAACCCTCAAATGTATGAATATCTGATTTTCAACAAAGGAACTAAAAGTATACAATGGAAGAAAGAAAGCATCTTCAACATTTGGTGTTGGCATAAGTGGATGTCAACCGGTAGCAGAATGAAAATAAATCCATATCTACAACCATGCACAAAACTCAAGTCCAAATGGATTAAAGACCTCAATATAAATTCGACCACACTGAACCTGATAGAAGAGAAAGAGGGACATAGACTGCAACACATGGGCACAGAAGACCACTTCCTACATATAACCCCAGGAGCACAGACAAGAAAACCAACATTGAATAAATGGGACCTCCTAAAACCGAGAAGCTTCTATAAAGCAAAGGACACTGTCCTTAAGACAAAAGGCATCCTATTGAATGGGAGGAGATCTTCACCAACCCCGCATCAGACATAGGTCTGATCTCCAAAATATCTAAAGAACTCGAGAAACTAGACTTTAAAATTCTAATAAACCCAATTTAAAAATGGGGCACTGAACTGAACAGAGAATTCTTAAGAGAAGAAGTTCAAATGGCCAAGAGACACTTAAGGTCATGTTCATCTTTCTTAGCGATCAGGGAAATGCAAATCAAAACAACTTTGAGATACCATCTTACACCTGTCAGAATGGCTAAAATCGAAAACACCAATAATAGCCTTTTCTGGAGAGGATGTGGAGTAAGGGGAATACTCATCCATTGCTGGTGGAAATGCAACCTTTGCAACCACTTAATAAATCAGTGTGGCGGTTTCTCAGGAAATTTGGAATCAATCTACGTCAGGATCCAGCAATACCACTCTTTGGAATATATTCAAGAGATGCCCAATCATGTTACAAAAGAATTTGTTCAACTATGTTCATAGCAGCATTATTTGTAATAGCCAGAACCTGGAAGCAACCTAGATGCCCATCAATGGAAGAATGGATAAAGATAGTATGGAATATATACTACTCAGCGGAAAAAAAAATGACATCTTATATTTTCCATGTAAATGGATGGAAATAGAAAACACTACCCTTAGTGAAGTAACCCAGACCTAAAAAGATTAATATGGTATGTACTCACTCATTTGTGGACTCTAGCCACAAACCAAGCTCTTTAAGGCTATAGTTCACAAGCCCAGAGAAGCCAAATAACAAGGTGAACCCAAAGAAAAATTATACATTGATCCTCCTGTAAATGGGAATCAAACAAGATTGCCAGGCAAAAGTTGTGAATATGGGAGTGGCGGCAAGGGTGGGGGTGAGGTTGGGGGAAGAGGAGAGGGGGAAAGCAAAGGGAGAAGAGAAGGACTGGCATGTGCTTGGTGGAATGGGAAGGTGGAGATGGAGGAAGGGAGGATATAGGAGCATGGAAGAAGATACCTACATTAAGGGATTCATCTTAGTGTTGTCAAGAGACTTGGCTCTAGAGGGGATTCCAGGTATCCTTGGGGATGTCCCCAGCTAGGTCCTTGGGCAGCAGAGGAGAGGGTGCCTGAACTGTCCTTGCCCAGCTATCACACTGATGATTATCTCGAATATCACCATAGAATCTTTGTCCAGAGACGGATGGAGATAGAGACAGAGATCCTCATCAGAGCAACGGACTGGGCTCACAAGGTCCGTTTGAAGAGCAGAAGGAGGGAGAAGATGAGCAAGGAAGTCAGGACCACAAGGGATTGGTCCACCCACTGAGACAGTGTGCCTGTTCTAATGGGAGCTTACCAAATCCAGCTGGACCTGTTCTGAATGAGCATGTGATCAAACCGGGCTCTTTGACTGTGGCTGAAGTTGGGGGCTGACTGAGAAGCCATTGATAAAGGCACTGGGACTTGTTTTTACGGCATGTTCTGTCTTTTTGGGATCCTAGTCTATATGGATGCACTGCTCCCTAGTCTTGAATGTACAGGGGAGGGCCTTGGACTTCCCACAGGACAAGGTTCCCTGCCCTCTCTCAAGCAGGGTGGGAGACGGAGGAGGGAGGAGGGAGTGTGGGGGAACTGGCAGGGATTGGGAGGAGTGAAGGAAGTGTAAATATTTGAATGGAAAAATAAAAATAAAAAATAAATAAAAGAAATTATTTGGAAATAATTTTCAGTTTTTATTAAAGGCCTTGTTTATTAATTTGTCACTTAGACCTAATTCTTTACATTGTTTTGTGTTTATTTAGGACAGGTTTTCTTATGTGTACCAGGCTTACTTCAGACTTGATTTTCTTGCCACAGTTTCCCAAATGGTGAAAGCAATTATAAAGACTAAATGTTCAGGAAGTCTGCCAAAAGAATCTACTTCCAAGACAGCTCAACAATGTGTTCCTAAACAAGACTAGTCCAGTGACACAATCAATTGATTTTGATATGTCAATATCGATGTGGGAATTTCTCAAAAGGATCTACTGTGTACAAAGAGCTATAAGGACAATCAATAATCACTTCTGAACGAGGGTGCCCCAGTCTTCTCCATAAATGGGCAGGACAATAGCTTATACAATCTCAAACTATCATTGCAAATGCATGCATACACACATACACAAGCAGTATTAAACTAACTTAGCAGGTTATACACACACAGATGTATATATGCATTTTGTATATGTGTATATATTTATTTTTGAGGTGTAATACTTTTCTGTGTATTCCAATGAGTGTGTAAGAGAGAAAGTGAATGAAATTCTCTCTAGAAGATATATCCAGATATCAAGGCACTGAAATCTCAAAATCTTAGTTTCTCCAATGTTACTCAGGTTTTGAGTTCACAGACATACAGAGTTTTTGTTTTGTTTTGTTTTGTTTTTCATGACACTCAGAGATAGACATTCCATTCATACAGCTAAAGATTGTCTGTATCTTTAGTATCCAACAAGCAGATTATTATTTACTACATCATTTCCCATTCAAGGTTTTGAGTACTAGAAAAATTTTGAGTTGTTACTGTTGCAAAATGGGAGAGGCAGGCTGAGTTCCCTCCAGGATCCCAGCTCCCTGGCTAGTTTACGCCCGAAATAATTACACGGAAACTATTCTTTTAAACATTGCCAGGCCCATTATCTGTAGCCTCTTATTGGATAATTCTCACATCTTGACTAACCCATTTATAATAATCTGTATGTCACCACGAGGTTGTGGCTTACCAGCATGAGTCTAGCCAGCGTCCGTCTCTGGAAGAGGAATCATGGCGTCTGCTTCATTGCCTTCTTCCCAGAATTCTGTTCTATCTACTCTGCCCACCTAATTTTCTGTCCTATTAAAAGGACAAGGCAGTCTCTTTATTTAACCAATGAAAGCAACAAAAATACAGAAGACCCATCTACATCATGTTACTACACTAAAATAATTTTTTAAAATTGTTTTTATAAATGATCCTATAATGATTATAGAAGTTGATGGACTTCTTTGAACATTGATGACTTTTGGAGTCTTGCGGGTTTAGATCTTGCCTTTTAACAAAGCCATCCTCAAACTCCTGACTTGACAGCTGAGTTGTAATTGTGCACCACCATCCCTGAGGTGATGGGTATGTCAAATAATGCAGTCCTTCTTCTCTCCTGTGAGGAATGGTCTGCTTCTCCTAAGTTTCCTAAATACACGTTTATCATCAACTTCACCTTATTTTTTTTCTGAAACCTGAAAGTGTAAGAGAGGGTAATGTAGGGAACTCTCCTCATAACTTGATCTTGTTTATAGAGGTTACATATGTATTTATGCAGGTTGCAATAGAGAATATGAGCTTATTTATATCTGGAAGCTAGAAGATATTCTATAGTATGTCAGTGATAATTCTGTATATGAAGAAACCACAACATTATACTCAATGCAGAACCATGCTATCAGAAACTGCCAAGTCTTCAGATCACTTTTTTATACTATCTTACGTTTTAGCTTTTCTAATAAGACTAAGATCTCTTTAAAGAACCAATTTTCCCTTTTTGGATAACTGAAAGAATGGTATGTGTCATCATTTTACGGTATATTGTAGATGAGTACATAGACAAGCATATTTCCACTATCGAAAAAGACAGTAATTTGAAAACATACATGTTCACTACCAATAAGACAGGCATTTGAAAATTTCCACACAGTGCAATTAATTAGTGCTTGCAAAGCAAAGCTGGCAACAGGCAAAACCAAAAAAATTCAGTGCATAAAGAGAGGAAAACAAACACATTTCTTGATAAAGCAATACACAAAATTAGTGACAATTAAAACAGCAATGTGGAGGCAGAGGCAGGCATATCTCTGTGAGTTTGAGACCAGCCTGGTCTATAAGAGCTAGATCCAGGACAGGTTCCAAAGCTACAGAGAAACCTTGTTTCAAAAAAAAAAAGGAAGCAAAAAACCCCCTAATTTAGATATAAAGTAAAAGAGTAATATGTGGTGTGTGTATGTGTTACCTAATGAAATGTAAATGTAATGCATAAGAATGAAGAAACAGAGAGAGACTAAAGTAGGTGTGGTGTGGTGTGTGTGTGTGTGTGTGTGTGTGTGTGTGTGTGTGTGTGTGAAACTTTAATGGAGTCACCATATAACAGGTGATGCAATGCCCCAAGTAGACATTTGCCATGAATGGTTTACATTAAGTTGAGTTACTTACCCAAAGTGTCTCATGAAAACATCAAACAGTTCTGCTAATTGCCAAGGCTGTTGATTGTTCTTACAATCAACTGATGGTAGGATCCATTTCTGAAGACAAAACTTAGTATCACATTAAGCAAGGAAAATGTGGTCTAGTGCCTAACCAGAGTCTTCTTTCATAGCTACTGTGTTCAAGGTACACAGGGCATTCCGCATACTCCTAGGAGAGAAAAGTAATTACCATCCCTGTTAAAATTATTACCTGCATGCAAGATGTGGTGCTGCAACAGAGGCAAACATTTCTGGAGTAATTTACTGCTTTCTATTTCATTTAAGGCCACCTCTGCAGCACAAATAATAAAATCCCTGAAAGAAATATTGGGTTTAACTTGAACATCAGAAAAGCAAAGTAGGCAGCCAGTAGAGAGCCCTTTTACCTCTATGAAATCTTCATACTGAAAGGGTAAGATCCTGTCTCCACAAACCCTCAGGCTCCACATTCCACTGCGTTCCTGTCTTTCCCTTAATAGTCTTCATTCTGCCCAGCCATACTGCTTCTGTCTCCACCTTCCTAGTGCTGGGATTAAAAGTACTTGACTCTGAAACACTGAAATTAAAGGTGTGTGCCACCACTTCTTGGCCTGTGTGACTAACTAGTGTGGCAGTTTTGCCCTCTGATCTTCAGGCAAGCTTTCTTTATTAACTCACATATAATATACTACTATACCACTTCATTAAATGGTACATCTCCTTAACTCTCAGTGGTCAGAATCTGAGATGCATAGGCCATGAACTGGGAGTAAACCAAATGCTGCTGTTCTGGTCAAGGAATAAAACAACCATATGTCTCATAATAGCATTCTACTATACCCATAAGTATATCAGTCATCATCAGAGAAACTTCTTCTTGCAGTAGATTTGAACCAACACAGAGACACATAATTGGATAATGTGAATAGAGGCATACCTTGGAAGATTCAGTGCTAAATGGGATGCACTTATCAAAACTCTCCCCTGAGGTCTCTTGGAGTTTTTAGTAAGAAGAGGTGGAAAGATTGGTGGATGCCACTAAGGAAGCTGTGCCTTTCAGGTATCACAGGGCTTATGCACATACACATTTACAAAGACTATGGCAGCATGCACAGGACCTGTACAACCTCAGGTCAGATAGAGGATCCATAACTGAGATGGTCAATTAGACACAGTATCCCATCCCTGACCAATAACCTACATCAAGTTGATATCTATTTAAAAGAAAAAATAGTTTTCTCTAATGGATTCTCAATGGACATACTAGCCAGACTACAGGACAGGACCCATGCCCAGCAGCAGACAGCCAACACAAATTTCTCAGTGGTATTTGTATAGATATTTAAAACTGTTTTGGAGGAATATTTTTGTTTTAATCTTTCATTATTGTTGAATTATATATTATAATTTTTTGCTTTATTTTTTTCAGTTTTAGTTTTCTTTTTGTGTTTATGTTTGTTTGTTGTGGTTTCTCTTCATTTTTCTTTTTTTCTGTTTTATTCTGGCTTGTTTGCTGTTTATGTTTGCCTATTTTCCAAAGAGAGACAATGAAGACATATAATTGGGTGAGTGGGTGCACTGGAAGGAATTGGGAGAAACTGAAAACAAAATTGTGGTCAAAGTAAACATATGAATAAATTACCAAGTGGTTTGTAAAATATGAAATAAAGTAGAAGCTAATTGAAAAATACTTTTTCTTTAACCTCAGCTTAGAGATAATTAAAATAATATGGAGAACAGTGACATTTATTTAACAAGGATACATTATCTTTAACCTGAAACTCTGGGAGCAATGAAATACAGGAAAGGGAAGTAATGGGATTTGTACACACAAACTGGTTGATATAAAAGGAAAAATAAAATCAGGAGTAAGAGGGAAAACAAAAATTAATCAGAGATTAAGGTAAATGTAAACTAAGAAGGTATACTTAAAATATCTTTTTCCAAAATAATTATTTTGGTTGTGAGAGCTATAAATATTTTCTGTTAAAAATACTAGAATAAGATGACTTCACTTACTGAAAATGTGACATTTTAGAAACAATAACATGTAATGCTACTTCTAAATTTTAAAACCTAACAAATAATTGGAATTTTTGATTGCAGGGATTTTTTGACACTTTTATTAAGCTCTACCATTAAATTTGTTGTGTTATTAGCCAAGGACTTTTAGTAAGCAATTTTTTTCTAAAAATGCAAACATCATAGAATGCTCTGTCCTACATGATTGGGATATTACTACAGTCTCAGTTTCATTCAGGCTTATTTACATTCATTTTCCATTAACCTTAACAGATGCCATTACCTAAAACACTAGGATGATTGGTAGTTCAGAATAATTCCATATATACTGAGTTCATTTTTTTTCTGTTGAAATGTCACCCATCATGTAGAAAAATGAAAATAGATCCAAATCTATCACCATGTACAAAACTCAAGTCCAAATGGATCAAAGACCTCAACATAAAGCCAGCTAAACTGAACCTCATAGAAGAGAAAGTAGGAAGTACACTTGAACAAAATGGTACAAGAGACCACTTCCTAAATATAGTCCCAGCAGCACAGACACTGAGATAAACAGTTATAAATGAGACCTCCTGAAACGGAAAAGCTTCTGTAAAGCAAAGGACACCATCAACAAGATAAAACAACAGCCTACAAAATGGGAAAAGATCTTCACTTACCCCACATCAGACAGAGGTCTGATCTCCAAAATGTACAAAGAACTCAAGAACTTGGTTATCAAAAAACAAAAAATCCAATAGAAAAATGGAGATGAGGCCTAAACAGAGAATTCTCAACAGATAAATCTAAAATGGCTAAAAGACACTTAAGAAAATGTTCAACATCCTTAATCATCAGAGAAATGCAAATCAAAATAACTCTGAGATTCCATCTTACACCTGTTAGAATGGCCAAGATCAAAAACACTGATGACAACTTATGCTGGAGAGATTGTGGGGAAAAGGGAACACTCCTGCATTGTTGGTTCCCACCAGCAATGGTACAGTACATGCAAGCTGGTACAGTCCCTTTGGATGTCAGTGTGGTTATTTCTTAGCAAAGTAGGAAACAACCTTCCTCATTACCCAGTAATACCACTTTTGGCTATATATATATATCCAAAGGATGCTCAATTAAGTCACAAAAACTTGTACTCAACTATGTTTATATCACCACTGTTTGTCATAGCCAGAACATGAAAACAACCTAAATGCCCTTCAACCATAGAATGGATAAGGAAAATGTGGTACATTTAAACAATGGTGTAATACACAGCAGAAAAAAAAAATGACATCTTGAATTTTGCAGGTAAATGGATGGAGCTAAAATATATCATTTTGAGTGAGATAACACAGGCCCAGACACAGAAAGGCAATTATCACATGTGCTCACTAATAAGTGGTTTTTAAACACAAAGCAAAGAAAACCAGACCATAAATCACAATCTCAGAAAACCTAGATAACAATGATGACCATAAGAAAGACATCCATAGATCTAATCTACATGAGCAGTTGAAAAAAGCAAGATCTCCTGAGTAAATTGGGAGTATGGGGACCTTGGAAGAGGGTTGAAGGGTAGGGGAGAGGCAGGGAGGGGAGCAGAGAAAAATGTGGAACTCAACAGAAGTTGATAAAAAATGTCAATCATTTACAAGTAACTATGCATCATATAACCTATGCTTCAGTAAATTCCACACAAACAAAATTTACTATGCATATAATTTTTAAATAAAAAAAGAAATACAGTATCAGAACCATTTGGGGTGCTCATATGACTTTAAAATTAAAGCGATCTTAAGATCAAAGAACCAGTTCTTGAATATCTTACAGTTGGGTTATCTATGTTGTGTAATTGCATTACTGGAACAAATCACCGAAGGATACTGAGGGAGAATACTAATATGAGATTAGTAAACAATCAGATAGTTATTTCACATAAATCTGCAATAGAAATGTTTAATAAACACTGATATGCAAATTTTGAAGAATTTCAATGAATATTCACCTATAAACACCACAATGATGTCACCATTAATTTAAATCCCTCACCAAATTAATGTTCTTTACTATTTCGTAATAGATTATTTTGTGTATCAGATACAGAATAAGTTTTTCCTAAAAATTGATAATGTATACTCTATATATAGCCTGTGGCAGAAAGTTAATTTTCTAAGAAAAATTGTTAATTCTCAATAAATGTTTTTTATATTTTTATATAAATAATATAAAATTGGAGTTGTAGAGATGGCTCAGGAGTTAAGAGAAAGAATTTTTCCTACAAATGACCCAGATTCATTTCCCTGCACCATGTTAGGTATATTACAACTACCTCCTGATGTGGGATTACTCTTTGTATGATGTGAATACCATTGGTGAATAAAGAAACTGCTTTGAGCCTACAATAGAGCAGGGCAGAACAGAGATAGGCAAGGAAAACTAAACTGAATGCTGGGAGAAAGGAGGCGGGATCAGTGAGAAGCCATGAAGCCCTGCCAGAGCCAAAAGAAACTTTACCCCATAAGCCACAGCCTCATGGTGATACACAGATTACTACAAATGGGTTAAATTAAGATGCAAGAAATAGCTAATAAGAAGGTAGAGCTAATGGGCCAGGCAGTGATTTAATTAATATCGTTTCTGTGTGGTTATTTTGGGAGTCTGGACAGCTGGGAAATGACCAAGCGGCTAAGCAGCCTCCTACTACAGCCTCTAACTTTAGTTCAATGTCACTGGCCCTTCACTTACCTGTACACATCTGGTACAGATAAATTCACGCAGGTACATGCAGATACACACAAGTAGAAACAATAAATTAAAAGAAAAATTGCTTAAAAATAAAACAAACAAGTAAATTAATTAAAATTTGTATGCAAACCCACCAAATCCCTGTAAATAAAATACAAAATTTCCAAAATTCATAGATTCTTTATGCTATGCTGTGAACATACTGATATATTTTGCCATTATTGTAAACACTTCTAGGGAATGTTTCAAAAGATGACAGCAGCTTTATTAGAAGTTTCTCAGCACTGCTCTTCAGATTAAACCCGTGGTTAAAGATGAAACAAGTGACAGAAATGGAAGTAATCAAAGCTTTTTGGGCCAATGTACTCTCAAATACTGAAGGAATTCTTGTTGCTTTGAAATTCTTTTAAGTGTCCATCTGTTTCACTGGCTCTGGGATGTCACAGCTGGGGATACTTACCCATCAGATTTCCACGTAATGATTATATCACTGATATAAGGGCTGTAATTACATAGTAAATCTCCCTTTATAATTCAAGTAGGTAAGTATGCTCAAAGACAATTCCTGATTTACAAATGTAACAAAACAATAATATTCTAGGATATTCCATGCAAACTAGTCAATTTGTATTCTCTTGATTATTTTTGAGTATTCTTTAATTTTCTAAATATTGATGATACCATACTATACATTGCAGCATTTATATATCTATGTTAATTCAGATATAATCGTGTCAGCACTAGTAAAATTCTGAATTTAGCAAGCATAACATTGCTGTAGGGAGAACAGTATGTTAGGCAGAACATTGGTTACCATTAGAGGTGAGAAATTAAAGCTAGGCTAGTGTTGGAGGAATATGGGCTTGCAATAATGATGTGATAGCTTATTTTTCTCTGTGATATGGTTGGTTTAACATGGAAGAACTGTATGGTGGCTCAATTTTGATATGATGATCCAATTCAATTGGCACAAAAATTCATTTGAATCTAATCTTTAAATCTTTGTATGTCTTTCCCCTTGTGAATTCAGTCAGCCATGCTAAATCTCTGCAAGAATGTTCCCTGCTGGTTTAGAGATATTTCTCTAGCAAGTGTAATGAAGATCCTTGTGACTTCAGGTAAGGTGACTTTTAAATCATCTAACTTGCTTTAAATAAAATGAAAAGGCATAGTTGATTTGTATTAATGTGTTCTCTAATTTGGTTATGCTCAAATCTTTCCAAATGCTTTTAGAACAAGTCTTGGAATGAATTTTGATAATTACACATTGTCTAACACTAACATTAGACTAAAATTCAGCACTTTAAAAAGAAACCTGTAGAAAGGTATCAGTTTACAGGATGATACTGATATTATCATAAGTAATGTAATTCAAGAAGAACACAAACAGATAAATGGGGAAAACTGCTCTTAATAGATTCTTCCTTGAGGGAAATTTTCACTTATGCTTTCAGCTTCTAGGAAAAACAGGAATTTGCTCATGACACATAACTGGTGTACTATAATACCTATAACTCTTTTTAGAGAGGTTCACTGTAAATGGGAAGCAAACAAGGTTTGCTACACTGGAGGGAAGGACTTGGGACATGTTGCTTCCTAGAAGAATATTGTAGGAGTTCACACAAGGCAATATGCACATTACTAACAAAGTTATAGTAAGATATGTATGAAGGAATGAAGCATTCTCAACGAAACTGTTTCATACTAATGATTTTCAGGGCCTTGTTCCTGTTACTGTTTTCCTCATAACATTTAAGTTCAGGATGTTTCTGTTCTGTTTTCCATGCTAAATATATCTATCTTACTACATATTTGATCTTTTGTGAACAGACCAATCCATTTTATGTGTTGGTCATTCACTTGTTCTTATTTCTTAGCAATAACTCAGACAAAATTGTGGAATATATAGTTTTGACAAAAGCACAAATTGTTGCATTTGGAGACTGAGGGAAAAAATATGACTTTTTACTCATTCATCTCAGTTTGATTATGTACTTATGATATTCAATAAATTGAACTTGAAAGGTTAATATTGCTGAAATACAAATGATGTTTAAATTTTATTCAAGTTGTTGGAGACAAACTTCAATAAAAACATAACTTACCAGCATACTGGCATGGGGATCAGGAAAATAGTAAAAAGAATGAAGACATGAGAAGAAAATTATAAAAGAGAAAACATAGGATAGTACTGGGAGGGAGTTTCACTAAATACTGATTTCTACATTTAATTTTCCATACAATTTTAAACAAAAAAAATAAAACAGGGGGAAAAAGGCAAAAATGATTTCTTTAACCTGATACAAAGGACAATTCTAATAGTTGATAGCTTCAATACTTTAGGACATCAAAGCATTGATCCATTTATTACCATTCTGGTGTTTAGACAGTAAACCCACCCTAGACCAAGTATCCTGAAGGCAGTCACTCCCAAGGTCAAACCTCTTATTAAAAAACAAAAACGAAAACAAACAAACAAACAAAAAACAAGATCAGAAATATGCTTGCATGTCCTGATCATTTGTCAGGGTGGAGTGTATCTACCTGTGTGGGTCATCTTAATGTCAAAGGTACCAAGGTACCACATCCTGGGTCAGAATGTGTAGCCCTTGTTGTTGTCAACAATTTAGAGCAACCTCAAACTTTGTGACCTTCAGACAAGGTGGAAATAAGCTCACATTTTTGGGCCTGCACACAAAATGAGATAATAAAGAAAAATCTAAAAAACTGAGCATCTTGAAAATCCATTGTATGATACTCTATATTTTAATTTTAATTTTATTTTAATTTTTAAAATTTGGTCCATCTATAATCAATAAAACCCAACTAAGTGTAAGTTGTGTTTCTATCCAAAGTAAGAAGTTTATGAGTCAGGGATTTTTATTCAAATCATTTTTGTTTTACAATGTTATGCAACCTAAATACAGATGTGTTTGCTTTGGGTCTGTTTCAGACATTAAATATCCATTCTCTGATACTGTATCAATGTTGTTACAGCTGAGTAACTCATAGGAAAAAAATTCATTAGCTAGTTCTGTGACTCCAAGGATAAAATTCTAAACTTCTAGTCACTGGTTATGACAATGGCCCCATTCAGTTTGTCACATCATGGTGGATGATATGACGGCAGGAGTTCAAACATGGCATAATGATCATATGACTTTACCAGAACTAGGAGTTTGGCATAAGCATAAGTTTATTCTTAAAAAATCACATTTATGGAAATTATATCTGTACTCTGTGCAAATACTTTCATCTCCTTTGCGAGGGACGATCATCTGAGAGTGACCCCAATGGTTCAGCTGTTTCCCTCTATGCCTCACGTTTTTAAAGGTAAAGAACATCCCTTTCAGTGCCAATCTATTAAATGATGCTCTTTATAGTTTTATGATAACTTGGTATAATAGAGAGTTGGGTTAGAAGAAAGAATCTCAGCTGAGAGAATTTCCCCAACAGACTAGCGTGTGGGAAACCTCTGGCCCATTTTCTTGATTGTCAAATAATTGAGGAGAGCACAGCTTATGCTGAGTGGTAATCTTGACTAATCATCCTGGGAGCTACAAGAAAGAAGGAAGAGTAAGCCAAGGGAAACAATATGGTAATCTGCTCACCTCCATGATTTTGTATTACTTCTGGTCTTCAAACTCCTCTCCTGCTTTAGTTTATGGCCAGATTTCCTTCAATAATAGATCATGATATAAAAGTGTAAATGAAATAAAACTTTTTATCCCCAAATTATATGTGCTCAGCACAGCAAAAAACAGTTTGACTAAGACACGTGATTTATTGAAATAATTACTAGCTATGCATAAAAGATA
The DNA here is from genome assembly GCF_982192425.1 of Myodes glareolus. Lineage (NCBI taxonomy): Eukaryota > Metazoa > Chordata > Mammalia > Rodentia > Cricetidae > Myodes > Myodes glareolus. The sequence goes on along the minus strand of NC_142040.1, from coordinate 15,084,134 downwards.
TAAAACAAACAACCTAACTAACTAAAGACTAATAAACTACTATCTTTGGAACTTGCAAGTTCAGTTCCATTAAAGGAGTTATTGTTTATAAGAAGAGTCACTACTGACACCTTCTTTAGTATATATCCTGATATAGACATAATATTAAACTTATGCAATGGGCAAAAATTGTTCTTTAAAATCAAAAGATATCAATGTATAAGAAACTACCTAATAAAATATCCCTAAAATCCACCAGCAGCATTTTTAAAGAGCCAATGATGAGACATTTGAACTTCTCTCCAGATTTTGACATGAAGCTATATGTTACGTTAAGACCTGATAAAGCTATGAGTGGTCAAATCCTTACCCTTCCTGCATGTTTTGGGGAACATCGACATACTGAACTCTTTAAACTGCTATCTCAATAGTGATATCCCCAACACAGGTTTGTCTTACTATGAGTAAATTTATTTTGCTGCACTTAACTGACTTGTGCTTATTTCTGAAGAAACACCCCTCCCCAAAAGACACATAAAATAGTAAGACTTTATGAATATTTTTGATTTATATTTATAACAGAAACCTTACTCTCAGAATTTATAGGCAACTCTTTCACTAGTTTTATTTTTCAAATATTACCAATTCAGCTGCAATAAAATTGCTTTAGTGATGAATAGAGACTATTTTTCCTAACATACACTGACATAATAGCTTTTACTTAGTTATAAAATCATATTTTAAATAAAAACTTTTTCCAAGAAGCTGTGTAAATTATTGACAGACTCTGTTCTCACTCAACATACTTTATTTCTCACTGGATAACTTCTTGAATTTTATGTACAATTAATTTACTAGTTACAAAATCTCTGTGCATAAGTCTCATGGGTTTTCTGTTGTATAAGGATATCTACTACTGTAAATGAAAATTCAAAGAATATTATTTTTAATTTTAATTTTTTGTCTGTCAACTATCTGTGACTGCAAGGTAACATTCCTTGATCACAAATTTGAGCATTTAGAAATAATTCTTAATTTTATTCAAGTTTAATACTGATAATTTTGTGTCAAATGTTAAAATTTTAATAGATGTAGATGTTTCTTATCTTCTCTTTGTGACGTGATTGAGTGTTCTTGCATAAATTTTCATTTACTTCCTTTCAATTTACACATGAAACTTTCTTGCCTTTTAAGCAATTACACTATTTCCCCTTTGGTTTCAAAAATCCTGTTACCCTATTATAAGTTTGTCCCTAGACTAGTATGTGCCTGCATTAAATGCCTTAATTATAGAATTTAACAGAAGTCATTGAATTTTAAAAATCAATTTTATGTTGTAAAAGTGTGAAAATAATTGGTTAAAAAGCATAGATAATTATTGGTTGAATAAATTTTTCTATATTTATCTTATAAAAATAACACTACCATATCAACTTTCTTAATCAACAAACTCATTTAAATGCATTGTCAGCGGTACTAAGATTGAGTTTCCTGCCTGGTGTTGCAATCACTGTTTCAAATATTATCAGAAAAAAAATAGTTTTACTAAGGAGACCATAAAATTATTGTGGTGATTTATATATCACCATACATAAATACATATACATAAATATACATAAATACATATACATATACATAAATCACATATATACATATAAATTATTGCTTGAATTAGTATAGACAGTAATTAGTTGTGAGAGTGTGTGTGAGGATAGAGGTATTCATAAAAATTCTCTTTTGAACTTTTACTGCCTTCAGATAGTTCTTTAGAAATTTGAGAGAAGGAAAGACATGGACTTGGAAATTGAAATAAATGAGAATGGAAAAACAGACATATCAAAGAACAGTGTTAACATTTTGAAAGGATGTAAAACAAGTAAGACAAGATGTGGTATAACAGAACTGGTCAAAATTTGTGTGATGTAGACCTGATAACAAAACATCTCAAAGGAAAGAAAAATCAAAAGAAGTTTGAAAATCACCCCTTGGGCCAATTGCACAGACTACAGAAATATGGAAATGAACTCCTGCTTAAAAAAAAAAACAAGTTTGATACTTCAACATTGCCTAAATCTCTTCCACATACAAATTCAATCTCTTCAATACAGATGGATCAAATACTTAGCATGATTTAGGAAAGGAAATATAACATAACCTTTATATTCCTTCTGTGCTCAAAGCACATCATGAACTCCCTTTTTCTCATTTCTTACATATGTGTAAATTTTTGAGGGCTTTGTGCATTTGTATCTTTAAATCTGTCTTTCTCACTGTTGTATATAGGATCTGTCACTAACATTCCCTCATATCCCCTAACACTCACGTCTGACTTTCCAATGATCTCATTTTATTACAAAGGATAAAACAGTTATTTTAGATATCATAGACCTTATTCAAGTCCCTAGCTTGTACTAATCCATGTATTTGTGACCAAAGACTGAAAGTTTTGAGAGGAGAATTTGACTTTAGAGTTCATGTTCCTATTGAGACCACTACTGCAATAAACAAATAAAATGAAGATATAACAATAAGCACAATGAAGAAAACATTAGAGAATTATTTCTGAATTAGTAAGTGAATCATGGACGGCTTATTCATCACTCTGCCTCTTACATGATGTTAGTCTGCTGCATTGTTTTAGTTAATTCTTTTGTCACAGTGACCAAATAATGACAAGCAGCAGCTTTGTGCAGGTAGGATTTATCTTGGCTTGGTTGCTGACAGTGTAGTTCATTACTGTAATGTGGAAGGCACAGTAATTAATGAAAGAAGGAATAAGTGGGTAAGATGCTGAACATCTAAACTGTCCAAGAAGCAAACACTCTCAGACTGGAATTAGGAATGCAGAATAACTCTCAACCACATATTACCCCCTGTATTATCTATCTACCTTATGCTACTGTGATAAAAAACGACTTATATTCTGCAAACATTTAAATTTCATATTATAAAGTTTGTGGAATATATCAGTAGGGGAAATTATTGCTTGCTGGATCCTGGGAGCACATGAAGAGATGTAAAAGTGGAAGGAGAGTATAGGCTCCACAAAGTTGTTATCTTTTTGTGGGATTCACTCTCGAATAAGCACCCTGACAGCAAAGAGAGTGGAAGAGAGGAGATATATTCACTTGGGGAGTGCTTCCCAGATTGCTCCTAAAAGACTTCAGTCTCAAGTTTGCGTTCACCTTCTATATTCTAAAGGTATAAGGTAGAACCAACAAACAATGAAGCTAGACTTTTTTAGAAGCACACATTGTTGCTAACTCAGGGGATTTTGTTTTCAAAGGAATATGATAGAGTTGACAGGTGTAAACTTTCATGTAAAAGTTGCTATAGACAATGGCCTACGCTTTCAGCTATTTCTCTAGGTTGTTCTGCTCCAGGTAGTAAGGTGAGGTCATGCTTGGCAATAAATAGTATAAGCAGTACTTTGAGTAAATCACCAAATAAATTCATAAATAAGTATACAGTAATTGGTCTTTTTGGCTTTATTCTACTTTACTCTAATCACTACATAGAGCCATAGTACATTCTTCTACACATAGGAATTGTGTACTTCCATGCACACAATAGAATAATTAATTTAATTATTAAAATATAGTTTCTGCATGTGTTCTTTTTTGTTGTTTTGTTTTGGTTTGGTTTTTGAATTTTATTTTTGAGACATCATTTCTCTTTAGCTTTAGAATCTGTCTTGGAACTAGCTCTTGTAGACCAGGCTGGATTCAAACTCACCGAGATCCATCTGCCTCTGCCTCTCAAGTGCTGAGAATAAAGATGTGCACCACCAGTGCCCAGCTTCTGCATGTGTTCTTAATCTGCAGAACAATATTAATTTATTGATCAGAAAAATATACATCACTTACTGTTTTGTATCTTTTAAAGAATTGTACCCAATAAACTACATATTTTAGGATAAGATTACCTTTAAATTACAAAATTTTATTTATCAAATTTAAATTTTTTAATGTATTTCAATTATTAATTTATTACATTCACACTCCTCCTCTTTCCTTCCTCTTAATTTTTCCATGTCTGTAATCCCCTATATAATTTTATGGTTTCCTTTTTTTCAACCATTGTTATTATATTTGCATATATATAATGTAATATATATAATTGATATATATATATATATATCAATTAATAAAGATACAAATGCAATACATTGCGTGCATTCATTGTTTCCTATGTGTATATTTCAAGTGCTCATCAACTTGGTGCAGGATAATCAATCAAGGGGGCTCATCTCTAAAGAAAACTAATTTTTTTCTCTTAGAATTTGTAATCTATGAAGCTTATAGTTCCTCGACTAAGGTGGAGATCCTGGGAGATTTTCTGTCTATTTTGTGAGACCAGCTACTGCTGGAGTTGCTCAGGACCTGCTTGGAGAGCCATGTTGTTCAAATTTCACGAGTGTAGCTCATTTGTCATACCTGAAAGGGATAATCTCACAGCAGAATTTCTCTTTCTCTGTTTCTTTAGTAATGTTTGCTGAGCTTTTGGTGGAGCAGTCCTCAAGAGAACTAGCATGTTTAGTTCTACCTTCTTTGATGGTAGTTCTTTCCACCTTAATTAGGATATCTTTTACACACACACATTCAAGGCTAACCTACTTGGTAACTTCTTATAGGTTTGCCACGGAAAGAATATGAGGAAGTTCTGTCCTTTGCTTTTTGAGAGAGACTACATTTAATGATAACGAATAAATTCTGTTTAAAAGGAAAAGCTCAAAAGACTATAACATTTGAGTTGCAAAATTAATGTTATTTATTTCTTTTAGTCTGGCTCATAGTGAGAATCCAAAGGCAAAATGGGGCTCTAAATTTGGAATACACAGTTTGAGGATGATTCTCTAAATATGTGTATTAGGAAGGATCAGAAAGGTATTTAACTGCTAAGTATTATTTAAGTGAAATCACAGGCTTTGCATTAAAACAATAAAAACATCTACAAAGTAAGGAGACAAAGGAGAAGGATTTGCATTCAGGGTATTTTTCTTTTATTACTGCTAAAATAAGCATAAGTGAATGTTTTCATTATGATATTTTTACATACTTTGCTTTATTGGCTAAAGGAGTTCCCATAGCACCTCCCGCTTTGTATAAATAACATTCCAAACCAAAACCAAAACTATATGCAATAAGAACAAATATCAAACATAAAAATTATAATTGCAAACAGCATAACAATATCAAGCAAGAAACATATGTTAAATGTTTCAATAATTCTTCTATCCTAATGAGTCTAAGTGTTATATTAGAAATGACTTGGCTAAGTCATGAAAGGAAAGTAACTATGACTATGTACTCTTCAACTCCGTTGAAGGCCTAAGAAAGGAAATAATATTATTTGAGTAAACAGAGGGTGCAATTAAACAAACTTCTAAAAGGTTCAAGAAATGACAGAGACAATCTGCTACCCGGGCAATCACCCAAAGCCTCAATTTCAATGCTGGGGCAACCAACTTGGGCTAAAGACAAGAGTAACTGACAGACCATTTTCAGAGGCAGGAAAAATTTCAAAATCATCTTATTCTGTCTTGACAAGGTATGTTTGTATCTTGCTTTTCCAGTCTGGACACAGGCATTTTGTCATTGGTTGAAGCAGGAGCAGTTCTTTGTCCAAAGGCTGTTTTTGTTAAGAAGAGAACAGGCTCAAGGTAGAGTGTCTTCAATACCCAGCATTCACTCAGGAATAGATTTGTGCTGCCAGGAGCAATTGTGTCTCATGTAAACAGAATTCTAAGTTATTTAAATGCCATATTCTACATTTCTTTTTAGTGGTTGAAGATTAACTATTTATGTAGAATACAATCTGTATTCATCCAAAGAACATGAATAGTCTAACTATAAATACGGCAAACATGGATGAATATTGACCAATAATTCTTAATACCTATATAGCTGAAAGATTAAGGTTTCTTACTAGAATATTAAACAATCTTTAAAAACTTTGCAGTTAGTGAGGGCAATGACCTAAAAATAGAAACAGTGTATAAATAACTTGATCAGAGGTAGAAATGTATAGTGCAATATGATAAATATATCCTAAAATTGCCTAACTTTACAAAATAACTTAAATAGAGGTAGAAACATGCATGCATACAATCTGACAAAATAAATTTGCATAGGTGCGCAAATACAATAAACAGAAATAGGAGCATATTCAATGGAGTAGGAGGATCTTTTGTCTATATGTTACTTTCATTCATCAAATAAAGAATCTGCTTTGGCGTTTTGATAGGACAGCAGCTTAGATAAGTAGAGTAGACTGAACAGAATGCTGGGAGAAGAAAAGCAGAGTCAGGCAGACACCATGGCTCTCCTCTCTGAGACGGACATAGGTTAGACTCATCCCGGTAAGCCACAGTCACGTGGTGATATACAGATGATTAGAAATGGGTTAATTAGGATGTGAGAGTTAGCCAAGAAGAGGCTAGATATAATGGGTCAGATGGTGTTAAATGAATACTGTTTCCTTGTAATTATTTAGGGTAAAGCTATCCAGGAGCCAGGTGGTGGAAAGCGGCCCACCACTCCTCTTACAACAAATCAATATAAAATATAATTTGAAATTGTATCAATATACAAAAATCTATACCAATATAAACTGTCTACAAATAATAGCCCACAAGTATTCTCACTATTAGTCACTACTATTATCATTGTGAGTAAGCTCACACTAATGTATCTATAATCCCATCCAATCTCCTTTTTTTTTTTTAGAAAAAAGATTCCCCAGCCTACTAAATTTCTACCCCACCTCCAACCCTATACCAGTTCTAATCAACCCCTAATAGACGTCCTTAACCCTGAGGACAAACTTTGTTGGGACAGGAGACATCGTCTTCTAGAACTACTTCCAGCTGTCATAGATGTGATGTCATTTCTATGGGATCCTGTAAAAACTAAAATGATGACTACATTTCAAGTTTACTGTATGGTAAAATTGCAAATAGTCTTTGAGTAGTCTGTAAGGGTTTTTTGTAGTTCTTATTTGAAGTTCTGACCAGAACATTGTAATAAAGTGCACCATCTCAGCTAGCCAAATTGGAATCATCTTGAGCAGTTTGTAACCAAAAAACAATCTTAAAGTGGTATTATCAGCATCATGACATTGTATCAACCAAGCAGATTCATTGTTGTGTCACCCCATCTTCTTCCTGGGAACTTCAGAGATAATTACAAGAACACTTTATTGTTCTTTGTAAGAAACTTAAAAATTATTCATATAGACATATATCCAATTAAAAGTACTATAGAGACAAAGGTAGTTATGGGGAGAAACAAATTTTTCCTAAATTCTTTCCTCTTTCTGGTACATACCACATGGTTCCTGATATGAGACACAACCTCTGAAATTTTCTTTTAACAACATGCTTACGTTTAGAGAAGGATAGCCACTGTCAAACTCCAAAGCCAGATTACGTTTTAGTGATTCATGCTTTTATTATACTGAGATATATATATATATATATATATAATTTCAGGCAGTGAAATTTTACCATGCAGAGGATATGGTATCATAATTCAGATTTCTTTTTGCTTGATAATCCTTTGGTTCAGAAATGAACCCTGCATAGAGTAGTATAAAGAGAAGTAAATTGTTGAAAAATATAAAATAAAGTCTTTAAAGAGACAGAGTACAAACAGTCGTATATTTAAAGAAATAAAGAAAAATAAGCCATGCGAAGATGGAATATACACAGAGAGTCTGGATTATACATATTATTGTGTTTTCTTTGAATTTTTTGACTGTAAAAGACCTAAACAGAGAGAAAGATTTCGTCATAAGATAAACCAATATAAAAGTATCTTGACTTAAAAATTTGGGTCTAAGGATATGTTCCTTTAGAAACAAGGTTGTTCTTTTGTTTCCACAGAAGATGAGAACCTATGGATTCCTTCCAGATTATTGTGGCTTGATGAACCAAGATCCCCCGAAAGGTCACTGTGAATAGCCCCCAAAATTTACTTTGCTGAACAAAAATCAGGAAGCAATTTGGAAAGAATTAAGCCAAAATTGCTTAAATTATTGTTTATAAATGTTTGTTTACATTTAAACAGGGATATGCTATAGACATTTGCATTGGTATGAAATTGGTTTATTGATGCAAATTTAAGGTCTTTTTTATATTTGTACGTCTGCCCTTGATTAAGATATTGTTCTTGTTCAGCTCATTTAAAATATAATGGATAATTAAGAAATATAGACTTATAGGTAATCATCTGTAGTAGTCAAGTTTATATTCATGTTAACCAGGTTTTGTAGATATGTAGAGATATTTCAGTTAGATTCGTATTTATGAAATCTTTCAGAAACCTTCAGAATATGACATTTAAAATGTTTTAAGAGCTTAGGACATTTCATGACAATTAGACACATCTACTCCTGGCAGCAGAAATCTTCTTCAAGAGGATGATGGTCAACGAAAAGGCTCCTTGTATCATTGGTTAGTCATTTTGACAAGAAACTGCTCTTGCCTGGACTGCTTGATGTCATACTGTATAAACTGGGCATATAGGAACCACAGAGAAAACGACTTATGAAGCTGCCTAAAGAAAGTCAAACAGTCCTTCGGTGTCTCTGGCAGAAAGTATCTGCCAGACATTCTGCAGAACACAGAAGAAAGTTACTGACAAACTGCCAATATAGGTGGAACTGTCTTTGAAATTTACTGCTTCATGAAAAAGTTATGCTACATGGGTCTGTAGACTGAAAATGGATGCTCAATGGTTAAGAAGAACTTGGGGTGGCTGTCCAGATAACAAGATATCTCTGTAAATTTTGGAAGTTGCTTACAATGCACTTCCTGTTTACTGAGGTAATATTATATCCTCTGAAGTCTTTGATGGAGTTGAAGAATAGATAGTTATAATTTTTCTTGGTTATGATAAAAGATAGAGTAGATATAAATATTGTAACTGTCATTTTTGCTTGATAACTCTTTGTTATATGTAATTACTATGTTAAAATTAAAGCCTTCCTTTTTAAGTAAATGGAAAAAGGGAGATGATATGGAATTCTCCTCTGTATGTGTGTACAGTAATTGGTTAATAAAGGAACTGTCTTTGATCTGTATAGGACATAATGGAGGTAGACACTGAAAACTAAACTGAATAATGGGGAAAAGAAAGTGGAGTTAGAGAGATGCCATGTAGCTGTAAGAGGGGAAAGATGGTGAGTTGCCAACCTTGCTGGTAGGCCACGAGCCTCATGACAAAATATAAAATAGAAATGGGTTAATTTAAGATATAAGGGTAACCTAGAAATATGCATAAACTAATAGGCCAAACAGTGTTTCAATCAATATAGTTTCCCTGTGATTATTTTGGTTCTGGGCAATCCAGAACAAACAAGCAGCCTCCAAAAAAAAAAAAAAAGGTGCTAATGTGGAAAACTGAATCACTGAATCCACTTAAAACCTGAGAAACCTGAGAAAGCTTGGGAGATAATTCTAGATGCAAAAGACCAGAGGTAAGCCTGTCTTCTTGGTTATAACACTTTCTGAGGTATGCTCTTTGCTTGAGGCAAGTGTGTCTCATTTCAGAAAGGATTACTGATACAGCTTTAGTTGCAAAAACCTTGCAGCTCTTTTAAGAGGCCCTGCCACAAAACACTTAAATGGTGTTTATAAATGGCTGACATCACGCTTCTTGGTGTTGGAAGGGACCTTGTAACTCCATAAAGTTGGGGAAAGAAACACAGCTCCAGCCTCTACCTCTGCCATGATGCTAGACTATCAGAAAGCTAAGAAGTAGGCTTGGTTCAGATGTCAAAGCCACAGCTTTAATCCAAGCCATATCGCTTAGCAACTTAAAATCTCATATGGTCAGAAAAAGAGAGATACAATTAAGATTGTTTCAAATGAAAAAGTCTCTAAACAGTTTACAGTGTGTTTAAAAATATATGTAGGTTTGGGAAAGAAGACAGAAAGATAAAGTCCTTTAGAGAAAGAGAGAGAGAGGTGGCACAAACCTTTAATCCCAGCACTTGGGAGGCAGAGGCAGGCAGATCTCTATATTCAAATGTATTTATCTATTTACATATTTATTAATCAAATGAACTTCTGTTAGTTTTAGAAAATTGTTCTAAATGTAATAATCTTTATTGGCCAGCAGGTGTCGTGGTTGCAGACACGATGTGAGAGAACTGGATGTGACTGTTGGTGGTGCTAACAGTTCTGCTGTGGTTCTGTGGTGGCAGCGGCTTAAATACTAATAAATATACTAACAAATTAAAAGCAATTAAATCAATTCCATATCTAAGAAGGTTTGACTGGAACTTAGAGCTTTCAAGCAGTTTCTAGCCATGAGGTTACTGACTGGGGCTGGACCAGTCATTCACAGATATGAACAGGGAATCCAAGCTGGAGGCCCCCTGTCCCCACAGACAGATCTAAGCCTGATTAAAGCAGACCTGGCAGAAATCAGAGAAACAAACCACTTAGTAGAAGGGAGCAAGTCATTTGAGTGTCAGCGGGAAACTGCCAAGTTATTGCTGTATGTGGTAGGCAGGCCAAGTGGTTTGCAGCCACATGCCAAAGAGGTAACTCAGCTGTGTGGGTAGTTCACCAGTTGTGAATTCTAGCTACATGGAGTCAATATGTTACAATTTATAATAAAATAGTCCCAACACTAGCCCAGCATGGTGTATAATAAATGTTTATTTAATAGGGGGTGAACTCACAGAAAGTATAGCCATCTGCAGTACTCTGAATGTGCTGGGAATGGGAACCAAATTCAACAGCCAAGAGGCCTGTGAATGTTTTACATCTGCATTTATACTACATGAAATCATGTCCAAAGTGGACTGAAATCTTAAAGACTATTGGATGAAGGTGGAAACTCCTATTAAGACTATTGGACAAAGGCAGTTAGTATTAAGAAACTGCTCAAAGAAGAATTATAGAGGGTTCAAAAAAGCCACAAACTAATGATATTCTCATAAGACCTTCACAAATTGTGAGGTATCCTTCTCAACCCAAAGTTAAAATAGCATATAAAAGATGTAACTTATTAGTAAGGTGAAATATATTGATGGTGTAGCTATCAGTCAATTCTCCAGGAAATTCATTGGTAGCATACAGTTGTGTTCTTATAAGTAACCATGATAAACTCATTTGTACAGCAAGCACAACATAGATAGGATTGTGTACATGTGCATGCTTGCATGTATGTGTGTGTATACTTATTTGATGAATGCATGCATATGAATTCATGCATGTATACATGTGTTCCTTGTGGAAATTTGTATATACATTTGCATGGAAAAGAAAAGTCCATACCACTTTTCTTCCTCAATTATTCTTGACCCTATTTTTTGAGATATGTTCTCTATGTAAAACAGGAGCTTATTGATTTGTCTATACTAGTGAGGGAGAAAAATCTAGGCATTTTTGTAACACGAGAGGCCTGCTTGCTGGGGTTTCTGTCCTGCCCGGTACCCCACAACCAGCATATCCCAAGGAAAATCACACACAAGATTCCATAAGATTAAAAACTGATTGGCCCATTAGGTCAGGCTACTTATTAGCTCTTATAACTTATGTTACCCCATTATCCTTCTCTATGTTAGCACATGGCTCAGTACCTTTTCCAGCAGGGCAGCTTACATCTTTCCTCTCTGGTGGTCTGGGTAGAATTGCTGAGGGAGCTTCCTGCTTTCCAAAATACACCCAGTCTCTTTGCTCCACCTCTACTTCCTGTCTGACTTTCCCGCCTATACTGCCTGCCTGGCCAATCAGCATTTTATTAAATACAGACAATTCTCCCACACCATTTCCCTCTTTTTTTTTAACAAAGGAAAATACCAATAGTCCATTTGTTGGGAATGTGGGCGTAGTATTTCAGGCTACTTCCTGCTGGTTGGGAGCACTGATGATCTTATGGGGACCTAAAGAAAATTTAGAGTTATAATCAAGTCCTGACTGGAGTATCCTGTGAGTCTTGATCATCTCAGGCAGTAGTCTTGAATCTGTTCTAGATGTAGAACTCTGTCATCTGGGCCATCAGTTCCTATCAGAGATTTTTCAGGTGGTCTTCCTTTTCCAAACCTGATTTTTTTTAACTTAGAATGAATCCACAGCCTCTCATTTTCTGTGGAAACAAAAGCAAAATCTCTTCTCCAAAGTAACATACCTTTTGACTTCAATTTTGAAGACAATGTATTTTCAAAATACCTATCTTAGATTAATTCTGCAGCATTTATGAGCAAATGTCTTTTGGCGACTGTTGCTCCTTCCTCAGCATTCAAACAATTAAAAGAGAGCATAATAATATACAGTATCAAGATTCTCTGTGTATTTTCCATCTTTATGTGACTTTATTTCAACCTCTATTTCTTTTAATTTTACTTTTAACTTTTGGCTTTTTGAGACAGGTTATCTGTATATATCTTTGTCCTGGAATAACTCTGTAGACCAAGCTGTCCTTGAACTCACAGAGATTCCTCTGTCTCTGCCTCCCAGGCATTGGGATTAAAGGCGTGTGCTACCACACCTTGAAGTCACAGAGGTCAATCTCTACCTCTGTCCCTTGAAGTTACAGAGGTCAATATGCCTCTGCCTCCCAGGCATTGAGACTAAAGGTGTGTACCACCACACCCTATATCTCCCTTTCTTTCTTTTTTATTTTTAATGACTTTAACCTTTTAGCCTGCATATATTTTTAACACACTGTAAACCATTTAGAGGTTTTCTTCGTCTTTGAATCTCTCTTTACTGTATATCTCTCTTTTTCTGACCACATGAGTCTTTAAGGAGAGGACTAAAACTGGCTTTTACAGCTGGAATTAGCCTATTCCGTAGCTTTCCAGCCTCATGGCAGAGGTACCGCCAGAGCCATTTTTATCGTCACAACTCTACAGTGTTTCAATGTCCCTGCCAACAAGCAAGTTGTAGCATTCTGCTCACAGACCATACTCAGTTGGACTGCCTGCCTGAAAGAGTCAGAGTTTGCTCTGGCAGGACGGCCCAGAAAGCCGGCATTTTAAAACAGCGCAGCTTTTTTTCCTGCTACTGCTGAAAACCCGAAAAGCATGCATTCAACTTTTCATCAACACTATTTAAGTGCTTCGCGGCAGGACGGCAGGACCTCTTAAAAGAGCTGCTAGGTTTTGCAGCTAAAGCTGAGTCAGGAAGCCTCTCTTAGATGAGAGCATTTGCTTGCCTCTAGCAAGCAGAGCAGACCCGACAAATTGCTGCTACCAACAAAACATGCTTTACTCTATTCTTTCCCAAGCTTTCTCAAGCTTTCTGTGGATTCAGTTATCCATGTGGGCGCCATATGTAACATGAGAGTCCGGCTTGTTGGGGTTTCTGTCCTGTCCGGTACCCCAACAAGCCAGCAAGCCCCAAAGAAAATTACACACAGGACTCCTTAAGATTAGACTCCAAAAAATTATAAACTGATTGGCCCATTAGGTCAGGCTACTTATTAGCTCTTATAACTTATGTTACCCCATTATCCTTCTCTACACTAGTACCTTTTCCAGCGGGGCAGCTTACATTTTTTCTCTCCAGTGGTCTGGGCAGAATTGCTGAGGGAGCTTCCTGCTTTCCAGAATACTCCCAGTCTCTTTGCTCCACCTCTACTTCCTGTCTGGCTTTCCTGCCTATACTGCCTGCCTGGCCTAGTTTTATTAAAATATGATTGACAGAAAACAGACAATTCTCCCACACCACATTTTTCTATATTTACTCCCTTCATGCTGAAATTACAAATATACATAACCTCATCTACTTTGTATGTGGGTCCTACAAATTGAATTCAGATCATCAAGGATGCATGAAAACACATTATTGACTGAGTAATCGCTCTACTTTTGAAGAAAATCTTTTATTGGTATTTAGCATCCTATAAGAAATATTTCAATAAGATGCCATAATAAAATGAGGCTATGTTTTCCATAACTACTTAATTAATTATAACATATCAACAAATATTTATATTAAATTTTATTATATAGGAATAGAATTTTTGTCTATAGCTATAGAAGTCTTAAAGTACTTGAAGTTGAACATACTTGTATCTTTCAATTTATACACTGCTGATTACAGGACAAAAGTGCGTTCACAGAATTAACAGCTTTGTTTCCTTTATAATTTGAATTAATTTGAGAGAGAAGAAATTGTAAATAAGTTCACGGTGTAATTGTGTTTGAACTAAGCAAAATATAAATGAAACTTTTTTTAACAATTACACTATATTATTAATATACAGTGAGCATGGATGTTATTTTAAATGTATATTACTGACATTGTCTAGGAAAATAAGAAACACATTATGTAATTAACGTAGCTAGGGTTAATAATCATGAGTGTTCACTCTTTGGTAGATGTGTCCTGGCCTTCCTTAAACTCATGTTATTTACATTTGAGACAAAGCAGAAAGTCTTATTGACAAATTTACCTAATCACATTTCTGAATTTCCATGTTGTGAACAATTAAATTCAAGAGTCTTAACTGTTTTCTTTGTTAGTCATGAATTATAAGAAGTAAATAGATGAATTGAGCAATCAAATGGGCACTGATTATAATTGATGTACACAGTTCTCTATTAGGCTGTGCAGACTGCTGCTGTGTGTTACAAATATAACAATATTCCTCACACTACAAATAAAAATATCAACACAGAAATATATGTTAAGATGTCAAAGAAGCAAAAGTGCTATGTAATATTTTAGGGGATGGAGATAATATAGGAGAATGAGACTTTCAGGAACAGTCAATTAAAGTTAGCCAAATCCTTAATCAAGGACTTAACCTTTGTGATGTTGCTGTACCACCTTTCCCCATTTCTATTCAAAAAATAAGGGAACGTATGATCCTAGCTTAGTACATGAAGAGGAAACATGTAGGAATATGAAAAAGCAACTTTTTGTCAAAATCAGGACTGTGATCAGTGATATTGAGGTAAACGCTCATCCTAAGAAAGTTATTATCTGTGGAAAAATATTTATGGAATCAGAAATATGCTTTCATCCCACTTGTCAAAACATTTATTAGCAGATTTTTTTTTGCATCAGGTCTATATACCAAAAATCTTGTGTTTGTATCTATTTATATGCTGTTTACCTTCCATATAAACTGAATTATGTAAAATCATTATAAATCTTTTTTGAAGTGAAATAATCATTTCAAACTCCCTTATGGTTTAAATGTTTCCTAATTTTCTGACGGCTTATGGGTTTGAAGTTGCCAAGGTTTTTCCAATTTACACATGTGCTTAATTGGGAGTCATGTAAGAGACTATGATGCATGCCTGTAATCATAATGCTTGGGAGTCAAAGGTTAGAAAATCTCAGCCAAATTGAAAGCACCCTAAAATACAGAGAAAGACCCTGTTCCAAAAGAAAATAAATTAAACTGTAAAAGAAAGATAAGAAGAAAGAAAGAATAGGGAGAATATGCGAAGGAGGATGGGAGATGGGGGAGACAGAACACAATGTTAAGAATAAAAGATAACACTTAAAATTAAAGTAGAGATGCAGGGGCATGGTATAATAAAAAAAAAACCAAAAGAATTTATGAATAAACTAAGAAATCTTCATGTAATCAAAGACTTACACAAAGTGCCAAAACCCAATATCCACAAGCCTGGAGTCACAAGCCAGACAACAACTGAACTACAGCTTCTATTCTACTTGTCTCCTTATCTCAGGCATCCCTGGAAAAGGTCACAAAGATGTGCTATTCCTAAAATCCTATAATAATCATTCTCTTCGCCTGTGAGTACAACTAGCTTTGTAGAGCCATGCGAGTTCCCTAAGCTCAGGCTTTTCCAGACCTGGAAACAGCAAGCAACCTATCTTTCATCAGGCCGGTCACAAAGCGTGTGTTTCAGGAGCAGAGGCTTCCTCCAACTCCTAGATACCTAGTCTTACACAAAGTACTATAACTTGCTTTCGTGGTAAAACACACCTGTAATTTCAAAGCTCAGGGTGCTGAAGCATTAGGATACAGTTTTAGAACCATCTTTGGCTGCATGGTATCCGGAATCAATATGAACATGTGTTTTCATTTTCTTCATGACAGTTAAATGAAAGTTATATTTATCTAAAAATGTGCTAGTTTCATTTTGATTGCAAGCTATTGATATTTTCTTAACTTTAAAAAAACCATACAATTACATATTTTATAATTATGCTTAATATAATGAAGTCTTTAACAATTGCTATATAAAATATCCTGAAGTTATGGATATTAAAAAATTATATTTGCATATTTTATCACCTTATATTCATAATTTTAAAATTATGTTCATTTCTGGAACAATTTAGTGATGTGATACATTTTTATCTCACTGACTAAAAATATAAGTAAATATTTGACCCAAGAAAAGCATATTAGACTTCTAAATTAAATATTCTGTATAAACGGTAAGTTTATCATGAGACTAAAGAGGTTCAAAAGAAATTACATTATTATAATGAATGTCCACAAAAAGCAAAAATAACTCCCTAATTTGCAGGTTGATGGATAAAATATATAAAGGAGAAGGAAAGAGTGGAACTTTGCCTTTGCCTCCAGCTAGGCTACTGGGCATGTCTACCTCCATTCTGAATTGAAAGCAACAAAAGAACATAATTTAGAGACAAGATTTATTTGATTAATGGAGCAAACATCCAGTGTCTCTTCTAGATCTTCATCCTGCTTGTAAATAGTTCTGTTTCCTTAGCATTGTATCAGTCCTGACATCTGGGGCTTTGTTTTATGTGGTGTAATTCAGTTGCTATCTGACTTTCAGCCTGCTGTGCCGGACATGAAAAAGACTTGCTAAAGTCAGCAAAAGGACTACATACATTTTTTTTTTAAAAAAAGCACAGTCATTCAGTTATGTAAAACTTTAACAGTAAATATTTTAAACACAAGTTAAATGAAAGCATTAATGAATAATTTTGTTTAGGGAGAATTTATTTGGGTTAAATCAATTTCAGTTATCTGCTTCCTCAAGTTGTATAAGGATCAATGTGCTCCTTAATGGCACATGACAAGCACTTAACTAATTGCTAAGATGCACAGCTAGATGTCTATCATTTTTATGTACTCGTTTGAGCTATTGTAGGCAAAATAATTTTGTAACTTAGAAATTGAAAAGAATGTGTTGACCTCTCAATATTTCAATTGGAAAACTTTCAGCACAGATGCATTAAATGTTCTAAAATGAAATTATCTATACCAATCAATACATTGTTATTAATTAGTTTAATTATTCTTTGTTTTCTTGTCACATATATATGGAGTAGCTGGCTTATGAGCTCATGCATGGAGGCCAGAAGTCAATGTCATAATGACTTCTATAGTGTAATTTATCATCTTTTTGAGACAGACTGTTTAACTAAACCTAGGAATTACTGTGTTAGCTAGACAGATAATCAGAGAGACAACTAGAGAGAAAACTCCCTGACCAGCACTGGAGTAATTTATAAGTGATTGCTGCCAAATCCAATGTATGTATAGTTTGTGTGTGTGTGTTGGGGAGGGAAAAATGTAGAGCTGGTTCTCTCCTTCTATATTCATGTGGGTTTCAACATTCAAATTCAGATCACCTTGACCCATTGAGCCATCTTGCTTGCAAGAAAGTTGTAGCTCATAGGAACCTTACGTGCCTTGATGTAGTTTATGGTGACCCAAATCTTCAGCAGTTGGACCATCGTATAAACTCTTAGCCATTTCTGCACCCAAAACTTTAGTGTATTTTAAAGCAAAATGAATCATGGAAAATAATATAAATTTAAAAGTTATATAAAATATAAACCCATATATTGTTAGAAAATCTAAAATTAGAAAGTCCAAGAGTCCACCTTAAGTTATTGATAATAAGCATAAAAGAAGTACAATGATGATATGTGCAAGTGTGCATACTTTTACTGACCAAAATTATCAAAATAATCACTATCACATTCTAATATAGTGTCTCTCTACTATTACAAATAATCACAAGTTGTTACTAATACTGATTATACAAAGTTGAAATACGATAGGACTATGTTTTCCAATATTGACAGCATTTAGAGAGAAAAATTATCCTGTTTCAGCTAAGGTATGTATCTTTCTAATGTAGATTTAATTGAAACTTGTTTCAGTGACATTATACATAAATTTTTTAACAATTTTAAAATCAGAGAATCCATTATTACTAAATTAGCAAAAATATAAAATATTTTGACAATTTTGCATTATTCTTTACTTGTTAAAAATTAAAACACGAGTGATTCTAGTTATTATTGACTAAGATATTTATCAGGTTTCTTAAAAAATCAGCTTACAGATGCCAAAACACTCTAAGGAAAGACATACTAGAGTCTGTACTTCCTATTTGCTGAACAACTCACAATTCTTCATAACTATATAATAGAAATCAATTGCACTAACCATTTCATGTGAGAAATATTAATTAAACAACATATACATTCTAAATGGCTATTTCTTTTGAAAATAGCCATTGCTGTCATTGTTATCTTGATTTTGTGAACCCTTCTCCAATGGAAGATTCCACTATGGCCACAAGCTTAGAAGTCATTATCTTCCATTAATTCCAAATCAATTCTATCATTTACTCTTAACCAACAGAACCAAGCAGAGATTACTTCTCAGTCTACATTTTAAGAGACATTAAAACTTTCCATTATCATTACCTTAGGAACACCAGTAACTAATTAAACAAATTTAAAAAGAAATCCTGGAAGGCTAGATACTGTTTACAAAAGGAGAAATGGATGTGAGCACAGAGGTGACCAAGATAATGACTACAAGGAAAGAGACATTCCATCATCCTACCGTCTTAGCCATAGGGACAGATCCACAATCTCATAATGAACCTCTTGTCTCAACAGGGAATGGAACACAGGTATCCTCATTAAACTTCTGCCACAGTACTTATTCACAGGATCCTGGGCTAGTGACATCCTGAGCTCAAGAAGTAAGGGTTCTTCTTGCCAAGCGATGACCAGAACTTATATGGTCAGAGAGCTAATTTTCTCAGTGAGTACTCTGATTTTTAAAATAAAATATAGCACATATGTAAGAACAAATACATGCTCCACCAACCATCATAAAAATAAATACAGCATGATGGTTTTGTATAATTTTTATGTTATGAAGGTTTAGAAATTTTCTAATTATTCAATTTGGGGGGAAGTATGTATATTCACACTAAAACCATCTACAATATAACTAATGTAAAGACCAAAATAATGTATAGAATCTTGTAACTAAAAAGTGAAGAAAAGATTAATGATAAATTTATATGACTTTTAGTCTAATAAAGTATAAAACCTACATTGATATAAGTAAATAATACTAGAATAAAGGAATCAGCATTCCTACAGTTAACAAACAGTGTGGTAATGGAGTCAAATTTCATTCAGATTTTATTTTTGCATTTTATTCTTACTGTATACTGTATGCATGCAATTATATACAGAATTGAATAATGAATGATTTGCTCTCAGAAGTCATACAATATACACTAAGTTGAAAGATCATATGTACATAATTATAATGTTAATTTTTGAAAACGATAAAGACTAAATAAAGATAAATATTAAATATTTTATGACTTTAGGGATTCTTGGCAGAGTATAAATCCTGATGGCATTGTTTGAGATGATAAAATGAAAATAATTCTAATTCTTGAGCAATAATCAAGGATAAGTAAGTGTTTCAAAAACCACTGGGAAAAGGAAAATTGAACAAATCAGTCCATCACTCTCATTTTACATAGTTTTGACTTTCTGTCAAAAAAATAAACATCAGTTTGTATTTAGTACATAAAGTCAGCTGGTTTTACTATCATAAAATAAAAAACTTAACTGTAATGTTTATAATTGTGGTATTGAAGTTTTGTAAGTATATATCAATAATTAGACAAAAATGACACAAAATTTTAGAATTTTCTTTTCAAGGTAGTCTTTAATGTATTTGAGAATAAGAAAGCTATAAATATTATTTAAAACATCATTGGTTTATGATTCTGAATATTTGTCTCTATTAATTAATTATAAATATATATATATATACATATATAAACATGTGTATACAAATGTATATATCCATCCTTTTATTCTTTGTTTAGAGTAAGACTTCAAAGAAAAACAGATAGAATTCTCTTTCTCAAATTTTATTAGAATAAACTGTGAATCATTCATGTAGTTATCAGAGTCTTGATATCACAAAGTTTCTGTAGTATTGACATGTAATTTATGAAATTTATTTTAACTTTGGAAATTGCAACTAATTGAAATAGATGTTTTATTCAGTAGAGGTGAAATTATATACAAAACTCTAGCTATTGATTGGGAAAAAGTATACACAATTTATCATGTTATAGATTTTAAAGCTCTTAGATTTATAAAACCAAACCATTTCATGATACATAATGTAAATATAATAATGTTTTAACAAAACTCTGGAGGTTTTCATTATAGATTTAGAATATACAGTGACACAACTCATGCCCTTAACTCATGCATTCATTTATGTCTCAACAATGCTTAAGCATGCATGGGCAGTCCATTTATGGCAGTTAATCGGTTGTTCCTATCCTTGTCAGTCCTAGATCTTGGTGTTATTGTCATACCTAAGGTTCCAGATGCTTCCTTGATGCTGAATATCCAGCATTGTTTGGTGTAGGGCCCTGTCTCCCCTTACTCCCTGGGGTGCATCTCGAGAACAGTTCTGGTCAGCCAGCTAAAGCTTCCTGCTAGTCCCTGTGGTCACTCTGCCATAGCCTGGTGATTTAGCTGTAGGGCCTGTCTTCATCTTTGGTATGGTAATTTCCCACCTCCCTGGAAGCAGTTCTTACGGTGCCAGTTTCCTCCCCCTGAGAAGGAATTCCTTTACTGGGGCCCTCGTATATTAGTTTGGCAAAAAGCTAAATAAAGTGGCATTCGGCTGTTCTCTTTCGAATGACCCAGGTCTCTTAGTGTGTGTTCATTCAATCTCCAGGCCTTTGCCCAAACTTGCATAAGGTATGGAGGCGCGGGAACCATACCGAGAGGGTAACGCAGAATTGGATGGTACAGTTTGGGCCTTCCCTTTGCCTTCCTTTCTCATGTATTTCTACAAACAGTGTTATCTGAGGGTATCTGCTGTCATTCATTATTATAACACAGCCAAAGTATCTCAAGCGCCTTTGCCATATCCTGTAGTTTACTTCCTTCTGTAGATGGAGATGTCTTTTAATGTCATCACTGCCGGGTCTATCTTTTTGTGTGATTCCTAGAATCCTTCTGAGACATGAAATTTCAAACATATGCAGTATGAGGAGCCTTTCATTGTTCTGGTTTCAGAGTTGTAAAGAAGGCGGCTCAAGACAAGTGTTTCATATTGTAATTTTGTAAAGTGTCTCAATTTCTAATTTTCTTGTTGCCATTATGTATCTTGCTGACCAAACCTTTCCTAGTACCTGGAATACAGTCTTCACTATCTCTATCTAACTCTTAACATCTGAAATAGTTTTCACCTTTGAAATGAAGTTTCCTCCCAGGTAGACAAAGTTGACTGTTTGCTTGAGGGTTTGATTCTTTCTTACAATGTTAAAACCATCAGAGCCCTTCTGATGTATTGTATCTTGGTCTTCTCAATGCTTACATTCATAACAAGATTTTCACTTACTTCCAGCACTCTATTTGCCATGGCCTGCGGCTCATTTGGACTTTCAGTAAGTAGTGTTGTATCATTGGCAAAATGCAAGTTATTGATACGCATACCACCTCTCTGCTACCAAACTCCTCATCCTCCAGGGTTGTTGGTTTTATTAATTTCATAAATATATTAAAGAATAGTGATGAGAAAATGAATCCTTGTAAAAATGCTATGATTGTTTTAAACTAATTAGTTAATTCACTACAGACTTTGACTGCTGCAAAGGTATCTTTAGAGACATTTTCTAGTAGTATGATTTTCTCTGGGTGTTGTAGAACTTCATTGTATTCCAAAGTCCCCTCCTCCAAATTCTATCAAATGGCTTCTTGAAGTTATAACAAATATATAATAGGTTTGTAAATCTTTTCCAAATTCTTCGTGTTTTTTTGCCAGTTGTCTCAAAGTAAAGATCTGACCAATTGTGTTCCATTTAGCTCTGATTCTATGCTGGGCTTCTGCTGGAATTTCCTCTGTTCTGCCTTTGATCCTTTGCAGGATAATGAAGGAGGAGATCTTGTTGCTTTAGCATAACAAATTAATGTCCCTGCAATTTGAGCTGTCCAGCTTGTTCCTCTTCTTGTGTATGGGAATTATGACTGAGTACTTCCATTCCATGGGGATCACTTCATGTTCCCATATCTCTCTGAAGACTCTGAGAATCGCCTCAACTTCTGAGTCTATTGTAGCTGCCTCCAGCTCCTCCACCATGATGTCATCCTCTCCTGGGACTTTTAAGTCTTTTTCTGTCTTGATTGCTTCATTTATCTTGCTCCTGTCAATATTCAATATTTCCTTAACTCTGGTGTTTGAATGGCTGCTAAAGTGCTTCTCATTCTAGTCCACACTGTTAGCGTCAGAGTCATTGTATAGGTTATCAAAGGAATGTCTCCATCTTTGCTTTACTTCACCTGCTTCTGTACATAAATGACCTTGCCCATCTTTAATCACCTGACGTTGAGGAACATATCTGGCAGTTATCTATCTGATAGTTTTGTAGAGAAGATGTGTTTTATTATAGAGTCTAGCTTTTTCGAGCTCTTTGCATATACCTTGTATATACAGCCCCCAATCCTTCTTCACTCTACTTTTACCTTCCTGCACAGAGTGTTATTGTGCTTTGCTCCATGGATGCCTCTTTGTTTCTCTTTAGGTTCCTTCTTTCTTCTTCCAGGTTTATCATCTCTGCGGTAAGTCATTCTAATGGTGTTACCCTTTTTCATAGCCAATCATTTCCTTGGAAAGCCTCCTTTATAGTTCTTTGTTTTTCTCCCATTGGCTTTCTATATTTGTAAAGAGATTTTTAATGATGTCCCTCATCTCCCAGTAGCTGCCTCCTCAATGGTGAGACTAAAAACAACCAGCTAGCTTCTCTGGAAATCTGAGGAATTAAGTATGTGATGGAAAGAGATTAAGCTGGTCAGCTGAGGACTACCACATGAAGAGGAAGAGACATGGTCAGTCATCCTTTTCAACTCAGACTATGAATCCAAATGACTCACCTATTCCCTTTTCTACAATAAAGAAAATGAGGAGGCAGAAAGATTCTAAGAATGAGAGGAGATGGAGAACATTGAGACAAATTAAATCCTATAAATAAAACATGAGTGAAGCACAAATGAATTTACAGAGACAGACACACCATGCACAGGTCTACATCAGGCACTCTGAGTATCTAATACAGCTCTCAGTTTAGAGTTTTTATAGGATTCCGAGCGCATATCTGACTCTTGTGCCTTCTCTTTTACTCTTTGCCTTTTGATGGTTCTTCTTGTCCAACTTTGATATGATAGATGTATCTTAACTTATTATGATTTATTTTGTTTTGTTTGAAATACACAAATGAATGAAAATCTGTACACTGTGGTTTACCAGCATTAGCAACTGAACTCTCATTTATACTTACTGGGAGAGGGAAAGTTAGTTTTCTCCAATATAGTGAAACTGGGTCTATCAACCAGCCTAGAGGAGATTTCATGTTTATCATTAATTGACAAATATACAAAGGACTCCACCACATGTTTTGTGTATTTTTATTTGGTTACAGTTTTGTGGGTTTTTTGTTTGCTTTGCTTTGTTTCTTTTGGGGTATTGTTTTATTTATTTATTTATATTTTTCTGTGTTGAGGGATTTCATTTTAGTTGTTTGCTTTTGGAGAACTAATTAAAGTTGGATGGGTACAGACCAGGGAGAAGACCTGGTAAGACTTGGGGGAAGGGAAGAAAATGATCAAAATATATTTAAATTTAAAAATTGTTTTAAATAAAAAAGAAAAAATAATAGTTCAATAAAAGGTTCAATTTATAGTGTATAACATAATACCAACTGTACTGACAATATATTTACATTCTTAAAATTAAAATGAGGACAAACAATATAGTTTTATGTAAGCATATGCTTTCCCTTTAGAAATTTAGTTAGATAAAACATCCAAATAATATATTTGTTAAATATTATCAAATATATTCATATAACCTTTTAAATCTGACTTTTCATTAACTGAATTAATTTTTCCTCTTAATTATGTTGGTTTGTACAATTTTTCAAATAGTAATTGTTTTATTTTGAAGTAACAATAACTAAAATCACAAATTGTTAGGAGGTTTTTTACAACTTTACAAATAATCCTCCGGCTTGTACTAAACTGCAAGAAAACAAAGAAAAAAAGAAAATCTTAAGGAATATGGCTTGAAAAAATATCATACACATTCACTCACACACACACACACACACACACACACATACACACACACACACACACTTACATACTCACTATTTTAATATGGTCTAATTTTTTAGCTTTGTTGTTTCTTCTCTGGAGCTACTTTCCAGAAGAACAAAATCGCCATACATTGTTTCATTCATACACGTTATAGTTAGATTCTAATGAGTTCAACCCTTGAAAAAAAATACCTTCAAGTACCCATCAAGGCACAAATTCATTAAAGAACATGCTGCTACAGTTAGAATAAATTATTTCAACTGTTAGTAACCAACAAATCTTTGAGTCAAAAATTTAATACAAAAGATAAACATGGGAAGGAAAGAGAAGGGGAGAAAGACGATAGAGAAAGAGAGCACAACCATGTGAGAAATATAATAATCAATTTAAAATGCAAACTAATACAATAATCAGAAAAATTAAATTAGTTAATTTATTATGAATTTTTAATAGTTCTATTAATATTAAAAATAAAAAATAATTTTTTCATTAAGTTTATGAAAGTCAAATACTTGTAATTAATATTTTTGTCATTGCTTTTGGTTTTTACTAATTAAGTTTATATATTTATTTTACAACTTGACGGCAATTTCTGCTACCTCCTCTCCTTTGATTCCCTCTACCCAAACCTTTGTTCCTCAGTTTCTGCTAAGTGAGTGGTTGGCCTGCCGCAGATGTCAACAAAGTCTGCTATATAAAGTTGCAGTTGGACTAAGTAGCTGCCGAAATAAGATTAGTCAAGGCAATCAACCAAGTATGAGAAACAGTGTCCCAAAAAAGTTAGACAAAGCATTAGGTACAGCCCCTACAGACAGTGTTAGGAGTTCGGCAAGTTGTTCAAGCTACAAGACTGCCACATATAAGCAGAGGGCTTAAGTTGGTCCTATGTGGATTCATAGAAAGGCACAGATTCTGACCCTACAACCAGGAAAGAGATCTGTAGTGTATGAGGAAGTTCTTATAGCCAAGTCTGCGAAGTCCCCACAAACACAAAAAAACGGAGTCCCATATGTAAAAGCAAAGAGCTTTTATTTTAATCAAGTTTGCAAACTCGAACTCCAACGTATTGGAATAATGATAGAGCCCCGAGCTCAATTAGAGTAGGGTTTTAAAGTAGTAAAGGTGGGGGTGAGGGATTTCTGAGGTTCTAAGACCACTAATCGCCTGACATTTGTCTAGAGTGTCCTGGTGAATGTGCTCTGGCAGGTGTCTCTATGAACAGTGCTTGGAATGCCAGGCATTTCCTTGGAAAGGTCTGTTCTTGGGTGGGGGTCGGGTATCTCAGCTTGTGGTCCCTTCTGCACAGACAGGCATTGCCTCAGGGTAAACTACTGAGATCCTGACCTTCGTTTAAATTTATGGACAACCAGAGTCCCAGGTAATAATGGTTGGAAGTAAAGAAATTCCTCTGGGTGACCTGCCCACACTTAGCTTATCATGGCTGACACCCACATAGGTGAGTTACAAAGATAACATTATGAACATTTGAAGCTCACAGATTTTATGAGGTCTTATATTCATCTATTTTTGATAAATAAAGAATAAAAATTGAAAACGTGAATTTAATAAATGAGCATTATAAAATTTTCCTGAATTATAAATGTGGGTAACCATAGTTGGCTTTTTTTATGTCCACCTGACACAAGCCAGAATCATCTGGGGAAAGAAACTTTAATTGAGAAAATTCCCTTATGATATTGACCTTCTGCAAAGTGTGTGATCCAGTTTTTTTAACTGATAAATGATGTAATCCATCATTCTAGTATACTAGAAAGAATATCTTGAGCAAGAAATGGGAGCAAACCAATAAGCAACATTCTCTTATGACACCTTCACCATTTACTGACTCTGGTTTCCTGCCCTGAGTTCCTGAGTTTGCCTATCTACCAAGGATTTATAAATTGAATATTGAAATAAACTCACCCCAAATTACTTTGTTTGTGGTCTTTTATCACAGGAGTAGAAGCCACAACTAATAGAGCACCCATCATGAATAAAATATTGAATATTTTGTGATTAAAGTTTTCAAATTAACATTGCATTATGCAACATTGTAGCAAAAGATTAAATTACAGAACCAGACTTAACTATGTTATGATTTTTTTAAAAAATGCTCCAAGATCCCCAGCGGCATTAGGCAGCAGAAATGCTGTAGGTCCCCAAATGGTGGTAGCAGGCCATGTGGAGGCAGGCTGCCAGGCAGAGACAGCTGCCGTCCCAGGTAGGAAGACACATGGCAGTTGGGCAGGAGACAGAGACATGGATAGACACGACATGCAGAGTGAGGTTGAATAGTTATTCAGGGGTTATGGATGGGTAAGGGAGAAGGAGGAAAAGAGAGAGAAAAAGAGAGAAAGAAAAAGAGAGAG
Organism: Myodes glareolus; assembly: GCF_982192425.1. Classification (NCBI taxonomy): domain Eukaryota; kingdom Metazoa; phylum Chordata; class Mammalia; order Rodentia; family Cricetidae; genus Myodes; species Myodes glareolus. Next base: position 15,057,413 of record NC_142040.1, on the reverse strand, counting down.
AGAGAGAGAGAGACAGAGAGACAGAGAGACGAAAGAGAGAGAAGGGGGGAGCGGAAAATGGGAACAGAGAGAGCAGCCAAGAAGGGAGGGGCTGCAGGGAGTGGACGTGGCTTGTCTCTTAAAGTGGCAAACAATCAAAACAAGCTACACTAAAATCCAATAATCAGTATTTTTTTATGAGATGGTGTCAAAAGAACCAATAATAAGTAATTAAAACAGCATTTGGTTAGGTAAAGTAAACTAGGAGAGTGAACACACTGCCTTCAAATGTCTTGCTAGGACCTTTCTAAATAGGTATAAATTGTCATTGTTCCTGTTTTTTGTTCAGTTTCCTAATGCATCTTAGGATACACCATGTCTTAGAAGAGATGACAACCTCGGCAGTGTTTATCAAAGCATACCAGATTCTGCCTGTGCTTTGCTCAAAATAAGAGATGAAAACAAGAGCAAGCTACAGAATTCAGGATATTAAAAAAAAAAAAACTTAATAGGAAGAACAGTGAGGAACATGCCCTGGGTACACTCTAGTGTGTGACGATACCAACAAAGCTAGAAGTGGAAAAGGGTGATAAACTGTTCCAGAAGACATACTGTCAGGTGACGACAGAGGATACAGAAAATACATAACTCTGAAAAAGAATAAAGAACAGATAAATGGACATGAAACATATTTTTATAATCACAATAAAATGTAAATATTGTGCTTGGTAGCATAAGGACTTGCAAACACATTAATGGAAGTTCAGATTTAAAAGGAGTCTCTATAGGGAGAACGAGATATTGGTTTGTAATCCTTCTCTTCTAAATCAATATATTTGGAAGGAAGTGCATGTTATAGAAAACCAAATTATAGAAAGTAATAATAATTTCCCGAGACTGAAAATTCAGTTTTTGATCTTGTCTTTTTACTTGAAAATCTAGTGATTAAAAACAGACTATTTCAGAGATGTTAAATTCATTGGACGACACAAGCATTCTCACACATAGTGTTTCAGTATAAACACAGATTCTCCTGTTATTATCCTCACGAGGGGATACTTGTCATAACTGATGGGCTGCACTGGCATCATTGCCACTACAAGCTCATCTTTGAGTGATGGATCATTCTTGGTAGTTTGCAAACTGTCAGCTTTGCCAAGTGTATTATGGAATGCATTTGACATTAATGTTTTAGAATCATTTCACTGCCCTGAAAAATATTTTGTACTGTACAGTTTTTTTACAGCAAAATTTTTACTTGGAAATGTTAGAGAAAGGATAAACTAAAGCAACACTGTTTCAAAGACAGAGCACCACAAATGTGTGTTTATTTTATGTCTATGTGGAAATGTATCTTTCACTTCCCTGTGACTCAGACTGGGATTCACATATGCATGGTAGGCCATAGAGCCAGCCCTGTGTCTTTGAGGGCCGGCTAAGGAGCGATGCCAACTCCACACAGCATTGCTATTCAGAAGTGTTTTGATCCTCTCACAATACACATCTACACACTAAATTATTTCCACCTAGAATGCTCTGTGCCATGATATTTTTGTTCTGGAATAAAGGGCCTTAGAAGTAACAATTTAATATCTGAAAAAGTATTAACTTTTTAAAATTATCTTCACTAATTATATAATTGGGGTTTGGGAAAAATGTTTATTTCTAATTATCTTGAACTTTTATTTTACTTTCAATGTCTTCTGTGTCTTTGAATATCCTCCAATGAAAAATTAAAACCCAATTTTTCTGCTGCTGTGAATGAGAAGAGACTTCTCTTGGCTGATCCACAGTCATGCTGTTCTGAAAAGAGACTTCTCTCTGACTGGTACCTAGTGATGCTATTCCCAGCCTGTGTGAACTCTAGGAAGTGTACTGACCATAGATTTTTAAAATGTAGCAATTATGCAGAACTATATAGTCTATTTTATTTCACTTTAATTATGTGAAAGCATAACCCTTCATCAGTTTCTTACTGACTTTGAAAATTATTCTTTATGCCCCTGTTTATATATTACCAATGTCTGGAATGCTTTTTTTCCTAAGGTGTCTGTTTATCTCTATTCTCCTTAACTTCTGTTCCTGACTCCAAGACATGTATTTCCCTGACAATACTGATTAAAACTGCTTGACATGTTACTTATCACCCTTTTGTCTAGAACAAAAGAGAATGATGGGGCTACCTGTGTAGTTGATACCCTTGGTTGTCTGTTCCGTCACAATTAATAGTTGTGTTTTTCTGCTGAAGAGCTGTTTATATAGAAGAAAAAATGTAAGGCACTGACTTATAACCGGAGTGTCACAAGTTATCGGCACAGTTAAGATCAGTAAGACAGACAGTGTAATCACAAAGACAACTATACTACAAACTCTGTAAGACCCTTAGGTTCTGTTATTTTTCAGGTTCTTTTACTAAGGCATTTAGAAAAGAAACTAAGGGCTGGTGATAAGACTCAGCTCTTAAAGGCTATGCTCACAACCAAAATTATAAGAAAAGACACTAAAAATCTAGCAAGAACACAAAGGATGAAATCAAAGTATGAGCAAAGAATCAAGCCAAGTGCAGGACATATTTATGACAACATAAACAGGTCTCATATGCTATTATCATGAAAACAAGGTTGCCTTTTGCTGTTCTATAGAACATTACAAAATATAACCTGCATCTTCCTTCAATTATGTGATACACCTGAACTCCAGATGCCAAGAGAAGGAGACTTCAGTCTCCAACAAGTAAATAAGGTTTGAGTCCTCATGAGCAGAATTAGTGCTACTATATAACGAGATAGATGGACTTAACTTTAACTCCTTCCTCCACAGTGAAGTGCCTAAGAGACACTGCCAAGTACAAACTAGTAGTCAGGCCCACAGCAAATCAGTGGGCCTATGAGTCTGACCATCCTGGGCTTTTGGCCTCTTACACTAACAGAAAAATTACATGAGCTTCTTAAAGCATGAAATCTATTCTAATTTCTGACAGCACCTCAGAGTATTTACATGTTATACAAGGTCACATCAATATCATTTATTCTATCTTTAAAAACAAAAACGAATCAACTATTTGTGGAGTGTATCTTTATTCATAAACTGAAACAGTTGGTGACAATTTCAAGGTTTGCTACTCTTTGTTCTTCAGAGAAAAAAATTGCATACTACCAAAAGTTTTGTCATTCTTTAGATATATTTATATCAATATTTTAAACTTATTTATTTATATTTACCAATGGTACATGAGATTAAATTTTCTTTTGCTACTTTCAATATCCATTGAATATTTATTGTGAAAATTACCTGCCTCTCTTTTATATAACAAAGAAGTATATGAAGCAGAAGAATGTTTATTTGAATAAATATGCAGTTATAAACAGAAACAAAGTACATTTTCACAGGTCATTTTATTGCTTATTATATACATTAAATTTCATAGGAACTGATCTACAAAAATAGGCTAGGATAGACAAAACTTCTGTGTTATATTTTTCTATTTGAATCTAATTCTAAACCCTATAAATTGCATTTACTTATTTATGTTTATTTATTGTGAGTATGTGTGTGCACATGCATACCTACAGGTCATGATATACTTTGAAGATCAGAGATTGCTTTATACATGTCAGTTCTCTCATTCCACGTTTTGTATCTTAGAAGTTGAAATCATGTACTTTTGTTTAGAGCCAAGTAATCTTAATCCATGGCTCTATCTCCCCAGTCCATTATTAAATTATTAATTTTTATATATTTTATTTATTTATTTATTAAAAATTTCCACCTCTTCCCCGCCTCCCTTTTCCCTCCCCCTTCCTACCACCTACTTTCCCTCCCCCCTCCCCCTCGCCACCTCCCCCTCACCATCTCCCCCTCCCTCTCTAGTCTTAAGAGCAGTCAGGGTTCCTTGCCCCGTGGGAAGTCCAAGGTCCTACCCCATTCATACAGGACTTTAAAGGTGAACATTCAAACAAACCAGGCTCCCACAAAGTTAGTCCATGCAGTAGAATTAAATCCCAATGCCGCTGTCCTTATCTTCTCAGTCAGCCTTCGTTGCCAGCCACGTTCAGAGTGTCCATTTTGATCACATGCTCCATCGCTTCCAGTCCAGCTGGCCTTGTTGACCTCCCATTAGATCCGTCCCACCATCTCAGTGGGTGGACGCACCCCTTGTGATTCTGACTTTCTTGCTCACGTTTTCCCTCCTAGGGAGTTAAGTCCAGTGCTCCAGTGTGGGTCTCTGTCTCTATCTCCATCCATCATCAGATGAAGGTTCTATGGTGATATGCAAAATATTGATCAGTATGATAATGAGACGAGGCCAGTTCATGCACCCTCTCCTCTGCTGTCCAGGGAACAATCAGGGGATCTCTCCTTGGACCTGGGACCACTTCTAGAATCAAGTCTCTTACAAACCCTAAAATGTCTCTCTTAGTTGAGATATTTACTTCCCTGCTCCCATATCATTCTTCCTCCATCCCACCCATCCCATTCACCCAAACTTTCCAGAATACCCCCTTCTCCTTTCTCTCTACCCAACTCCCCTTACATCTACCCCACAACCCCCCCACGCCACCGTGCCCCCAAGTTTGCCTGGCAATCTTGTCTACTTCCAATATCCAGGAGGATAACTATATGATTTTCTTCAGGTTCACTTTCTTATTTAGCTTCTCTAGGATCACGAATTATAGGCTCAAAGGCCTTTAATTATGGCTAGAATCCACTTATGAGTGAGTTCATACCATATTCCTCTTTTTGGGTCTGGGTTACCTCACTCAGTAAAGCGTTTGCTATTTCCATCCATTTGCATGCAAAATTCAAGATGTCATTGATTTTTACCGCTGAGTAAAACTCTAATGTGCAAATGTTCCACACCTTCTTTAACCATTCTTCTGTTGAGGGGCACCTAGGTTGTTGCCAGGTTCTGGCTATTACAAACAGTGTTGCTATGAACATAGTTGAACAAATGCTTTTGTAGTATGATAGGGCATCTCTTGGGAATATTCCCAAGAGTGGAATTGCTGGGTCCTGAGGGAGGTTGACTCCCAGTTTCCTGAAAAACCGCCACACTGATTTCCACAGTGGCTGCACAAGTTTGCATTCCCACCAACAATGGCTTAGTTTTCCCCTCACTCCACATCCTCCCCAGCATAGGCTATCATTGGTGTTTTTGAGTTTAGTTATTGTGACAGGTGTAAGATGGTATCTCAAAGTGGTTTCGATTTGCATTTCCCTGATTGCTAAGGAGGTTGAGCATGACCTTAAGTGTCTTTTGGCCATTCGAAGTTCTTCTGTTGAGAATTCTCTGTTCAGTTAAGTACCCCATTTGTTAATTGGGTTAATTAGAGTTTTAGTGTCTAGTTTCTTGAGTTCTTTGTATATTTTGGAGATCAGACCTTTGTCTGATGAGGGGTTGGTGAAGATCTTCTCCCAGTCAGAAGGTAGCCATTTTGTCTTACTGACAGTGTCCTTTGCTTTACAGAAGCTTCTCAGTTTCAGGAGATTCCGTTTACTCATTGTTTCTCTTATTGTCTGTGCTACTTGGGTTCTACCTAGGAAGTGGTCTCCTGTGCCTATGTCTTGTAGACTACTTCCCACTTTCTCTTCTATCAGGTTCAGTGTGGTCAGATTAATATTGAGGTCTTTAATCCATTTGGACTTGAGTTTTGTGCATGATGTTAGATATGGATCTACTTTCATTCTTCTACAGGTTGACATCCAGTTATGCCAGCACCATTTGTTAAAAATGCTTTCCTTCTTCCTTTGTATATTTTTAGCTTCCTTGTCGAAAATCAGATGTTCATATATTTATGGGTTAATATCCGAGTCTTCTATTTGATTCCATAGGTCGACTTCTCTGTTTTTATGCCAATACCAAGCTGTTTTCAATACTGTGGCTCTGTAATACAGTTTGAAGTCAGGGATAGTAATGCCTCCAGAAGTTCCCTTATTGTATAAGATAGTTTTGGCTATCCTGGGTTTTTTGTTTCTCCATATAAAGTTGGTTATTTTTTTCTCAAGGTCTGTGAAGAATTTTGTTGGAATTTTGATGGGGATTGCATTGATTCTATAGATTGCTTTTCTTAGAATTTCTATTTTTACTATGTTGATCCTCCCAATCCAAGATCAAGGGAGATCCTTCCATTTTCTGGTTTCCTCCTCAGTTTATTTCTTCAAAGACTTAAAGTTCTTGTCAAATAGGTCTTTCACTTCCTTGGTTAGAGTTACCCCAAGATATTTTATGCTATTTGTGGCTATCGTGAAAGGTGATGTTTCTCTGATTTCCCTCTCTGTTTCTCTATCCTTTGTGTATAGAAGGGCAACTGATTTTTTTGGAGTTGATCTTGTATCCTGCCACATTACTAAAGTTGTTTAGTAATGTGTTTAGCTGTAGGTGTTCTTTATTAGAGTTTTTGGGGTCGTTTATGTACACTATCATATCATCTGCAAATAACGAGAGTTTAACTTCTTTTCCAATTCGAATCCTCTTGATCCCCTTATGTTGTCTTATTGCTATTGCTAGAACTTCATGCACTATATTGAAGAGGTATGGAGAGAGTGGACAGCCTTGTCGTGTTCCTGAGTTTAGTGGAATGTCTTTGAGTTTCTCTCCATTCAATTTGATGTTAGCTGCCAGCTTTCTGTAAATAGCTTTTATTATATTTCGGTATGGTCCTTGTATCCCCAATCTCTCCAACACCTTTATCATAAATGGGTGTTGAATTTTGTCAAATGCTTTTTCAGCATCTAATGAAATGATCACAAGTTTTTTCTTTCAGTTTATTTATATGATGGATTACATTGATAGCTTTGCATATGTTGAACCAGCCCTGCATCTCTGGGATGAAACCCACTTGATCATAATGGATAATTTTTCGAATGTATTCTTGGATTCAGTTTGCCAGTATTTTATTGAGAATTTTTGCATCGATGTTCATGAGTGAGATTGGCCTGTAATTCTCTTACTTGGTTGTGTCTTTGTGTGGTTTTGGTATCAGGGTAACTGTAGCTTCATAAAAGGAGTTTGGATCGATTCTCTGTATTTGCACTATTTCCTGTCCGTACACTTAACCCCTCTAATGACCTCCAACGACCACCACGTTACTTCTCTAAATACTTTGTTTTACACCTAGAAATACACACACACACACACACACAGAGGGGGAAACACACAACTTAAAACACTCTGAATCCTTTTAGTGTAGCCATTATTTACATACCTCTAAGCCTGGTAAATGAGAAGTGGGATCACCAATCTGAAAAAAAAAAAAAAAAAAAAAAAAACAGAGAAAACATAAGCTTGTACATCAGCAACCTAGTGCTTCACCTAGGAATGTGGTTAAACTAGAAAGAGTTAACTGGAAAGCAGGAATCTCAGGGCATTTTCTCCCTCAGTTTGGCTTGTGGGAGTGTCTGTGGAGGTATATTCCTGTTTAATGCTTGGTTTGGGAGGGCGTGTACATGTGTGGAGAGTACTATTCCTGCTCCTTCACCCTGCATCCCGCACCCTGCTCCCTGCATCCCGCACCCTGCTCCCTGCATCCCGCACCCTGCTTCCTGCACAGTGCATCCTGCACTCTGCATCCTACATGACAACCTGACTTTTATATAAAAAAAAAGAAAGAAAGCCGAGCAGCATGTCTCCATGTTTGCTGTATCACTTTTGGCCTCCAGTTCTTATCCTACTAATAACCCTCAACATTGCATTATGATCTGAAAGTTGGAAGCTGAAATGAACCATTTAAGCTCCAAGTTGCTTTTGGATCATGATGTTTATATAACTAGGATTAAGAGTAAGAGATAGAGAACAAGAAGAAAGAGAGATCAATAATGAACAATAACGACATTTGGAACAACAAGCATTTTTTATGATAAATTTGCTTCATTGCTCATTTTTTTAACGTTTTATTGATTCTTTCTGGATTTCGCAGCATGTACACCAATTCCATTCATCTCCCTGTGGCTTCATATTCATCTATTGCCCTTGCCACCTGTCCCTGAAAACAAAATAAGATTTAAAATAATCAAAAGGCAAAAACAAACAAACAAAACAAACAAACAAAAAGGAAAGAAAAGAAAAAGACAATAAAAAGTCTTAGTGTGGAAGATCTAGTATGATACAGAGAGTCACAGAATATATCATTTAGTGTTTACATCGTTATTGGCCAGCAGACCCTGCACCTTGACAGGCAGCACACCAGAACTGACCTTGTTAGCAGAGATGCAGGTGACCCAGCAATTCAGGCACTAGAGCAGAAGAGCTAACCAGTCCCCTTTACTGCAATGTGGTGAAATGAGTAAATTCTCCCCTTCTTGCCACCTGCAGACGGCAGGAGATCTGTCCTTGGGAACATGAGAGCTGTAGACCTATCCTGGCACCACACCAACTGCAACACCTGGGAGAGTGGGTCCTGCACCTTTCCTTGGCAAAAGAGTAGAGCTATCCCTGGTGGTATGAGTGCAGGTGAACCAGCACTAAGGACAAGAAAACAGAAGAACGGTCCCTTCTCCTTACTGCCTGTTGCAGTGGGTGAGCTACTCCGGACAGTGATGGAGAACTAGCCCTGGTGGTGGTAATGAGAGAAAGCTTGCAGGCTGACAAACTCAACTGCCACACAGGCCCAGAAACAGGGTTAAGGGTTGACCTATCCCAACATCCTCCTCATTTATGAACTATTGGAGCATGTGAAGGGACCAGAACTCCAAATCAAAATCTAAGAGATGTCCATGACACAAACAAACAACCAGATATCCAAGAGGAGTCCCAGTGAGGGACCAGTAAAGCAGAAGCCCAGGGCCTCTAACCAGTCCAAGGACTCCTTGAAATGAATAACAAATTTTGATGGCTGTTTTGTTTATATCTTTTTCAAAAAATTCTTGAAATTTTTAATTAGGGAATAAATACACTAGGGGAAAATTAGTGGGACATTATCTAAGAAAAAAGAAAGGCATAGAGGTGTAAGTTTTTCTTTTTATTTGCCTTACCGGGAAAATGACCTTTCAGTAGCCCCTGAGAGCCACTGAACTCTTAATGCCTGATGGACATCAGGTAATAAATACCATCATACGCAATCTATGTGGAAGAACAAGAAAGGGTGTATGTGAGTCAGAAAAGCCTTCATCTTCTCAATATACATTCTAAATTCCTAACTATTCCTACCTGTACTTCATTTAATATAATTTTTATTTTGTTCTGGAATATCTTTACACTTTGAGTCAAATGTGTAAGTTGTAAATTATATTAATATCTTTAACATCTGAAAACACTCTCTTTTGAGACAGGATTTCTCTGTGTACCAGCTCTGACTGTCCTGAAACTCACTTTACTGACCAGGCTGGCCTCTCTGACCTACTGTTTTGCTTTTCTTATTTCTTGTCTGCAAATCCACATTTCTTTTCTTTTTAATTCATTTTTATTTTATTGTTGTTTTCCCTGTATGTGTGTCTGTGTAAGGGGTTTGGATCCTAAAATTACAAACACTTGTGAGATGCAATATTGGTGCTAGTAATTAAACCCAGTTGCCCCGAAAGAGCAGTCAGAGCTCTTAACTGCTGAGCCATCTCTCTACTCCCCCTGAAAACACTTTACTATAGTTTTAAAAACTAGTTTTACTTAGTAGAAGTTCAAGACTTGATTTTATTTATTTATTTACTTCATTTTTTTTCTCAATGCAACTCAACTGAAGTTTTCTCCCCTCCATTGTTCCCATTCTGCACCACCACACTTCCTTTTAGCCCCAGATCTATTATTCCCTTTCTGTTTCACTTCAGAAAAAGAGCAAGCCTCCAAGGGATATCAGTTGAACATGTCATAATAATATGCAATAAGACTAGGTCCAAACCCTTATATCAAACTCTAGGTGAGGTAACCAAGTACGAGGAAAAGGGTTCCAGGAACAGACAAAAGAGTCAGAGACACCATCCTTCTAACTAATTGGGTTCTCACAAAAACACCAATCTAACAACTGCAACAAATATGTAGAGAACCCCCATGATTGTATCTTCATTCTCTGTGAGCACCTATGACCCCCCTGTTTAGCTGAAGTTTGTAGTCCATGTTCTTCTGGTATCATGGGCTTGCTCCAACATTTCTTCTTCCCTCTTTCCATGGGTATCCCTGAGATCTTAGGAGAGGGACCCAATGGCGAGCTACAACTTATGCTCTTTATATATAATGTTTGACTGTTGGTCCCTGCACCTGCTCCTGCCAGCCACCAGCAGTAGCCTATTTGATAATGGTTTGGCTAGTCACAGATCTATTAGTATATAATGATACCGTTAGGAATCATTTTATTGGTTCTTTGTTTTCTATTGTAGATCTTGGAGCTATGCAAACTCATCCACGTAGTGTTTGGCATTCATCCCCTCTTGTGATCTGTGCCTAAAATTAGACCAATCACTGGTTAGTCACTAACAAAATTTCTGCACTTTAAATGACCCAGTATAACTTGAAGATTACAGGTTGAAGATTTTGTGGCTGTGTTGGTGTCCCAATCCCACCTCTGAATGTCTTACCCAGTTATAGAGGATGGCTTTTTCAGGCTCTGAATTCTCCATAATTATGAGTACTCACTAGGGTCACCCTCATAAAATCCTGAGAGTTTCTACTATTGACTAGTTTTCTATATTAAGCCCTCATGACCATCAATTCCAGTTGTCTCTCCCAGTATTCTTTTGCTTCACACATCCTCGATCCTTCACACTTGTGGTTCCCATCTCCACCCACCCCAAGTTCATCACAAAATCTTTTCTGTTTCCCCTTCCCAGAGAGATCCTTGCAATTCCCTTATACCCCTTCTTGTTCCTTCGCCTTTCTTGGTCTGTGGATTGTAACGTGATTATCAATGACTTACCAGATAATATCTACTTATTAGTGAACATATACCATATTTGTCTTTCTGGACTGTGCTACCTCACTCAAGATTTTTTTCTAGGTGATGCATCTGTTTGAAAATTTCATTATATTATTGTTTTAATATATGACCAATACTCCATTGTGTAATAGTATTTCATTTTCTTTATATATTCTTTGGTTTAGGGACATAAAGGTTCTTTCCACTTTCTGGCTATTATTAATGAAACTTCAATGAACATAGTTGAGTAAGTGTCTTTGGGGTAGGATAGAGAAATCTTTGAGTATACCTAGGCCTTGAATAGATTAATTCCCACTTTTTTAAAAAAAAAGTATTGAATTTCATAATGACAGTAGAAATTTTGAGTCTCACCAGCAATGGAGGAATATTCCCCTTGCTTCACAACCTGGCCAGCATGAGTCACCATTGTGTTAGTCATCTTAGCCATTCTGACAGGTATAAGATGCAATCTCAAGGTAATTTTGATTTGCATTCTTCTGATAGGTAAGGATGTTGAAAATTCCCGTAACTGGTTCTCAGCCATCTTCGTTTCTCTGTATATTTTTGAACCCCATTTTTAAATTGGATTATGTGTTTTCATGATATTTAGTTTCTCGAGTTCTTTATACATTTTGGATTTTAGGATTATACCTAATGTAGAATTTGTGAAAATATTTTCTGATTCTGTAGGATGTCATTTTATCCTATTGACAAAGTCCTCTTTCTTACATTCAGAAGCTTCTCAGTTTCATGATGTTCCATTTATTAATTGTCGGTCTTTGAGCTTGTTTTATTAGTGTCCTGTTCAGGAATTTGTGTCTTGTGTCAACATAATCAGGACTATTTACCACTTTATCTTCTATTAGGTTTAGTGTATCTGCTTTTAGACTGAGGTCTTTGATCCATTTTGACTTCTGTTTTGTACAGCATTATAAATATGAATTTATTTGCATTCTCATGCAGATATCCTGTTAGAAGAACACTATTTGTTAAAGGTCATTTCTTTCTTCCATGATGTGTTTCTGACTCCTTCATCAAAATTAGTGTCCGTAGTTCTGTGGATTTATGTCTTGGACCTTTGATTGGATTTCAGTATGGTGTACTACAAGCTTTTAAAGTATGTCCTAGCAATTCTTTGGATTTCCTCAGTGTCTACATCTATAGCCCCTTTCATTTCTGATATATTTTATTTGGATATTCTCTATATATCTTTCATTTTGTTTGTTTATCATGTTGTTTTTCTCAAAGAGCCAACATTTTGTTTCAATAATTTTTTGCACTGTTTTTTATTTCTGTTTTATTGGTTTCAGCATTCATTTTAATTTCTTCCTGCCGTTCACTTCTTTTGTTTGTATTTGCTTCTTTTTGTTCTATAGCTTTCAGGTGTTTTGTCAAGTTGCTAGCATGCGACCTTTCCAACTTCTTTATGTATGCACTTAGTGCATTGAAGATTTTCTAACACAGTTTTCATTGTGTTCCATTACTTTGGTAAGTAGTACATTCATTTTTATTAAAATCTAGGAAGTCTTTAATTTTTGTTTTATTTATCCCTGCCTTGATCCAAGTTTCCCTACATAGAGAAATGTATAGTTCTTTGAGGTTGTAGGCTTTCTTTTATTTCTGTTGCTGAAATAAGCCTTAATCCGTGGTGGTCTGATAGGATGCAGGGGTTATTTTAATTTTCTTGTATCTGTTGAGGCTTGGTTTGAGACAGAGTATATGATCAGTTTTGGAGATCGTTCCATGAGGTGCTCAGAAGAAAGTATATATTTTTTTGCGATTGGGTGAAATATTACCTAGATATTTTTTAGTTCCATTATGGTTATAACTTTGGTTAGTTCCAGTATTTCTCTGTTTATTTTTTGTCTAAATAACCTGATTAGCTATTATATAGTTTAAATAGCATTGATGGGAGGGGGACATTGAAGCCTCACTTTTATTAAAGATTGTTCTGTGCGTCTTAAGCTTTAGTAATGTTTTCTTTACACATGTGAATGTCCTTACATTTGGGGCATTGTTATCAAAATTAAATATCATCTTAGTAAAATTAAAATATCATTTTAATATATTTTTCTTTGATGAATATGATCTGTTCTTGCACATTCCTCTAGAATAATTTTTGTTTGAAGCCTATTTTTGTTAGAAATTAGAATGACAATTCCAGATTGTTTTTTTGGCCCATTTGTTTGAAAAAAAAATCTTTTTCTAGCTCTGTATTCTGAAGTAATATCCATCTTTGATGTTTATGTGTGTTTTTTCTTGTGCAACAGAAGGATGTATCAATGTATCATGGCTTGTATTCATTTTGTTAGTTTGTACCTTTTTATTGAAAGATGAGTCCATTGATTTTGAGAAACATTAATGATCAATGATTATTAATTCCTGTTATTTTGTTGTTGTTGTTGGTGGTGGTGGTAGTAATAGTGTGTGTGTGTGTGTGTGTGTGTGTGTGTGTGTGTTGTGTAATTGTGTGTGTGTCTGTTCTGGTGTATTCCACTTCTTTGGGTTTTTTGGTGTGTGATTATTGAATATGCTTCTGTGAGGGTAATTAACATTTTTGGTTTGGAATTTTCCTTTAATATCTTATGGAGGGGCAATTTGTGGAAAGATATAGTTTAAATTTGACTCTGTCATGAACTATCTTTCATTCTGCATCAATGGTTATTGAAAGTTTTCTGGGTATTATTGTCTAGACTGGCATTAATAGTCTTTTAGGCTCCAAGACATCTGTCTAGGGCATTCTGGCATATAGAATATCCTTTGAGCAGACAGGTGTAATTCTAAGAGGTTTGCTTTTATATATTAATTGCTCTTTTACTCTTTGAACATTTAATAATCTTTCTTTGTTTATTATGTGACAAGGGGACTTCTTTTTCTGTCCAATCTATCTGGTGTTCTCTAAGCTTGCCCCTTTATAGGCATATATTTCTTTAACGTAGGATTTTTTTCTCTGATTTTATTAAAAATATTTTCTGGACCTTTGAACTGTGAATCTTCTTCTTCTCTACATATTATTTTTACATTTGATCTTTTTCTAGTGTCCCAGATTTCTTAGATGTTTTGTGTCTGGAACTTGTTAGATTAAACATTTTCTTTGATCAGTGTATCCACTAGTTCTATAGTATCTTTGATACCTGAAATATTTTCTTTTCTTTCTTAAATATTATTGGTGATGCTCTTGTCTATAGTTCCTGTTTCCTTTTTCCCTTTCCCCAGTTCCCTCAGTTTGGGTTTTCTATATTGCTTCAATTTTTATTTCAGGTCTGTAACAGTTTTATTCATTTTCTCCAATTATTTGCTTGCTTTTGGGGGGTTTCTTTTAGAGATTTATTCTTTTTCACTTTAAGGACATCTATTATCTACATAAATATGGTTTTTAAAGTTATGATCTTGAGCTTCAGGTGCATTTAAATATTCATGTTTTGCTGCAGTTGGATAGCTGTAAACTGAAGGAGACATATTGCCTTGGCTTTTGTTAATTGCATTATTATGTTAACCTCCAGGCATCTGGATTTGGGGAGATTACAGGGCTAGGTGTTGATTTCTCAGTTTGGCTTTGTTGGATGCATTTTTTATACCTTAGTTTCTGTTTCTTTTCTGACCCTTGGGGCCTATTGAGAAAAATGTCTTCACTTGATTTGAAACTTCAACTTCTTATAGCAGGCTTGTTCTCTTATACAACAGAAATTTTCAACCCCTCCTTGGAGCTGGCATAAAGCAACTAAGAGTATAGGGACTTGGGACAGGGTGGATGAACAAAGAATGAGTGAGAAATGGGGAATCTTGGCAAGCAGCCTAAATTTACGTCTAGAAGTCTAGACTTCATTTTTATGAGCTGTTTTCTTTGTGTTTCTTCCTGTTTTTTTCTGGGTTTTAATGGCTTCTGATGAAAGAATTGAAACATTTTTTTCCTTGTAGAATATGTTCAATATCATCTATTGACAAGATACTTCCACTTTATCTTAAAATTTTCTGTTGTGTTTTCTATTTGAATGTTCACATCAAATGTTTTAAAATTACATTCATTCATTTATTTGTGACATGTGCATGCCACAGTACACATGTTGAAATCAGTGGACATCTTGAAGGAATTGTTTCTCTCCTTCTACCATTTAAACCCTGTGATCAAACTTAGATCATTAGAAATGGCAGCAAATGCCGTTAACTGGTGATCTATTCTGATGACCCCACAATTGAATTTTTAAAATGTCAAGTCCAATTGTCATTTTTTTAATTTCTGAATTCATATAAATTGTGAGAGTCTAACACCTGATTCTATAATTTAAGTTATAGGGAGTGTAAACAGAAAAAGAAAAACATTATACAATTATTTTCTGTGGGTTTCCTTCATCTTATATAACTTGTTCTGTTGATTCTCATTTTCAGAATAATAGGTTTCCGAAGAAGCAGACAGGCACAATGGGTACCAACATTTCTATCCAAATTAGACCTGCACCCTGGTAAACTCTCATTATTCTTGCTGAGCCACTGGGCCTGCTCAGGAGGTCAAGAAACATTAAATCAAATCTGTTTTTGCACAAACTGGGTAAGATGTTGACTGCCATAGCACCGCACAGTCAGCAGTGATTCAGGATAAATGATGGGCAAGGGCAAAGTTATCAACTGGCTGAAATTGAACTGAGCTAAATCACTTTGGTTTCTCTGGAGTAACAAAAGACTATAGTGCAATGTCGCCAAACCAGACATCAATGAAGTCCACATGGAATTGTAGCTTCAGACAAAATACTTGTAGGCAATAGTTTCAGAACTAAGTATCCCCAAATCAACTAGTTAGAAATGTTTCTATGTATGTACACATGCATATTCAATTATTATGAAACATGATGGATAATTTTGTTCATTTTGGTAATATTTAGGCAAAATTTTTAGGAATGTTTTTTGTTTTACTTTTAAATATCATGTTTTTGTTTCCTTGAATTTATTTTTTTAAGTTGTTTTAAGATTGCTATTTTCTACTCTTGTTTGTTTTTCTTTTAGTTGATCTTCAAAGCTATTAGAAATTGATAGTGCTTATTGCAGTTTAAGTGATTTTTTTTAGCTCATATTTTAGATCAGGATGCACTTGTCTAAGAAAACTTGAATGGCTTTAATATGTCCATACCAGCTTACAGACTTGTTTATTTCTTTCCAAAAACATTTAATATTAAAAATCCTGACAGCATTATCACGTATACATATGGAATGAATTTTTTAAACAACAGAAAGATGAAATTCCTTACATTTGCAATAGCTAATGTGAAATTTGAGTGTTTTATGTTAAATGAAGCATGCCTGTGATGTAGGATTCCCCTCTGTATGCTGTGAGTATCATTGGTTAATAAAGGAACTGCTTTTGGCCTATAGCAGAGCGATAGGAGAACAGACCTAGGCAGGGAAAACTAAACTGAATGCTGGGGGAAAGGAGGCAGAGCCAGAGAGAAAACATGTAGCCCAGCTGGAACCAGACAAAAGTTTAGCTGGTAAGCTATAGCCACTTGGCAATACACAGATTAGTAAAAATGGGTTAAGATGTAAGAGTTATCCAATAAGAATCTAGAGCTATTGGGTCAAGCAGTGATTTAATTAATACAGTTTCTGATTTTGGGTCTAAGCAGACAGATACCAACAAATAGCCTCCTCCAACAAATTGACACCAGTGTGGTTGACTAAATTCCACTTAAAAACCTGAGAGATATTGAAAAGAAATTCCAGACACAAAAATACAGAGTTTAACACAGCTTCTTCCTGTTTGCTGGCAGCACGTCACAGCTCCTAAGAGAGGCTTTCCTGATTCAGTGGTAGCAGGATAAAAGCGGTACCATTTTGAAATGCGGACTTTCTGGACCATGCCTCTAGTGTGACCTCTGGCTCTTTTAGTAGACCGAGCATTTGAATGAGTTTTGTGAGCAATGTGCTATGGCTTCCTTGATGGCAAAGCAAACCAGCTGTTTGCCTAGAGATGAGGCACTGTACATTGCTATCAGATACAGCAAGCAGCTCTGCCATGCCGGATTGGATGAGGCAAATAAGTAGTACCGTATTTCCCCTAGTAATGGCACAGATAAATTTTTAAGAAGCACTTAGCATTTTAAGAAGTGCTCCTGGACAAAAAGAATTATAGATACACAGTAGGACAGGATTAGAAATGAAAGGCATCTAAATGAGACATGGTATATTTTAAAAATGTATGTAGGCTTAGGAGAGAGAAGAAGAATATTTTAGAGAGTCATAAAGACACAATAAAAATAAGCCACTTAAAGATGGAAAATTTACAGAAATTATGGATTATGTATATTATTGTGGGTTTTTTTAAATTTTCTGACTGTGAAAAAGTTAAGTACAGAGAGACATTTCATTTTATGGGCTGCTAAGCTAAAACATCATATATTCTTTAAAGGTATCTTGATTTCAATATATCTAAAGATATATTGCTTTGGAAAAGAGGTTCTTCCTTTGCTTCCACAGAGAATGCTCATTCATTACAGGATAATGTGTTTTGATGAACCAAGATCCCCTGAAAGGTTGCCTTGAGTGCCCCTCAAAAAATTACATCTCCATATAAACAGCAAGAAGAAGTTTGAAGAGAACTATATCCACATTCCCAAATATTGTTTATAAATGTTCTTTTACATTTAAATGGAAATATGTAATACACACATACACACACACACACACACACACACATATATATATATATATATAAATATATATATATATATATATATATTTCTGCTCTTGATTAAGGTGTTGTGTTTGTGAAGCTCATTTAGAAAATGTAATATATAATAAGAAATATAAGTTAATAGATAATCATCTAAAATAGTCAAGCTTGTAGTCATGTTAGACTTTCTAAATGTACAGAGATATATTTCAGATAGATAGATATTCTTCAAACATTTCAAGGACTACAGAATATGGCATTAAAAATATTTTAATAACTAAGGACTTTTCATGACAATGAGACACATTTGCCCCAGGCAGCAACAATTCCTTCAAGATGAAGATGGGCAATCAAAGAGGGTCCTTATGGAGTTGGTTAGCCATTTAGACAAGAAACTGTCCTTGCCTGGACTGCATGATGAACTGGACATGCAGGGCCTGCATAGAAATGACTGTTGAACTTTCAGAAAGGTGTGATGATCCTTCCAGGTTCCAGATTCATGAAAATGTCTGCAAGACATTCTGCAGGACACAGAAAAAAGTGACTGACAAACTACCAATATAGGCATTATTATCTTTGAAATTTCTTGCCTCATGAAAAAGTCGGCTGGATACTGTGGACATATAGGCTGAAGATGGATGCCTCAATGGTACAGAAGAACTTTGGGTGACTGTTCAGGCATTGAGATGTCTCTGTCAATTCTAGTTTTGGAAATTGCTTACAATGTACCTCTTGTTTACTTAGGTAATATTATATGTAGCATGAAGGCTGGCTAGCTTGTTGGGTTTTCTGTCCCGCCCGGTACCCCACAGCCAGCAAGTCCCAAAGAAAATTACACATAGTCTACATTAGGTTATAAACTTATTGGCCCATTAGGTCAGATTACTTATTAGCTTTTATAACTTATGTTACCCCATTATCCTTATCTATGTTAGCCATATGGCTTGGTACCTTTTTCAGTTGTCAACCCACATGTTGCTCCTTCAGTGGTCTGCGCAGGAGTGGCGGAGTGAGCTTCCTCCTCCCTAGTCTTCCCCTGTTCTCATTGCCCTGCCTCTACTTCCTGTCTAGTTGACCTGCCTATATTCCCTGCCTGGCCAATCAGTGTTTTATTAAAATACATGAATGA
The DNA here is from genome assembly GCF_982192425.1 of Myodes glareolus. NCBI lineage: Eukaryota > Metazoa > Chordata > Mammalia > Rodentia > Cricetidae > Myodes > Myodes glareolus. The sequence continues at coordinate 15,038,806 of NC_142040.1, read as the reverse complement.
CAGAATACAGATAGTTCTCCCACACCATTTTCCCATCTTTTTTTTAAACAAAGGAAAATAACCATAGTCCATTTTTTGGGAATATGGGCAAAGGATTTCAGGCTACTTCCGGCTGGTTGGGGACATTGATAATCTTATGGGGACCTAAAGAAACTTTAGAGTCATAATCAAATCCTGACTGGAGTATCCTGTGAGTCTCGATCATCTCAGGCAGCAGTCTTGAATCAGTTCTGGATGTAGAACTTAGACATCTGGGCCATCTGGTCCTACCAGGGATTTCTCAGGTGGTCTTCCTTGATCAAATCATTTTACATAGCTCAGAATGAATCCACAGCCTCTCATTTCCTGTGGAAACAAAAGCAAAATCTCCTCTCCAAAGTAGCATACCTTTTGACTTCAATTTTGAAGCCAAGGTATTTTCAAAATATCTATCTTGGATTAATTCAGCAACATTTATAAACAAAAGTCTTTTAGCAGCTGTTGCTCCTTCCTCAGCATTCAAACAATTCAAAGAGAGTATAATAGCATACAGTATCAATATTCTCTGTGTATTTTCCATCTTTATGTGGCTTTATTTTAACCTCTATTTCTTTTATTTTTACTTTTACTTTTTGAGACAGGTTCTCCATATATCTTTGTCCTGGAATAACTCTGTAGACCAGGCTGTCCTTGAACTCACAGAGATCTGCCTGTCTCTACCTCCCAAGTCCTGGGATTAAAGGCCTGTGCTACCACACCTTGAACTCACAGAGATCTGTCTCTGCCTCCCAGGCATTGGGATTAAAGGTGTGTACCACCACATCCTACTTCTCCCTTTCTTTCTTTTTTATTTTTAATGACTTTAACCTTTAGCCTGCAAATATTTTTAAAACACTGTAAACCATTTAGAAATTTTCTTCCTCTTTGAATTTCTCTTTACTGTATATCTCTCTTTTTCTGACCACATGAGCCTTTAATTTACTAAGCAATATGGAGAGCTATGGCTTTGACCGCTGGATACAGCCCATTCCTTAGCTTTCCAACCTCATGGCAGAGGTACCAGCTACTCCCTAACTCTATGGTGTTTCAATGTCTTTGCCAGCAAGCAAACTATAGCATTCTGCTCACAGACCACACTCTGTTGGACTGCCTGCCTGAAAGAGTCAGACTTTGCCCTGGCAGGACAGCTGGCATTTTAGAACAGCGCAGCTTTTTTCCTGCTATGGCTGAAAACTGAAAAGCCTGCAGTCAGCTTTTCATCAACATCGTTTAAGTGTTTCGTGGCAGGACCTTTTAAAAGAGCTGCAAAGTTTTGCAGCTAAAGATGAATCAGGAAGCCTCTCTTAGATGAGAGTGCTTGCTTGCCTCTAGCAAGCAGAGCAGAACTGAGAAATTGATACTACCAAGAAAACATGTTTTACTCTATTCTTTTCCAAGCTTTCTCAGGCTTTCTGTGGATGCAGTTATCCACGTGGGCACCATATATAACATGAGGTGTTAGGTTAGGATCTTTCCCAGTAAGCCATCACCTCGTGGTGATACACAGGTTATTAGAAATGGGTTAATCAAGATGTGAGAGTTAGCCAATAAGAGACTGAAACTAATGGGCCAAGCAGTGTTTAAATTAATACAGTTTCCGTGTAATTATTTTGGGTCAAACTAGCCGGGGATCTGGGTGGCGGGACACAGCCTGGCTACTCCCTTCTACAATTGGAGCCTCAATGTCATAAACTGGATCCATGTAAAACCTGAGAGAGCTTAAAAAGGAGAGAGAGAGAGTTTAACATAGCTTTTTGCTGTTTGCTACGGCATGCTGTAGAGAGATTTCCTGATTCAGCAATAACGGCAGGAAAAAAAAAAGCCATGCCAGCCATTTTAAGATGCAGCATCCTGGGCCCTGCCACCCATGCAAACTCTGGCTATGGAGCATTTCTGGGCCCGGTCGTTTGTGTGCCCACTTGGGGGAGGGAACAAAGTAGATGAGACCATGCCTGTGGCTCAACTTTTCCTGCCTAGGTAGATGGCAGGATCAGGTCTCCTAGAAAGTGGCAATTTTGAAATACCAGTTTCTGGGCTGTGCTGCCATTGCAATCTCTATCTGGCTCTTGCAGGAGACAGAGCTTTTGAATGGAGCATTTGGAGTAAAGTGCTACGATTTGTTTGATGGCAACTAGAATCACTCTGTGCCTAAAAGGGGATCATTGTGTGCTGTGGCTCAGAGGCACAAGCAGCTCTGCCATGCTAGCCGTGCAATATGCAAGGCTCAGAGGCAGGAGGGGCTCTGCCATGTTGGGCTGGGCAGGGTAAGCAGGCAGTACCTGTTTTTGACCTAGGAATGTCACAGCTTAGATTATTAAGTGCTTAATGATTTAAAACTGCAAAACAAAAATGCTCCTAGATAGTAAAAAATTACAGATTCACAATTGGACAAATTCAGACATAAAAGACCTCTAAATGGGTCACAATGTTGGATATGTGTACATAGGCTTGGTAGAAAGAAGAAAAAGAATATAGAGAATAAAATTAATGCCCTTAAAAATGATAAAGTCTTTAAAAAGACAGAGTACAGATAGTTATACATTTAAAGAAATAAATAAATATAAGCCACGTAAAAATGGAAAATTCACAGAGAATTTGGAGTCTGTATATTGTGTTTTCTTTAAAATTTTTGACTGTGAAGGAGCTAACTACAGATAGACATTTTATTACATAGGCTCCCAAGCTAAACCAGAATGGATATAAGGGTATTATGACTTCAGAATTTGGATCGAAGGATATGATACTTTAGAAAAGAGATTCTTCTTTTGTTTTCACAGAGGATGAGACCCTATGGATTGCTTCTATTCCAATATGGTTTGATAGACCACACCCTCCTCAAAGGTTGCTGTGAACACCCTTAAAAAATTACTTCATTCAACTGCCAACTGAGATGAACCTAGCACACAGGTTTTACTGTGAAAGACCTGATCAACAACGCCCCCATACAGCAGGACTGTGCCCATGTTCCCAAATATTGTTTATAAGTGTTTTTTTTACATTTAAAGGGGGATATGATATAGATATGAATAATTTGCATTGGTATGGATTTTAAGATCAATTTTGTTATATGTATATGTATTTCTGATCTTGATTAAGGTATCGTGATTGTATAGTTCATTTTAAAATGAGGCATTACCATCCCTGACTTCAAACTCTATTACAGAGCTACAGTATTGAAAACAGCTTGGTATTGGCATAAGAACAGAGAAGTCGACCTATGGAATCAAATAGAAGACTCGGATATTAACCCACGAACCTATGACCACCTAATTTTCGACAAGGGAGCTAAAGGTATACAATGGAAGAAGGAAAGCATCTTTAACAAATGGTGCTGGCATAACTGGATGTCAACCTGTAGAAGAATGAAAGTAGATCCATATCTATCACCATGCACAAAACACAAGTCCAAATGGATTAAAGACATCAACATTAATCTGTCCACTTTAAACCTGATAGAAGAGAAAGTGGGACGTAGTCTACAAGACATAGGCACAGGAGGCCACTTCCTAGGTAGAACCATAGTAGCACAGACAATAAGAGAATCAATGAATAAATGGGACCTACTGAAACTGAGAAGCTTCTGTAAAGCAAAGGACACTGTCAGTAAGACAAAAAGGCTACCTTCGGACTGGGAGAAGATCTTCACCAACCCCTCATCAGACAAAGGTCTAATTTCCAAATATACAAAGAACTCAAGAAACTAGACACTAAAACTCTAATTAACCCAATTAAAAAATGGGGGTACTGAACTGAACAGAAAATTCACACCAGATGAACTTCAAATGGCCAAAAGATACTTAAGTTCATGTTCTACCTCCTAAGCAATCAGGGAAATGCAAATCAAAACCACTTTGAGATACCATCTTACACCTGTCAGAATAGCTAAACTTAAAATCACCAATGATAGCCTATGCTGGAGAGGATGTGGAGTGAGGGGAACACTCATCCATTGTTGGTGGGAATGCAATCTTGTACAGCCACTGTGGAAATCAGTGTGGCCGTTTCTCAGGAAACTGGGAGTCAACCTCCCTCAGGACCCAGCAATTCCACTCTTGGGAATATACCCTAGAGATGCCCTATCATACTACAATAGCATTTGTTCAACTATGTTCATAGCTGCGCTATTTTTAATAGCCAGAACATGGAAATAACCTAGGTGCCCCTCAATAGAAGAATGGTTAAAAAAGGTGTGGAACATATACACATCACAGTTTTACTCAGCGGTAAAAAACAATGACATCTTGAATTTTGCATTCAAATGGATGAAAATTGAAAACGCTTTACTGAGTGAGGTAACCCAGACCCAAAAAGAGGAACATGGTATGTACTCACTCATAAGTGGATTCTAGCCATAGTTAAAGGTCTTTGAGCCTTTAATTTATGATCCTAGAGAAGCTAAATAAGAAGGTGAACCTGAAGAAAATCATATAGTTATCCTCCTGGATATTGGAAGTAGACAAGATTGCCAGGCAAACTTGGGTGCACGGGGGATGGGGGTGTGGAAGTAAGGAGAGATGGTTAGGGAGAGGGGAGAGGGGGAGGATTGGGGATGGCTTGGGGGAATGGGAGAGGGGGAGGGAGAAAGGATGGTTATGGGAGCAGGGAAGTTTATATCTCAACTAAGAGAGCCATTTTAGGGTTTGCAAGAGACTTGATTCTGGGGGCGTTCCCAGGCCCAAGAAGAGGTCCCCAGATTGTACTCTGGGCAGCAGAGGAGAGGGTGCCTGAACTGGCCTTGGCCCATAACCATACTATTGAATATTTTGCATGTCACCACAGAACCTTCATATGGCGATGGATGGAGATAGAGACAGAGACACATATTGGAACACTGGACTTAACTCCCTAGGTCCAAATGAGAAACAGAGGGAGGGAGATCGTGAGCAAGGAAAGCAAAATCAGTGGGGTCCTTCATCCGACGATGAATGGAGATAGAGACGGAGACCCACATTGGATCACTGGAAGTCAGGACCGTGAAGGGTGCGTTCACCCACTGATACAAGGAGACTGATCTAATGAGAGCTCACCAAGGCCAGCTGGACTGGGACTGAACTAGCATGAGATCAAACCGGATTCTCTGAATGTGGCTGACATGAGGGCTGACTGAGCCCCCAGGGTCCAAATGAAGACTGAGAAGCCATTGACAATGGCACTGGGTCTTGTTTCATCTGCATGTACTGGCTTTTTGGGATCCTGGCCTGTTTGGATGCTCACCTTCCTGGACCTGGTGGGAGGGGGGAGGAACTTGGATTTCCCACAGGGCAGGAAACCCTGACTGCTCTTGGGAATGGTGAGGGAGGAGGAGAGGGAGTGGGGGGAGCGGGAAGGTATTGGGAGGAGGGGAGGAAGTGGAAAGAGTGTTTTCGGATACTTGAATAAACAAGACTAACGGGAAAAAAAGTAAAAAAAAAATAAAATGTAATGTATAATTAGGAAATATAGGTTGTTAAAGGATAATCATCAATAATAGTCAAGCTTGTAGTCATGTTAGTTAAATTTTCTAGATATATAGAGATATATTTCAGTAAGATAAGCATTCTTCATATCTTTCAAAGACTACAGAATATGACATTTAACGTTTTAATAACTTGGGGTTTTTCATGACAATGAGACATGTCTGCTTCTGGCAGCACCAATCTACTTCAGAGGAAGATTGGCATCGAAGAGGCTCCTAATGGCGTTGGTTCGCGATTTGTGCAAGAAACTGGTCTTGCCTGGACTCATGCATAAACTGACACAAAGAACCTGCAGAGAGAGAACTGCTGAACTTGCGTAAAGGTGAGATGATCTTTCGGGGTTCCTGATTCATGAAAGAGTCTGTGAAACATTCTGCAGGACACAGAAGAACACTGAACTGTCTTTGAAATTTCCTGCTTCATGGAAAAGTCTCCTGGAAACTATGGGCCCCAACGGTACAGAGGAACTTTGGGTGACTGTCCAGGCAGCGAGATGTCTCTGTCATTTCTAGAGTTTGGAAGTTGCTTATTTCTTGTTTACTTAGGTAATATTATATCCTTCTGGAGTCTTTGATGGAGTTGAAGAATGGTTAGTTATAGTTACAGTTTTCCTTAGTTATGATAAAAGATAAAATAGATATAAATATTGTAACTCTAATTCTTGCTTGATAACTGTTTTGTTATATGTAATTTTACTATGTTAAAGTGAAAGCCTTCCTTTTTGTTTAAACAGAAAAAGGGGAAATAATGTAGGTGTTGCTTTCATTCGTTAATTAATAAATAAGCTGATTGGCCTGATAGGTCAGAACATAGGTGGGTGAAGTAGACAGAACAGAATGCTGGGAAGAAGGCAATGAGGCAGTCACCATGACTCTCCTCTGCAAGACAGACACAGGTTAGGATCCTTCCCAGTAAGCCATCGCCTCGTGGTGCTACACAGATTGTTAGAAATGGGTTAATCAAGATGTGAGAGTTAGCCAATAAGAGGCTGAAACTAATGGGCCAAGCAGTGTTTAAATTAATACAGTTTCCATGTAATTATTTCAGGTGTAAACTAGCCGGGGATCCAGGTGGTGGGACACAGCCTGGCTTCTCCCTTCTACAATTATATCCTTCTGGAGTCTTTGATGGAGTTGAAGAGTAGATAGCAATAATATAGTTTTCTTTAGTTAAGATAAAAGATAAAGCAGATGTAGATATTGTAACTTTTATTCTTGCTTGATACCTGTTTTGTTATATGTAATTTTAGTATGTTAAAGTTAGAAACCTTCCTTTTTATTTAAATAGAAAAGGAATGTAATGTGGGATCCCCCTCTGTATGCTGTTAATATCATTGGTTATTAAAGGAACTGCTTTGGGCCTACTGCAGAGATATAGGAGAACAGAACTAGGCAGGGAAAACTAAACTGAGTGCTGGGGGAAAGGAGACAGAGTCAGAGAAAGGCCATGTTGCCACACCAGAGCCAGACAGAACTTTTGCTGGTAAGCCACATCCATGTGGTGATACACAGATTAATAAAAATGGGTTAAACTAATATGTAAGAGTTAGCCAATAAGAATCTAGAGCTAATGGGCAAAGCAGTGATTTAATTAATACAGTTTCTGTATGATTATTTTGGGGTTAAGTGGCTAGGAACCAGCAAGCAGCCTCCTCCAACATGCCTGGAAGATTAAAGGAGTAAATATGTAGTACTCACAGAAGCAGAAAGGAGAGTTATAGTGATGCTTGATAAGGCTGGCAAGACAGGGGAATTGAGAACCTTAAAATTTGGTAGTTTCAAGTCAAAGTTAGTATTTTCTATGAACCTATCATTCAAAGTCAGTAACTGTTATTAATAATGCATTTTATGTTTTGTTTGATATAAGATTATTTTGATCTTCTCTCTATAGATACAAATATACACAGTCATATATATGTATAGATATAGATATACCAAAAGATAAAACAATGTCACATGGTGAGTGTAATCAAAATGAATATAATAACTTGTCATATTAATTAATTGCATTATTTCTGTGAAAAATTCCCTGAAAAGAGAATTATAAAGGAAGGTGTTTTCTCCTTTTTTGTTCACTGTTTGAGAGTACAATGCATAACAAAGTGGACAGTACAGGCAGAGTAACTGACACAGGCATAGTACCTTTCAGCTGTGACTTCTTGAACCAGGAGAGAGGACAGAAAGGAGGTGGAGTACAGTTGTAAAAGGTCATGACCTGTTTCCAGATGCTCATTTTATTCAGTCACCCTTAACAAAGAAAATATTCTACACCCTTTCATAGAAATTTAACATCCAGGAACAAAATGTTCAAGCACATAAGCCCAGGGAAGCATTTTATATTCACATTTCATTTCACAATTTCTGGTAGGCAATAATAACTGTATAATTTATAAATCTATCAAAATATTATAGCATACATATAAAGTTTACTTTAATAAATCAGGAAAATGAATAAAGCAAAGGAAGGATCTCTAAAAACTGTTAATTATGAACCACTTAAAGTAGGATTAAATTTATATTAAGTAGAATTAGCCTTGTGGGATTCACTGTACTGAGAATCTATTTATGTTATTAAGCTACTATTTATGGTATTAATTTAAGTGCTAAATGAACAAACTAAAGAAAAACCCTTAATATAGCAAGCTCATACAGATACATATTCTGTTGTGTAATATTCAGAAGAAACACGGGAAAAGAGGTTGAGGACATTGGACTCTCAATATAAGCATGATAGTCATTCTAAGACTATTTATAATCCATGAAATATACTCATGTTAGTTAAAACACATGAGAAAAAGTGTTACTGATTCTAATGCAGATGTGTTTCAAAATGGCATCTATAAAATTTATTTTTTCATGTATCACATTGTCATTAAAATTGTGTATCCCTTCTTCAAGGACAGATAAGGCAGACATATGTCTTTCCTTGATAAAGTGAAAGTGATTTCTTCAGTATTCATCTCATCACTTTCCTTAGATTTCGTCTCAATAACTAGAACATTGTGAAAAAAATATTATGATCCAACCTGAATTTAATAATGAAGTAAGTAAAAAGATTAGAAAAGAAAAGAGTGTTAAGAACTAGTCAATAAATGGACCATATTTTTGGAGACTACATATTTATGGAAAACTAGAACAAAGTTAGCATGTAGAATATTACTTGAAATTTATTCACAATACTTGAATCAATAACATAACACTTCATGGGAAAAGAGATTTCAGGAACTCAGGGACTACAATAGGATCAGACAATTACAGACAGAACACAGAAATGACATGCAGAGTAATGCTTCAAATCATCTGGTCATCTGTGATTAGCTGAAGTTCAGCTTCAGCTACTGGCTCAGACACAGTCACTTGTAAGAGAACATCTTTTTAAATTTTTTATTGATTTTATTGAGCTATACATTTTTCTCTGTTCCCCTCAATTTTTCTACTCTCCCCTTCTACCCTCACCTATGGTGCCCATGCTCCCGATTTTCTCAGGAGATCTTGTCCTTTTCTACTTCCCATGTAGATTAGATCCATATATGTTTCTCTTAGTGTCCTCATTATTGTACAGGTTTTCTAATATTGTGAATTATAAGCTAGTTTTCTTTGCTTTATGTTGATAGTCCACTTATGAGTGAGTACATAAGTTTGTCTTTCAGGATCCGAGTTACCTTACTCAATATGATGTTTTCATCTCGATATTTCATTATTTTTTTCTGATGTATAGTGCTCCATTGTATAAATGTACCAAATTTTCCTTATCCATTCTTCAGTCAAGGGGCATTTAGGTTGTTTCCAGGTTCTGGTTATGACAAAGAATGCTGCCATGAATATAGTTGAGTACATGTCCTTGTTGAACATCTTTTGGGTATGTACTCAAAAGTCATATTGCTGGGCCTTAAGGAAGCTTGTTTTCTAATTTTCTGAGAATTAAAGCCAACTACACTGAACCTTATAGAAGAAAAAGTGGGAAGTACATTTGGATGCATTGACACAGGAGACCACTTCTTAAATATAACCCCAGTAGCACAGACACTGAGAGACACAATTAATAAATTGGACCTCCTAAAACTGAGAAGCTTCTATAAAGCAAAGAACATGGTCAACAAGACAAAATGGGAAAAGATCTTCACCAACCCCACATCAGACAGAGGACTGATCTCCAAAATATACAAATAACTCAAGAAATTGGTCATCAAAACAACAAATAATCCAGTAAAAAAAAATGGGGTACAGACCTAAGCAGAGACCTCTCAACAGAAAAATCCAAAATGGCAGAAAGACACTTAAGGAAATGTTCAACATCCTTAGACATTAGAGAAACCAAATCAAAACAAGTATGAGATTCCATCTTCCACCTGTAAGAATGGACAAGTTCAAAAACACTGATGACAACTTTTATGCTGGAGAGGATATGGGATAAAGGAAATACTCCAGCATTGCTAATGACAGTGAAAACCTGTACAGCTGTTTTGGATATCAGTAAAAGAATATTTCTAAATTAGATTATTTTTTTTTTACTTTGTGTCATAAGCCAGGCTAGACTTTGCAAGTAAAGGCAAAAATACATTGCAATATTCAGGCTTAAACTTAATTTGAAGTGAGTGCCATAATACTGTTTTCAAGGGTAGTTCAGCAACAGGGAAAATTGAAAACTAAAAGACATTTTTACTATGATTGAGTCATTTCTTCAGAATTCAAATTCCAGTTTAGCTTCTAGAGTCCAGAGGACAAAACTATGATGCCTACAATGAGAAAATTGGAAATGCCTAAAATTTCCTGAATACAAGATGAAAATAATCGCTTAGTCAGGTATTGAGGTGGGTGTATTTATGAATGTTCTAACAGGAAAACAACAATCTGCTTCCTAGGGAAGCTAGGATTGCTGGCAAAAGTCAGGATCAACATGTTGTTCAGAGAGTTTCTCCCCAGAAAACCATAACTATTTTGAGAAATTTCTGAAGAGCTTTTTTAAATAATAGTGGAGATTATTAAAATGAATTTATGTTCTCAACCAAAGTCGTCAGTTCCTTGGGAATATTTCAGACCTGAACCATTGTTCTGTTCACAAACTGTAGAGGTGATTGAACTCCTAAGAAGAAACCAACATTGTCTGAAAAATGTTTACAGTGATATTTTCCTTTATATCTTTAGCTAAAAAGCAAATGCCTCGCATAAATTTTACAAGTATTACTTAAATGTGTTGAGGACTTCCAAATATTGGATCTGAGAAAAGTCACGTTCTCTGTGGCTTAGATACTAAATGCAGGACAAAGCAAAGCAACAAAACACTTACTAAGGAACTAGCACTACACTGACTGTAGAGACCCAACTGCGGTCTTTTCTTCATCCTTAGCATATCTAATTTGAACTGAAGTATTCAAAAATGTGACTCCACAGATACAGGATAAATAACCACCTTATATGGTTATTGTTCCACTGAAAATGAAGCTCTTCCTAGGCCTGAAGGTCCATCTGTGCTTACCAGGTGGCTCAGATAGTCAATAAGCTGGTGGAACTGATACAATTTTTCTCAGCTTGTAAATGTTGATGTTTGGAGGAGTCTTGTAACACCTGTTAAAGGAAAAGAACATATCCTAAATTTACAGTAGGATTAACTTTCTAATTAGATATAAACCAAACATAGATGGTAGTTGAATTGCAGGAAAATTAATAACAGATATATAAGAGGAGATGATGAAAAATACTCAGTGAATGCAGTATTGTGAAATGCACATTCTCTTCCATTTACACAGAATAAATGGTTTAGAATTAAATTATATTTGGGTGCATTGACTTATTCGACAAAAAGCAATGGTAAGAAATTAAGTTGGTAAAAGCTAAGCATTAGGAACATAAGAGAGAATAGCTATACAGTTCTGGTGTGAAATATTAGGTTATGGTTGGGATTGAAGATTTGGTTGCTGAAACTAGGTTCAGTCTCATTTATACACCATTGGGAGACAATCTAAGTCATACCATGAAAGGAATTTAAATAAACAATTTATAAGTATTCTACACAAAATAGGGTGCAATGGATAGAAGATATATCAGTTTATATGATACTTGCTAACTGTAGGAAAATCTTGGAGTTATATTACTACAAAGATGAAAGTATTCACCAGGGATATAATACTGACTAATGCCGGTAAAAGCTATAATCTAAATAAGGCATTGATGTATGAATGCAATGTTGATTAGAATGGACACACAGAGACTTTTATTTTGCCACATTGATTTTTCCTTGGCACACACCACTCCAGTGACTATGTTTATACCAGCTCTAGAAATGGGGTTCCATGAGGATGGGGAGGTTTTTAATTTTCAGTATAAGGAGAGATATCTATATTGCATGTTAACTAAACACTAGAAATGTGTGTTCAAATATTCACACTGGGAAGGAAATGCATCTATACTTGTCATGTCTTAAAATCTGTGCATAGACTTTATGTCCCTTCTCCACCACTAAACACTCTAGATATTTAACATTAGAAAACAAAGTCCCAGTCAAAAGTCCATGATTTTATGATTCATCTGAAATATGAGACTTGGTTGTAGCCTAAGCTCTGTGATTTCTATAAATACAGAATTAAGTCTGACTTTTTAAAAAGGTACTCAAAGAAGTCCTTACAATATCAAATTAATTTACAGGCATGTTTAAATATTATTTATTAAAAGTAAGGTCAAATATGAATAACTCCTTGTTTAAATATGGAATTTTTTTGTACAGGGACTTGGGATTTATTTTGCTTGTTTGTTTTGTTTTGTTTTGACATGGTCTTATTACATATCCCTGTCTGGCAAAAAACTTTCTCTGTAGAGCATACTGGCTTCTACCTCATAGAGATCTGCCCACCTCTGCCTTATGAATATTAGGAGTTAGTTTGAAAGTCACCATCCCCAATACTATCTCTATAACAGGAATTTTTTTTTGAGATAAGCTTTCTCTGTAGCTTTGGAGTCTGCCCTGGAGCTAGCTCTTATAGACCAGGCTCGCCTTGAACTCTCAGAAATCCACCCACCTTTTCCTCCTGAGTGCTGGGTTTAAAGCTGTGTTTTACCACTGGCCAGCACAGGAATATTTGTTTATCATTTAATGATGACGGTCATCTCCTGCATCCTCAGCAGCTCTCTGGGACATAGACTGGGACTGTGCAGAGTGGACCAAGTGGTGAGTGACCAGTCCTCTGGCTATGTAATACAGCCTTTAGTCCCTATGCCCCAGGAGAAAACCCCAGGTCCCTCCCCCACCATTACTAGGTGGTAAGTGGACAAACCTCCTGCAGGTGGGCTGTCCTAACACCCCCCAAAAGACCCTGAAATATACAAGCCCCACTCAGCTCCCAAAACACATCCATCTCCCAAAACTTAAGCGAATCTGAGACAAAGACAGGGACTGCACAAAGCAGACCAAGAGGTGAATGATTACCTTTTCAGCTGGACAACCCAGTCTCTAGGCCCTAGACCTTGAGGTAAAACCTGGGCCCCTCCCCTATCTGCCTCAGCTATCCTAGCTTGAGTGGGCAAGGCTCCTATAGGAAAGCTGTTCCAACACACCTACATTAGACCCTATATTCTACTAATCTCAATCTGCCCCAAACCTACCCATCCCCCATGAACTCAGTACCTCTCTGGGACACAGACTCACAGACTGCACAGAGTGGGTCAAGCCTCTCAGCTGGACAACCCAGGCTTTAGGCCCTAAGCCCCATGGCAAAACCCTGAGCCCCCCCACCCCCCACTCACCTCAGCTTCACTAGTCAGGCAGCGGGCAATTCTCCTGCTTGCAGGCTGATCCAAGGCTACCATATTGGACCCTGTAATTTACAAATCTAACTCCATCAGCAAAACCACCAATCCTTGGAGAATTCAATGATTCTGTGAGACACAGACAGCAACTGCAATGATCAGTCCAAAAGGGAATTCCTGAGACACAGACACTGACTGAAAGGATTGTACCAAAAGGCAAAGACACTGCCTGCACCAATTAGAAGAAGAGATGGGTAGATACCAATGCCAGAATACATTCAACAACATAAAGGGCAATATCACAAAACCAGAACTTAGTCATCCAACAACAGAAAGACCTGGATATCCTAACATAGAAAAAATAGAAGTAAAGGACCTTAAATATAATTTATGAAAATAATAGAGACCCTTAAATAGGAAATAAAAAAATATCTTAAAGAAATGGGAAAAAAGACAAACAAAAAAATGGAAAAAATCAATAAATCTCTTAAAGAAACCCAAGAAAGTCAAGAAAAAAAAATAAGTAAACAGGTTGTTTGGTCAAAAGTGAGACCCTAGCCCTCCAACAACCCTATATCCAAGGAGTCTGGGATGATGGGAAGCATCACCCCACTATCTAGCATCCACCCTAAGGGCGCAAATGGAATAGAATGCTTCATTTCAAGTCCTCCTTTCTGGGACTTCCTTTGGTCCGGACTATACCTCAGGAAATGTCCCCCAAATGCTGACCCCGACATAGGGAGGGTCAGGACCACTCCCACAGGATATTTATCCTCACACTGGGAAAAAGAACATGTGGTTGCGGGTTTTGCATGGCCTCACTCTCTCAGTCTCCCTGCCCTGCTCCTGCTGCATTCATTAATCATGGACAGCTTTGATTTGGTCTAATCTGGTGTGATTAGAATTATTTTGCATTGGCAGAGAGGCTTCTCTTAAGGATTATTTCTAACAGATGGAGGTTTTCCACCAAAAATGGTCTGCTTTTCCCAAGGGTCCCACTTCCCGTCAGGCTTGGAAACACCCTTTTCATGCTCTACAACTGGTAAGATTGGCTTCTGGTGCGTCCCCCTTTTTGAAATACATGGCCAGTAGGGTCCCCAGGGTGACTCATTCATTTTTGGACTTTCCGCTGAAGTTACAGGCTGGACCGGAAGCCTGGCCCATGCAGCAAAAGCCAAGCTTTTGCTGAGGTGAAGATTGCGAGGTCAAGGACTTCTGACATTCAGTTTTCATAACCAGGCTTTTGGCTCAAGGGTTGTCGCAGTGGACGCACTGTGATAGAGTTGAGTTCCACTAGACATGCGCTTCTGATGGGTCCTTGAAACTCCAAACTGATTATTCAAACGCCCTTGAGTGGCCTTTTACAAAATCCTTTATATTGGGGCTATGTAACAAAAAGTAAACAAGGCTCTGTAACTCACGGTTTGTAGATGCTTGCTCCCACCCCCCTACTTCTGCTTCTCCTTCTCCACTTCTCTATAGCACAGAAGGCTCTGAATCTAATCCCGACTCCCTTTCCATCAGCTGAGGGCAAGGAGTCCATCGTCCATCCCTTTGGAACTGTGCTCACCCATCAGGTGTTTGCTATGCTTCCCTGGCCTCTGTCACTTATGCCAGGATCACTCTGGTCCCCATTCCCCATTCCCTGCTGTTTGCTGTTTGTCTCACACTGGGACTCTCTAAAGAGTCAGTTTTTCCCCTGTCCTTCCACTCTAACACTATAAAAGTTTCATCTTTATGTTTCTATTACCTCTTACAGAGTCTACTAATCTTGCCATTAATGGGATCACCACTGTGCTTTCCTGGCTCTTGCTGCCTACCTATGTCAGATTTTAAGTTGGTCTGCTGATATAGGTTTCCAAAAGTGTTTTATTCTTCTGTCTGTTAGAATGATGTAACCACAATATGTCTGTGTAACTATGTAGATGTATGTTTCAGTGTGTCTGTGTGTTCATTTTAAGATAACTCCAGCTCTAAAAAATACAAACACATGGATAACTTTCATTTTGACTCCACTACCATCTTGGATAAGGGTACCAACATATGTTAGTATTCTTTGACTTATTTAAATATTTCTTTTAATCTTGTTACATTTACTGGCATTGGTAAACTGTAACTAATTGGATAAAATATACATCTAAATTTAGCTTATATTAGCAGTTTAAAATAGCAGATCATGGTACTCTGATTTTCAAGTGCCTTTACAGATCTGAGAATATGGCAAATAACAAAATGAGTTAACTTGTGCTATAAGCACTAGCTAGCAATATGCTTAATCTAATGGCCAAACAATATTTTAAATAGTATAGTTTCTTTGTAATTATTTGGGTCTGAGTGACTGGGAACAAACTAACAGTCTCTGACTACATCCATAGACAGAACAAAAGATATTCCATGAAAAAAAAACAAATAATATTTAACAATAACTATCCACAAATCCAGCCTTTAAGAAAGTACTAGAAGGAAAACTCTAACCCAAAGAGAATAGCTGCACCCACAAAAACATAGACAGCAGATACACTAACACTGACAAACCCCAAAGAAGGGAAACACATAAACACTACCACCAAAATATAGCAGAAGTTAACAATCACCAGTTATTTATACTTTTAACTCAATGGATTCAATTCACCTATAAAAAGACACAATCAAACATAATGAACACAAAACAGAATGTATCATTTTGCTGCATATTAGAAGCCCACCTCAACCTCAAAGATAGACATTACTTCAGAGAAAAACTTAGGAAAAGATTTTACAATCAAATGGACCTAAGAAACCAACAGGTGTACCTATCCTAATATCTAACAAAATCAATGAAAAAAGATGGAGGACACTTTATATTCATCAAAGGAAAATCCATCAAGGTGAAGTCTTTAATTTGAACAATTATGCCCCAAATACAAGAGCACACACATATGTAAAAGAAACATTACTAAAGCTTTAATTGCACATTAGCCCCCACACATTAATAGCAGGAGACTTCTACACCCATCTTTCACTAATGGGTAAATCTACAAGACAGAAATTTAACAGAGAAATAAGAAAGCTAACAAATGTCATGACACAAAAGGATTTAACAGACATCTATGAAACATTTCATTCAAACAAAAAAGAATATTTCTTCTTTATAGTACCTCATAGAACTGTCTTTAAAACTGATCACATAATTGATAATATAGCAAACCTCACCAGAAACAATTAGAATAGCCTCCTATGTTATTGGATCACCATGCCTCAAAATTAGAACTCAACAAGAACACTAAATGCGGAATGCTTACAAACTCATAGAATTTGGGCAAAACTCAGTCGAGTTACCTCTGGGTCAAGGAAGAAATAAATAAAGGAATAAAGGACTTAAAGTCTTCAAAGAAATTATTGAAAATAAATGCACAATACTCAAACTTAGGGTACACAAAGAAAGCAGGGCTAAGGAAATTTCACAGCACTAAGCATCTACATAAAGGAAGTGGGAAAATCTCACACTAATAACTTAAAAGCATATCTAAAATCTCTAGAACATAAGCAAGCAGATTCATTCAGGACGAGTAGATGATAAGAAATAATCAAATAGAGGGCAGAAATCAATAAAATAGAAACAAAGAAATCAATGTAAAGAATCAATGAATCAAAGAGCTGGTTCTTTGAGAATATCAAAAAGATAGACAAACCATTATCCAAACTAACCAAAAGGCAGAGAAAGAATATCCAACTTAACAAAATCAGAAATGACAAGGGGGCATAATAGCAGACACTGAGGAAATTCTGAGAATCATTGGGTCATACATCAAAAATCTATATCACAGAAAATTGAAAAATCTAAAAGAAATGCACAGTTTTCTGGATAGGTACCACATATCAAAATTAAATCAAGACAAGATGAACAACTTAAATAGAAATATAGTCCCTCAGGGTTCTAAAAGCAATCATCAAAAGACTCCCAACTAAAAGAAGTCCAATGGTTTCAATGCATAATTCTACCAGAACTACAAAGAATAGTTCATGCCTATACTTTTCAAATTGCTCCATAAAATAAAAACTGAAGGAACATTGCCAAACTCTTTTTAGAAGATTATAGTTATCCTGATATTCAAGCCAAAAAAAAGATTCAAGAAAAAAAGAGAATTATAGACCATTTTCCCTCATGAATATTGATGTAAAAATACTCAATAAAATACTGACAAGGTAAATTCAAGAACAAATTTTAAAAAATTATCCACCACAATCAAGTTGGCTTCATCCCAGACATGCGAGGATGATTCAACATGCGAAACTCTTGTCAATTTAATCCACCATGTAAATTAACTGAGAGAAAAAAATCATCTTATTAGATGCTGTAAAAAGTCTTATACAAAGGTTTTGGAGAAATCAGGCATACAAGCAATGTATATAAACATAATAACAGCAATATACATCAGGTTGAGAGCCAGCATCAAATTAAACAGAGATGAATTCAAAACAATTCTACTAAAATTAGGAACAAGAAAAGGCTGTCCATTCTCTCCATATCTTTTCCATATAGTGCTCAAAATTCTAGTTAGAGCAACAGGAAAATGAAAGGGGATCAAGGGGATACAAATTGGAGAAGTTAAACTCTCATTATTTCCTGATGATAATACAGTATACATAAATGGCACCAAAAATTCCAGGAAATTCCTATAGCTGATAAACAGTTTCAGGATTGTGGCAAGATACAAGAGCAACTCAAAAATATCAGTAGATCTCCTATATATAATTGATGAAAGGGCTGAGAAAAAAAAGATCACCCTTAACAGTAGCCACAAACAAGATAAAATATCTTTGGCTGGCACTAACTAAGAATTCGAAAGACCTGTATGACAATAATTTTACATCCTTAAAAAAGAAACTGAAGAAGATATCAGATAGTAGAAAGATCCCCATTATCTTGGATAGGAAGGATCAAAACAATAAAAATGACAATCTCACCAAAAACAATACATAGATTCCATGCAATCCCCATAAAAATCCCAACATAATTATTCACAAACCTCAAAAGAACAATGTTCAACTTCACTCGGAAAACAAAACAGAACAAAAACAAGAACAAGAAGCAAAATATCCTAGGATAGTATAGGGCCTTAAAGAGGCATGATGATCCCTGACATGGAGGTCTGTTATACAGCTACAGTAATAAAAACAGCTTGGCATTGGCATAAAAAGAGATAAATTTACTAATAGAAATCAATCAACAACACTGATATTAATCCACAGACCTATGAACTTTGAATTTTTGACAAAGAAGTTAAAATTATACAATGGAAAAGCAGAGCATCTACAATATATGATGCTTGCATGACAGGATGCCAGCACGGATAAGAATGATATGCTCAAAACTCAAGGACAAATGGATCAAAGAACTCAACATATATCAAGCCAAACTGAACCTCATAGATGACAAAGTAGGAAGTAACCTTGAACATAGCACACAGGAGACCACTTCTAAAATATAACAGCAGTAGAAGAGACACTGAGGCAATAATAAATGAATGTGACCTCTAGAAACTGAGAAGCTTCTATACAGCAGCAACAAACACAGTCAATAAGACAAAACAAAAGCCAACCAAATAGGAAAATTTCTTCACCAACCTCACATCAGACCGAGGACTGATCTCAAAAATATGTAAAGAACTCAAAAATCTAGACATCAAAATATCATCAAATAATCCATTTAAAATATAGGGCACACATCTAACAGAATTCTCATCAAAGGAAGCTCAAATGGCCAAAGATACTTAAGTAATTGTTCAACATTCTTAGCCATTAGGGTAATGCAAATCAAAATGATTCTGAGATACACAATACACCAGTCAAAATAGCTAAAATCAAAATCACCAAGGATAGCTTATGCTGCAGAGTATGTGAAGTGAGGGGAACACTCCTCCATTGCTTGTAGGAGTACAAACTTGTACAGCCACTTTAGAAATTAGTATGAAAATTTCTCAGAAAATTGGGCATCAATCTACCTCAAAACCCATCAATAACATTACTGGGCATGTACCCAAAAGATGCACACTCATACCACAAGGACATTTGCTAAACTGTGATTATAACATTATTCATAAAACTGGAAACAACCTAGATTTCCTTCAATCAAGTAATGGATAAAGAATATATGGTACATTTACACATTGTAATACTACTCAGCACTAAAAAACAGTATCTTAAAATTTGCAAGTAAATGGATAGAACTAGAAAAAACATCCTGAGTGAAGTAACTCAGACACAAAAAGAAAATATAGCCTATACTCATTTTAGATGTAAAGCAAAGTATAACCAGCCTATAGTCCATGATCCCAAAGAAGCTAGGTAACAAGGAGAAACCTAAGAGAGACATACATTGATCCTCTCAGGAAAGAGAAGTAGACAAGAACTCTTGGAAAAATTGGGAGCCTGCTGGAGAAAGGGAGGGCAAGAAATGAGGGAGAGAAGAGAAAGGATGGGGTTAGAAGAATATGAGGGAATAAGATGTCTGATACCTGGGAAGGCCAGAGAGGGAGGGCAAGGAAGATGATATCTTCACTGAGGGAGCCATTATATGGCTAACTAAAAATTTGGCACTAGGGAAATTCCCAGGAATCCACAAGGATGACACCAGCCTAGCCCCTAAGCAATTGTGAAGAGAATACCTTGTCCTGACTAGTGGGACACGAATATGGGAGTCCCAATCCTGGAGGGGAGAAATGGAGGGACAAAAGGCATGAAAAAATGAACAACACATCTGAATTCTAATCAAGCTGCAAATTTTATTTTTTCTCAGGAGCATTATAAAGCAAAAAGGCAGAGGGGTGGGTAGGTTTCTATGTGATTGTTCTAACTGGAATGTCAGGTCTGGAGACATC
Organism: Myodes glareolus; assembly: GCF_982192425.1. NCBI lineage: Eukaryota > Metazoa > Chordata > Mammalia > Rodentia > Cricetidae > Myodes > Myodes glareolus. The sequence goes on along the minus strand of NC_142040.1, from coordinate 15,018,733 downwards.
TCAGATGATAGGAAGAGATAAGGAAATACTGAGTGTCTGTAAATGTTTATTAACAGGGGAAATGCTAATTACCTAGGGCCTGCAAGTCTGCAGGCGTTCTTAACTTACAGGGAGAGATAATGGTTATTTCCTGGGTCCAAAACTTGACATATAGAGGTGAATATCTTAACTTGTAAACTAAGAAGGCCTGACTATCACCAAATACAGATCTTTGCTTCCTGCAGTACCTAAACTGACCTTCCCCTGTAATTGGATGGGTGAATGAACTTCAAGAATCCAGTCAAAGAGAGAGATGAGAGATAGTATGAGCAAAGGGCTCAAGACCATAATGGAGCTACCCACAAAAACAGCAGACTTGAGCTAGTAGGAGGTAACTCACTCTGACTGACAGTGGTCAGAGCTGCAGAGGTCCAAACTAGGTCCTCTGAATGTGGGTGACAGTTGTGTGGCTGTGGCAGTCTGTCGGGCCATTGGCAGTGGAACCAAGATTTATTGCTATTGTTTCAACTGGCTTTTTGGAGCTTTTTCTCTTTGGAAGGATGTCTTTCTCAGCCTATGTATAGGGGGTAAGATCATGGTCCTGCCTCAAAATAATGTTTCAGAATTTATTGACTCCCCATGGAAAGCATTACCCTCTCTGAGGAGGGGATGGGGAGTGGGGTGAGGAAAAGGTAGGGTGAATTGAATGAAGGGAGGGAGGTGTAACTGGGTTTGGCATATAAAATGAGAAAATATTGTTTTAAAAAATAAATGAAACAAGGATGATTGATGGTGTCAATTTCTCAGAGACAACTTTACACAAAGAAAGCTTATAGTATTAGACCATACTATAAGCTCCAAGATTATCCTGGGTATCAAGTTTACCAAGAATTGAAATGTTAAATGTTTATGCATGTGCTAACTAATACATCCACTAATACAATCACAATGAAAGGTATTTCAATAAAAGGCAAGAAATATTCATCAGTGAATATTTTACTCCAAAGTTTCCTTTTATATTATAAAATATTATTTTTAATAAGTTTTCCTCTTGTTATAGAATATTACCAGACACCTTTTAAAAGACAAATATCTCAACTCTGCATCATTTTAGTAATAATAACAAAGCAAAGCAAAAATAAACTTCTATTCACCAATAACAGCAGCAAGAGCTCATGAGATATTTCCATTAATTTCTCACTACTGATAGTTCAGCTTTCCTTGCTTTTCTATTCATAAAATATATAAAACTTGATTTTTCTCTCAGAGCCTTCACTATTATGTGCCCTTGGGAAATCATCTATAAAATTCAACCTCAGATGATTTCACCTCTTATTATTTAAAGGAGCTTTTTCTGTGACAAGATAATTTTTTTAACTATCCAATACATTCTGTATTATGTGAGTTAAATAAATATATATATATATATGTTTGTGTATATATGTTTGCATAATTAGCAAACATACATAAATACATATATATTCTGTTGAATCTGTTTTTTATTTGTTTATGATTTGAGGTCTAATAACTCTACATTGACCAACTGATAGAAACAATTAGAGGATTCATCACTTGAAGAAGTAAAATTTCCTTGTCTTAGCAATCATTTCTTGCCCATAATTATTTGTATAAGGATAGGACCCTATGGAATATGGTTTCTTCCATTTATTCTTGTCTATTGATGCTGGCATTTTTCCTGTCTTGTTTATACAGCCATTTTCAGGATAGATTGAGTCATACTAAATTTTCTGCTATTTCTTTGATGTTTCTTGAGCCATGAATACAGAAGCTGTGATTTTTGTTTATCTGGTAGTGTTTAACAAGCAACTGTCTATTGATCTCCGTGATTTATAGTTTTCACCTTTTATGATGCTCTCCTACTTTCTATAAAGAAAAGATTCTTTAATGAGAGATTACGGTTATACTTATATGAGAGTGTAAAGACACAATTCAGAATTTAGGAAAAAGTTATATTGTTCTAACAAAGTAGCAGAAGTAGATATTTAATTAAGGACCTAATAACCTTGTTAGTACTGGGAAGCTGACTGAGTTTCCAACACCAGGCATTATTTTCCTCCTTTTGAGTGGATCTTAAGTCTAACTACACAATTATCTTTTTCTTTTACTATCAACATGTTATTAAAAATTATCTTGCCATGACATCCATTGCTGTTGTCCATAGATGTTGTATTTGCTTAATTACTGCTTAATTACTTCTCCTCCTTATCAGTTTGACTAGTATTTAATGCATATGATCATACCTATTCTAATTGCTAAGACTAAAATGTTCAGATAGAGATGGGATATCGTAACCAACTTCAAACATGGTTGATGTAGCATCATAGAAACAGTGGTTAGAAATAATGTAAGAGCCATAGCATTGGGGGAAATGCTGCAATGTTCTTCTTCATATGATATAGCTGTTACCCACATAAAAAACAAAACAAAAATTGCTGTGGGAACTCCTTCAGCTGATAGCCTCTGGGCATGATCAATTTAGTATATATACTAATGTATATATGGCTAATATATAATGTATATAATGGGTGTTGGTTCCTGTTGTCTACTTATACAAAGGACTGCTGATATGTGAGTCTACCCCTAAATAAAGAAACCTTTATTATACTCCAGGCTGTGCTAGTGTGGGACTATTTATTATAATTACCAAAAGAGTGGTATCCATGTATGGTAGAGCATGATTCCATGTAATTACCTGGACTAGTTTTTCCTACCCTTGCCTATATCAGGGAGCACAGATTTTCCAGTTTGTTTTTGCAGCTCACAAGATCTGGGCTTCTTGATATTCTGGCAACCAAGAAACCCTTTCTGTATGCATAATTGAATTAGTTGTTCTTAATTTGTTAGTATTTCAGTCACTACCATGTGAAACCATAGCCTGAATTGTTCAAGCAGGAATCAGTCATGTACCTCTGCCTCACACCCATAACTACAACACCTACTGTCCAATAAAGATTATCACATCTACAACAATTTCCGGAAAACTTATAACAGAGGTAAGTTCCTTTGATTAATAAATAAATAAATTTGAAGATTGTATAATGGCAGACAATATCATGACCGAGGAATTTTAATAACCTTTTTGTTTATACTATGGATGAAATTCTGTAAGGAATTTGTGATGCTTCTAGAACATCCACTTTTTTTTCAAGACAGGGTTTCTCTGTAGCTTTGGAACCTGTTAGGAACTTTTGTAGATCAGGCTCTGCCTTTGAAGTGCTGGGATTAAAGTCGTGTGCTACCACCACCTGGCTAATACATCCATTTTTGTGATCATGAGATATATCCTTGCTCTTCATATTATATCCTTAAAGAAATGGTTGGATAACAGAGTTAAGAATAAAAAACTTTTAGAAATGATACAGTCTTTATATACTAACAATGGAAAACTAACTGACAGAATTTATAGTAATGAAAATCAAAAGTTAGATGGAAAATTAGTACCATTATACAGGATAAAATAAATTTGACCAACAAAATTCAAACCATATCAATGGGTTAAAAAACTTTACAAAAGGGTACTGAAAGTTTCATACTGTTGAAGTTGACAATAAAAATCTATTTAAATTGGGTTAATTAGAGTTTTAGTGTCTAGTTTCTTGAGTTCTTTGTATATTTTGGAGATCAGACCTTTGTCTGATGAGGGGTTGGTGAAGATCTTCTCCCAGTCTGAAGGTAGCCTTTTTGTCTTACTGATAGTGTCCTTTGCTTTACAAAGCTTCTCAGTTTCAGTAGGTCCCATTTATTCATTGTTTCTCTTATTGTCTGTGCTACTGGGGTTCTGCTTAGGAAGTGGCCTCCTGTGCCTATATCTTGTAGACTACTTCCCACTTTCTCTTCTATCAGGGTCAAAGTGGTCAGATTAATGTTGATGTCTTTAATCCATTTGGACCTGAGTTTTGTGCATGGTGATAGATATGGATCTACTTTCATTCTTCTACAGGTTGACATCCAGTTATGCCAGCACCATTTGTTAAAGATGCTATCCTTCTTCCATTGTATACCTTTAGCTCCCTTGTCAAAAATCAGGTGTTCATAAGTTTGTGGGTTAATACCCGGGTCTTCTATTTGATTCCATAGGTCGACTTCTCTGTTTTTATGCCAATATCAAGCTGTTTTCAACACTGTTGCTCTGTAATAGAGTTTGAAGTCAGGGATGGTAATGCCTCCAGAAGTTCCTTTATTGTATAAGATTGTTTTGGCTATCCTGGGTTTTTTGTTTTTCCATATAAACTTGATTATTGTTCTCTCAAGGTCTGTGAAGAAGTTTGGTGGGATTTTGATGGGAATTGCATTGAATCTATAGATTGCTTTTGGTAGAATTGTCATTTTTACTATGTTGATTCTCCCAATCCAAGAACAGGGGAGGTCTTTCCATTTTCTGGTATCCTCTTCAATTTCTTTCTTCAAGGACTTAAAGTTCTTGTCAAATAGGTCTTTCACTTCCTTGGTTAGAGTTACCCCAAGATATTTTATTTTATTTGTGCCTATCATGAAAGGTGATGTTTCTCTGATTTCCCTCTCTGCTTCTTTGTCCTTTGTGTATAGGAGTTGCAACCGATTTCTTGGAGTTGATCTTGTAACCTCCCACATTACTAAAGGTGTTTATCAACTGTAGGAGTTCTTTGGTAGAGTTTTTGGGGTCTCTTATGTACACTATCATATCGTCTGCAAATAACAAAAGTTTAACTTCATCCTTAAATGGTGATCCTGTCTCCAGGAATCTCAGAATGAGACTGTGTGAGACATCTGTCTCCTCCTGTCTTATATTCCTGTCTAGTTTGGGAATTAAAGGAGTGCATCACTACCGCCTGGTTTCTATGGCAAACTAGTATGGCTACTGGGATTAAAAGTGTGTGTCACCACTGCCTGGTTAGTAAAGCTGATCAGTGTGGTTGTTTTACTCTCTGAACTTCAGGTAAGCTTTATTTATTAAAACGCAAATAAAATATCACTATACAGAACGATCTGACATCTAGTCTGAGAAACTCTCCTTACATATCAACTCTGTAAGGGTGACTATACTGAGATCTGAGCTTACTGCAAGTTAGAAGCAGCAATGATTCACTGACTTCGGGGAACTCAGATAGTACTGAACATAAAAAGTGAAGTGTTCTGGAAACATGTAACTGCTCCCACAGTGGCTGCAGCCCATTGCCACTGGGGCTCTAGAGAGCTTGCGAGCATTGACTGTTTACCACACTGAAATCACCCCAATTGTTTTCATTTCGGTCCTAATGTCTACCCTCACACGTTGGTCTCTCTCTGGGTGTAGTTCTTGGACTATTGTGATCAGTATTTTATTCAGTCAGATAAGAGTACAAAGTTATTGGTGTCAAAGAGACTTCAGGTCATTTTTGTCCTTTTCAATGAGAAAAAATGCACCGGGCAGTTGAATTCTATTCATTATATATGTGATTTGTTAATGTCTAAGTTTACAGAAGGATAATACATTAATTTACAAGAAATCATGTGCTTTCATTATAAAATAGATAAGGAAAAAAAAACAAATAAAGATTTAGTCACAATCATATGCTTTACATTGGATTTTTTTTAACAAAACGAGGGGCAGTTTTATTTATCTATCTTTTGCCACTTGAATATTTCATGTCTTAGGTGTTGGCTCTCTCAGCATGATTTTATAAAACACAAAACCACAGCTTTTTCCTTACCTTAAGAGTCCACTCCAGTAGCTTCTAATCTGCTGGAGTGGTGAAGGAAGAGTCGTCTCTTGTTTGATAAAAGAGACAAAAAGCCCTGAGAATCAGAAAGCCCGGGCCTTTCCTTAACTGGTGTAAAGCTTCGGAAGAGTCTGATACTGATCTTCCAGCCATAAGAAAGGGATAATGACTGTTACTTGGCTGAATTCTCTCGTATATCAAATGAGATAACGTGGATGGCCATACTATGGAGGATGTAATGTGCTCACAGAAATACTTGGTATTCTCATGTGCCTTATTCTAAAGCCTGTATACACACAATGAGGTTATTGCTATGAAACAAATGAAATAAAAAGGAATTTCTAATTAAAAAAAATGCTTGTTTTCATTTAAGGGGACTGATTGCAAATGCCTAAATGATTATAGTCAAACTCCATCTAAAAAAAGTGGGGAAGGAGAGAAATGAAGGCTTTCATTGGTATGGACCTTAGTCTATTGACAGATTTAAGGTTGATTTTGTTACACTATGTATATGTACTACTGCTCTTATTTAAGGTATTGTGTTTGTGCAGCTCATTTAAAATGTAGTATATAATTAAAACTGCAGCTTAATAGATAATCATTTATAATAGTCAAACTAGTAATTATGTTTGTTAGGTTTTCTAGATTTACATAGATATATTTTAGTTAGATAGATTATCTTTAACACTTCAAAGACTTATAGAATATCGCATTTAAAATATTTTAAGAACTTAGACTTTTCTCAACAGTGAGACATGTCTGCTCCTGGAAGCACCGTTCTACTTCAAGAGGATGATGGGTATTGAAGAGGCCCTTTATGGATTTTGTTAATCATTTGGGCAGGAAACTGTTCTTGCCTGGAATGCTTGATAGTATACTATATAAACAGAACAAGCAGGCCCCACAGAAAAGTGATGGCTTAACTTTTCAAAAGAAGGTGAAATAGCTCTTCAGGGTTCCTGCTTCTCAGAAGAAACTGCCAGATATTCTGCAGGACACACACACACATAAAAGCAGTTGATGAACTTTGCTATTACAAGGTAAAACAGATCTACAAATTTCCTGCTTGATTGAAAAGTCTTCCAGATTCTATGGGCCTATGGGCCTATAGGTTGAAGATGGATGCCCCAATGTTACAGAAGAACTTTGGGTGACTGTTCAGGAAGTGAGATGTCTCTGTAAATTCTAGAGTTTTGTAAATTGCTTACAATGAACTTCCTCTTTACTTAGATGTAATATCATCCTCTTAGCACCTTTGAAGAGTTGATTATAGATAGTTATCATTTTCCTTAGTTAAAAAAATAGAATAAATTAGAAATAAAATTTTAAATTCACAAAATTAGATAGATAATAGAGTATTTTCCTTAATTTGCCAAATGTAAATGGACTAAATATTGTAACTGTAATTCTTGCTTGATAACTGTTCTGTCTATGTAATTTTACTATGTTAAAGTTAAAACCTTCCATTTTATTTAGACAGAAAAGTTGTGGTGATTTTAGATTTCCTTCTGTAGGCTTTGAATATATTTTATTACCATCGGATAATAAAGAAGCTATCTTTACCTATAATAGGGCATTATATAGCCAGGCTGAAAGAGATATAAAGAGAGAGAAGGTGAAGTCAAAGAGATACCATATAGCTGCCAAAGGAGTAATATGCCAGCACCAGTGCCAGGAAGCCACAGTCTTTTGGCAAAACACAGATTAATAGAAATGGGTTACTTTAAAATGTAATAACTAGCTAGAAAGATGACTAAACTATTGGCTAAACAGTGTTGTAAGAAATATAGCTTTGCATGAATATTTGGGTATGAACAATTAGAAAATAAATAAACATTCTCTGCCTTCAAATTTCCTGCTAAAAATATCAGTAATTTCAATGTGTTTCTCATGATTCTCTGCTGTTTGCTCTTTTCTTACTGATTTCTCTTGTTTTTTTATTCAATTTTTGTGAAAGAGACACACATGTGAGATGCATAATCTTACACACACACACACACACACACACACACACATATATATATAGCATATGTAGTTTATTCTAAATAGTATGGATGATAAGTTTCAGTTTTAAGAACATTTTTTATCTTTTTAAAATTCTGATACTTATAGGATATATGGTATATCTAAAATTTATTTATTTATATTAAGAATAATTTGTAACTTGTTATTTTCTTTAAAAAATAATCCTTGCCTACAAATTTGTCAAATTAAAATTTTAATTTGTATCTACATATTTTGTTTCTTAAGAAAAATGCAGATAATTAGAAGAAATTGAACTATACAAGGCATTATCTTACAAAGAATCCTGCAAAAAAATGCTAACACTTCTCATCTTAAAGTATGAGTCACTGAATGAGAAGTATTTCAGTGATATTCTTAGCATGTACATATTAAGTATGTTCATGTTTTAAAAATTTATGTGATTCTTTAGAAAAGTTCAATTACAAAATTATAAGTCCATATTAATATTTCTAGACATGTTCTGGATATTTAAATCAGAAAATATACCCTAATATGCAATAATTAACTACTAACCTTGATGATTGTTTTTTTTTGTGGCTGAAACTAATTTCTGTTTCTTGAGTACTAGGTCTAAGTAGCTGTCAGTGTCTTAAGCCTTCAATAAGCTTCATGAAACTGTTTGTAAAGCTGATAACTCTGCTTCCTATCATCAGTAAAATGCTACAATTTCTTTGCTAAACTCTGAGTTTTTCCTTATTTATTTCATTTCACTTGGATTTCATTAATAGGCTTATGAACATTAATATACCTCTTGCTCACAACTTTGATTGCATAGATACTTCACATAAATTTGTATGTTTCAAATTTATTAAGGCACAAAAATAATTGACATTAGTTTACTTAGGTCTGATCTCTCCTTTCCTCCTTTCATCATTTGTCACTGATGGTTAATGTCTGTACCCTAGTACCATGCACCCTGTTTTGGAAACACTGACCATTCGGACTATGTATACATGAGCCATATTACAGAACAAAGTGTGTCTATCTTCATAAAATTTCTTCTTTCTACATTCATTTTATGATCCTCCCCTTGCTAAATTTATAAATGTAGCCACCAATTACATGATCAGTTGACCAAAGCCCTTTTCTGACATATTGAGATGGACAAGAAAAGAGCAAGGGACAGTTCAAGCAAATTTCAAATCATTTAAATAAAGAAAATAGAATCATGCAGAAGTATAAATTATGAGTTAATAAACTTTGCAGGCAATCCATCTTTTGGGTTCATTTATCAAGTGACATCAATGTAAAATATTAGACATTTAAAAATTCTGCAATGCACTGCTATCTACTATAATGTGACTGGGTATTTTAAAATATTTGCCACCAAACAATTGATTGATGTACTTCTCTCTCAGCATTTTAGAATCCCTTTTTGTGTCATTCACCTTCCAATAAATCTTTTTGCAGAACTCTTTCAGAATACACTATTAAGCACATTATAAAAGATTAGAATGTAATTTCTCTTGACATCCTATTTATGTTTACTACTGACTTCAAAGGACGTTCAGGATGTAGAAGAGTTATTTTCCCAGGGGTTCAAATGAAAAATAATCCTGTCAGCAATTCTCATAGACAATGATGCAGTGGCAATTCTAGCAAAGACATAGTCTCCTTTTAGCCTGAAATGATTTGTGTGTTTTCTTGAGGCAGTGTCTATTCATGGCTATGTTAACATGGATGTCAGTAGCTAGGAAATGACAGCATAAGACAAATATTCTTTATGTGTGAAAATCAGTTAAGTGAGAGTCTTGGCCTTTGGAAAAATATCAAGATGACCCGACTAAATACAGATCACAGAAGGACTGCAAACTGAGATATTTGAATGAAAAGTCATACTCCTATCTTGAGCTTTGTAACTTTTAAAAATGGTAATATAATTAGATGTCATTAAACATACACCCATCAAGGTGAGTCAAGGAGAGTACTTAATTGATCATTCATAAGGTACAAAGAAAATTCTCTCTCTCTCTCTCTCTCTCTCTCTCTCTCTCTCTCTCTCTCTCTCTCCCCTTTCTTCCTGCCTCCTTCTATCTTTTCTTCTCTTCTCCTCTTTTAATTAACATTAGTTGTCAGTTTAGGTATACTAGACAAGAAAACTAGTCTCTGGGTATGACTTTGAAGGGTATTATGTACACTAAATCAATAGAAGTGAATAGAGACACCCAGAGTGCACGAAGACCCACCTAGAATTTTGACAGTATTATATAGTGTGCTAGAATGTTCTTCCTATGAATGAGAGAACTGGTTTAGCATAAACATTCATTGTTTTCAGATCCAGATGTGGTGAGTTACCTCATTCTCCTAATGCTGTTTATTACTCACCATGTTGAACTATACTTTGGAACTGTGAGTCAGAATCAATGACCCTAGTGCTCTTTCTCAGGTATTTTGTTACACTGACCTGAAAAGAATCCACCCAAATGTGTTAATGTTTCAAAATTACTCTATAGTTAGGTTAAGGCATAGTTCATTTGAAGTTCCATGATAAAAATGTTGCTCTATTTTGAAAGAAAGATAAACACCTCACAAACATTTTCAGAAGTAGGACAACATGGAAAAAGAGAGCAAAATGTATTACTAGCATGGCAAGTTTGTGGTGTGTTTGTGTGTGTGAGTGCGTGTGTGCGTGTATGTGTGTGTGTGTGTGTGTGTGTGTGTGTTTCTGTGTGTGTTTACAGTGTGATGACAGTTAATCAGAGGCGGTAAAAGAAACCATGTTAAAATAATCATTGGTCTAGTCTGTCAACCTGGACTTAAAAAACAACACAGCATTGCAATGACTAGGTAGTAATATAAGAAGAGGTAATGCAGTTTGATTAAAACCTTCATATATGTGTTGGTTAAAGTACATTTTTTTTTGCACCAAACAAAAGTTTTGTTTTTGTTTTGTTTCTGAGACATAGACTAGAATGGATAGAACTCAGAATTTAGCACAGGCTGGTTTCCAATTCATAGTCTGAATTCTGTCTCAACCTACCACTTGCTAGGATTTGCAATGGGTACCATCAAACTTAGCTACTTAAGAAAAATTAAATTATTTCTATGATAGTTACATAAAAATTATTTTTTTCAGAATTTAAATATGTTAAACTAAGTTATAATATGAAAAATAGTATATTTACATTTAATTTAGAAAATTTAAAAAATACAATACATTCTACTGATACATATCCATTTAATATTTTAAGAACTTCATTTTATATTTAAATTATTATCATATTCAATGCTGAGCATATCTGATTAAAAATCCTTTGTACATAAATGCTCTCATAGTCACAGTTTATGTTTTAAACAGCCAAACAGGTCAGAGAAGGTCATACTTTCTTTGGAATCACTTCTTATTAACATTTCATGTCATGAAGTTAAAATGTGTAGTGGTTAATGATTATGATGAAAGACAAAAGATTCAATAATAGAGCAGCATTACTGAAACTATTTGAATTCAAAGTGGAATGCCCCAGTGAACTGTTCTAAATTAAAATCATAGTTATATATTCTATACTGTCATAAGTGGTTATAAAATGAACATTAAACAGTTTACATTTACAGCAGAAAACTCAGATGTAGATTGACTTTTTAGAAGTAACAAAAATTCTTACCATTTAAAAAATTACTAATGAATTTTATTATATAATCAATATTATGAACAAGAGAAAACATTCAATGGATTACCAATGACACATTGTAAAAATGGTTGAAGCAATTATAAGTAATAATGTCTTTCATCAAGTGTTTCTAACAATCTATCGATCAATCGATCGATCGATCTATCTACCTATCTATCTATCTATCTATCTATATATCTACATATCATCTATCAAGAATATAAGTGCAACACAAACACATATGCATTTATAAAAACCACATGATAGAAATGTAAATTGTGAAATTCAAAATTATGGGTTCTGTGGATTTTTTGTCAGGGTTATTTGCTTCGACAATGTTGTTTTTCTTTTTTCTTTTCATGACTAGATGCAGTTATTTATTTTATCTTTCTAAAAACAAACTATCTATTTTATTATACATATGAATCCAAGTTACCACTTTCTCCCCTACTCCCATTCCATCCTCTTATCCCCATTCACTCCACAGAGAGGGTAAGACACATTGCTTTGGCGTAGGTTCAAGTCCCTCCTCACTATATCTAGGCTAAGCAAGGTATCCATCCAAAAAGAATAGGTTCCCAAAATGTCAGTACAACCAGTAGGGATAAATCTTGGTGCTACTATCGGTGGTCATACAGTCTGCCCCAGCCCTGCGTCTGTCAACCATACACAGAGGGACTTGTTTGAATATATGACTTTTCATTCCTTGTCCAGTTGGAGTTGGTGAGCTCCTTTCACTCAGTGGAGGAGAGGGTGCCCAAACTGGCTTTGCCCTGTAGTCAGACCTATGGATATCTTAAATATCACCATAGAAACTTCATCCAGCATTTGAAGGAAACAGAGACAAAGAACTACATTGGAGCACTGGACTGAGTTCCTAAATACCAGTTGAGGAAGTAGATCATGAATTATAAGCTCAATATTCTTTATTTATAGTTATTATCCACTTTTGAGTGAGTACATACCATATTCATATTTTTGGGTTTGGGTTACTTCACTGAAGTTGGTTTTTTCTAGTCCCATCCATTTGTATGCAAATTTCAAGATGATATTGTTTTTTTTAAATACTGGGTAATATTCTAATGTGTAAAAGTGCCACATTTTTCTTTACCCATTGGTTGGTTGAGGGACATCTAGGTTATTTCCATGTTCTGGTTATTACAAATAATGTTGCTATAAACATAGTTGAACAAATGACTTTGTAGTATGATTGAGTATCTTTTGGGTATATTCCCAAGAGTGCTATTACTGGATCCTGAGGCAAGTTAATTCTCAATTTTACGGGAAACTGCCAAACTGATTTGTAAAATTGTTTATACAAGTTTGTATTTCCACCAGCAATGGAGGAGTTCCCCTTACTCCACATCCTCTCCAGCATAAGCTATCATTGGTGTTTTTGACCTGAGCCATTCTGATAGTTGTAAGATGGTATATCAGAGTCGCTTTGATTTGTATTTCCCTGATGACTACGGTTGTTAAACAATACCTGAAGTATATTTTGGCAATTTAAGATTCTTCTGTTGAGGATTCTCTATTCAGTTCAGTACCCCATTTTTAAATTGGATTATTTGGAATTTTGATATCTAATTTCTTGAGTTCTTTATATATTTTGGAAATCAGTTCTTTGTCTGATGTGGGCTTGGTAAAGATCTTTTCTCATTCAATAGGC